>NC_048552.1:769021-1489854 GCF_902806685.2 Maniola hyperantus | reverse complement strand
ACCATTAAAGTAAGTGATATTTAAGTGCATTAAAAAAGTATACATATTAGCTATGCAAATCATGACTAATATTCCCCTTTCCCCTCCAATTATGCGTGAAACTTGCGTTAGGAGTAAGTACGACAATAGTGCAACAGGGGGTTGAACCGCCAACCTTTCGGAATTCATTCCGCTCCTCAAGCATTGAGCTATTGAGGCACAAATTGATGGCAGGGCTACTCGTATGTCCAGCTGTGGACGCAAACAGGCAGAATGGTTATATTTGAAAGTACATTTGTAAAGCCTCACACCTATCCAACCCAATCCAATCCATCAGCCATGTATGCTTTTGCTTCTTTTTTTATTTAGATAAAAGTTAGCCCTTGACTGCAATCTCACCTGTTGGTAAGTGATGATGCAGTATGGCAGTTTTTATGAAACCCATGCCCCTTTGGTTGCCCCTACACAGCATCGTACCGGGAGGCTTGGTGGCACGGCTTTGAAGCCGTCTGGTGAGACCGGACCAGACCAAAAATATAGAAATTATAAATTTCCAAACCCCTGCCAGGAATCGAACATGGGACCTCCCACTAATAAGACCACAGTGCTTACCACTGCGCCAACGAGGTCATCGCTGCTGGACATAGGCCTTTTCAAAAAGCCTTTTGAAAAAGCTTCATAATTATGCCGATATTTGTCACCCTCATTCATCCGTTGCTTTATTAGCCAAGACCTGGTTTCAGCGGTCTAGCGGTCTAGGTCAGAGGCGCGTGTGCCGATAAATCATAATAGCGTACAATTGGATAATACTCCACACTTCCCATTGCCTTAGCGATCGACTTGCGGACGTCTTGCCTTGCTATACCTATATACTTCATGATCAACCCATCGCCGGCTCACTACAGAGCACGGGTCTCCTCTCAGAGTGAGTAGGGTTTGGCCATAGTCTATCACGCTGGCCATGTGCGGATTGGTAGACTTCACACACCTTTGAGAACATTATGGAGAACTCTCAGGCATGCAGGTTTTCTCACGACGTTTTCCTTCACCGTTAAAGCAAGTGATATTTAATTACTTAAAACGCACATAACTCCGAAAAGTTAGAGGTGCGTGCCCGGGATCGAACTCCCGGGATACTCAAGCTATGATAGCTTAGTGGTTAGGGCGTCCACCTTCTAATCGGAGGTCGGGGGTTCGATCATTATATACTTAGCAGACCTATAATATAATTTTGATGGGAAAATACACCCCTAGCACAGTACACGCCAGTTAACTTCTGACGAAACGTAGAGGCTTCGATGTCACTGGCAGGCGTGAAATGTTAGTGCATTTGACGCAGGTAGCCCTAAGATAGCCCTTTTTTCTGTGATTTTACGTCACCATATTTTGCATTCAGGTAAAAAAGGAAAAGACTGACTAACTGATCTGATCTATCAACGCACAGCTCAAAGTACTGGGTTTAGACATTCGCTAAGAAGGGATTTTTCAAAATTCAACCCCTAAGGGAGTCGGTGAAGGAAAACATCGTGAGGAAACCTACAGGCCTGAGAGTTCCCATAATGTTCTCAAAGGTGTGTGAAGTCGGCCAATCCGCACTTGGCCAGCGTGGTAGACTATGGCCAAAACTTTTCTCACTCTAAGAGGAGACCCGTGCTCTGTAGTGAGCCGGCGATGGGTTGATCATGATGAAGGGAGTAAAATAGGGGGCTGAAATTGTTGAAATCCACGCGGACGAAGTCGGGAGCATAAGCTAGTAAATGATATCATAGGTTATCTGATATCCCTCGGCATGTTCCTCAGGAGTCAGTGTCAGTGAGGCAACGTGTAAAACCGGTTCAAACCGCATCTTATCAGCGATACATGTCTCCCCTACAACTTGGTTTAAAGGTGTACCTCCATGTAGAGCAGCATAAGCTAGTCTATGTATAATATAATAAAAGGAAAAGGTGACTGACTGACTGACTGACTGACTGAATGACTGACTGACTGACTGACTGATCTATCAACGCACAGCTCAAACTACTGGACGGATCGGGCTGAAATTTGGCATGCAGATAACAATTATGACGTAGGCATCCGCTAAGAAAGGATTTTTGAAAATTCAACTCCTAAGGGGGTGAAATAGGGTTTTGAAATTTTGTAGTCCACGCGGACGAAGTCGCGAGCATAAGCTAGTCTAAATATATAAAAGGAAAAGGTGACTGACTGACTGATCTATCAACGCACAGCTCAAACTACTGGACGGATCGGGCTGAAATTTAGTCATCCGCTAAGAAAGGATTTTTGAAATTTCAACCCCTAAGGGGGTGAAATAGGGGTTTGAAATTTATGTGGTCCACGCGGACGAAGTCGCGAGCATAAGCTAGTATAATATAAAAACGAGTCACTAAATGTGTTGCTCATCGCAAATCTCGAGAACAGCTGAACCGATTTTGCTATTTCTTTTTTTATAATATTTCTTGAAGTACGAGGATGGTTCTTACGGAGAGAAAAATTTAATTCAACCTCCCCCTCAATTTCTTAACTCCACCCGAGCGTAGCCGGGGCGGTTCAGCTAGTTGTTTATAGTTTTAATACCTATACAATCCATCATGATGTAAAACGTTAATAAACAATAGAGTCGTAATCGTACATAGAGTAATAAAGGTAGATACAGGAACGTTTGCTTTCTCATTCACACTAAAAAGAGAGCACAGATAAAGTTACTAATGTGATAAACAGAGACGCAGCTAACCTATTTTTTGTCCCTTATCGTGTAACTGGTTTTTTTCAAGAATACATACAAGGAATGCAACTTTAGTTGCAAAACGAACTTTGAGAAGTCGTGGCGTAATTGTATTTCTCATTAGTTATTTACTTGTTTTCACATAAAAAACGTTTAATACAAATATTGTTGATCGGTTAATACAAATATTGACTACTAAATAATGGTAATAGTTGTCGTGTTATTCATCGTTACGTCGCGTCGTGCTATCGCTATCTCATACGCGGTTACACAGTACTTCAATCTACCTTTATTACTCTATCCTACGGTCGTAATGGAATATTTTAATTAAAACTTATACATATTGCAAATAGATTGCACGACAATGCAATAAAATTAACTATGGTATGAGGTTGTGTAGTCGTAAAACTGCATAGATGTGACAGACAGACATCAGTGCAATCCATTCTAATATTATAAATGCGAAAGTGTGTCTGTCTGTCTGTCTGCTAGCTTTTCACGGCTTAACTGTTCAACCGATTTCGACGAAATTTGGTACAGAGGTAGCTTGCGACCCGGGGAAGGACATAGGCTACTTTTTATCCCGGAAAATTTAAGAGTTCCCACAGGATTTTTAAAAACCTAAATCCACGCGTACGAAGTCGCGGGCATCAGCTAGTCTAAATATATAAAAGGAAAAGGTGACTGACTGACTGACTGACTGACTGAATGACTGACTGACTGACTGATCTATCAACGCACAGCTCAAACTACTGGACAGATCGGGCTGAAATTTGGCATGCAGATAGCTATTAGGACGTAGGCATCCGCTAAGAAAGGATTTTTGAAAATTCAACCCCTAAGGGGGTGAAATAGGGGTTTGAAATTTATGTAGTCCACGCGGACGACGTCGCGAGCATAAGCTAGTCTCATATAAAACTGTACATGTGATTACGTGTACCATTATATTCAAAGCAGGGTCAGATATGGCTTGGTTAATTTGATCGTGACGCTCCATATATATATATATATACTATACTGAAATATGAATTTTCCGTCTTTCCCAAAGCGTTCCAAGAAGAAATCCATACTAGTATTACAAATGCGAAAGTGCGTCTGTCTGTCTGTTTGCTAGCTCTTCACGACCCAACAGTTTAACCGATTTTAATGAAATTTAGTACAGAGTTAGCTTACATCCCGGGGAAGGACATAGGCATACTTTTTATCCCAAAAAGTTCAAGAGTTCCCACGGAATTAAAAGAAAACCCTAAATCCACGAGGATGAAGTCACGGGCATTATCTAGTAAGTAACTAATAAGCCGTGATAGCCTGGTGGTTAGGACGTCCGCCTACTAATCGGAGGTCGGGGGTTCGATCCCGGGCACGCACCTCTAACTTTCGGAGTTATGTGCGTTTTAAGTAATTAAATATCACTTGCTTTAACGGTGAAGGAAAACATCGTGAGGAAACCTGCATGCCTGAGAGTTCTCCATAATGTTCGCAAAGGTGTGTGAAGTTTACCAATCCGCACATGATGGTCAAACCCTTCTCACTCTGAGAGGAGACCCGTGCTCTGTAGTGAGCCGGCGATGGAAGAATTATTATCAATACTCGCTACTAGGACAACTAGCTATCTGGTCAACGTATTACATAAGCGTGTTTACACGACAAACGACATATTACCTACGTTGTAATTTAATGGTAAATCTATCATTAAATTACTACACATTTATATAATTACTTTACATAATTGTGGCTAATTCCGTTGTACACAAACTCTAAACTAAACTAAAATGACACGTCTAAATCTATTGCTATCCCTTTCATAATGTTGCTTGCGGAAAAGGATAGCACTAGATTTAGTTCAATTTAGAGATTATGTACAAGAGAATCGGCCCCATATCATAGTTTCTACGAGTACTTATGTCCTTACTTCATCACTACCCATATTATAAATGCGAAAGTGTGTTTGTTTGTAGGTTTGTTGGTTTATTGGTTTGTTGGTTTGTCCTTCAATCACGTCGCAATGGAGCAACGGAGCGATGTGATTTTTTGCATGGGTAAAGTTCAAGACCTGAAAAGTGACAAGGCTACTTTTATCCCTGAAAATCAAAGAGTTCCCTCGGGATTTTTAAAAACCTAAATCCTCGCGTACGAAGTCGTGGGCGTCAGCTAATCCGCCAAAACAGACAAATCTGTATAGTACATCGTCCATGCGCCGCCCGCCCTCCCACTACTAAAGAAGCAGGAAAAGCGAGCCATATACATTACCAACACACAAATCTTCTGGAGCACATTCCACGTGCGTGTCACTCCGATACCGCAGCATCCTCAATACATGTAGACTCCTCAATGCACAATTGCAAAGTCTGAGTGTCTCAGATGTCATCGGATTACTCATATTAATAGTGCATTTAACTTACTAATGGCATAATGTGACGTTCCAACAAGTAACACATTTGAGCCACTTAAGCCAATATGAAAATAGCTTGATATGAATCCGTTCGTCTTCAAAGTGGGCGGCTGATATATTTAGCCGTCTAAATATAGCCAGTGTAGTGCAAGCCTCCTGTCTCCTTCCAAGAGTAAGACTTAAGAGACAAGACACATCTAGCGTTTTTATTTTCCTATACCAGAAGCTGTGATAGCCTAGTGGTTAGGACGTCCGCCTTCTAATCGGAACACCTCTAACTTTTCGGAGTTATGTGCGTTTTAAGTAATTAAATATCACTTGCTTTGACGGTGAAGGGAAACCTACATGCCTGAGAGTTCTCCATAATGTTCTCAAAGGTGTGTGAAGTCTACCAATCTGCACATATGGTCAGCGTGGTAGACTGTGGCCAAAACCTTCTCACTCTGAGAGTAGACTCGTGCTCTGTAGTGAGCTGGCGATGGGTTGATCATGATGATGATCACAGGAGCTTAGCTCCCATGTTGCTAAGTTTCGATGTCAATTAATGCCTCTATCATGTAATCCAAGAATAAGTGAAGTCACATGAGCTAATTTCGTCCAATCACATTGGGGGTTTCTCTTACCCTAGCAATAGGGAGCTATTGCCAGGCTTTGGTCAACAATTCATTTTTGAGATTTCACAGGGCACAGATTATTCCGGCGCTTCTTCTAGCTGGAGGCATAGTAAAGGAGGCGCCGGGATAGCAAACTCTTTAAAAAAAACGTTTTTCTTTTCTGTTGGCATCCTTCAGCCGAAGTTCAATTGCTGATTACCGATTATTTCGTTATTGATTATTTCGTAATATCAATCAGTATTTCGGCCAAAAGACAGGGCTACGGAAAAAACCAGAAGGAGCATTTTTCCAACAAAACGTGAGAGGCGAAGGGGCGCTAAACTTCAGAATTGTGCTTGTTATTTTGCGTTGTGAAGACCAAAGAACGGATCGTTGAACCATCGGAATTAACTTATTAATTTTTTGTTCGTGTGGTCTTGCGCTAAAGTAATCTTCTCCATGTACTAGTAAGTAGGTACATCACTCCGGAGCGCACTGGTCTCTCGGGAAATAATGTGGACGGGAAGGAACCAGTTAAGGGCTAATTGTGATGCGTAATTCCTTATTGCCAATTCCTTTGTGCTAAATTCCTTGAAAACTGTCCTATCCCCCGATTGGAGTCTCATTAGGCCGAGGCGGCACGGAGGTTATATCAGACTCTTAATGACTAAAACCCCACGGTATTCCACGCATCGCCTGGTGGCTGGACTACGGGGCCAAACACGTTCGCACAACCCAGCCAGCGGTGCCTGTTGGGAACCCCTCCTTAGGGGACCAATAGAGCTCCTACACACCGTTATGAGACGCACCAGGAACACAAAGATACGCCTCCCGACTCGAGGACTGCTTTTGTCGCATTGGACCTCACTTAACTAACACCTTGAAATCGCCTACAAGTGTGACGAAACCTGTGAACTAAAGTGGCTTAATTCTATTACGTTTAAACCTCATAACTATTTCATGTCCCGTCCCACAAGAAGTTAATGTTCCATTCAGTATCGATAAGTCGTTCGGTGTATTTTAATTACGCCCACTCTCTATAACCTATGTAGGTTTATAACTGTTACGACACGTACACTATTAAGAATTTCAAATGCTTTTTAAACTTTCATGAGTATGAGTAACTGGTGGACTGAATTTAGGATCGGTGACGTAACAGGAACTGACAGAATAGTTCCTATAACATAGCTCGCTGGTATGAGCATGAGTACGCAAGAAAACCGGAAATATATTCGGGCTTCCATCATCTCTATTCCAACCCATCGCATCGTCCGGCCCATTGTTGAGCACATGTCTCTTCTCAGAATGCATCGACCACATATAAAAAGGGCTTAAACCATTATTCATCACGCTCGCTAAGTGCAGATTGGAAATATTTTGGGGAACCCTTAGGCATATCTACACAGGTTTCCTCACGATGTTTTCCTTCAGTGATCGGACTTTAATTAACCATAACTTGAAAGAAATTGGAAGATCGTCAATCTAGCTCTTCCTATATTATCTATATATATATATATATATAAATGAATCACTACCTGTGTTGCTGATCGCAAATCTCGAGAACAGCTGAACCGATTTCGCTAATTTTTTTATAATATTCCTTGGAGTACGAGGATGGTTCTTTGGTCAGCTAGTTTTTTATAGTTAGATACCATTTGCATAACAATATTACCATAATAAGACCTCTTAAACGATTTTCAGAAAAAGCACGTATCAGCTGTTGTGTATTAAATAAAAAAATTAATGCAGTTTTTTTATACCGACACTTTTCATTCCTGTATCTTTACTAAAATATTTCCCTCACATGACTGCTCCTAAAATAACATGTTGCATACTATCCCCCAGAATTTGGTAGGAATGTGGGTTTATCTCAGTGTTTATCTTCGGTCAAATATTATGTTTGTACAATATGAAAAATGAGATTCTTCATGACCTTGATTTCTATTCCTGAATAGAACAAATCAAGGTTGTACATTTTACGAGCAGGCGTATAAATCTCTTCCAGATTAGATACTTGATTGATGATGCCCGTGATTTCATCCGCGTTTAGGTTTTTTGAAAATACTCTTGAATTTTCCAGAATAGCTTATCTCACTCTCCAGATATTTAGTTGTAACCATGCAAAAAATCACATCTATCCGTTGCTCGGTTCCGGTCTGATTGAAGAAAAAACCAACAAGCAAAGACATTTTTGCGTAGAGATATCATATGAGTAGAATTTTGAGCACGAATGGGAGTGGTTTTGGCCATAGTCTACCACGCTGGGCCAAGTGCGGATTGTCATTTTTCACACACCTTTGAGAATGGAGGGCTGTCATTTTTATTTTATTTTATTGAACCACCAACCGCGTTTAAGCAAGCGTAGTGTGGGACGCCCTCCAGCACGATGGACCGACAATATAAAGAGGCTGGCGGGAAGTGGCTGGATGAGGAAGGCTGAGGACCGGGTGTGGTGGCGCTCTTTAGGGAAGGCCTATGTCCAACAGTGGACGTCCACAGGCTGATGATGATGATGATGATGAACCACCAACAGAATCATACAAAAAAATAATTACATTATTCAAATCCTATTTGCCTGGTCAATATACAATCACGACGTTTTCCTTCCCCGTTCATATTTATTTGCTTAAAACGTTTACTAACCATTAATTAGTTACTGCATTAAGTAGTTACAGTAAGCTGGCAAGAAATATTGTACATCGACCTTTAGAATACAATGAGGAAGTTTCAGGGCGAACGTTTGGTAAAATTTTTATAGATGGCGCCGTTTGCTGCACCCACTAAAAACGAAAAATAATTTCCGAGCGAAGGTATACGCTAATATAATTTGTACGTAAAACATCCTGCAAAACAACAACGTCAATAAAACATACGGACAGCCAGGCAGCTCTTTCAGCTCTGTCCTCTGAGGTTGTTAACTCAAGACTGGTTGAAAACTGCAGAGACACCCTGGCCCAATACCGGGTGGTTCTACGCTAGGTACCAGAGCATGCTGGAATAGTTGGCAACGAAAATGCTGACATTGTGGCTAAATCATATAGATATAGGTATTATTTTTCGTTTTTAGTGGGTGCAGTGCACAGCGCCATATATGAAAATTTTATGGAACGTTCGCCCTGAAACTTCCTCATTTCAGCTTTGTAGAGCGTTGTTTCTGTCACTCATATGTGACGTTTTGTTGGTCTCAACGACAGAGACAACGCTCTACGAATCTCTGTATATTCCCGGCCGGGTACTGTAATGTTTTCTTTTGTTTTGCCCTCAGATGGAAGACAAGCAAGATGACGCGACCGATTCGGACGGCTCAGGCATGGAGAGCGACGATCCATTGACCGCTACAGACACTAAATATGGCAAAAGTTTCAGGTATGGTATGCAAGTCAAGAGTGAGTTCAAGGATTATTTAAATTTTAAATTTTAAATAGAATAGAATAGAATAGAATGTTTTTTTATTCATGTAAACTTTTTAAAAGTGCTTATGAATAGTCAGGTAGTTTTAATTTACCACTGGTTCGGAATGCCATAAGATATAAATGATAAGAAAGCTTGGGAATGAGTTGCTTAACAGCTTTGTGTTAGTTCTAATAAGACGTGTAAGTGATTTTGTAAAGTGGTGATCATAAAAAGAATACCCGGCTGAGTTTGTTGTGGGCTCTTCTCAGACCTGGGCGCGTTTGGAACCCTCGTAGCTTTAGTTTTAAGTTCGCGTAATACCACCACCACCACCACTATATCTTACAAATCCAACAACCGACCATCAAAAAGAGTAATTTATCACATATTTTGAATAAATTATTTGAATTTTATAGAAAACGAAAACGCTAGTTCGCGCGCGCCTGTGTTCGACGAAGACCTACGCTGAAAGGCGCTAGTGTGAACGAGCTCTAAACCAATGCTTATCAAGTCAAGTTATCATATTTCTAGTGAAAGGGTTTTACTGACGCAAACTCGCTCTCGAAGGTCTATTATAGATTAACTACTTTCAAGTACTCTCCTCTCTCTCGATACATTACTATTATTAAAGACTAGCTTATTCTCGCGACTTCGTCCGCGTGGACTACACAAATTTCCAGCCCCTATTTTACCACCTTAGGGGTTGTATTTTTAGAAATCCTTTCTTAGCGGATGTCTACGTCATAATAGCTATCTGCATGCCAAATTTCAGTCCGATCCGTCCAGTAGTTTGAGCTGTGCGTTGATAGATCAGTCAGTCAGTCAGTCAGCTTTTCGTTTTATATATTTAGATTTTCCGTAACAAAAGTGTCCTAAACGCTAAGGTTTTCCAGTATAAAAAGTAGCCTATGTCCTTCCCCGGTATGCAAGCTATCTCTGTAACAAATTTCGTCAAAATCGGTTGAACGAATGAGCCGTGCAAGGCTAGCAGACAGACAGACACACTTTCGCGTTTATAATATTAACTAGCTTATGCTCGCGACTACGTCCGCGTGGACTACACAAATTTCGAACCCCTATTTCACCCCCTTAGGGGTTGAATTTTTAAAAATCCTTTCTTAGCGGATGCCTTCGTCATAATAGCTATCTGCATGCCAAATTTCAGCCCGATCGGTCTAGTAGTTTGAGCTGTGCGTTGATAGATCAGTCAGTCAGTCAGTCAGTCACCTTTTCCTTTTATATATTTAGATATGTATGACTTTCGGTCTTTTCCAGGCACTTCACTCGCGAAGCGCTACCTCGACTCGACAACTACAGAAATGTTCTTTCTCTACACGCTGCGCCGCGACCAACGTTGGATGAGCTCCACAATGCATCGCTTTCTAGAAAGGTTTGGGCCTTTTGCATTTTTTTACCGCCATCATCAATCAAACCCTTCGCCGGCCCACTATTGGGCCGGCGAAGGGTTTGATTTACACTACCTTCTTCTTCTTCCTTACCTTATCCCACGCTACGTAGGGTCGGCACAACATGTCTTCTTCTTCCACTCACTTCTGTCATTCGTCAACGTATTATCCACTCATTTTTCACGCCTATCCTCTTTCACGCAATCGCGACGTATCGACATGATTTTTGAGTTCCTGAGGGGTGCCAACGGGGCCCTAGGCCTAGTACTAAGCCTCCGCTCTCCGTCTGTCTGTCCGTCTGTCAGCGGGCTGTATTTCGTGAACCGTAATAGGTAGGAGGGTTGAAATTTTCACAGAATGTTTAGGTATTTTTATTGCCGCTATAACAAAGAATAAAAATTTAAAAATGGCGGTAATTTTTTTTAAATTTCTTGTATACGGAGCCCTCCGTGTGCGAGTTCGACTCGCACTTGTTTACATGAATATAGCTGTTAAAGAGTCTGAAAGTGACAGACTATTAATTTACCCTGGAAAATAAAAAGTTCCAAAACAGGAATTAAAAAAATCTAAATCCATTCGAACGAAGTCGCACTGGCGGGCATCAGCTAGTTGTTTATGTTTTTAGGTTTTTTTTCGAGCATGGATGGTTAGTGTCAATTGGTGTAAACTGTAAACCTAACATGATGTGTAGTGGAAGCTAGACGACGTTTGTAAATATTTATGCCTCGGACACACCTGAATCAATATCTTCGCACAAATTAAACGCCTAACAAGTACCTAATACACTCGAGGTACCTTGAAGTACTTCAACATAATGAGTATGATAAATGATTAGTAAGAACTAAGTACATACCTAGTACGTAGGTATTGTCCATATAACAAAAACTTAGCGTTATATTGGGGTCGATTCTTTTGTACACAATCTCAAAACTAAACTAAATTAACAGGTCTAAATCTAGTGCTATCCTTTTCCGCAACCAATATTATGAGAGGGATAGCAATAGATTTAGACGTGTCATTTTAGTTTAGTTTAGAGATTGTGTTCAAGAGAATCGGCCCCATTGTTTGTTTATACTACCTAAACACAATCCAATACTAATAACCATTTGCCGCAATTTGTAGTTTTAGTGATTTGGTATTTTTCAAACCCGCAATGTATAGCGTCCAAAAATCGGGTCAATGCCTCACCTACGACGCGGCATTGACTTCAGTGACCTACTTACGTAACGTTCGTTGACCTCTGGAGTCAGGCAGATGTTTTATTTGCAATATATATCGTGAATTTTTACAAAATACAGAATCAGTAATTAAGATAATTGGTTTGTTGGTTTGTCCTTCAATCAAGACGCATTTTGATGATGATTGATGATTTTTTGCATGGGTATAGGCAAAGACCCGGAAAGTGACATAGGCCCCATTTTATCCCGGAAAATCAAAGAGTTCCCACGGGAATTTTAAAAGGATTTTTGAAAATTCAATCCCTAAAGGGGTACAACGGGTTTGAAATTTGTATAGTCCACGCGGACGATGTCGCGAGTTGCACAATACTTGGACGATCTAACAATATAATAGGTACCTACAATTTATAAACAAGTTCAAAGTGAAAGATTATTTGTATACGGTCACTTCAATAGGCTATCAGAACTGGTCAAGGTTGTCAAGCCGTACATAAAGTTTATATAATTTATTTACCACGTGGCTTCTACAGTTATAGTACGCGACAGCTCCAGATGACAATCGGAGAGGAAACGCCCTGTAGAGCCGCACAGCCCCGGCGCTAACCCGGTGTGGGCGAGCGCGGGTGTCGTGCGGGTGTGCGGGGCGTCCCCCCGCCTCATACCCCGATTGCCATCTCAACCTCTCGTGGACTCTACCTATTATGTACATAGATCGAAACGTATAAGTTTTATAGTCCAACGCAGGTGGGTCTCTACCTAGATATTGTATGCGTTTTAATCTTCTATTGTATTGCAGCTTCAGTATATTTTATAAAATTCAAATAGGTTTCACCAGTCATTTTGAGCTATAATTTTTTTGACACCCTGATATCTTAGCGTCGAGAAAATTTTAGGACAACTTGCAACTTTTTGCGAATATATTTTTATTTCGGCTGACGTCAAAACGATGTTAATGATGGTTTCAGCGCAATAGCAATTTGCGGGACTTATATATCGTAGTAGATTGCAATATGAGCTGTTCGAATAATGCACTTGGCCCCTATTTCATGCATGGCGCCTTGCCCCCTGAGCCCCATTAATTAATGCGACGATGTAATTACGACGTATACCTACTTACCTGTTACATGGTTTACAAAGGTCCAGTTACATTATTTTTAATATCTAAGCCATATACTTGAATACTCTCGTGAAGTATAGAAAAAAAAATAAGATAGTATATCTACCAAAAATAAAAGTTAATTAATTAATAATTTAAACTAAAACTAAAACCTTAAAAAATATAATATTATAACTAAAATATATTATTAAAAGGAGTTCCTTTAGGCAAGGTTCCGAAGATACTGGCAGCGTTCCCCCTTTGAATAGCTAGGCTAATTCTTTGTCTTTGTTCTTCGTTACATGGTTACGTTACATTACATGCCAGTCGCGAACAAGCGTACGGAATATATTTCAAACTTCTTGTACCAGGCACATTACGTTCCCAGCCTTTAGTAATAGTAAATAGTAATATGTATTATAATTTTATAAATACAGAACTGTCTTTGTTTGTTGGTTTGTCATTCAATTACGCTATAACAGATCGCTGTGATTTTTTTGCATGGATATAGTTAAAGAGCTGGAGAGCGGCATAGATTAAAAAATATTACCTCGATATCTTGCAATTTTGTAAGCAGCGATAACATATACCATGCCAATGTCAATTAGATAATGGGACCTCAGGAGTCAGGACCCCATTAACCCGTCAGTAGGTCAAATCGACCACCATTGCGTCGTAGCTGGCCTGGTACTTTTATAACAATTGCATGGCCCATGTATCAGATGTGACTAATTGATATACCTACAGAGTTATGAATGACTCATTAGTGCATTGTTTGAAGTTAACGGAGGTATTTCACGTGGGTGGTATTTGGTACTAGCTACTTTGATGTGTCATCATCATCATCATCATCATGGAGACCGCGTTTAAGCAAGCGTAGTGTGGGACCCCCTCCAGCACGATGGACAGACGATATAAAGAGGCTGGCGGGAAGTGGCTGGATGAGGAAGGCTGAGGGCCGGGTGTAGTGGCGCTCTTTAGGGAAGGCCTATGTTCAACAGTGGATGTCCACAGGCTGATGATGATGATGAGTTTGATGTGTACTACTTAGTATCATCATTGGCGTGCAGGTCATAGAGGCATGAATGCACTGCTCACCCCAGTTGTAATAGCTCAATGCATATTTTTCATTATGACCTGCCAGTAAACAGGTTCCTACCCTGGCTTGAAACCCTGTGCACGCCACTGATCATCATCATCATGATCAACCCATTGCCGGGTCACTACAGAGCACGGGTCTCCTCTTAGCATGAGAAGGGTTTGGCCATAGTCCACTACGATGGCCTAGTAAGTTTTGAGAACATTATGGAGAACTCTCAGACATGCAGGTTTCCTCGCGATGTTTTCCTTCACCGTTAAAGCGAGTGATATTTAATTACTTAAGACGCACATAATGTACTCATCGTCATCTCCTCCATAGGTTCAACTTGATGTCTCAAAAAAGCTTTTTTCAAATCCGTTTCCTGGAGGTCTTCCGCATGCTTCACACATTTAACCCAGTTTTCCCTGCTAACGTTTTCTATTGCTTTATGCGGAAGAACTTCAACATCGACTGACCTAAATGTAGGACCACTAACAGGACGTCGTAGTTTTGGTCACCACGAACCACCACAGATTGTCGCTGCCAATCTTTTCCATCGATATAAATGATATGCCCAAGCGAACAAAATTTTTTACGGTTTTGGAACCAAATAAATCAGAGCCACCTCTTCGATACTAATGAACGACCCGTTTGAAATCCAGACGTCACTGAGGTTGCATTTGTGCTAAATAAACATTTTAGGACCAATGAGTCGGTGCCATTTTGCTTGTTCAATAGCCCTGTCCTTACGAAGTAATATATAAGTCAATGATCTTTTCTCATTTTTAGTAAGACATGTGCAAAAATTTAGTAAACGGTGTACTCCAGCCAGGTCAGACCCTGGAGAAGGACCAGGGTGCGCCGGCCATGCTGTCCACCAACGTGAAGTTCGGCTGGGTGAAGGGCGTGCTGATGCGCTGCCTGCTCAACATCTGGGGGGTGATGCTGTTCCTGAGGCTCTCGTGGGTGGTGGGGCAGGCTGGCGTTGGTATGTCCTTGGCTTTATAATTGGCTATTTGACTCCAATTTTTTTATTACTTTATTATAAACTAGGATAAAAATAATGACGTAACCTAAAAAACTAATTAAATAGATCAAATAATAAAAAAGTTATAAGCATTTAAATATTTCTGATAAGACAGAGATAGCGATATAGAATTTTGACGTCACACCTTACTAATGCCATATAGTAGCTTCGTGCGGTTTCATACAAATTTTCGTTTTGCGAGAAAGGGATAGAAGACCCTCCCACTCCAAAATTAAAATGTCGGTAACATTGTAAATCTTTGTTGGATTTTAATATTTTTTTCAGCGTACGTCATTATTTTTATTTTAGTTTATAATAAAGTAATAATATTTATCAAATTGAAAAGTAGGAAAATACCCAATTTGGTAGATACAGTACGCGGCCGAAAGGAATGTACATATACCTTTAGAAGGAGATAGCAGATTTGTAGAGCATTGTCGCAGTCGTTGAGACCGACAAAACGTCACAAAGGTATGAGTGACAGAGACAACGCTCTACAAAGCCGAAATGTCATTCTAAAGACCGACGTACATTATTTTCTGCCGCGTACTGTACATCTTTTGAAGCTTGTAAGCTGAGAGGTTTTCAATCAAAGTTTTCTTCCTCTTCCATTGACGGTTTCCTGATGTTTGAGTATCGGGCAAACATTTTGTAAACTATGCCGATAGTTCTGTATTGCGAAAATGACACTGAATGCCTGTTGCGTATCTCAACGGCTAGATTATTTAATTGTACACATCTGAAAGTTAGTCTCAAAGAATCAAGTAACTGCTAGTTTTTATTGGGAAACTTCGATGGCCATCTGAAAAGACATAATTATAATCTGGATTCTGATGATAAGCACCAATAGTGATGGCATGGACACCCTAACGTGGTTGTTTAGAAATCTTTCCGGTGTGAACTACAAATCCTTTTTTTTAAATCGTTATAGGCGCACGCTTGACCACGATCACACCTGATGGGAAGTGATGATGTGGCCTAAGATGGGACGCGTTTGCCTAAAAGGTGCCTATTCGCTCTTGTTTTAAAGATACCCGGATTATAATTGACAGGAAACACTGATCTAGGAAGAGTATTCCAGATCCTAGTCATACGTATAAGGAATGATGACGCAAAGCGTTTCGTACACGAAGATGGAATGTTAACGACATAGGGGGTGGGTTTGCCACTGGACAGAGATTCAGGAGCAGAAATAGAAGAAAAAACGCATTTTGAAAAGCGTCACTAAATGTCTGACCGACGAAAGCCCACTGTCTTATTCAAATTCAAATTCAAATTCAAATTCAAATTTCTTTATTGCGAATCTGGGTAAACAGTGGAGATGTTACAAAACAAAAAGGTACAGCCAAATTCTGCCTATTAGCATGCAATATGATATTCCTAACAAACGTGTACATAGTTTTGATAAAATTTGCCAAATTTAATACTTAGTCACAAAAGAATAAAAAAAACAAGATAGTTAGTACTTAATACAAAATATGTCAAAAGGTAACCAAATACACACTAAAGGAAAAAATGTCATCTTAGATATTCGTCAACACTACCTATAAAAAATGTTTTTAATTAAATATTCGAATAACTTCTTTTTAAGGCTTTCTATTTTATTTATATTTACAAGTTCTCTTATTTCCAAAGGTAGTTTGTTAACAATTTTTACTGCCATAACGTTAAAACTATTATTGATGAGAGCGGTTTTATGTGATGGGAATTTTAATTTATGTTTTTGTCTTTTGTTAACAAAAGTTACAGCTTTTCGCACAGGCCTTTAACGATTCATAAGTTCTTGAATTTTTTTAGTTAAAATTGATAAGTTTATATCTGTGCATGATTCTAATAAAATAATTTGTGGTGACAAAGTTTGGTGTGTCGGCAGCGCAGGCATCGCTGCTAATACTGACGACGTCGGTGGTCACCACCATCACCGCGCTCTCCATGTCTGCCATCAGCACCAACGGCGTCATTAAAGGAGGTAAGAAGCCAAGCGTTACTTACAGTACATCGGCCCTTAGAATGACATTTCGGCTTTGAAGCCGAATACCTATATGACGTTTTGTCTGTCTCAACGACAGAGACAACGCTCTACAAATCTGCTATCTCCTTCTATAGGTCGATGTACATTACTTTCGGCCGCGTACTGTACATATACGTAAAAGCAACATCGTAAAGAAACCTGCATGTCTGAAATTTCTCCATAATGTTCTCAAAGGTGTGAGGAGTCTGCCAATCTGCACTTGGCAACGTGGTAGATTATGGCCCAACCCTCTCGTTCTGAGCAGTAATAGCAAGGAATCAAAGATTTCCAGGACAATATGCCTCGTACTTGCTGTACTAAGAATTAGAGGTGCAGGATTTCATCGCAATCTTAAACCTAAGAGTCGACAGAGGAAAGCAAAGAGCAGCATTCAATATCAAAGTTCTAACTCCACCTTTGGCCATTAAGTTTACTTTCTTTTGGCGTTTTCCCCAGGCGGGACGTACTACATGATATCGCGGTCGCTGGGCCCGGAGTTCGGCGGCTCTATCGGGCTGATATTCTCCATGGCGAACGCGGTGGCCTGCGCGATGTACGTGGTGGGCTTCGGGGAGTCCCTCATCACGCTCATACCAGAGTCTGCTTACATGGTCAGCAAGAGCTGGGTAAGTGTGAAAGATTAAGGGGTACTCTTCCTTAATCCATCCAAACTAATACTATGAACTAGGTGATGCCCGCGGCGTCGCCCGTTTTTTAGATTTTGGCTTTAAGTAGTATTATTATTTTTTATTTGTATCCAGTGCTGCACCAAATAACTGATTCTTAATTAGCAGTAAATCTGTTCTAAGATAAGAACCCGTCAGAATATATTTTCTGCTCCTGCAGGTTAAGAAACTCTTATAACTGCTGCTCCAATTTTGTCGAATTTTTTTTTCTTGTGTAGTATATAGTTGAATTTTCAGACATCTTCAAAATCATTGTTTGAGAAATAAATTTGAGGAACTGGTTTCCTCAGGACCACAGACCAACACCTGTAGACGCCTAATAGCCGGACACCCCCGATCGCCAAGCTTAGGCATCAGTTGCTTAGCATAAAACAGTAGCTTAGGCAGTTGCTTAGTCGGCCCACGCCCGTTCAGTACTTTATTCCGAACATCGTTTTGATTAAGTGACTTCTGAGTCCACTAATCACAACAACATTTCGTAAAACCGATAGACGTTGGGGTCTCACGGTGGTGGAATGGCGACCTCGCACCGCAAGACGCAGCGTTGGAAGACCCCCCACTAGGTGGACGGACGACATCAGACGTGCCGCAGGGAGCCGCTGGATTCAGGCGTCGCAAGACCGTGGCGTGTAGAAGTCCCTAAAAGAGACTTATGTCCACCTGTGGACGTCTATCGGTTGATGATGATGATCACAACAAAGCATTCTCCCCTGCTCCCCGCCAACATTTTACGATTTTGTATCCATGCAAAACCTTGTATATGCGTACTCTTGAGGTTGAATTCTCTGTGCTCAGGACCAAGCGATCTACGGCTGCATTACCATAGTGCTGTTGACGGGCATCGTGATAGTGGGGCTGGAGTGGGAGGCCAAGGCGCAGATAGTGCTGCTGTTCATCCTGCTGGCGGCCATTGTGGACTTCTGCGTCGGCTCCATCATCGGCCCCAAGAGAGACGTGGAGATTGCTCAGGGATTTGTGGGATACAATAGTGAGTGTGTATAGTTTGCGACAGGTCGAGATAGCAATCAAACTCAAAAAAAACTCAAATTATTTATTCAGAATAGGTAAAATTTTACGCTTACTGATGGTAAAAAATTTAATTTGTAAGATGATATAGTGGTGATAATTAATACGTACTTAAAACTAAAGCTACGAGGGTTCCAAACGCGCCCAGGGTTTGGAAACGGGGTGGGGACGCCCCGCACACCCGCACAGCCCCTGCGCTAACCCGGTGCGGACGAGTGCGGGTGATCTGCGGGGCGTCCCCCTGCCTCATACCTCAATTAAATACGCATTTAAAATTACCCATATTCTAAATGCGAAAGTGTGTTTGTTTGTTGGTTTATTGGTTTGTTCTGAAGGACAACTACATATGTCACTATGAGCCTATGTCCACTCTCCAGCGGGCCGATTGTCTAAAACCAGCATCAATCATTATTACAATCTCAATTGTTCTGATTAGCTGAATTTGTGCGATTCTTGTTGCAACAATGAGCAACAATGCATTGTGGCCAATAGTGAGCGAGCATTAACCAATCAGAGATGATTGCGATCGTGACATTGTAGCTGTCAAACAACCGCGGTAGGGCCACAGGTCTGATTTCAATCAGACCTGGAGAGTGACATAAGCTACTTTTATACCGGAAAATCAAAGAGTTCCCACAGGATTTTTAAACCCTACTACCACGCTGACGAAGTCGCGGGCATCAGCTAGTTAAAAATAAGTGTCGAATGAGCTCATTGGCTATCATTCGTCGATAGACACTGAGTCAGCGAATGAGTCAGGTCTTCAAAAGTGAAAATTGTGTATTTGATTATATGAAAAATAAATAATCAGTTATTATTAAATAGAGGATCTTCCAAAATAAGTAAAATCCACGTCCTTTGTTAGCTTTAAGTGTAATAACAATTTTAAATTATCGATTAACCTAAAAAGGTACCTACGTCATTATGATGTGACGTCATATTCCAGTATGTCATAGAATATCGCATACTAAGCGCGCGTTTTGATGTTTGATAAAAAGTCACTGATTTGACTAGTTGTCAAATACCGTATTGTGATGGTATTTGTTTTTTCAGTGTCGGTGCTTCATAGTAACGTGGGTCCGGACTACAGAAGATTCGAGGGTGTGGAGCATAATTTCTTCTCCGTCTTCTCGATATTCTTCCCCGCAGCTACGGGGATATTGGCCGGCGCTAATATATCTGGGGATCTCAAGGTAAAATTATATTTAATAAGGAAGGGGACGAAAAATATTGAACGAATACAGGGTCGGTTTTAAAAATATTTGTGTCATTTCATGGTTGTGACTTGTGTATAATCTAAATTGATTATTGCCATTAAGGTAAAGATTGACATTGCTGGGCAACAAATTCTTGAAAAACTGTCAATTCAATTCAATTCAATTCAATTTTATTTATTTCTTCAAAATTATTTTCTTGTGCATTTCTTTCTGCTTTCCTTAAGTCTGTTTATCTAAATTCGACTGATTAAAACTTTACTCTATTTTACTTTTGATTTGTAGGTACTTTTGTTCATTCCAAGTTTTCCCTTGTTATAGTTCTTGCATTTCACGAGGCCGAGTGGCTTATGCTTGTATTAAGTTGTAACGGTATAAGTAAGTTTTTTTTTTTTTTAATTTATTCAGATACAAGTTAGCCCTTGACTGCAATCCCACCTGGTGGTAAGTGATGATGCAGTCTAAGATGATAGCGGGCTAACCTGGAAGGGGTATGGCAGTTTTTATTAAACCCATACCCCTTTGGTTTCTACACGGCATCGTACAGTAAATATGTGCGTTTGCGAGCGCTTGCTCGCGACTGATTGGTGCAACATGCACGCACACATACACAATGCCCTAGTATACCACAAGTAAAGTTCACTCGCCTTCGTGAAATGCAAGAACTGTAACTGCCATTTGTTTTTTTCAGGACCCTCAAAAGTCAATCCCAAAAGGCACACTCCTGGCCATACTATTGACTACGATATCATACGTGCTGATCGCCGTGATCGCGGGCTGGACTGTGCTTCGGGACGCTTCGGGGGACATCGCGGACGTGGCCAACTGGACCATGGACCACTGCAGGGTCAACGGCACCTGTGAATATGGCCTGCATCATAGCAATGACGTGAGAAATGACAATGAGAGAGACTTGAGAAGTTACACTTTAAAGTCCCTAGCAATACTCATCCTCGCATCTTTTCAATGTTTCACACACCGCATGCACATACCAATTTTCGTAGAAACTCGTTTATGCAGATCTGCCTCATCATTTAATAAAAGGAGATCGCCCGTGAACGGGCCGGGCCCTCTTTTGTGGCATCGTGTCAAAACTTAAATTAAATTTTTAAAAAATGTGTTATTTTTTACGATTATGTTTTATTACGACTTTTTTTCACTCTATTATTGAAAATATTTACAATTACAGTTAGAATCGTAGACATGCATTTATTTTGAAGAAGTATTAATTAAATACAACCTCAATATCAGCAATATAAAAAATAAGATTTCTTTATGACCAGGGTGAATAAATAGAAATCGTTTGCAGAATATAAAGAGTTAATTATTTGTCTACAAAATAAAATTTAAACCATGGTGACATAACAATTATATTAGGGGGGGGCCTAAAGCTCCTAAGAAAATGGGCAATCTCCTTTGTAAAAATGACAAAAATTTAGACCTATTCTGCATCACTGCTACCACTATTCGGAAAGCTCTGGCCAATGAATTCTTTAACGCTCATACTTCATTTAAATAATTCGTTGGCCAGATCTCGTTTTTATTACTTTTCCCTGAATTTTCTCTCCCCCAGTCGAGTTTTTTTTTGTTATTCTTATGTTTATTCTATCTGTGAAAAGTTGTCATTAGCTTTAACCTTCTTCTGTTTTTACCTATTAATTTTTTCCATATTAGCTGTAAGTTTTCCTGTTAAATAAAATAAAATAAAAATAAAAATAGAAATACGTGAAAAATACGAGTAAATTGCTGTACTTTTGACATGACATTTGACCCACTGAGCAAAAATGGCGAGTGAGTCCTCGAAATTTATCATGATGATCAACCCATCACCGGCTCACTACAGAGCACGGGTCTCCTCTCATACTGAGAAGAGTTTTGGTCATAGTGGTCACGCTGGCCATGTGCGGATTGGTAGACTTCACACACCTTTGAGAACATTATGGAGAACTCTCAGGCATGCAGGTTTCCTCACGATATTTTGCTTCACCGTTAAAGCAACTGATATTAATTATTTAAAACGCACATAACTCCGAAAAGTTAGTGGTGCGTGCCCGGGATCGAACCCCCGACCTCCGATTAGAAGGTGGACGTCCTACCGACTAGGCTATCACAGCTTTTTTGCATTATAATTATTGAGAGATTGATGTGTATGTATGTGTACAGGTAATTCGCCTGGTGTCTGCATTCGGTCCACTGATCTACGGAGGGTGTTTCGCCGCTACTTTGTCTTCGGCGCTCGCTTCGCTCGTGTCTGCTCCTAAAGTATTTCAGGTAACCTAAGCTTAGAATTTACTAGTCTTGTATGGTTGAATATTAGAATCTCATTTATTTTAATTACAGATAATCACTACCCCTATCACTACCACCATTATAAATGCGAAAGTGTGTTCGTTTGTTGGTTTGTCCTTCAATCACGTCGCAACGGAGTAACAGATCGACGTAATTTTTTGCATGGGTATAGTTTAATTAATACCTGGAGTGTGACATAGTCTACTTTTTATCCCGAAAAATCAAAGAGATCTCACGGGATTTTTAAAACCTAATCCACGCGTACGAAGTCGTGGGCATCAGCAAGTATTATAAACGCAAAAGTGTGTCTATCTGTCTGTCTGTCTGCTAGCCTTTCACGGCCCATCCGTTCAACCGATTTTGACGAAATTTGGTACAGAGATAGCTTGCAATTCCCGGGGAAGGAAATCGACGTGACGTGAGGTTGCGACGTGATTGAAGGACAAACAAACAAACCAACGCATTTATAATATGGGTACTGATTATTGTAACTGTTCCAGGCCCTGTGTCAGGACAAGCTGTACCCCTACCTGGAGTTCTTCGCGAAAGGCTACGGCCCCAACAACGAGCCGGTCCGAGGATACGCGCTGACCTTTATCATCGCCGTTTCCTTTATACTCATGGGTAAGAATCTTTGGTCAAAAAGGCTTTTTCTGCTGACCTCATGATGGTCCTAGATTCGAGTCCCGGTTCGGACCAAAAAACAAGTTATATGGGGTTTTTATCAATGAGAAGAGATCTTTTTAGGGTTCCGTACTTCAAAAAAACCTAGGATCACTTTAGTTGTCTGTCTGTCGTGTCTGTCAAGATCCGTCAAGGGAATCAAAACTAAAGGCTACTTTCCATTGATCTATAATCATGAAATTTGGCAGGTGATGTCTAGCACAAGTAAAGGGAAACATTCGAAAACCGTCAATTTGTGGTTATATCACAAAAAATATGAAAGTACTATTTCTTCTATGGCACAGAGCCCTTCGTGTGCGAATCTGACTCGCACTTGACCAATTTTACCTCTGTACTTGCATTAAAACCTTTAAAATATACAGAATAAGGTTTTAAATTGAATATCAGAATACAGACGAAAGAAACTGCTTATCTTTAATATATAAAAAGGTAACTGACTGATCTATTAACGCACAGCTCAAACTATTGGACGGATCGGGCTGAAATTTGGTATGCAGATAGCTATTATGACGTAGACATCCGCTAAGAAAGGATTTTTGAAAATTCAACCCCTAAGGGGGTGAAATAGGGGTTAAAATTTGTGCAGTATGGGTATAAATAGATTTTTCCAGGTGGGCTCAACCAAATCGCGCCGCTGATTTCCAACTTCTTCCTGGCGGCCTACGCTCTCATCAACTTCGCCACCTTCCACGCCAGCCTCGCCAAGCCCGTCGGGTGGAGACCTACTTTCAGGGTAAATAGGCTAAATTCTACCATTAGGGCAATTTCGTAAAACCTGCATCAATCATTATTACAATCTCAATTGTTGTGATTGGCTGAATTTGTGCGATTCTTGTTGCAACAATGCATTGTAGCCAATAGGGAGCGAGCATCAACCAATCATAGGTGATTGCGATTGAGACATTGTAGCTGTCATTCTACCGCAATCGCGCAGGAGGGCTATCATAGAGCTTGCCGTAAAATTTCGTTTACGCAAAGTACAGAAATTTTGACGACCTCCCTGGCGCAGTGGTAATTCTGTGGTCATATTAGTGGGAGGTCCCGGGTTCGATACCTGGCAGTGATTTGGAATTTTATAATTTCTACATTTCTGGTCTGGTCTAGTGGGAGGTTTCGGCCGTGGCTAGTTACCACCCTACCAGCAAAGCCGTGCTGCCAAGCGATTTAGCGTTCTGATACGATGCCGTGTAGAAACCAAAGGGGCATGGGCTTAAAAAAACTGCCATTCCCCTTCCAAGTTAGCCCGCTTCCATCTTAAACTGCAGCGTCACTTACCACCAGGTGAGATTGCAGTCAAGGGCTAACTTGTATCTGAATAATAATAAAAAAATCCTTTGTGTGGCCAGAGTATTCTACCATAGCCATGAATACTCAATGAATACCAAATGAATTTTTAGATTTGCCATGACCCAAATTTTAACATTGTGTAAAAACTAAAAACACACTTATTAAAACTATGTATTATAAAATGGGGATCCACATTCCACACGGCCAGTTTACCCTGACAGGTGTTTTTGATTTTATGAATAACTAGCTGATACCCGCGACTTCGTCTGCGTGGATTTAGGTTTTTAAAAATCCCATGGGAACTCTTTGATTTTCTGGGATAAAAAGTAGCCTATATCCTTCCCCGGGATGCAAACTATCTCTGTACAAAATTTCGTCAAAATCGGTTGAACGGTTGGGCCTTGAAAGGCTAGCAGACAGACAGACAGACACACTTTCGCATTTATAATATTAGTTTGGATTTTATTTGTTCCAGCTGTACAACATGTGGCTGTCGCTAGTGGGCGCCATAGTGTGCGTGGCGATCATGTTCGTCATCTCGTGGAGTACGGCCCTGCTCACCATCGCTTGCCTTCTTGCGCTCTACCTCCTTGTCTCCTATAGAAAACCAGGTATGTATTCCAAACTTGATGATAGCAAACTTTCACGCAAGATTCGGGAAGACAATTTTTTTTCAATTTGTTTAATTTCTTATAGACGTAAACTGGGGTTCGACTACGCAAGCGCAGACGTACAAAGTGGCGCTGTCCGGAGTTCACCAGCTCAACAGTGTGACGGAACATGTTAAAAACTACCGGTAAGGTACTCTTGCGGGAATTATTCATGATTAGCCATGCTAATCATGAATAATATTCCTGTTTCCCCTCCAACTAAGCGTAAAGACGCGGACTGAAATAGTCCGCGCCTTAACCGTTGAGCTATTGAGGCTCTATAGGCTTGACAACCTCCCTGGCGCAGTGGTAAGCGCTGTTGTCTTATTAGTAAGAGGTCCTGGGTTCGATTCCTGGCACGGGTTTGGAATTTTATAATTTCTAAATTTCTGGTCTGGTCTGGTGGGAGACTTCGGCCGTGGCTAGTTACCACCCTACTGGCAAAACTAGCCCCCCCCCCCCCTCACTTAGTGGACAGACGACATCTAACGAGTCGCAATGAGCCGCTGGATTCAGGCGGAGCAAAACCGCGGCGTGTGGAAGTCCCTACAAGAAACTTATGTCCCGCATTAGACGTCTATCTGTCTTTTTATTTTTTATAAAAGTTATATTGCATACTGAGAAAGTAATATATTTCAGGCCACAAATACTGGTGCTGACGGGCTTCCCGGGCGAGCGTCCTATCCTCACCGACTTCACGTATCTACTCACCAAAGGGTTGTCTTTGATGCTCTGTGGACACATCCATCAGGTACTTCTTTAAATCAAATTCACACTTGCTCAGTTAAATTTTCTATATTTGTCTTTTTGTTGACAACCGCGGAATTAACTTGACAAAGAGCGACACAATTACAAAAGTTAAAGTCAAGTGGGCCTATTAACTTTATTCTTAGTTAAATCATATAATAGAGCTCTCTCTATTATATAATATGATGGCCAGCGCGTGCCATACCTTCGTTATTTTATAAAAGCTGAAATTTTCTCTGTTTCATCACTGGGAGGAACGTTTGTTTGGATCTACTTTGGGAGAAAACAGGTAATAAAGGTGTAAAAAATCTTGCGTCAAAGTATACAGTCAAATTTTTCAGACAGTGTCGTGGCAACCCCCTGCCAGACTTAAAGTAAGGTCTTCCTTCCTAAAAGTATTTTTTAGTCATCTACTCCGCGGGTCGTACCGCAAGGGGGGCGTACCGCAAGCGAAGTATACAATAGAATAGAATGTATTTTATTCAAATAAACTTTTACAAGTACAATGTATTTTATTCAAATAAACTTTTACAAGTACTTTGCATCGTCAAAATAATTTACCACTGGTTCGGATTTTTTTTACCCTTTGATTACTTAATGGAGAATTTGTTGCAGACCCCAGTGAACCACCGCACGCGGGAGGCGCTGACCAACCGAGCGTACCACTGGTTCGTGAAGAGGAAGATAAAAGCTTTCTACACCCTCGTCGATGACGTCACTTTCAAAGATGGCGCCAGCGCGCTAATACAGGTATACTTTAGTTTTTCTTAGCTGACTGAAAAACTAATCTCAAAAACCTTCTCAGAGAAGCACGTAAGCGACGCGATTCACTCTGCGCTTTAGACTTTCTGGAGTGGTGTTTCACTGGTATCATGATTTATACCTGCGCAGTGGGTGACTATGTATACACAATGATGTTGAAGCGCCTACAACATTTTCGCAGCAAATGCGCACTAATTCGTCGTCTCCTAATTTTAACGTTCACTTAATTATTTAATTGCTTCTTTATAGTATTTTTGTTATTGTATATATATAAATTAGTCACTTTTATAACTCATGTTTAATATTTTGGAATCAAACATTAATAATTTAAAATCACACATTTATTATCTTTTCCAAATGTCAGTTCATGCAACATAATATTTTTATATCCACCCGCAATTTTCTACATATTTTTGTATCGATTGACGTTTTCATAAATTTCTTTTGTTCTTTTTGTTAAAAACGAACTAACGGTCTGCGCTCAATAAATTATTTTTACAACTGCAAGAAAATTCTTTTAAATTGCCATCCACGCATCTACACCAGAAGAGGTGAAGTATAAGAGTGAGCCTACCCATTAGGTCGCAGTCGCGTATCAGTGATCCTTTCCTCGCAGTCGAAATGCAAAGCAGAGTGTATAAATGGGTCACAATAACCATCGACTTAAAAATCTGCCCTGCCTCCGGCTCGGGTAGAATAAAATGGCCCGTTTTATGCCCTTGTTGTACAATCTACTATCATCTGTAATGAGTGTGTCCTACCTGTGATGACGTATGGCGCTGAGACGTGGACACTGATAGTTGACCTTGTCCACAAGTTCAAAGTCGCTCAGCGGGCTATGTTGGGTGTCTCTCTGAGGGACAAAACGACGAATTAGCCGGCTGAAGTGGCATTGGGCAGACCACGTCTGTCGCAGAACTGATAGCCGCTGGGGCAGACGTGTTCTGGAATGGAGACCGCGTATCTGCAAGCGCGGTGTGGGACGACCTCCAACCCGCTGGACTGACGACCTTAAGAAGGTAGCGGGAAGTGGGTGGATGAGGAACGCAGAGGATCGTGCGTGGCGGCGCGCTCTTGGGAAGGCCTATGTCCAGCAGTGGACGCAAACAGGCCGATTGATGGATTGATGGTTTGATTCGATGTTGTTTGTCCTCAGGCGAGTGGTGTGGGCAAGCTGAAGCCCAACATCCTACTGATGGGGTTCAAAGAGGATTGGCGGACTTGCGACCGAAAGGAGCTAGCGGATTACGTTGATGTTATGCAGTGAGTACAGCTTCACTTAACTCACTACTGAAACTATCAGGGTTCCTACTGAAAACCAGTTTTTGTACTTGTGCAAGACATATGGCATTTATGCTGAGTAGGGACCTTTTTTTTCGGGTTGTGCCACACATGACATACTTTATTCCGGCGCTTCTTCTACTTGAGGTCTTTTGACTTTACTACTCAAGTATTAGAGGCGCCGGGATAACCTAACTGGTAATGTGTGGTACAGCTTTAAAAAAATAAACGTTTTTTCTTTCTTTCTTTCAAACTTAAGATTTTGAAGTGAAAACGTCTATGTAGTGAAAATAAATGAGAATTATTTAAGTGATTAATACTGTGTACTTATATTTTCATTTCAGTCAACAAGAACGAGATTGGTCTTTAGGTCTTACAAACTGGGTCCAATTTCTCGCGGAACACAGAAAGCGATTTACAGGGTCGAATTTCCCGCGATTGTGATCGCATTATTAAACGGACGTGACGTTGTTTTCATATTTAGCACCCCGAAACGAAATAAGTACAAATAAGAAAATATGTCGGCCGTCTGAGGTCTGAAAACGAAGCCCCAAAAACATCGAAAATGATTCAATTACAAAAAAAATAAACTCCGCCAATTTTGATTTGAAAATGGACGTAAAACCTAAATGGACGTGGATTATTACTTTGTAACTACAATTTTTGGTACATGAATAATAAAAATAAATAAATAAATAAATAAAACCTCAAAAGTGACACCCATCATTTTCTTTCTCTATAAGCCCCCGGTATTTAATATTCTCGCGATTCCGATCACTGGTATTAAAACATACTATGTTCTAAGTTTCGTGAGGAAACCTGCATGCCCGAGAGTTCTCTATAATGTTCTCGAAGGTGTGTGAAGTCTGCCAATCCGCACTTGGCCAGCGTGATAGACTATGGCCAAAACCCTTCTCACTCTGAGAGGAGACCCGTGCTCTGTAGTGAGCCGGCGAAGGATTGATCATGATGATGCTAAAATATGTTGTTTTTCCTTTGAAAGCAAAGCCCTGGACGTGCACATGGCGCTGGCGCTGCTGCGTGTGGAAGGTGGGTTGTATACGCGCGACGCGCTCGACGACGACTTGCAGGCCTACCTCGACGACGCGCACGCCCGAGACCTCTCCGCGCTCTCGCGTGAGTACACGCCCTTATAGGCCTGCTGATCGCTGGATGACACGCCCTTACTGGATTGGGTACTGAGCTGCGCGTCACTGCATGAGTACTCGCCTTTACAATAGTGGTATACTGCACGGAAACACTGGGCTTTTCGCGCCTTTACTGGATACTGCATGGAATCCGAGGGTTGTATCGCATGAATACTCACCTTTACAAAGTTTTACCCACTACTTTTGCACTATAGCAAAGAAAGGAGAACCGCGTGGAGGGTAGGTTGTACACGCGTGAGTACACGCCTTACAGGCCTGCTGATCGCTGCATGACACGCCCTTACTGGATTGAGTACTGGGCTGAGCAACTGACTAACATGACTACACGCCTTTACAATAGTGGTACTGCATGAATGCACTCGGCTTCTGGAGTGAGGTGAGCCTTTATTGGACGCTGCATGAATTTCTGGGGTTGTATCGCATGAATGCAGTGCGACAAGGCTATCTTGGCGCGTGGCGAAGATCGGAACTAACGTTGCCGTCAAGTGTCCCCTTTGTTCTTGTTTGAATATTCTAAGCCTTTGTTCTCCAACAGCGCCCCCCTGTTAATATCATTGAAATGCCAAGAGAGCCTTGTTGCACTGTACAGATGTTTTATGTCACGAAGACCATTTGGCTATATTTGTGTGAGTGCACATGTACACATCGTTGTAGTACGCGTGGTGCTCAATTTTGAACGCAACGTGGTTTACGTTACGCACACAAACGCGTTAACGCTTAGTACACGTTACACACGCTACTACAACCAAGGTTGAGCGGTCATCTGTAATAGAACAGTAAAGTTTTAAACAACTCACTATACCCTAACATAGCCTTTAGAACTAACGAGCTAACAGTGCCATGGAATATGCCTCGATACCCATGTTCCTTGGCTTTGTTTTCACTATTTTAATGTTTTTAATTAGATGTTGTAGAGTTGAATGTATGTTCCGCAGGTTCAATGGGCGATAGCTGTAAGGACTCCAAATCTACTGAAAGTTTGAACACCCAATCCAGAGGTGAGATTTATAATAACTTTAGAAAAGTAATGTTCACGTTATTTTGGCTGAGTGTCTAAACTTAGCTGTTTGAGCTAAATGTTGATATTATGTCACTAAGTCCACACATTCACGGTTTTTAGATTTTTCCTTTATTTATTTTTTATTTTTATTTTTCATGTACCGAATTGTAGTTACATAGTAGTAATAAATTAAGTTACATTGGAAATACTTATCTCTAAATAGAGTTTTCTTCCAGCTTCTCATTCAAGGTTGTGAGATTGTTCTTTACTTGTGCTATAAAATATTACTACCTGATGTCAATTTTCAAATTTCATGATTCTAAGTTAACGGAAAGTACCCTGTCCGTTTTGATTCCGCAATCACTTGACGGGGCTTGCCAAACAGAAAACGAACTACGAAGTGATCTTATAAGGATTCCTTTTTGCCTTAGGATGTGCAGAACCCTAAAAAGAATTGTTATCACAATAAATTAACAATATCTGTTGGGATTTTAGTAAAATTACGGATAAATAGAAATATATGAATAATTTTTGGAATTGTTATAGGCAGCAGTTTGTCTGACGTATCCATAGCGTCGGGCGAGTTGCCCAAAGTGTCACCCGATCCCACTGGCAAGTTCCAGAAGCAGAACAAAGAGAGGTAACATAGCAACATTGTTTGTTTGTAAAGGCCAAGGGAGCGTTCACAGAATGCTATTGAGCTCTCCTCTGTGACCTATCTAAGGCATTTGATTGTGTTGATCGTAAAACTTTATTTACTTAAACTAAGCAACTATGGTTTGCATTCAAAAGCATTGCGCTTGATCTCATTGCGTCTTATCTTAGTTACAGAATTCAAAGAGTATGCTTAAATAACGTAAAGTTAAAAGGCCTATTTGCCTTAATGGGTGTCCCACAAGGCTCAACCTTGGGTCCTTTTTTATTTTTGGTGTATGTAAATGGTGTCTGTATGGCGCCATTTGCAAAAATGAATTATTTTACTTTTCAGTTCGTTTTTTTTATTACGACTTGTTAATTTTGTCAGTAAATCCCTGCGCGACGTGGTCCGTCGCATCGGCATCGTGAACAGGGCTCGGCGCGTGTCCTCCTTCACGTCCGTGGAGCAGTTCACCAAGAAGCAATCCGGCACTGTGGATGTGTGGTGGCTGTATGACGACGGCGGTACGTACTCCTCATTGGTGGTGGAATGTGTCTGCATTCAGACGATTTTCGTTGCGTATTCTTAATACTGTTTTTTGCGAATGAAAAAGTAAGAGCTATTGCGCCACGGTAAATTTCCGTGCGTTTTTCCCCCTCTAAATCTGTGAACTTGTGGCGGTTACCACAATAGAAACTAGATGGCGCTGTTTAATCGATGATGTAGTCCCGAACAAATGTACCGCCGATAGTAATCGCACTAACGGAGTTTTCTGCAATCTGGACTATATATAGAAGTTTCAAGATACAACCGTCGGCCCAGCTGGCGCTACCGAGCACAACCAACCGCTCGGTGGGAGATCTCCCCTATGGTACGGTTGAGCCTGCACACCGCTCCCGTACAAACTATAGAACTACATAGAAGCGCGAGCACCCCGGAATTAATTCTGCACCGGATTTTGATTTATTTAAATTAAATGGATCACTCATACCTATGTTTTGCCGGTCTCAACGACAGTGACAATCCTCTACAAAACCGCTATCTCTTTCAAAAGGTCGATGTACATTATTTTCTGCCGCGTACTGTACGTGTTTTTACACTCTCGATTCTCTCTCAAGATTTATACGTACTTGCGTGCATTTGTACGTACGTACGTGCTTAGGTGCGTGCGTGCGTGCGTGTTTGTAATTCCATATTGTACGCAGGTCTAACGCTACTGCTGCCGTACATCCTGTCGACGCGACGGGCGTGGGCCGCGTGTCCATTGCGTGTTTTTACACTCGCTAATAAAAACACCGAGATGGAGATCGAAGAACGAAAGTAAGTAAAGACAAAAAGGTTGAAATGTTAAAACTGGATGATATTTTAGACTATCTGTAGTTTATTTAAAATCTATCAGTCGAAAGACTTTGTTATAACTTACTAAATGAAATTAGTGTAAATAACATTCACACGTTTGTTTTAATATTTCTGTAAAAAGAAAAGTTTTCGTTTGCCTGTAATTTTATGATTGCTTGAGCGAAATCACAAACCGGATTATATTGGAGAAGTGGAGGATCTTATAATTTTTTTTTAGTTCTTTAGAAATCAAGACCTTTTATCACCTATCGAGGTAGTACGCGACAGGTCCAGGTGGCAATCGGAGTATGAGGCGGGGGGATGCCCCGCACACCCGCACGACGTCACCCGCGCTCGCCCGCACCGATTGCAATCTCAACCTGTCGCGCACTATAGGCAGCTCAGTTAGAAGTATCATAGTAATTTCGAAGAAGACTCCATGAAGACTCCTAATTTTAATGTTTGGAGCATTTTTTTTGGTATCGACTATCGGGGGGGACTATCTATCTATAGAACACCTCAGGATCCATCCTGATATTGAGGTAGATGTTTTTTTTTTTTTTGCTCCTAGTATGGCGTCTCTACTATCGAAGTTTCGTATCGACTACTCCGCGTTGAAGATGATCCCGGATATCACGAAAAAGCCGAAAGACGCAACGCTGGCGTACTTTGATGAACTCATCGCGCCCTTCAAGTCACCTGACGACACCAATGATAACAGTAAGTATGGGATTCATGGTCTTAATAAAAATAATGCATTGTTGATAATTGTGACTTTGGGTCGGTTTGAAAGAAGAAAGTTTGAAATAGGGTATATATAGTCATGCCTTTGCTGTGGCGTTTCTTAAGAGCTGCCGAGAAGGTCAAGCTGCTTGACGTCAAGCACGTAGATTTCTGCTTGAGCTAAGAATTTTGACCCTTTGCGTGATGCTTGAGTCGAGCATTTACGCGCTTGACGGTGATTGATGAGATTTTGTATTTTGCTTGACGCGACGTTCGGGTAGTGTTCGAGATATGAGAAAAGGGCCGTTTGCTTGATCAAGCCGCTTGATCAAACAAAACCAAACTACGCGCTTGACGTCAAGCCGCTTGACCGTCTCGAAAGCCCTTTAAACGCATTATACCTAAACATTTCTGTACATGTCTGTTTTGACGAAATTTTGACATTGGAAGGTTAAGATATTAGAAAGAGTTAGAAGGTTTTCGGCCAAATTCTTTTGCAAAAAAAATGCGAAAAATCTAAACTGGATCACATTTTGACATGGGTTTAATTTTTTACTAAAATATACCCTTTTGCTCGTTTAGGTATTTGCTTAGGCTCACAGAAACTAGCAGTTCTACTTTGTCATGACAACCTTTATACAGAAAATTTCACCCTATTAGAAATTATCAGGATTCAGTATTGTACGTGGATATTATTATTAATCATTAATTTGGTCACCAGTGGGCATCACAGAAGCGGACCTCCTAGCGGCTCGTGAACGCACGCACAGATACCTACGCGTACGAGAGTTAATAGGCGAGCACAGCAGCGGCGCGAGACTAGTATGCGTCACACAACCTATGCCTAGGAGGAGGGGGTTACCGCCCGCCCTGTATGCCGCGTGGCTGGCCGCACTAGCTACCGCGGGGCAAAGGGTGCTCCTAGTGAGGGGCAACCATGCTTCAGTGTTAACATTCTACTCCTAATAGCTCATGTTCTCCTGGTACTTTGCTACCAAAATCTGTGGTATTAACATTGGTATTACCGCCGTAATCTCTTTATAACCCCACCATTACGATAAGTCGAGTACGCTATTAAAATATTACCATGGTAATCATTCATATTACGACCGTAATATTGTAAAAATTCTTAGTATGACCGTTGAAATCTGGTATTTATTAGCCCGCCCGTACGATACTAGGTCCGACCCTATTCAAATATCACAGTGGTAATCATTAATATTACGACCGTAATTCGTCATTTATAATTTGCGCGTCCCGTTTACTGTTAAACCATTGGCAATACGGTTCTTTGGTCAAATGGTCTCCCAAAGAATATCAACACCTTGTAATTATTACTATTTCAATTTTCAAGAACAGACGTGGCGGGAGTTCTAATTTTGTCAATCCCCGATTTGGTAATATTACCACGGTAATCGACATTACGACCGTAATATGTCATATTTCCTGGGCGGGTTATTTTGATTAATCTTTTTCATTGACATTCAAGAAGGTTCTAGAATCTGATGGAACCCTAGTAATATGCTAATACAGTGAAGCGCTATGGTATTAATTACTTGGAATTTACAATTGCAAGCAGTCTCAATTTATTTATGACATCACATCCTTCTACATGTTCATACTATTATTGATAGTTTTACACCAGTGACAAGTAAATATAATAATGGAAGAGATCTAATAGATACATTTATCATTATCGATTTTTTTGAAAAAATTGGGCAAAAGTTTATAATAAACCAATGACGTCGTCATAGGCTGTTTTGTATTGTTCAAGTCCCGCAAATTGCTAATACGCGTGGCCGCCACTTTAGTGACGTCGCCACTAGACTGATAAGTTTCGAGCTGATGGTATATTTTTATTTCGGCTGACGTCAAAATGACGTCATTTCGATGTTAACAAGACATCGTTCCAGCGCAATAGCAATTTGTGGGACTTAAATATCATTAGTTATTATTCGTATCAAAATGAGTTTTTTCTATTTTGATTTATTTGACGAAATAAATTTATTTTTTATTCTATTTTTTATGACATTCTTTATTGAGATAAATTTCAAGTGTAGGCTCTGGTCATAAAGAAATTTCCAAACTTGTATCTACCTAACAAAATACTATTTCCTACACTATCCTAAACATTTTATGATTTTGCAATGATATAATTTTTTGTAATATCAGGTTTAATGATCAGAGTATAGTGTTTAAACTACCGTGAGTGATTTCCATTATAAATACTATCTGTCCCGGCTTACTCACGTGTGTAGTCGACGTTATCCAGTGATGAAGAACAGCAGGAACTGTCGGGAGACGACCGGCAGCTGTCTCCCCCCCCCACCCCAGCCACCCTCACAACGGGCTCTACGGGCAGCGGCACGTGCGTCCCGCAGTCAAAACCGCGGCGCGTGCGCGGACGGACTCCCTTGAAAAAGGACCCCGGATGGGTTCGAAACTAGTCGGGCTAACGTCGACTACACACGTGAGTAAGCCGGGACAGATAGTATTTATAATCAGAGTATAGTATATTTTCTGTCGATAAACATCCAGTGTTGCGTGTGTAAGCCAGCATTCCACGGGCCTGAAAGTACAAATTAATATGTATGATAAACAGTTATTAGGTTAACCACACATCACCGCAAAATGTTTTAAAAGTTCTAAAAATAAATAAATATTTTTTTTTAGTCAATTAAACTTTTACAAGTATTTTTGAATCGTCAGAGGCATCTACCACCTATCTACCATAGGCATTTACCATATCATCCATTTGAGAGTGGCGTAGTGATAAAGTCGTGCCGCCATGCAATTTAGCGTTCCGGTACAACGCCGTGTAGAAACCGATAAGGGTTATGGGATTATTACCATACCCCTTCCAAGTTAGCCCGCTTCCATCTTAGACTGCATCATCACTTACCACCAGGTGAGATTGCAGTCAAGGGCTACTTATATCCGAATGAAAAAAACCATTCCCCCTTCCAAGTTAGTTTGCTTTCATCTTAGACTGCATCGCCACTTACCCTAGGACCTAGAGATCCAAAATTTTGCACAGAAGACCCCTTTATAATGTAGATAAGGAACAAAGCTGGATTTCTTGGAATTGCCGTGGGATAGGGAAGAAAGAGAATAGTAAAACATAGTAACTAATTTTTTTTTTATTCTAGTTCGTGGTGTGTGCTTAACCTTATAAATAAATCCATAGATTTATTAGTTTTGCACGCTATTTTATTCCTTATTTTAAAGTAACAAGATTGCAATTCTTTAATTCTTGTATAATAATTGTAGAGTAGATATAACCCCATATAGTAATCACAATAACTAACTTATTATTAACTACGAGTTGTGACTGAATTTGAGAGTGACTATGTGACATTTTAGGAACTATTTTATGACAAATGAGTGCTACTTATAGAATACGTAATAAAATAAAGATAGGATACATTCACGTTGAAATTTTTAGTAATGTGAGTACTGAGGCTTAACTCACGACGAAAATATTTAACCAACGTGTGAGTTTTAGGCTAATATGTAAAATGTTTGGAGATGTATGTACACTCTCGCTGAAATTTTTAGAAACGTGAGTACTGAGGCTTAACTCACGAGATGAATATTTATCAGCGTGAGAATTTTAGGCTAATATCTACAATGTTTGGACACTTCTGTACACTCACGCTGATGTTCTTAGCAACGTAAGTACTGAGGCTTAACTCACGACGTGAATATTTATCAACGTGAGTATTTAGGGTTAATATGTAAAATTTTTGGACACTTTTGTACACTCACGCTGAAGTTTTTAGCAACGTGAGTACTCACGACATAAGTTTTTACGCAGCAACACATTTAGCGATTCATTTTTATATATAGAGATTTGATCAAATATTTGCCTTCTCATTGTGCCTCAAAACTTGGTGACTCGAACTCAATTTTTTTATGATGATGGATCCTTTTAAACCTGTTGTTTTCCATGTCTTCCTGTCGTCTTTGCCTTGACCCATGTCAACGAGAATTCTACTATTTTAAGGCCTGCTTCCAACTATAAAATTATAAATATCGTAAAAACTTTATACTTGCACTCATGTTTTGAGTATTTAATTATAACAAAATTTTTCTCTCGTCACAAATTTTTGTAAAACTGCTAAAAATAGAGTTTGAGTAAATAATTTTATAAACTATACCTAGCATTATTTTTGCTATAGATATACCCAAATAATATACAAGTTTAGATACTTATGTGTTTTCGACATTTATAAAGTTTTGTAACTAATCGTCCATTTTGGAATGAATCTCATACATTTTTATTGTATGAACTTTTAGGATAGTTGCGTATGTGAATAAAAAAAAATGAATTCATGTAAAATGGTACCCAACGAGGTCTAGCAAGGAGCTGAATTATGATGAACAAGATAGAATGACGATTCTTAACATCCATACCAATATTATAAATGCGAAAGTGTGTCTGTCTGTTTGCTAGATTTTCACGGCCCATCCGTTTAACCGATTTCGATGAAATTTGATACAAAGATAGCTTGCATCCCAGAGAAGGACATATACTAATTTGATCCCGGAAAATCTAAGAGTTCCCACGGGATTTTCAAAACCTAAATCCACGCTAACGAAGTCGCGGGCATCATCTAGTTTATAATATGTTGAGGTCCATTTAAGGAAGAAAAAAAATACTTTGAAAGCCAATAGAAGATTCCATCGTTGTCTTGTTCTTAAAGTTAAAGTTACCCTTGCTTGTCTCTCTTAAGTTTCATTTTAGGTTTTTTGTAGTGTGAATTATTTTAGGCTAATTTATAATTTATAAATTAAAACTAAACATCACGTCTGTACCTATAGATTTTACCTAATGATTTTAATTTTAATTAGCACTTTTTGTAGGTGTCTATGAACTTTCCGTTTTATGATCAGTAGTAGCCTTAGTACGAGATTTTATGTCTCACCAACGTTGATAGTATTCGAGTGTCGAAAACCTTCCGCATTATAGTAAACTGGATCTTAACTGCCTTGTTTTAACGCTCAAGTTTGTCTACACATCTACAGCTAGCGCTCCAAGCGGAAACGTTGCGAAATTAAAATCAGTGGCATTAAATTTTTGACTTCAATTCAAGGCATTTTAGGTCCATTTTACTTTGATGTTATTGTGTTTCGACTCTCGAATTCTAGCAACGTTTGGTGAGACATAAAATCTTATACTAAGCGTACTGTATTTGAATATTATACGTAAATTGATTTACTTATTTGTGATAAAGTTTTGTACTTTTTGTACACGAACATTTAACTAAGGGCCCGTTTCACAACCTCCAGATAAACCTTATCTAACGAATAAATACATACAATACAGTTATGAAAATTTCTGTATTGGGAATCTGTGAAAATGACAAATTTATCTGTTAGATAAGTTTTATCTGGCGATAGTGAAGCAGGCCCTTAGAGACCTAAATTGTGCGTAACAAAGTAAAAAAAAATATTTACTTAATTTTTTTGACGCTTCTTAGAAACCTTCGGCTTCGGCCAAAACTTCGGGCCATTTTGGCCGAATTAAAGTTTTGGTCGGAAGTTGTTTTATGGCCGAAGGTGGCCAAAGCCGAAAATTCGGTCGGACACTATTTTTTGGTAAAATCTGAATAGGACGAGCAATTTTAATCTGAAATATCTTTTTTTAAAGAGTTAAAAATAAAAATGGAAAATTTTATACCAACCTTTTTATATAATACTGACTTGTTATCACAAAAATGTTAATCAGTTTGAACAATCTCCACTGTGGCTAACATAAAATTTTAAGTAAAAAAAAATGATTAACATTTCTTAACAACCACTTTATTCTTATTTCTTAGATTATAATAATTATACTAATTAATTTATTTGAATCGAATATTGAATAAAAACAATGGAATTGACATCGCGTGTTTGTTTATTTTTTAATATACACAGGTCATGTTCTCGTCACGAAAGTACAGTTTACGACAATAGGGAACTTCTAACAAAACATCCAAGCTTCGACGTCACTAGCAGGCGACATAATAATGTTAGTACATAGTTAGGTACATAATATTTTGAAGCAGGTAGCCATAAAGTAGCCCTATTTTTCTTTGATTTTACGTCGCCATCAGTACCCTTATTATTAATGCGAAAGTGTGTTTCTTGGTTTATTGGTTTGTCCTTCAATCACGTCGCAACGGTGCAACGGATTGACGTGATTTTTTGCATGGGTATAAAGACCTGGAGAGTGACATAGGCTACTTTTTATCCCGGAAAATCAAAGAGTTCTCACGGGATTTTTGAAAACCTAATCTACCTAAAGCTTTACGAAGAGTTCTTTAACTTTTTTTATTTCTTTCACTTAATTTAAAAAAAAGTTAAAGAACTCTTGGTAGAAACTAGTTGCTAAAAAGTTAAAAAAAGGTTGTATTTGTATCTTCATGGAGGTTTGAATACAGATTTGTGCAACCCATTGCTTGTATAAGTCTGGTTAGTGGTTAAGGTTAAGCGTAAATTTAACCGCCTGATGTACAATTATTAACCCTAAATGACAGATTTATGCGCCGTTAACTAACTTGTAAAGTTATACTGGAGCCTCAGGTTAAGAGTTATGAAGATGGAATGAAACATGCTTCAGTGCACACATAATCTTTATAGCTCGGTATAATTTAGCTCGGTACGTTATTGTATGACTTTTTTGTATAGTTTGTTGTAAGGAATACCTAATCAGTTTTTGCGGCTGCGAAAATCTTGCAGCGCTTATATTATACGGCTTCTTTCTTAGAACTCAAAGGATGCTGCAGTATTTTTTAGGTTTCCTAATCTTCCATTGACATAACATTTATCTGGCATAGCAGGAGCTGTATAGAAAACACAAACCCCCAAAAAGGTTTTAGAATAGAATATATTTTTATTCAAATAAACTTAGTGCTTTTGAATCGTCAAAATAATTTACCACTGGTTGGGAATGCGGTTCCTACTGAGAAGAATCAGCAAGAAACTCGGCGGTTTCTCTTTTCAAATAATCAATTTACAATAATGATATGCCAACTTCTGTAAATTATCTAATATTGCAGCCCTGCGCATCGCTGGAGCTAGTCTTAAAATTTGACGACCTCCCTGGCGCAGTGGTGAGCGCCGTGGTCTTATTACAGGGAGGAGGTACCGGGCTCAATTCCTGGCAGGAGAATTTGGAATTTTATAATTTCTTAATCTCTGGACAGAACTAAACTTTATACAGTCGAAGACTATGTAAATGATAAAAAATCTTGGATTTGACTCGCTCCAGCAATGCACGGGGCTGCAATTGCTTGTACAGTATGGTATAACAATATTGTAAATTGATCCCTTGAAAAGAGCAACCTCCGAGTTTCTTGCTGGTTCTTCTCCGTAGGAACGGAATTCCGAACCAGTGGTAAATTAAACTATTAGTTGATGATTCAAAAGCACTTGTAAAAGTTTACTTGAATAAAAATATATTCTACTAGCTGATGCCCGCGACTTTTGTGGAATTAGGTTTTTAAAAATCCCAGGGGATGTCTTTGATTTTCCGGGATAAAAAGTAGCCTACGTCACTCTCCAGATCCTTAACTATACCCATGCAAAACATCACGTCAATCGGTTGCTCGATTGCAACGTGATTGAAGGACAAACCAACAAACAAACACACTTTCGCATTTATAATTAAAAGTACTGATTCTATTATATTCTGGTCTGGTTTGGTGGGTAATATTTGTGTGCTCCGATAATCCCGCTGTCCAGCCTATGAAGTTTTCTGAACCAGCAGCGGTCGTAATGCAATTATCTCAATGAAAATCACGAGCACAATAAACTGGACACGACCAGTCGCCAGTCAGCTAGCGGCCGTTGTATGAGACATACGTTCACAACCGCTCCAGAATATACCGCGAAATACTTACGAATAATTGTGGTGCATGAACTTTTTATACTTTAGTGCTTCGGTGTTGTGTTTGGAACGTGTTAATAAATAAAATATTTATTGTATCGGCGATACAGAACCGGATGTGAGAAGGTAAATATCGTTTTTAATTTGATTTAAGCACGTTTACGTTTAATGTTCTTTCTTTGGTCGGTCATGTCTTATTATTTTACGAGCGCACTACGGTTATTTGGTAAATATCTGTTAGTGCCTAGTACAGACTAGTTAGTCAAAGTCAAAGTCAAATGATTTATTCAAAATAGGTAATAAATTACTCTTTTTGATAGTCGGATGTTGGATTTGTAAGATATAAGTGGTGATAATTATTACGCAAACTTAAAACTAAAGCTACGAGGGTTCCAAACGCGCCCAGGTCTCAGAAGAGCCCACAACAAACTCAGCCGCTTAGCTTTTAATATTATATAGTCGTGCTTAGGTTTACGAGTTTTAAGTACCTACGTCTATATCATTTTGGAGTTATGTGCGTTTTAAGTAATTAAATATCACTTGCTTTAACGGTGAAGGAAAATATCGTGGGGAAACTTGCATACCTGAGAGTTCTCCATTATGTTCTTAAGCGTGTGTGAAGTCTACCAATCCGCACATGGCCAGCGCCTCACTCTGAGAGGAGACCCGTGCTCTGTAGTGAGCCGGCGATGGGTTGACCATGATGATGATCATCTTAGAAATTAACAATTTTGACCGTCAGTAAGTGTAACATTTTTCCTATTCTGAATAAATAATTTGACTTTAAATTAGGTGACTGTCTTGAACTGTGACACCAAGAACCTAGGTACCTACTTACCTATCACGTTAAATGTACGAAATAAAAGTCCCGCAAATTGCTAATGCGTGTGACCGCCATTTTTGTGACGTCGCGTCGGTATTAGACTGAAGTTTCGAGCTGATATATTTTTACTTAAATTTCAATGTTAATGAGACATGGTTCCAGCGAAATAGCAATTTGCGGGACTTATAACATAATACGACATTTTTAATGACATCTTCAAAAATTTGAGATAAGATAAGTTGCTAGTTCACAGTCAATATGTCAATGTTTAGGAATTCTTTTACTTCTCTTACTTGGTGGATAACAACATGATGACGTAGGTTACGATTTGATCAACAAACATAAAAAGCTCTCAAAAATATTCCTACTGGACTATGGACCAATGACCATACAAATAAGTAGCTGCTTAAACTGGTAAGTAGGTATATACAAACAAAATCTCGCAGAATGTTTTGGTCATTAGTTTATTAACATTGAAAAAAAACTGGTCCAATCGATAAAACTAGTTCTCTTGAACATGATTCCTATCATCTATCTATACTAATCCATACTAATATTATAAATGCGAAAGTGTGTCTGTCTGCTAGCTTTTCAAGGCCTAACAGTTTTTGATGAAATTTGGTCCGGAGTTAGCTTACATGCAGGGGAAGGACATAGGCTACTTTTATCCCGGAAATCAAAGAGTTCCCTCGAGATTTTTAAAAAACCTAAATCCACGCGAACGAAGTCGCGGGTATCATCTTGTCTTAAATATCCGAACCGCTATTTTTTTGTTGGATTAAGGAAAACCCAATATTGGATTTCAATAGGTAGGTAGGTAGGTAAAGTTTCAAACTAATCGATCGCAGCTTTTTAGGAGTGTCGCTAGGGTGCCTTTTAGGTCCAGTTTTCTTCTTTAATACCTTTACCAACTAACTCGGTCCTAATACCAATTAAACTATGACACGTCAAATGTTTGTGACTATGTATTTAAAATAAGTATTTGTACTTTCCTGAAAAGCCGTGATAGCCTAGTGGTTAAGACGTCCGCCTCTTATTCGGAGGTCGGGGGTTCGATCCTCTAATTTTTCGGAGTTATATTTGCGTTTTAAGTACCTAATTAAATATCGATTGATTTAACGGTGAAGGAATACAACGTGAGGAAACCTGCACACCTGTGAGTTCTCCATAATCGTGAGGTCTGCTAATCCGCACTTAGCCAGCGCTAGAGTATGGCCAAACCCCTTCTCATTCTGAGAGAAGACCCGTGCTCTGTAGTGAGCCGGATATGGGTTGATTATGATGATGATGATGATGATGATGATGTGTAGTTTCCTACTTCTTTGATTTCATACAAGTTTCCATACTGTATTGATGTTTGATAAAAATATGCCGATTTAGTTAGTTGGCAACGTCCATGATCCATATTGATCGAAAAATCTAGTTTTAATTTGAAGACTAAATCTAGTTTTTGACGACCTCCCTGGCGCAGTGGTGAGCGCTGTGGTCTTAATAGTGGGAGGTCCCGGGTTCGATTCCTGACAGGGGTTTGGAATTTTATAATTTCTAAATTTCTGGTCTGGTCTGGTGGGAGGCTTCGGCCGTGGCTAGTTACCACCCTACCGGCAAAGCCGTGCCACCAAGCGATTTAGCGTTCCGGTACGATGCCGTGTAGAAACCAAAGGGGTATGGGTTTAATAAAAACTGCCATAGTCTTCCAGGTTAGCCCGCTATCATCTTAGACTGCATCATCACTTACCACCAGGTGAGATTGCAGTCAAGGGCTAACTTGTATCTGAATAAACAAATAAAATAAAAAATTTGAAGAAGACCCAAGCAAGAGGTCAAACATTGAGAAACAAAGTTCACTGCAATTGAAATTCCAATTGTGATGGTACCACTTACCAGAGGTGGTCGGCTCGACGCGGCATCGATTGCGACAACTATTGCGCTGTCAATCATTTAAATCTGATTTCCCGGCGACTGGTTTTGTTATTATTATACCTAGTTATATTGATAGTCCGGAGAGAAGACCCGTGCTCAGTTGATGGGTTGATGATGTGTTACAATCGGTATTTTACAGGATATATTTCAGTGAGTGTGCCGAAGAACTTTTTGACCTGGTTCCTTCACCTTTCTACTATCGTACCGCAAGGCATCGCCAAGGTCTGCACCCGTACGTAGTCGAAATTCCACGGATACGTACGAAGCGATTTGCCTCCTCGTTTCTAATTCGAACCGCTAAGATTTGGAACATCCTTCCAGCATCAGTTTTCCTTCATAATATGGGTACCTTCAAGACAAGAGTGAAAAGGGATCTTCTAGGCAGGCGCGCTCTATCTTAGGCTGCATCATCACTTGCCATCAGGTCTGATTGCAGCCAAGCGCTAGTCTATAAAAATTTAAAAAAAAACATTAGATATCGCCAATCCATTCGTCAGCCCAACGACGAGCACAGTGGCCCTACCGCGGTTGTTTGACAGCTACAATGTCACGATCGCAATCATCTCTGATTGGTTAATGCTCGCTCACTATTGGCCACAATGCATTGTTGCAAGAAGAATCGCACAAATTCAGCCAATCAGAACAATTGAGATTGTAATAATGATTGATGCAGGTTTTAGACAATCGCCCTACTGGTCTCTCAGATTGAGAAAGGTTTAGGATTTAGGCTATTCTGATACTGCCATAGCATACCTATCATACCACGATTGTCAAGTGCGGATAGGCAGACTTTACACACCTTATCCGGCTTCCGTACCTTCAAAAGAAGAGTTACTAAGCATACTATGATACTACTAAGCACAGACCACCACCTATAGACGCCTTATAGCAGCACATAACTCCGAAAAGTTAGAGGTGCGTGCCCGAAGCCTCGACCTCCGATTAGGAGGCGAACGTCCTAACTTCTAGGCTATCACAGCTTAGGCCCGTATCCAATCCAATCCATCAGCCTGTTTGCGTCCACTGCTGGACATAGGCCTTTCCAAGAGCGCGCCACCAAACACGGCCCTCCGCCTTCCTCATCCATTCGCCTGTATGTACCTATAGGCCTGTATGCTTATTCTTAAAATAGTAGTAGATAGTAAGTAAATGTATCCAGCTAACACGAGTTATGAAAGTGAAATTAAACGGCCCATAAATTAATCCGCTCAGCACGCTGACCTCGAAATAAATCTGTCAATCGCAGCCATTTAACTAATAAAAGTGCAGTAATTGCGCATAATATAACCATATCGTGTTATTGTCTTTCCATTTTATAGACACATTTACCTAACTACCTACTGTCTGAGTAATTGATATCGGACATTGTATCTACTTTCTTCACTTGCAAAATATTTTCATTATCATCATCGTCAACTTCGCCGGCCGATTTAACTGAGCACGAATCTCTCAGAATGAGAAGAGTATGGTATGTGCAGTACGCTAACCATGTGCAGATTGGTTGACTTCACACACCTTTGAGACATTTGGAGTACTCTCAGACTTCAATAGGTATTTAGGTATTTTTGCAATGAATATGCTAATGCTAGTGCATGAATGAATATGTGAATATGCTAGTGCTCAGAAAATGTATAATTTTTTTAAAATTCCAAGTAAGTAATAAATAGGTAGTATGTATGCAATTATGTGCATAATCATCATGATGATCAACCCATCGCCGAGTCACTACAGAGGACGGGTCTCCTCTCAGAGTGAGAAGGGTTTGACCATAGTTTACCACGCGCTGGTCATGTGCAGATTGGTTGACTTCATACACCTTTGAGAACATTATGGAGAACTCTCAGGCATGCAGGTTTCCTCACGATGTGTTCCTTCACCGTTAAAAGAAGTAATTGTATGGATTCTTCCAATACAGTCGGTTTATTTATTTATTTATTACCTTTTTCATATTATTATAATGGAATGTAAGTATAATTAATCCGAGTTTATGGTAAGCTTCGTGCATTTAGTTGTATTAAAGTTAATTGATTGACGCCGCTTGGGCACTGTTCCGCGGCGCGAACCCGGCACCGTTACTTTGTAAAGACGTGTCTTCATTTCCCGATGAGCACCGAAGGCAGCTAAACGATAGCTTTGTTAACTAGATAGATAGATAGAAAACTTTATTGCACACAAAACAAGAGCAAAGACACTAGGAACATATGATTATAAACTGATACAATTGCATTCAAGGGCGGCTAACTAGGTAGGTACCTATACTACGAGTATGTCTACCTAGAACAGTAATCCATACTAAAATTATAAATGTGAAAGTGTGTCTGTCTGTCTGTCTGTCCGTCTGTCTGTCTGCTAGCGTTTCACGGCCCATCCATTTAACCGATTTTGATGAAATTTGGTATAGAGATAGCTTGCATCCCGGGGAAGGACATGGGCTACTTTTGATCCCGGAAAATTAAAGAGTTCCCACGGGATTTTTAAAAACCTAAATCCACGCGGACGAAGTCGCGGACATCATCTAGTATACAATATATGTCACCGGCTGTACTCACGGATTTAGTCGACGTTAGCCGGACAGTTAGCAGTCTCAACCGTGACGCGTGCGCAAACTGACTCCCTTGAAAAAAAGCCCCGGATGGGTTCGAAACTAGTAAATAATAAACGTATTGGCTGAGTTTATGGTATTCTTGCTGTATAAAGGCATTGTAGCCAATGGTGCGAGAGAGTCGGCCAATCAGATGATCACGATCATCACACTGTAGGTGTTATGCAATCCCTGCGCATGCCCTACTTCTGTCCTGGGTTCTGTCTTAGGCAGCTCCCGCCGGATCACTCCAGAATCCAAATATGCCACCCAGTTCGTCGAAGACATCAGGGAGTGTTATTGGGGAACCAATGCAGGCTTCTGCACTGGCCGTATACGGGTGTAAACACGTCTTTACATCACATAGCGGGCGATATGACGCTGCAGTGCAGCATGGATGCACATCGCTGAAACTGCATTCAGTTGCACCTGCGTTGTCTGTTACAAGTTAGAACTGAGACGCGAGCAAGGAATGATAAGTAAAGATGATCGCAGATTGCAGCCGCGTCGAACGTAACGCATTCTCAGTTGATAATACAATGTACCTAAGATCAAAATGTAAACAACAATAATTACCGAAGCGGCGCCGCGCCCCGGCGATAGCCTAGCGATAACTTTAGAACGTGTAATTCAAGGCCGTAGCCAGGAATGGATTGATTGATTTAGGATGAGGGGGAGTGGGGGTTATTAGGGCCGAATTTTTACCGAACTTTTTCATGAGAAAAGAAAATTTTGGCCGACTTGACGAGGTTTGTGGTCAATAAATTTTTATTATCAACTTGACAAGATAGAATTTAATACCGAAAAGAATTGCAAGCATAGCCAGTACAAAAATTCTCGTAGTTTAAAAAAACTGGAATTTCTTGTTACGGCCATGACATGATTATGAAGTTATTGGCACTTTGCTGAAGAATGACGCAGTGCGATTCCTTGCTAGCTTGTAGTGTGTGATAAGTATTAGAAGGTTTGTCTGGTGGGAGGCTTCGGCCGTGGCTAGTTACCACCCTACCGGCAAAGCCGTGCTGCCAAGCGATTTAGCGTTCCGGTACGATGCCGTGTAGAAACCAGAGGGGTATGGGTTTAATAAAAACTGCGATACCCCTTCCAGGTTAGCCCGCTATCATCTTAGACTGCATCATCACTTACCACCAGGTGAGATTGCAGTCAAGGGCAGTGGCGTGCACAGGAGTTCAAGCCAGGGTATGCATTTAGGTATAAACTTATTTTACGGCACGTTATAATGAAAAATAACCATTGATTTATTACAATAAGGGTAAGCAGTGCGTTTATGCTTCTATGAGCTGCACGCCACTGGTCAAGGGCTAACTTGTATCTGAATAAAAAAAAAAAAAAGGTTGCCCTGGACGTCAATAGTTACAATGCAATTTCTCAGCGTGTGTTGCTTTCGAAGGTGTGAGTGTTGAGGATGGACTATCGGAGGAGTCATTGACTGAAATAGGTGTACGTTGCGTTCAGTGCGTGCGGCTCGTCTGTAGTGTGCGATCATCTTTAGTTATTTAAGACAAGGCCCGTACGAGATTTATTGGCCGGAACAATGTCCGGGTTTTTGTGATAAACAAAAACGACAATCTGTGTTTATTCTCTTACAAAAATATTTTCAAAAGCTAGTTGCAGTTATAAAGATAATTGCGAATTGCGATAGTTACTTACTTCCAAGTAAGTACCGATCAAGTAGTAAGTCATCATCATCATCATCATCATCAGCCTGTGGACGTCCACTGTTGGACATAGGCCTTCCCTAAAGAGCGCCACCACACCCGGTCCTCAGCCTTCCTCATCCAGCCACTTCCCGCCAGCCTCTTTATATCGTCGGTCCATCGTGCTGGAGGGCGTCCCACACTACGCTTGCTTAAACGCGGTCTCCACTCGAGGACTTTCCGGCTCCAACGGCCATCGCCTCTACGACAGGCATGACCTGCCCACTGCCACTAGTAAGTGCCAAGTAGTAAGTGGTAGTGATTAAATACTGGAAGATTCCTCCTATATAATTCATAAATGATTACCTAAGGACTAGGTACCATTTGGGATCAGAGTCAAGGGTTACTTTATTTTATTTTATAACCCTATCGGATACAACAAATGCCTAATCAATTAAGTATTATTATTTACATATTTTGTAATACAATTACCTAGGTGCCTTTTTTTCAAGATTAATGTGAAAGCGTCCGCCATAATTTTCCATTCTTCTCTTTTTGTTGCGCGTCTTATTTTTTAAAATATTTTTTATTCAGATATTATATGATATGATAGCCCTTGACTGCAATCTCACCTAGTGGTAAGTGATGATGCAGTCTAAGATAGAAGCGGGCTAACCTGGAAGGGGTATGTCTTATCCAAGTTTTCCCAGCTATGACCTTAATTTCATTTGGCCATCTTTTCATCAGTCGCCCCTTCCTCCTCTTTCTTTCCCTGGGGTACCACACACTGGTTGTCTTACTCCGCTTACTCCAGTGCAGTGCATTTATTTATTTTTATTATTCATGTACCAAAAATTGTAGTTACAAAGTAATAATAAATTAAGTTACATTGGAAATGCATTGTCATCAAATAAAAAATATATGTAAGTAAGTAAAAAAATGACAGTCAATGGAGACTGAAACGGACTGAAGCAAAGTTCACGACTGAAATGAAAACTTAAAAGTTGATTTTTAAACTTTGAAGTTTTTACCCATCCCAAATTCAATCAACGCACCTAAATAAGTTTTCACTTCAAAAAATAGGTTCTGAGGATGTCAAGCACATGTAGATTTTTGCTTGAGACAAGCAGTTTGACCGTTTAAAGTTTGCTTGATGCAGTCAAGCATTTACCTACGTGCTTGACGCGTGATTAGATTTTATATTTTTGCTTGAGTGACGTTCGGACAGTGCTCGAGATATGAGAAAAGTGCCGTTTGATCAAGTCGCTTGACGGGCGTATCAACCTCGCTTCAAGCAGCTTGATCAAGCAAAACAAATCTACGTGCTAGACGTCATAGAGCTATGCTTGGAGTTTCTCTACGTGATCAAATCAGGAATGAGGAGATCTGTAGGAGAACTAGAGTAATTGACATAGCTCAACGGGTTGCGAAGCTGAAGTGGCAATGGGCAGGGCACATAGTTCGTACAACCGATAGACGCTGGGGTCCCAAGGTGCTGGAATGGCGACCTCGCACCGGAAGACGCAGCGTTGGAAGACCCCCCACTAGGTGGACGGACGACATCAGACGAGTCGCTGGGAGCCGCTGGATCCAGGCGGCGCAAGACCGTGGCGTGTGGAAGTCCCTACAAGAGACCTATGTCCAGCAGTGGCCGTCTATTGGTTGATGATGATGATGATGTGGTAGACGTCAAGCCGCTTGACCGAAGCACCGTTGCACCGAGAATGTCAATCTAGCACGCTCTTGCCGGTCTTGCTTGCTCTTAGCTACCAACAAAAGGAATAAAAGAAGAAACAAAACGACGATATTTCCGTCTCATCCAACCATTGGCTCGACAACCGTTGGTCGACGTTTCTCAATAACACCGAAGTTTTTTTGATATTTCTTGTAATTGGCGAGCGATTATTTACAAATACTTCACGAATCCATTAAGTAATAAAAAGGTGATAAAATTTTGAGTGATTTTATTGTAGGTATTAATAATTTCAATTGTTAGAAATTATAGATAACAATGAATATTAATAACTGGGCCACGAACTTGTTGTATAAGCGACAGTGCAAGTTCGAAGCGGTAAGAAAAAACTTATGGACAATGACTTATATGTATACATAAGTCATTGCTTATGGACACCTTTTATAAGTAATCCAAAACCTTCATCATGTAATCTAAATATGTAAAAGGAAAATGTAACTGACTGACTGATCCATCAACGCACAGCTCAAACGGACGGATCGGGCTGAAATTTGGCATGCGGATAGCTCATAGATTAATTATTGGTTTCGCTACGATGGGATAGCTGACGTAGGCATCCGCTAAGAAAGGATTTCTGAAAATTCAACACCTAAGGGGGTGAAATAGGGGTTTAAAATTTGTGTAGTCCACGCGGACGAAGTCGCGAGCATAAGCTAGTAGTTTATAAATGGTTATAGCGACTTACACACATTAAAATGCGCTATGGGTGTGTTGTAAGTTGTAACAGGTTATGAAACAGCTTAGACCGGTGTGTCGCGAATTAAGTAAATCTGTAAGGCTTTGGACTAAAGATTAAACACAGAGTAAGTAATAAAATGATTCGGAAATCGGAGGATGACCAAATTGACAGACGTAAGAAAAACTATTATAAAATTAAAACCGAAATGGGCTGGACATGCTCATTGTAGGTTGGATAAGATGAGATAGAAAAAAAAGATGACTGAGTGGGTTCCAAGAAACAGGAGAAGGAAAAGAGGACGACAAAGAATGAGATGGCGAGAGTTTTTTTGCCCAAAATGGACTGGATCACAGCCTTATTTATGTGAGAATAAAGAAGGCTATGACTGTATGCAGAAAGCTCGGGATAGGGAGCTTTGGAGAGATTTTGATTTTGTTATTGATTTTATAAGGCTTTGGACTTTAGGCCTCGTTCAGGGAGATGCGTTACTATGTTACTATGTTAGTTTAGAGTTTACAAAACGATTGTACCAAGGCGTGTGCAGCCCTGAGCGTAAGAGCCTATTGTGAACAAGTCTGAATTGCAATTGGTCTTCCATTATGCGCACACGCTCAATGCGATGATAGCGCTGAGGAAATCCTTCTCAGGTCGATTCAGATGCTAATAACTGTTTATATGTTTGCTGTTGCTTGTTGCACGTCAAAGATGCCCTTTGATGCTGTGTTTGGTGTGAGGCATATGGCTGGTAATTTAAAAACTGGCCAAGTGCGAGTCAGGTTCGCGCACCGAGAGTTCCGTACTACAGTCGTATTTTTTCGGCATTTTGCAGGATAAAATAAAACTATTATACATGAAAATAAATCAAAATCTGTTTTAGAATGTACATGTAAATCCCATTCATAATTATCTTACGTTGAAAGTTGAAAATACTAATTATTTGTTCATGAAGGAACACATTTTCATTTTTTTAAATGATGTAACCACAAATCCACGGTTTTCAGATTTTTCTCCTTATGTGTACTATAAAATCTGCCTACGTGCCAAATTTCATGATTCTAGGTCAACGGGACCTAGGTTTTCTTGACAAACACACATACGGACAGACAGACTGACAGACAGACAGCCAATAAAGTGATCCCATAAGGTTTCCTTTTTCTTTTTGAGGTACGGAACCCTAAAAAAAAGTTATAAATCGTGAGATTTGGCAAAGTTATGGAATAAACCAAAATACGCGACGAACAAAGAGAGAAAATAACGTGTAACGTTGCAAATAATTGTAATGTAATCATTTTTAATGTTCGTGATTTTTCACAGACTAAGTTACCTAGTTACTACCTCCAACGCTGATTAAAAAAATTGATATTAAAAACAAGTATAAATTAAAAGAATATTTTTTAGCAAAGTTAGATGGCTGAGTCTTTTGTGTCTATGTAGATTATATAATTATTTATATTAGTGCTAATCCTATCCACCTTATAAACCTATAAATTTAATAAACCTGCTCACGATTATATTATGTTACATACTTACTTGATTCTTCGCGTTCTATACCTACTGTAGATTAATTCTTTAAGTAATTCGTTAATAGGCACCTAATCGTTGCAGCTATAGGCACTGAGAACAAACCTCTGTGGTTTTTTCAGTATTTCTTGTTTGAGCTTTTGATTTGTATGTATTTTGATTGGATAATAAAAAAAAAAAAAAAAATCCTGCCAAGTGTTTCATATGAAAAGGCTTTTACGTATTTTTCATCTAGGTACACTAGGTACATGACATGCTAGGTGTGTGTGTGACCTGTGAAATGTGAAATGTAGGTCTCTACGATTTACCTATTCAACCCTGTGCTACCTTTTGCTACAAACCTACTTGCATTACATTACTAAATAGCTCCTTATTCATATTCATTAGGTATCATACGTTGTTATATAATCAACAACTTAGTACGCATTTGGCAATGTTAATAAGGCTTGCCACGAGACGCGCCACTTATGCAGCTATAGCATCACCATAAACGTGTTCTAAGGTTTTCACGCGAGTCTGGCCGTGTAATTTTTTATTTATTTATTCATATACAAGTTAGCCCTTGACTGCAATCTCACCTGATGGTAAGTGACGATGCAGTCTACGGTGGGAGCGGGCTAACCTGGAAGGAGTATGGCAGTTTTTATTAAACCCATACACCTTTGGTTTCTACACGGCATCGTACCGGAACGCTAAATCGCTTGGCGGCACGGCTTTGCCGCTAGGGTGGTAACTAGCCACGGCCGAGGCCTCCCACCAGACTAGACCAGAAATTTAGAAATTATAAAATTCCAAATCCCTGCCAGGAATCGAACCCGGGACCTCCCTCTAATAAGACCACAGCGCTTACCACTGCGCCAGGGAGGTCGTCACGTCGTTTATCAGCTACTAGCTGATGCCCGCGACTTCGTACGCGTGGATTTAGGTTATTAACAATCCCGTGGGAACTTTTTGATTTTCCGGGATAAAGAGTAACTTATGTCCCTTTCCAGGTCTTAAACTATACCCATGCAAAACATCACGTCGATCCGTTGCTCCGTTGCGACGTGATTGAAGGACAAACCAACAAACAAACACACTTTCATATTTATTATAGGGCTAGTGATAGCACTCGGGGATAATGTAAGTATCTAACAGTGAAAGAATTTTCAGAATCCAATCTTTTGTTCCAGAGATTTTAGCCCCATATAGTACGCGACAAGTTGAAGTGGCAATCGAGGTGAGGACACCCGCACAGCCCCCGCGCTAACCAGGTGCGGGCGAGTGCGGGTGACGTGCGGGTATGCGGGGTGTCCCCCCGCCTCATACCCCGTGCCATCTCAACCTGTCGCGGACTATACCTACCTTACAAACTTTACCTCATTTGTGTAGATTTAAAATAAAGATTTTGTTACTCTCAAAACAAGAGAAAAATAGGTACTTTTCTGTATTTTCAGAGCTTGTTGTTCCGTCCAATCGCAAATCTTACTCGATAATCGATACATCACTCTTGTAATCGCGTTTAAACATCGATATCGAATCGATTATCGGTGACCGAGTTAGAAACGAGATCGGTTACGGATACGAGGCTATTTCCGGAGTTCTGAGATATTGCAGCGACTTTTCCCACATTTATCTATTTATAGCTAGCGCAAGATATTTATGTTTGCATTTATTTGAGAACGGCGTGGGTCTAGCTAGTGGTAATGCTTATTACTTCCTCAAGTCTCTAGTGTGGGACGACCTTCAGCTCGATCAGCGACCAGCACTCCTGGGGATTGACAAGACATAATATACCTGTTAGGTAGGGCTTTTTAGGGCTCTGTACCTCAAAAGGAAAAAGGAACCCTTATTATAGGATCACTTTGTTGTCTGCTTGTCTGTCCATCCATCCGCCCGTCCGTCCGTCCTTCCGTCCGTTTTATATGGTATTTCCATTTCAAAGTAAGATAACTATACCAAGTGGGGTATCATATAAAAGGGCTTTGCATGTACATTCCAAAACAGATTTTTATTTTTTATTTTTATGCATAATAGTTTTTGATTTATCATGCAAAATGTCGAATAAATACGACTGTATTACGGAACCCTCGGTGCGCGAGTCAACTCGCACTTGGCCGGTTTTTATTTATTTATATAGACTAGCGTTTGGCTGCAATCAGACCTGCTGGTAAGTGATGATGCTGCCTAAGATGGAGTGCGCTTGCCTGGAAGATTTCACTCTTGAATTGAAGATTTCACTGTTGAATTGAAGGTATAAAAAAGTAGAGGGGAGAACTGATGCTGGAAGGGCGTTCCATATCCTTGTTTTGAAAATAAACGAGGAGGCAAATCGCTTTAAAGCCCGTTGCAGTTTAGATTATTTAGACTAGACCTTAGAAGCTATAATCTTTGATGAGGTAACAAGATTGTAGGTATTAACTATTAACTTGTAAAAGCGATCATCTCGTCTCCATTATCCACGCTTCCGCTGCAGCCGCAGCTGAGAGCGCGTCACAGATTCTGTGCAATTTAATGACCATAATCTGTTGTAAGTATTTACCTATTTATTATTACGTTACGTATTATATGCTTTGCAATAACCAATTGGTATCACAGGTGCGTAGTATTGTTTATTTTTTATTTATTTTACAATGAAAATGTTCAATGTTCAATGGTCACTTCTTTTACGAATTGATCTGATTACGATTTATTTATTTGAAACATAATAAGTAATATATTTAAGATAAGGCTAGCTTTAAGTTTTATTGTTACCTAGTGTTAACCGCGTGGACTACATAAATTTCAAACCCCTATTTCAACCCCTTAGGGGTTGGATTTTCAAAAATCCTTTCTAAGCGGATGTCTACGTCATAATAGCTATCTGCATTCCAAATTTCACCCCGATCCGTCCAATAGTTTGAGCTGTGCGTTGATAGATCAGTCAGTCAGTCACCTTTTCCTTTTTATATTTAGATTATTTACTATTCCGTCTTTTACCCCGTCAGGAGTTGAATTTTCAAAAATCCCTTTCTTAGCGGACGTCTATGTCACAATAGCTATCTGCATGCCAAATTTCAGCCCGATCCGTCAAGTAGTTTGAGCTGTGCGTTGATAGACAAGTCAGTCAGTCAGTCAATTAGTCACCTTATCGTTTTATATAAACGTGTACTTATATTAATTACTATATAAGCTAATTCGGGCGTGTCGTTAGTCGTCACTTTACACGGCCTTATGCAATGACGCGGTAGACGTTGACCTTCTTTTTGTTACACTTTATGTGAAACCGATTAAAAGATCAATCTGTACTTGACACATTTACTGCTCGAATAACGAAACCAACAACATCTCTACAGCACGCGGCAGAAAGTAATGTACTTATCGATGATAGCAGATTTATAGAGCATTTGTCTCTGTCGTTGAGACCGACAAAACGTCATATGGTAGGTTTGAGTGACAGAGACAACGCTCTACAAAGCCGAAATGTCATTCTAAACGCCGATGTACATTACTTTCTGTTGCGTACTGTACTTAGGTACCACTATAGCCTATAACGCACATAACTCCGAAAAGTTAGAGGTGCGTGCCCGGGATCGAACCCCCGACCTCCGATTAGAAGGCGGACGTGCTAACCACTAGGCTAGCACAGCTTACAGGATCTATTAGCACCGAATTAAAATAATGTTTAATGAACATGCCTTCAACTGTATAATTTTTTTAATTTTTTTAATAAAGCAAAGTAGGAAGGTGTTGACTAGTAAGTGCTGTCTGCTGCCCCAAAATTACAGCTTAAAAGTAGTAAGATAATTATGTACCTATTATGTATGTGTTTTAAATTAGAGATGGATTATTTCACAGGTAGAATGTGAAAAGGATGTGAAAAGCCTTTTCATACTAAGTATGTAACATTTGCTACGTCACTTAAAGTAGCCTGTGAAAAATCACGAAGCAAAATCGCACACAATTATTAGGTACACTAATGTTTAAATTTCGCACGCACGGTCCCAAGCGAATACGCTAAAAAGTGCGCGAGTGAGAACATTCGCATCGCTGGAAAAACATCTACGTTCCACGGAAAGCGAATTTTCGCACTTAGTTACAATCACAAATGCGAAAAACCACCTTTGAAATATTAGCGCTATTGATCTTAATCATAAATTTCTAGTTAAATTAATGTAGGAAACGATTGGAAAAATTGGTAAATCACTTTCCGTGAAAAATCGCCCGTGAAATCATTTTGAAAAAATAACAATTTCACCAAATGAAAATAATTTAAAAGTAGCAATAATGCCCATCTCTAATTTGAATGTAACGGTGGGAAAGGCACTGTGGTACACAAGGTCACGTTATTTGTACGCGACACTGACCTTTCGCGTATGACTACATGCTTGTCTCTTTGAGCATGCCTTTTGGTATACTAACTTACTTATTCGGCTGGACAGCGTTGGAAGCTTCGAGATGTCGTCTCGTCCAAAATTCCTTAGTGCTTGAAGACCAAAGTCTTCGAACAGTGCGTGTTGCCAATGTCATATGGATCCGAGACATGGTCGCTAACTATGGGCCTCATAAGAAAGCTCAGAGTCACTCAGCAGGCGATATGGAGAGAGCTATGCTTGGAGTTTCTCTACGTGATCAAATCAGAAATGAGGAGATCCGTAGATTTGTTAGTTTGTCCTTCAATCACGTCGCAACGGAGCAACGGATCAACGTGATTTTTTGCATGGGTATACTTAGTTAAACACCTGGAGAGTGACATAGGCTACTTTTTATCCCGGAACATCAAAGAGTTCCGACGGGATATTTAAAAACCTAAGTCCTAAATCCACGCGAAGTCGCGGGCGGGATATTATGATAAGTAGGTAAATACAATCAGCGTATCGTTATCAGGTGCCGCGCACGGGCCGGCACCGCACACATCTGCGTGCAGACAGACAGATCACAATGTGTATCAAAGGTCAGCTCATTGACGACTCGATTGACTTTCGGCACTTTATGATAGGTCTCTTATATAAGGACTTCCATAGCCACACGCGCCGCCCGCCTCTTGCCATTCCAGCGCGACTCGTTTGTTATCTATTTTCTAGGGGACCCTCACTACATGAGTAAAGATCTTTACTGGTATAGAGAGGGTCTACCAACGCTGTACTCTTCGGTGCGAGGTCGCGATTTCAATACCTTGGGACCTCAACAACACCTATCGGTTCTAATTTTTTTGGCTCCCCTATTACCACTTCCGCTTCGGTATAGTTCTTCTATGGATACACGGGTTTACATGTAAGTATGTAAATTCAGTTTTGTTGGTTAATATTCAAGTCTCAATAGCTCAACGGTTAGAGGAGCGGAAAGAAAATCCGAAAGGTCGCCGGTTCAAACTCCACCCGTTGCACTTTTGTCGGCCCTACTCCTAGCACAAGTTTTACGCTTAGCTGGAGAAGAAGGGGAATTAAAATATGAAAGGGGAATGTTAATCATCATTGTCTAATATTCTTCAAAAAAAACAAATATAACCAGTGGTAGATGCAGTTGATAATTCAAAAGTATTTGTAAAAGTTTAATTGAATAAAAAATATTTTTATTTATTTAAATGAGCCATACCACATTTGTATGAAGGGAGTGACGAAGAGACCCCTCTAAGACGGGCAGAATGTTCTTACCAAGAAGTGTACTATATTCTGGTAGCTGGATTCTTGTGCTTGTGACTTGTCAAAATCTAGTTCTCAACTGCTCGACTGTATACATAGGTAATGTTTTTGCAAATTGCAATGTTTATTTCGATTACATAATCAAACATTGCATTCACATGTGATGTAATTTCAATTTTATACAAATCTAGCAAAACATTAACGTTTTCCAATAACAATATGTTGTTGTAGGTACCTAATTGCGATTTCGCGACGTCCGAATTTACCCAATATGTTAATTGAAACTGCAATCAGGTGCTTGCATTGATTGTAAAATTGTGATGTTATTAATCTTTAAAGTACACGGTTCAATAGTTTCAGTTATTTGTTAATGTTTACCTTATTAAAGGAAACTGTTTCAAAAGCCTGTCGAATAAACACTTCACTTTAATAGGTATTTAGGTATTTTTGCAATGAATATGCTAATCAGAAAATGTATAATTATTTTAAAATTCCAAGTAATAGTATGTATGCAATTATGTGCATCATCATCATCATGATCAACCCATCGCCGACTCACTACAGAGGACGGGTCTCTTCTCAGAGTGAGAAGGGTTTGGCCATAGTCTACCACGCTGGCCATGTGAGGATTGGTAGACTTTACACACCTTTGAGAACATTATGGAGAACTCTCAGGCATGCAAGTTTCCCCACGATGTTTTCCTTCACCGTTAAAGCAAGTGATATTTAATTACTTAAAACGCATATAACTCCGAAAAGTTAGAGAAGCGTGCCCGGGAGCGAACCCCCGACCTCCGATTATTAGAAGGCTGACGTCCTAGCAACTAGGCTATCACAGCTTATTATGTGCATGAGGTAAAGAAATTCCACTCACAACAGTTACTTACGATCAAAATTAATAATAATCAATCCTATCTGTAACCTGTCGATAAGTTACTTAGCCATGTGGTTATTTGTCAAAAATGCATGATCTTTTTTGACAAAGAGCAACGCCGCTATTGACAGATTACTTATAAATTGATTATTAATTTCGGCCGTAAGGTAAATGTCATACCATACCTTTGAAAAATTTGGATTTTTCTGAAATTCTGAACTCATTTTCAAAAGCTGGAGCGGGCCAGCCTATTTTTTTAATAATGAAAATATGAACCAGTTTTTAAGACCGAAAGAGCCCTTGATAAAATGATTGAAGCAAATGCCAAGTTTGAAACTAAAAGAGTGCTAAAGCTTATAAATCCTTTTAGTGAAAAATGTTTTATTTTATTTTACTTTGTTGGCAAGAGCTCTACTAAACTATTTTTGAGTTTGTGGACTCTTAAAAATATCCGGCTAAAAATACTTTTTCCGGAAAACTTTTTAGTAGATAAGGGTTGTCAGATTTCAATATGATTTCAGTCAGCATTTCACCGTTGAACGATTATGACTTCGTTTTTATTTTGACTTATTACGCCGTATAAAATCATCACGTAACAGTCTGAATAGTCAAATAAAACTGGCATTGGACCAGTTTTACTGCATTTCAGATTTTGTAATAGTAATTTTTATAAAAAATAGTAAAAGAACTGAATACGGCAACTTATGTTTGATTACAATACTTAACTGCTGTTATTTAATACGTACTTACTTTTATCTAGTTTATCCAGTGTTACAAGTTACAACATTAAGTTGAGTAATAGATGCCTTGTTGTTTTGTTGATTTAGTTAGGATTTGAAGAAAATTCGGCACGTGGGTAACTGAAATCCAGAAATCCATTTGCCAGGATTAGTGAATAGATGGGAAAAAAATAGTTTTGTGCTCTTCATGAAAGTTCTTTTAAGTGATACGATTTTTAGCGGAAAAGCCAATATTGATTGAAAAATTATTACAGTTACTTAACTAAAGTCGCAGTTAAATAATTAAAAATTACTACAAATATATATGTAATGTAATGTCCGGCTTTGTGCCAGCGATTTACCTACATAATATTTGTGAAATCGTAATAATTATTATGTTCATTAATTTAGAAGTTATCAAGCTGAGACAAATGGACGGACGTTGCGAAAATCCGCTTATTTCAAAGTCCATTGATTGCATAAAATCCATAAATTACTTAACTTCATTAAAGCAGAATTAAACAAATAAAGTAAAAAGTTGAAAAATGCAACGAAACGTTTTTATGTAACACGCAAACAAACAAAAACCCGTTCTTGCCCGTTCGCTGAATCACTCACGTCAGTGCAACCGGTTCGATTCCCCGTCACGCTGACCCACTGAACTCGCTAGCGACGATTCATCTCGCAGGATTACCATTTTAACTGTTAGCTCGCTCGACCTTTTAAGGAGACTTGTTACACTTTTTAACGACATACCATACTTACCTATTTTGAATGTACCCATCAATAATTTTGTTACTGATTCTGAGCGCAACAAAATTTTAGACAAACCTTATTTTATTTAAAACTGTCAAACCCCGTGCAGTCGTGAGTCTATTGTTTTTTGTAGAGTCCACTAAAAAGTCGATTTCCAAATTTAGGTGCAGATACTCTAAATTTAGTTTGGAAAAAATCTTAGAAACGACGCCCGCCAATGTAGCTAATTCTGTTGTACCTACATCTTTAGACTAAACTAAGTTTAGCAATATTTATTATAATGATAATCGTATGTCTATACTATTATTTATTACTGTCCCGAGCCTTTTTTCTTGCTTCATAATTTAGTCAAAAGGGAATCATTTTTAATGATTAAAGATTTCTTGCTAGGTATTTAGGAGCTATCGATTTGATATTGTACCTACAATTTTTCTTTTGAAAATGTAGAGCAATTAGTCTTAAAGATTTAGCTACATCGGGCAATAACTCTAATCACGGAGGAAAGATATTTCTCTAGTCCGTGAATTCTAAAACATCACGGCACAGACGTTATGCTAACTACATAGTATAAATATTTGAAACAGTTATTCTAATTGTAAATCATGTTGTAAATGTAGGTTGTTAATTCATGCGTTACGATGGCGCCCGCGGTTTTGGCGTAACGACCGTCAATATTTTTTTGTCTTTGAAGATGGTGACTGATTTTACAAAACAAAATGTATTATTTGAAGCATTGAGATATTTTTTGAGTCTGTCTGAATTTAATACCTACCTAGCAAACTTAAAAGAAATATCAATTTTTGTTCTTCTTTTTTTTTTTTTTTTTTTTTTTTAATTTTGGGTTCTTTTTTGGGATTTTGTTTAGATTGACTATTATTATTAAAATTGTCACTACTAAGTAGGTAGTGTACATAGTACACACTAGCATCTGGGGTGATAGAGTCTTTTTGACTTTTTTTAACACCATAATAAATAAATATTTTTCATTTGACATCTTGAGACCTAAAATAAGATCGTACGCTATGCCGTATGAAAAGTTGTAGCAAGTAAAGTTTTGTTTTAGATACCTAATAGATAACAAAAACATTAAAAAATAAACAGATGACTGGCATTTATTAAATAAATATAAATAGAACTAAAAGCTCGTTGAGCTTTGCCCATTCCTCAACACAAAGTACCAGGCGAACAGAAACCACAAGGAGAATTCAATACAAAGAGTCTGCAAAAACAATCTTGACAATTATTATTATTACCATACAGAGCAGTTCGCAACACGTTTATGTCCTTAATCATTGCTAAATCACGTTGTAAAGTATTATGTAGTTCATTAATTTCCTCCAATTTCGACTATATCATTTCCTGCATAGAGTTTAAAATTAAATATTGATTTTAATTACTGTTACGTGAGGATTGGTTGATAAAGTGAAGCTGCTTGGCTATTTAGTTGTGTAGAATATTAAGGACACACTATTTTATGGAATACATTATATTTTGTAGATTTGGTCGTAAATTCCCAAAATCATGATAGTAATTAAATTAGGTATAGTTTAAAATACTCGCAGTTTTCTGGATGAGTGACTGCAATGTTTCATATTGATTTACGTAGGTACCTACTGCGGTTTTCGGATTTTCCCCCTTACGTATGCTATAAGACCTTCCTACCTGACAAATTTCATGATTCTAGATCAACGGCAAGTACCAGGATTCTTTACAGACAGACTGACAGACAAACAGTCAACAAAGTGACTGCTTAGCAACGTAGTAACTTGTCAATAAAAAGAAAAACCATACAATTTTCGACTAATTGCTAAATAGCTCAACCGGTATAGGAGTGGACTGAAAACCGAAAGGTCGACGGTTCAAACCCCGCCCGATGCACTATTGTCGTACCTACTCCTAGCACAAGCTTGACGCTTAATTGGAGAGGAAAGGGGAATATTAGTCATTAAAAAAAATGGCTAATCTTTTTATTAAAAAAAAAATATATAACAATTAACAACGTTGCTAAGTATTATTGACAAATAAAAGATAAATTGATTATTAATTTTGGCCGTTTGGAAGCTTTTCTAGAACTTCTTTTGATAAGCGTAAAACTTGTTGGAACTTATATAGTCGAGTCAGTCAATAGAAATAAGCTTTAATTTTTTATAGCAAAGTTAAAAGTAAATCTACAAGTGAATTGGTTATTGAACCGCAGTGCCTTGTTGCCAGAAGGTACATTGTGATTGTAGTATTGTAGTCAATCGTCACCGCTCTATAAATAACCGCCACTTTGTGTTCTGACCTCTCACTACTGCCATTACACCCTATTTACCGCGAGTACTTTTGACCCATACCTACTGTCTTATTAACTAAGTACTTAAGTAGTAGGTGAATCTAAGTGTCGAATTAAAATAAAACTAAAAATCGCATTTTTTTACCTAACCTTTGATAGTCCGTTTTAATTCGTCAAATGGAAAAGAATAGAAAATATATTATGTTCCTAGTTACTTATATGTATATAAGAACAAAAAAATTAATACTTAATATTTAAAATAAATATAAAAAAATCAAATCAAAAATATCATCTAAACCACTGTAGATTAAGGTTCCCAGAGCGTTGCCGCTGGCTGCATTACCTCATTAAAAAGCCATAGGTAGGTAGGACGGATCGGACTGAAATTTGGCATGCAAATAGCTATTATGACGTAGGCATCCGCTAAGAATGGATTTTTGAAAATTCAACCCCTAAGGAGTGAAATAGGGGTTTGAAACTTGTGTAGTCCACGCGGACGAAGTCGCGAGCATAAGCTAGTTTATACACAACTGAAACGACGAACTGAACGCACACGCACAACCTAAATCTTAAAATTTTGACAGGATTTTCGGATAAATAGGGATTGAAAATTTGTATGAAAGTTCGTCCTTTCTCAAGTTATATTTAGATTTTTAGGAATTAGATAAAAATTCGTTTTTTTAGAATCCCATTTCCGGCCTTTAACTGACCTTTAAAATTCCACTCGAGTGAAGCCAGGACGGGTCAGCTAGTCATATTATAAAAAGGTATAAAATTTGTTAGTTTTGAGGTTATAGTAGGGGTCATCTCCGGAATTAATGATCCGATTCTAGTGCTGACTAAAATGGCGGCCACGCGCATTAGCAATTTGCGGGACTACGTAAGATTTGAAACATCACTCAGACCGCCAAAAAGCAGGGGTTAAAGTGCGACCAACGAAGGCTCGTGTCCAGGGTGTGTGATACTCTGCCACGAGGCGAGATGGGGATGGTCTTGGGACGCTCCGCCTGCCATTAGTGGAGATCCTATGTACCTACCGTCACGCTTGGAAGACGAAGAAGCGCTTAGGAGGGTACCAAGGCGAGCAATCGTTCAAGTACCAATTTAAAAAATCTCAACCAACCTTTTGATTTTTATTTTCATTTTTCACTAATCGTTACTTAAGATTGAGTTAAAACTAGACAGATTTATGTGAGAGATATAGCTCTGTCTTGTTTTAACTAAACTTAAGTAACGATTAAACGACTCTGAGTACGGCGGTATGACGAGTACCAATTCAAAAAATCTCAACCAACCTTTTGAGTTTTTATTTTCATTTTTAGAGTTCCTTTATTACCTCTAAAGGCAAAAAGGAACTCTTATGGGACCATTTCGTTGTCTGTCTGTTAAGACCCTTTTTTGTATAGGGTTCTGTACCCGAAGGGTGCCAACGGGATCCTATTACTAAGCTTCCGCTGTCTGTTTGTCAGCGGGTTGTATCTCGTAAACCGTATAGGCAGAAGTGAAATTTTCACAGAATGTGTATTTCTATTGCCGCTAATAACAACAAATAATTAAAATTTCAAAATAGCCGCCACCATGAATATTAAGAAAAAAATTAGAAAGTGTTATTTCTTACGTGGTACGGAACCCTTCGTGTGCTCGTCCGACTCGTACTTGAGCGGTTATACCTACTTACGTACTTACCTACGGCTCAAACGGCTAGGAAAGATTTCGCATATATTATGTCATTTCTATAACATAGAAAGATTTTGAGAAATTCCTACGGAATTTTAAAAAAATCCACACGGATGAAGACGCTAAAAAACGAATAAAATATTCAATTAAAAATTCTAAAAATGTTTAACAGCTCTGACAATTTTTGAAAATTAAAAACATCTAGCTACCAAATAAATCCGGTTTTATTGATTGACCCACAAGATACTTAATACGTTTTTTGAAAATATACCAGGCTTTAAGAACTCACTAAGAGTCAAAACTACGGCTTTTACTTTTTCAACATAGGCATGCATAGATATTTAAAATTTTTGATTTCTAGACCACAAAATCAGACGGTTCAGTTTGAGAGCTACCTACAGTGAGATGATCACAAACATCACGGATTGGCCTATTACTCTCTCACTATTGGCTGAAATACATTGTACAGCAAGAATACCATAAATTCAACCAATCGCAATAATAACATGCAAGATTGATGCAGCTTTTTCATAACCAGCCAGATAATCAAGTTATCCTCGAAATATGGAAGAGAAAGAAATTGCTTGGATGTACAAAGTTCAGGTACCCAATCAGTTATCGTCTTATGGTCGAAATTAATAATAATCAATCGATAACTTACTTGGCAACGTTGTTATTTGTCAAAAATAATTGTGTGGCCCATAGAGATGTGTGGCCTTTTTTGACAAATAACAACTTATCTACGTAACTTATCTACAGATTACAGATAGATCGAATATTATTTTTAATTTCGGCCCAAATAATTAACTTTATCCAGCTATCATTGATTACAAAAGGTGGCTTGAGTGGTAGGAAAGCCGCATGTGTCTATATAATGTCAACTCAAGTATCTGGCACATACAGCCGCACTCAGAGTCGCTAATCGTTACTTAAGATTGAGTTAAAACGAGAAAGATGAATATAGCTCTGTCTCGCTTTAACTAAACTTAAGTAACGATTAAGCGACTCTGAGTGCGGCAGATAGAGTATGATTAAAAAATGTAGGAAGATATTTCCGGTAATGGCCCTACAGGCAAGCAAGAACGAGTAACAAGTAAGTTACCGCTAGAAAGTGTAAGTTAACCTAATGAGCCGCCTAGATCAGCACTGAGGCGGGGAAAATGTCATTAGACTCACATTACCTCATATAAGTGTGACTTGGTCTCTTTCTCTTCATAATTTTCCCATTTTCTTTGATTGGCAAGCGTTGATACTAAGTGTAAAAACTTTATAGACACGAAAGTGTTGGAAATCCACACTAGTTTATTGAACACTAGCTTATGCCCGCGACTTCGTCCGCGTGGACTTCACAAATTTTAAACCCCTATTTTACACCCTTAGGGTTGATCTTTAACTATGAGGTTTTAACATAAAATATGTCATACTGCTCATTGCAAAAATATTAACTACAAAACTTCTTTATAGACACTTCAAAACTGACAGACTTTCATACAAACTTCAAACCCCTATTTTACCCCTTCAGGGGTTAAATTTTAAAAAATCCTTTCTTAGCGGACGCCTACGTCATAATAGCTATCTGCATGCCGAATTTCAGCGCGATCCGTCCAGTAGTTTGAGCTGTGCGTTGATAGATCAGTCAGTCAGTCAGTCAGTCAGTCAGTCAGTCACCTTTTCCTTTTATGTATATAGAAGAAGACATAGGTACTATTATTATGTATATCCATATTCATACTAACTACTTACTACTCATATCTATCTTTCTTCTTTCTATAATATAAAAATGAATCACTAAATGTGTTGCTCATCGCAAATCTCGAGAACAGCTGAACCGATTTCACTAATTCTTTTTTTATAATATTCCTTGACGTACGAGGATGGTTCTTACGGAGAGAAAAATTAAAAAAAAATTAATTGACTGTTAGGCGGTATGAAGTTCGCCGGGTCAGCTAGTCTACACTAATATTATAAAGAGGAAAACTTTGTTTGTTTGTTTGTTTGTTTGTTTGTTTGTTTGTTTGTTTGTTTGTTTGTTTGTTTGTTTGTACTGAATAGGCTCAAAAACTACTGGACCGATTTTAAAAATTCTTTCACCATTCGAAAGCTACATTATCCACGAGTAACATAGGCTATATTTTATTTTGGAAAAAAATAGGGTTCCGTAAGATATTTGGGTTTTTCGGACACAAGGTGTAAAAAATCAACCAGAAAAGTTACTTATTTTGCGTACGCTGCCTAAACTATAAAAGATAGAACCATAAAATGTTCTAATTAATTGTAGATCTTATAAATATCTACAAAAAAGTCCGCGACACACTATACCCATCTATGTCGAGTGAGGCACAGCAACCATTTTTTTATTTAAAAATCTTGAATTTTTTTTGGACTACATTTAAACGCGTTTATTTTACTCATGCTATTAATCCTTATCAAAATAAATGATTTCATCACTAAGAACAGTTTATGGAGATAATATTTGGTCTTTGAATGATTAAAATTGGACGTTTGGTTTTGAAGTTATGGCGAAATTAAAATATTACGATTTCTGCTGCACGGCCCGTTGTCTACACTAATATTATAAAGAGGAAAACTTTGTTTGTTTGTTTGTTTGTTTGTTTGTTTGTACTGAATAGGCTCAAAAACTACTGGACCGATTTTAAAAATTCTTTCACCATTCGAAAGCTACATTATCCACGAGTAACATAGGCTATATTTTATTTTGGAAAAAAATAGGGTTACGTAAGATATTTGGGTTTTTCGGACACAAGGTGTAAAAAATCAACCAGAAAAGTTACTTATTTTGCGTACGCTGCCTAAACTATAAAAGATAGAACCATAAAATGTACTAATTAATTGTAGATCTTATAAATATCTACAAAAAAGTCCGCGACACACTATACCCATCTATGTCGAGTGAGGCACAGCAACCATTTTTTTATTTAAAAATCTTGAATTTTTTTTGGACTACATTTAAACGCGTTTATTTTACTCATGCTATTAATCCTTATCAAAATAAATGATTTCATCACTAAGAACAGTTTATGGAGATAATATTTGGTCTTTGAATGATTAAAATTGGACGTTTGGTTTTGAAGTTATGGCGAAATTAAAATATTACGATTTCTGCTGCACGGCCCGTTGTCTACACTAATATTATAAAGAGGAAAACTTTGTTTGTTTGTTTGTTTGTTTGTTTGTTTGTTTGATTGTACTGAATAGGCTCAAAAACTACTGGACCGATTTTAAAAATTCTTTCACCATTCGAAAGCTACATTATCCACGAGTAACATAGGCTATATTTTATTTTGGAAAAAAATAGGGTTCCGTAAGATATTTGGGTTTTTCGGACACAAGGTGTAAAAAATCAACCAGAAAAGTTACTTATTTTGCGTACGATGCCTAAACTATAAAAGATAGAACCATAAAATGTTCTAATTAATTGTAGATCTTATAAATATCTACAAAAAAGTCCGCGACACACTATACCCATCTATGTCGAGTGAGGCACAGCAACCATTTTTTTATTTAAAAATCTTGAATTTTTTTTGGACTACATTTAAACGCGTTTATTTTACTCATGCTATTAATCCTTATCAAAATAAATGATTTCATCACTAAGAACAGTTTATGGAGATAATATTTGGTCTTTGAATATTATATAAAGAGGTAATGTCGTTAAGTTTGTTTGTAGGGGGTAATCTTTAGAACTACTGAACCGATTTTAAAAATTCTTTCACCAGTAGAAAGCTACATTATTCCTGAGTGACATAGGCTATACGGGATCTTTAAAAACCTAAATCTACGCGGGCGAAGCCGCGGGGATCAGCTAGTTTTAAATATTAAAGTGCCTCTGTCTATTATCTTGTACGGCCCATCCATTTAACATACAGTAGCCAGCAAGAATTAATATTGTACATCAACCTTTAGAATGAGATTTCGGCTTTGTTGCGTTGTCTCTGTCACTCATACCTATGTGACGTTTTGTCGGCAAGACGCTATCTATCTCTTTCTAAAGGTCGATGCAAAATATTTCCTGCCGGGTACGTACCTACCTACTGTAGCTATTTTGATGAAATTTTGTACGGAGAAAGCTCGCATCTTGGAGACGCACATAGGCTACTTTTATCCCAGCAAATCAAAAAGCTCCCGCGAGAGAAGTCACGGCAAAAAGCAAGTATTTAAGTATAATAAATTCTAGAAAAAGAAATATTGGTCTCTGACAATTAAAAAAATTAAAGTCCGGTTTTATCGATCGGAACACAGCAAGATTAATACGTTTTTCGAAAATGTACCAGGCTTTTAGAATAAACGTAGAGTCCAATTTGTTTTCAAAATAAAATATGACTTGAATCAATTCAACCGTCGATATTGTTGCTGGATCTTCTCGATAGGAAAGGCAATCCGAAATCCGAACCAGTGGCATTGGCATTTGACCACATGTAAAAATTTGAATAAAAATCTTTCAACAATTTCTGACTTTCTGACAATTGAAATGAATGACAATTGAATTATACTCGCGACTTCGTTCGAATTATCATGCAAAATGTCGAAAAATACGACTAGTACGAAACCCTCGGTGCGCGAGCCTGACTAGCACTTGGCCGGTTTTTTAGGGTTCCATACCTCAAAAGGAAAAACGGAACCCTTATAGGATCACTTTGTTGTCTGTCTGTCTGTTAAGAAACCTACAGGGTACTTCCCGTTGACCTAGAATCATTAAATTTGGCAGGTAGGTAGATCTTATAGCTGACATTTGGGGAAAAATCTGAAAACCGTGAATTTAAGGTTAGATCACACAAAAAAAATTAATTGTGGTCATGAACTAATTATTAGTATTTTCAACTTTCGAAGTGAGTGACTATATCAAGTGGGGTATCATATGAAAGGTCTTCACCTGTTCATTCTAAAACAGATTTTTATTTGTTTTTATGCATCATAGTTTTTGAATTATCGAGCAAAATGTCGAAAAAATACGACTGTAGTACGGAACCCTCATTGCGCGAGCCTGACTAGCACTTAGCCGGTTTTTTGAAGAAACAGTGCAGCATCTGGTACAGATTATTATCTTGTATAATTATTATGTTGGTTTCACGGCCGGCGCGCGCGCAGCGGGACATGAATTGTACGGTCGCAAGGTTATGTCGTTTACTTCGCTACACCATACACCATCATTGCGCGAAAATTTGTAGCAGAACTAAAGAATAGATCCATCATCAGCATGATCAACCCATCACCGGCTCACTACAGAGCACGGGTCTCCTCTCAGAGTGAGAAGGTTTTTGGCCATAGTCTACCACGCTGGCCATGTGCGGATTGGTAGACTTCACACACCTGTGAGAACATTATGGGGAACTCTCAGGCATGCAGATTTCCTCACGATGTTTTCCTTCGCCGTTAGAGCAAGTGATATTTTAATTAATTAAAACGCACATAACTTCGAAAAGTTAGAGGTGCGTGCCCGGGATCGAACCCTCGACCTCCGATTAGAAGGCGGACGTCCTAACCACTAGGCTATCACAGCTTATAGATCCATAGTCCATACTAATATTAGGAATGCGAAAGTGTGTCTGTCTGTCTATCTGTAGGTCTATAATCTGTATGTTACCTTTTCACGCCACATCTACTTACAGTAGCCAGCTAGAAATAATGTACCTACATCGACTTTTAGAGAGATTTCGGGGTCTTGGGCTTACACTCTAGACTATTTTTATTAAATTTTAACACGAAAAACTATAGAGTTTACGGAATTTAAAAAAAAACCTCAAGAGCTAGCGCGCGGAGTTACGGTGCGTTTTAAAATCCGTAAATTTGAATCTGAATGTATCAAAATCCGGTGCGGAATTAATTCCGCAATGCATATAGTTCTATAGTTCACAGATTTTGTGGAAAAAACGTACGGAAATTTACCGTGGTGCACGCTAGCTCTTAACCACGGGGACAAAGTCGCGAGCATCATCTTGTAGATGGTAAAATTGATAAAACCTTGAGGTTACTTTTGGAACGACTAGAGAAACCTTGGTGTTACTTGAGGTATGAATAAAACTTGCTTACTATAGAGATGTGATATTTTTGTGCAGGCAAAACTTCTATTATATATTTATTCTGTGACTAGAGGATGCCCGCAACTTCGTCCGCGTGGATTTAGGTTTTTAAAAATCCCGTGGGAACTCTTTGATTTGCCGGGATATAAAGTAGCCTATGTCCTTCGCCGGGATGTAAGCTACCTCTGTACCAAATTTCATCAAAATCAGTTAAACCGTTGGGCCGTGAAAAGCTAGCAGACAGACAGACAGACACACTTTCGCATTTATAATATTAGTATGGATATTGATAGTTGATACACTATTAAAGAATTAAGCTAATAGCACCGCCGTAGGTACCTATAGGTACGTACTACAACCGACATATGCAACAGACTCAACCGATATGTAGGTATGTATGTATGTGAGTTTGTACCACCATAACTTCTAAATGCCCGAAACAGATTTCCAAGATGCATATAAGATGGTATAGTTAGAATTTTTATTTATGCGGAATCTTTGATTTTTCGGGAAAAAGTATTGGGTGTCCATCGTCGAGATGCAAGCTATCTCTGTACCTTTCGATGGGCCGTGAAAAGAAAACAGACACAGATACACTAATTTTCCATTTATAATATTAGTTAGAATATTGTTCCTACAAGCCGTTTTCACATTTTCTAAAATGAACTTTTGTGCAAAAAATTACAGATTAATGTCAACTCTACTGATATTTTTTATCATCATCATCATGATCAACCCATAGCCGGCCCACTACAGAGCACGGGTCTCGTCTCAGTATGAGAAGGGAAGGGAACCCTTCTCATACTGAGTTTTTTAAATACAAAAACAAAATTCAAGAGTTCAGTTAAAGAAAAATAAAACGAAGAAAGAAAAAGAAAAATAAAACGATGATAATCCTTACCATACTTTTTAACTCTCAACAAACAATGAACTCGGTTATGTAATTAATTACAACAATAGTTAATGGCTTATAGCGAAGAATGCCAATTAAAAACGACTATAAATTACGTTGATCATGTCGATAATCGTTAATCGGCCCAGCATGTTATGGATGCATTGATTATTTTAACAAGAATCGTTGGGTTTCTCGGAAAATATATTAGAATCTTATCCGTTACCATCTTGTACAAAATACATAAAAAATCAGTACTCGTATTATAAATGCGAGAGTGTGTTTGTTTGTTGGTTTGTTGGTTTCATCAGGACCAATTTATTATGTCGATCTCGCTAAATATCATCATCATCATGATCAACCCATCGCCGGCTCACTACAGAGCACAGGTCTCCTCTCAGAGTGAGAAGGGTTTTGGCCATAGTCTACCACGCTGGCCATGTGCGGATTGGTAGACTTCACACACCTTTGAGAACATTATAGTGAACTCTCAGGCATGCAGATTTCCTCACGATGTTTTCCTTCACCGTTAAAGCAAGTGATATTTAATTAATTAAAACGAACCTAACTCCGAAAAGTTAGAGGTGCGTGCCCGGGATCGAACCCCTGACCTCCGATTAGAAGGCGGACGTCCTCACCACTAGGCTATCACAGCTTTCCGCTAAATATAATCAATTATAATTAATGAATCAAATCAAATTAAAAAAATGAGGTAAAACAAAAACAGTTCAATAAATATTTTGAAACATATCAATTACAAATCCAAATCTCGCTAAATCGAATCAATAAAATGATACTAAATCATACAGTGCTACTGTAATTATTTCAGAATTGATCTCGAATAGTAGCTGGGAAAGCCGTTATCATCAATATGCATAGTTGGGAGATTTCTCTCGCTGCACGCCACCCGGCGCGGGCGCAGCGCGTGCTTCTGCCAACATTGCATGAACACTGTGGCCAACATTTTATTGTATGACCATGTTCAGCACACTTTAATTTGTAAAAAAAACCCCGCACACCCGCACGTCACCCGCGCTCGCCCGTACCGGGGCGTTCTCTCCCCGATTGCCATCTCGACCTGTCACGTAATATAAAGATTAAAGAGGGTCAGTGTGGAGGGTCAGGCTTATACGCAAATTATGACGTGTTCTACTGTGAGTGAGTATACAAAGTCAAAGCCATTTATTTAAAAAAGTAAATGATGCTTGCGATGACGTCGTCGTTTTTGAAAAATCACCTAGTACTTTGGGCACTGAATAACTAGTCTTTAGGTAAGTCAAGATTCTAGGCTACATTCTAGGTGATTTTCAGCTTATTTAGTTAGGTACCTACTACCTATATTTTCAATAAGCTGGACTCAGAGGACTCTGTGTTTTCAATATTTATTTATTTCACAACCACACATTTTATTTTTGTTTACTGTGACGTAGTACTTAATTAAGTATATTACTCATACTAGGTATTTTTGATAATTTGAAATTTGATTTACAAAAATTAAAAGAAAAAACTTTTTAAAAACAAGCTTATATGCGCTAAAAATAATGGAAATAAAGTTTTCCTTTAAAAAAATTTCTCTACTCGTGTGCTTTTACTATCAACTTACGTCATTAGACATTACACAATTTATATGCTAAGCTTGTCGCAATATTTAAGTAGCTACTCGGATAATTACTTAGTTTGAAAATTTTAAAAATTAAAATCAAGTTCAATCAATCAATCAGATCAAGTTATTTATTTTAATTTACTTGTTTATAGACACACGTAAATCCATTTATTTTAAAAAGATAAGAAATGGAAGTTTTTATCTACTTTACAACAATAGAATTCCCGCACTGATAAACTGTTAGCAGTCTCGCGATTTAAAAAAGAACCAAAATATGTTTATCAATTTGTTACCTTTGCACTTTTGCTATCTTAATGGTTTTAAGCAATTTCTACATTTTGGTTTCTATGATTCATTGTAGGTATGTGTCAGGTAGTAGCTGTGATAGCCTAGTGGTTAGGACGTCCGCCTTCTAATCGGAGGTCGGGAGTTCGATCCCGGGCACGCACCTCTAGCTTTAAGAAGTTATGTGCGTTTTAATTAATTAAATATCACTTGCTTTAACGGTGAAGGAAAACATCGTGAGGAAACCTGCATACCTGAGAGTTCTCCATAATGTTCTCAAAGGTGTGTGAAGTCTACCAATCCGCACATGGCCGGCGTGGTAGACTATGGCCAAAACCATTCTCACTCAGAGGAGACCCGTGCTTTATAGTGAGCCGGTGATGGGTAGATCATGATGATGATGATGATGATGTGTCAGGTATGATTCATTAAAATATTTGATAAGGATATCGACGCATCACATCATTAAAAAAAACAAATACTATTATAATAATTGCATGGACGAAGCAATTCATCAATCTAGACATCCACCCTATTAATAATGGCCACTAGTAAATGAACCATCATTTCCTTCCTAACACACGTGGTCATAGATCATGAGAAAATGGATTATAAAAAAACCAATATAAAATGAACTACAATTACTTCATTATAACAGACAATCGTAGATCATTTTGAAATTGATTGTTTTACGGGGAAACACCCGATTAGTAAACACTATTGGCACGAATTATAAATTTAATAGTCATATTGTCATGACAAACATAGAGGTGAATGACCTGTTCTAGGGTTCAGTATTAAAAAGTAAAAGGAATCATTTATTTAGTACCAATAGGTGTTTCTGCGTCAGCATGTTACGTTGTCGTCGAAGAATTTTTTGCTAGGATTAAAAAAAGCGTGGTCCACAAAGTAAGAAGCAAGAATAGCTCAATCATTAAAGGAGTGGAAACCAAAAGTTCGGTGGTTCAAATCCCGGCCGTTGCGCGTTGCACTATTGTCGTACCTATTCCTAGCACAAGCTTTACGCTTAGTTGAAGGGCAAAGGGGAATACTAGTCATTTATTATGGCTAATATTCTTATTTAAAAAAAACCGGCCAAGTGCGAGTCAGGCTCGCGCAATGAGGATTCCGTACTACAGTCGTATTTTTTCGACATTTTGCAGGATAATTAAAAAACTATGATACATAAAAATAAAATAAAAAACTGTTTTAGAATGCACAGGTGAAGACCTTTCATATGATACCCCACTTGATATAGTTATCTTACTTAGAAAATTGAAAATACTAATTATTAGTTCAAGACCACAATTTAATTTTTTTTGTGTGATGTAACCACAAATTCACGGTTTTCAGATTTCAGAAAAGTGAAAAGACTTGGTAACAATAGTAAGAGAAAAAAATATGTACAAAGTTCTCTACGGAACACTACAATATATACAATGTGTCACATATTACAGGCCGCAGGTCAAAGGCTTCGACGGGCGTTCAACCACATTACTCTAATTGCTGTATCGATGTTCATGTAAAACGCACAAGCACTCGTAATCACCTCATTCTATATCTAAATATATAAAAGGAAAAGGTGACTGACGGACTGACTGACTGATCTATCAACGCACCGCTCAAGCTTATGCTCGCGACTTCGTCCGCGTGGACTACTCAAATTTTAAACCCCTATTTCACCCGCTTAGGAGTTGAATTTTCAAAAATCCTTTCTTAGCGGATGCCTACGTCATAATAGCTATCTGCATGCCAAATTTCAGCCCGATCCGTCCAGTAGTTTGAGCTGTGCGTTGATAGATCAGTCAGTCAGTCAGTCAGTCAGTCAGTCACCCTTTCCTTTTATACATTTAGACTAGCTTATGCTCACGACTTCGTACGCGTGGACTACACAATTTCAAACCTATATCACGGTATGTTACCGTGCCTATATTATAGTGTCGTTAGGGTCCCAAGGTGCTGCAATGGCAACCTCGCACCGGAATACGCAGCGTTGGAAGACCCCCACTAGGTGGACGGACGACATCAGACGAGTCGCAGGGAGCTGCTGGATCCAGGCGGCGCAAGACCGTGGCGTGTGGAAGTCCCTACAAGAGACCTATGTCCAGCAGTGGACATCTATTGGTTGATGATGATGATGACGATAGTGTCGGATCTTCCAACGCTGCGTTCTCCGGTGCGAGGTCGCCATTGTAGCACCTTGGGACCTATGTGCCCTGCCCATTGCCGCTTCAGCTTCGCACCCCGTTTAGCTATGTCGTTTACTTTGGTTCTCCTACTATCTTCTAATCTAATCTTTCTAATTAATCTAATCTTTTTTATCTATCTTATAAATCTTTTTTTTTTTTATAGCGAGCAAACGAGCAGGCGGGTCACCTGATGTTAAGTGATTAAGTGATTACCGCCGCCCATGAACATTTGCAGCACCAGAGAAGCCGCCGATGCGTTGCCGACCTTTTAGGAATTTGTAGGAATCTCCTCATAATTCTGATTTAATCACGTAGAGAAACAACAATAAGTACTTATTGCAGGTATGACATTCGCAACAATAGCGTTGCTTCTCGGAGCCATGTAGCCACGCGTCACGTCACGCCACGGTCCTCGGAGCCATGTAGCCACGCGTCACGTCACGCCACGGTCCAGTGCCTCTCCACGCTTTCGCCCGCCATTCCTACGGATAACAACACATCGGTGAAAAATATACCTAACCGAGTTATCTTAAGTTATCTGAAACGTGGACACTGACAGTTGGCCTTGTCCACAAGTTCAAAGTCGCTCAGCGGGCTATGTTGGGTATCTCTCTGAGGGACAAAATCCGTAACGAGGAAATCCGTAGGAGAACCAGAGTGACCGGCATAGCCCAACGAATTAGCCAGCTGAAGTGGCAGTGGGCAGGCCACGTCTGCCGCAGAACCGATGGCCGATGGGGCAGACGTGTTCTGGAGTGGAGACCGCGTATCAGCAAGCGCAGTGTGGGACGACCTCCAACCCGCTGGACTGACGACCTTAAGAAGATAGCGGGAAGTGGGTGGATGAGGAAGGCGGAGGATCGTGTGTGGTGGCGTGCTCTTGGGAAGGCCTATGTCCAGCAGTGGACGCAAACAGGCTGATTGATTGATTGATTGAGTTATCTTGCATACAGTCCAGGCGCGGATCCAGCCCTCAGAAAAGGTTGTGGGCACAGCCACCCGAAAGTCGCCGAAGTGCGAGTCGGAGTATGAACTCGCTCATGATCGATATTGATATCGATTGCCAGACTTAGTGTTATAAGCCGCAATAGCTCAACCTCAACGGGTAGAGGAGTGAACTGAAAACCCAAAGGTCGACGGTTCAAACCCCGCCCGTTGCACTATTGTCGTACCTACTACTCCTAGCACAAGCTTGACGCTTAGTTGGAGAGGAAAGGGGAATATTAGTCATTTTAACATGGCTAATATTCTTTAAAAAAAAACAGTTTAAAGTTTATTAATGAGTTGTTTTTTTTTTTTTTTTTTTTTTTTAATTTACTTCATTGTACACCAAAAAATAAAAAAAAAAGACACAAAAAGAAACATGTAAAAGAAGAACATACAATCAGCGGCCTTATCGCTGTGAAGCGATCTCTACCAGGCAACTAGGTTGAAGAGGATTTAAGGGCTAGTGAAAACTGGGTTTAAGGTTGTTTAACTATTTCTAAGAAAATATTTTTTATACTTTGACGTAAGATTAATTACACCAGCTTTATAACCTGTTATCTCTCAAAGCTACCATGATCCAAACTTCACGATCACTGATCGTTCCTCCCTGTGTTGGGGACAATACGCAGAGAAACTTCCAGCTTTTATAACATAACGAAGGTATGGCACTCTCTCTATAGAAAGAAACTCAAAGTACCTACCTACTACGTATATTCAAAAGGCAAATTTAGTTTAGTTAGATAAAGTTAGTTGTACAGTCGATGGGCTTAGAGTTGAGTACCCTGTGTGAATACCTAACGATCTTATGGTTGGCATAAAATGACTATAATAAACTATAATTCAGGTCGTGCTCCTTTCAACCTCGATTGTTATCGCCCTATTCTATCATAAGCACAAAAGAACTAGGCATGGTTTCATATTAGTTACCAACAAACTAAACTGTGAGGGACAAATCTAAATAAAATTCGAGGATTCGAATCCTGAAACTGCTGTGTTTTAGTAACTAAATGATATTCGCAAAATAGAAACTCTATATTTGAAAGAATTGTATTGCACCGGTTCAGAGGCGGATTAAATGTCGAGAGCAGCCTAGGCAAGCACCTCATAGGCGCCCCTCTAGTCTAGCAGCCATATTAAAAAAAAATACTAATTTCGAAAGAACAATGAATCGTATATAGTCCGCGACAGGTTGAGATGACAATCGGCGGCGACGCCCCGCACACCCACACGTCACCCACACTCACCCGCACTGGGTTAGTGCGGGGCCTGGGCTGTGCTCCTCGATTGTCATCTCGACCTGTCGCGTATTGTAATTGCAAAGCTGGTAGTTGGTGAAGTGAACGAGTGAAGACTTGACACTTTGCTATATTAAAGAAGAGGCGGTCACTCTAAGATTTTGCATAGAAACGAAGATGTCTGAAGCGTAGACTCACTAATTCAACTCTACATGATCGCGCGCGCCCCTTCGTAATCTCGCGCCCAGAAGGCACGTGCCTAGTTTGCCTAGATATTCCGCCTCTGCATCGGTTTTTTTTTTTTTTTTAAATTCAGATACAAGTTAGCCCTTGACTGCAATCTCACCTGATGGTAAGTGACGATGCAGTCTAAGGTGGGAGCGGGCTAACCTGGAAGGAGTATGGCAGTTTTTATTAAACCCATACACCTTTGGTTTCTACACGGCATCGCACCGGAACGCTAAATCGCTTGGCGGCACGGCTTTGCCGGTAGGGTGGTAACTAGCCACGGCCGAGGCCTCCCACCAGACCTCTGATACTGATACAGACACTCGGTTACAATGATAGCCCAGCAGTAAAACATATTTATAGGTTGGTAGGTACATTTGAAAAGTTTTATAACGCAATATGCAAGGTTCATTTCTGAAAAAATCGATTGACAAATCAAACAAAAACTTTTGAAACCGTTTTGCAAATGAATGGGGTAATAAATGCCAAAAAACAATGCCTTGGTTTTGTTCGTAAGATGATAAAATAGGCCTGCATAAGATTGTGATTACATTATTCGAGTTACGTTGTTCTAAGAAATCGTTTTTGTAGTTTTAACGCAATTGTGTTTACGGTTTAGGTAATTTGAGTGGATTAATAATATGATCGAATAATTTGTATTGTCAGTTGAGCTAATATTTATACCAATTGCTGTACCATAAGAAGAGAAAAAAAAACTAGAGGAAAATCGATTTAAAGATAAGTCTAAAGTTACTCCTGCGCAGAATACCAACGTAACTATATTAAAATTGACAAAGTACCTACGTATGAAGTATGAACAATGCAACGCCTGGTTGTATCAAGCATAGTTGAGAAAGAACAAACTCTAAAGGAAAATCAATTTACAGTACGCGGCCGAAAGTAAGGTACATCGGTACACTTGAGTAGATATTCCACTCCTATATGACGTTTTGTCAGTCTCCACGACAAAGACAGTGCTTTATACAAATCTGCTATCATTTTAAAGGTCGATGTATATTTCCTTCTGCCACGTACTGTAAAGATGTATATCCAGACTCAAAGTGACGCCTACGCAGAAAGTAAAAACTGAGCAAAACTGTATTCTAGATGAAAAAGACAAAGTAAGTATGAATGAATGAGGAATTTGCTTTTGTCAATCATAAGTAGAGAAAGTCCGAAGAGGCACCAAGTAATAGCAATCACAAACACCACTAATAAGGAAGTATTGAATTTGTGGACCGCTTACGCAATGTCCGAGCAATATGGCCACGATACTATGATGACAACTATGTCAAGTTCGGACGCAGATGCTTAACATTTCGTTGATAAACATATATAGAAATTGAGCTAAGTCTTTGGAATGTAAATTACGTATTACGAGTATATGACCTATATGTCCTATAGTAGAATGTGTGACAGCCTAGTGGTTAGGACGTTAGTTTCCTCACGATGTATTCCTTCACCGTTAAAGCAAGTGATATTTAATTAATTAAAACGCACATAACTCCAAAAAGTTAGAGGTGCGTGCCCGGGATCGAACCTCCGATCTCCGATTAGAAGGCGGACGCCCTATAACTTGTGTGAATGTGCATGTAGTGTTTGCTTTCAAATGATTTTACATACAACGTCATGTAATTTAACTGATCATTTTTGTAAAAATCGCTAGCGAACGTTATTAATAAAAAAAAATAAAATAACCACTATCACAGCTTTTTTAACTGATTTTTTTTACGAAACAAGTATTACGTTAAACTAGGTAATACCCGTGACTTCGTCCGAATGGATTTACTTTTAAAAACCCATGGGAACTCATTGATTTTCTGGGATAAAAAGTAGCCTATGTCGCACTTCTGCTAAAAATCACGTCACGTTGCTACCATTGCTACCTTCTTATGTGATTGAAGGACAAACCAAGAAACACACACTTTCGCATTTATAATATGCCATAATTTTAGCTAATAGAAATCAGAGCAACAGTTGAGATTGAACTGCGAATTAACCGATTTTTTACACCGCGCCATGAATAACAATCGCAAGAAGGCCGATTGCAAAACTTGCCTGAATTTAATTTAACATTTCCTTTACAGTTGGTTTATTGATTGGTGTGTCATTCAATTATAGAGGCATTAGCTGATGCCCGCGACTTCGTTCGCGTGGATTTAGGTTTTTAAAACTCCCGTGAGAACTCTTTGATTTTCCGAGATAAAAAGTAGTCTATGTCACAGGTCTTTAACTAATTATTATTTAACTATTTAACCATACCCATTACCCATGCAAAAATCACGTCAATCCGTTGCTCCGTTGCGACGTGATTGAAGGACAAACCAACAAACACTTTCGCATTTATAAAATATGTATACTGATTGCTAAGGTGAAGTGTTTTCCTAGTCCCTCCATTTGGTCTGTAAAAATCCATAATATGTACCTTAAAGTGTGTCTATCTGTCTGTTACCTTTTCTGTAAAAATGTGTGCCTAGTTTTGAAGTTACATTGGCTCAAAATACAAACTACATTCAAATGTAGTTATCAATTCTTTTATTCTTGTAAGTTGTAACCATTCCATCACATCATCATTATCATTAACCGTTAGACGTCCACTGCTGGACATAGGTCTCTTGTAGGGACTTCCACACGACACGGTCTTGCGCCGCCTGAATCCAGCGACTCCCTGCGACTCGTGTGATGTCATCTGTCCACCTGAGTGGTCTTCCAACGCTGCGTTTTCCGGTGCGAGGTCGCCATCCAAGCACCTTGGGACCCTAATTTTCATTGGTTTTTCGAACTGTGTACCCTGGCCATTGCCACTTCAGCTTGGCAACTCGTTGAGCTATATCGGACACTCTGGTTCTCCTACAGATCTTCTAACTGTGACAAAATGTAACCAGCGAATCAACCAATCAAAGGGCAGAATTTCTTGACGATTGCGATAACCATAAAATGGTTATTTTTACACAATCGGGAGGCTGATTTGATCACGCAGAGAAACTCCAAGCATAGCTCTCTTCATCGCCTGCTGTCTGAGCTTTGTTATGAGGCATATGGAGATAGCACAGAGTAAGCATACTATATTATTACCTTCCAGAGGTACGAGGAAGTCATTTAGACAGAGCACTCGTACGGTAAGGGTGCGCCCCGAGAGTAACTCCGGGACCTATATGACAGAGTCGTTAGGGTCGTCACATTTACCACGAGATCAAAGGCGTCGCAGTACCTACCGCGTCTCAACTCTCACGCTATACTGTTCCCATCGTTAGTGACCACCTCCATCACAATATACTGATGATTTAAAATATTATTTAATTACGGTATTACGGTAATCTAATTGTGTACTATGTAATTAATTTTGTATGGTAATTCTCTGGCGTCTACAAAGAAAGTGTAAGATATAATATTATGGTAACCACGAATATATCGAATGCTTTCCCTTTCTAAGGTTTCCGCCTTTGAACAAACTGTGGCACGGTCGGTTTCACTTTCCTTCAAATATTTGTGCGCCAAATTATTAAGAAAGATAAGAATATTATATCAATTTCAATTGTATTTCAAGAGATTTTTGTCAAAGAGTTTGTTGAAGAGTTTTTTATATAGTTGTTTGTACTTTGTTGTCTGTCTGTTTGTCGGTCGGTCAAGAAACCTACAGGGTACTTCGCGTTGACTAAGAATCATGAAATTTGGCAGGTAGGTAGGTCTTATAGCAGACAGAAGGGGAAAAATCTGAAAACCATGAATTTAGGGTTACATCACACAAATAGAATTAAATTGTGGTCATGAACTAATAATTAGTATTTTCAATTTTCGAAGTAAGATAACTATATCAAGTGGGGTTGCATATGAAACGGCTTTGCCTGTGCATTCTAAAACAGATTTTTATTTATTTTTATGCATCATAGTTTTGAATTATCGTGCAAAATGTCGAAAAATACGACAGAATTACGGAACCCTAATTGCGCAAGCCTGACTCGCACATGACCGGATTTTCTCATGATATTGATAACTTTACTATTCATCCAATCTGTTTGATGGTTTGATGCATTTGGATGACGTCGTTTGCTTGACGCATTTTATCCACAAACCAGATGTTGTAACCCGACCACCATACGCCTACAATGAGTTGTCAACTCATTATATCCAAATTATTCATCATCATCATGATCAACCCATCACCGGCTCACTACAGAGCACGGGTCTCCAAAAAATTTTGTATTATTAAGACTAATATGGAAGTATTCATAGTTTTTTAATTGTTAAAAAAATAATCATTTTTAAATATGTTTTTAGTTTTCGTTGTTATTAAATCTTAAAAGTTACGGTAGAATTTCATCTTTGCCCTAATAAAGTCTTTGACCAGAGGGTGTTGCAATAATGATGACATAATGGATCCGAGACATGGTCGCTTACTATGGGCCTCATAATAAAAGTGTCATCATCATCATGATCAACCCATCACCGGCTCACTACAGAGCACGGGTCTCCTCTCAGAGTGAGAAGGGTTTTGGCCATAGTCTACCACGCTGGCCATGTGCGGATAGGTAGACTTCACACACCTTTGAGAACATTATGGAGAACTCTCGGGCATGCAGGTTTCCTCACGATGTTTTCCTTCACCGTTAAAGCAAGTGATATTTAAATAATTAAAACGCACGTAAGTAATTCCGAAAAGTCCGAAAAGTTAGAGGTGCGTGCCCGGGATCGAACCCCCGACCTCCGATTAGAAGGCGGACGTTCTAACGACTAGGCTATCACAGCTCATCCAAATTATATTACAACGGTAAAATAATGGGGATTTTGACTTGCCTTCAATTAACCAAGCCTTTTACTGGAAAAGTCAAACTTATGCTTTTGTGAACTTTTCTGATAATACCTTATAGCTAATAATTTTATTTTATTTAGTTTTTAGCTATCATACCCTTATTATAAATGTGAAAGTGTGTTTGTTTGTTGGTTTATTGGTTTGTTGGTTTGTCCTTACATCACGTCGCAACGGTGCTACGGATTGACGTGATTTTTTGCATGGGTATAGATAAATACCTGGAGAGTGACATAGGCTACTTTTTATGCCGGAAAATCAAAGAATTCCCAACCTAAATCCACGCGTACAAACTCGTGGGCATCAGCAAGTATACAAACTTACTTAGAGCCTCAATAGCTCAACCGGTATAGGAGTGGACTGAAAACCGGAAGGTCGACGGTTCAAATCCCGCCCGTTGCACTATTGTCGTACCTACTCCTAGCACAAGCCTGACGCTTAATTGGAGAGGAAAGGGGAATATTAGTCATTTAATATGGCTAATATTCTTTAAAAAAAAAAAAAAAAAAAATGTGAGTAAGTAGGTAAGTATTTCATTTCAGTAGCGAAGAGTGTCCTATAGTTAGTCGAAATGACCCAATGATTGCGGTGGGGAAGATCAAATTGCTTCACGCGCCGCCGCCGCGCTGCAACTAAGTATTACGATACTTTTCACTTTTGTTTAGTTTAAGTTTATTCATTCAGGGAAAGTGGATGAAAATATTTGGGCGATATGTTAAGTAATGTAAATATAAATCATTAAGAGTGTATACTAATAGGTCTTACTGTAATAAGAATAACTTTCTTTGCTTACCAAAGTAATTAAAAGCCTAACGTTATCACTGGTGAGCTCTTCAAGTAATAGAAATGGAAAAAGAAAGATATTTATTCAAACAATTTTTTGCAAGTGCTTTTAAATCTCAAGTGAATTTACCACTGGTTCGGAATGACTTTTCTACCAAAAAAGAACCAGCAAGAAACTTGGCAAACAACATGTGGGCAACAAGGCAGTCCCAGCTTTTCTATAACGTTCTAAGTTATAAAATGTTATATATGTTTTATAGACTAGAGATAGAATTTACTTAAATAAATAAAATTCTTCCTAAAAAAAAAAACTCTATACTTAGGTCTATGTCTATAGGTTATAAATAAGACTAAAATTGTTTTATTTTTGTGGACATAAAATCAATAAATCAATAAATAAATAAAAAGTTATAAAATACGGCACGATCTATGTATCTTGCCACCATAGACATTCCTACGCTCACTGAGCCGGCAGGGATTAGTCGAGATAATTGCAAGAGACCTGATGGCTTTTTATTATATACAAATAAGTAAAAAGTTGTTCGTTCAAAAGATAATTGTGATGAAAATAAATATTGCGCCAGAGTTTCGCAGAGGCTGCAGAGACCGAATAAGCGGTGGTTGCGCAAAGCAATCGCAGTGAAGTGTACCTACCTACCTATTGTAGACCAACGCAACTATTGATTTATGAAGGGGTTGTTTGAGCTTTATAGGTTACCAGCTGATGCTACATTTGGTATAGAGGTGCTTGGATCCTGGGGAAGGACATAGGCTACTTTTTATCCCGGAAAATCAAAGAGTTCCCATGAGATTTTTAAAAACCTAAATCCACGCGGACGAAGTCACGGGCATCATCTAGTTGCCAACAAATTAAATTACTAAGTTAAAGTACTTCTAGGCAGGCGCATTACATCTTAGGCTGTGATGATCACTTGCTGGTAGGTGTGTTGCAGTAAAGCGCAAGCCTATAGGTATAAGAATGATGTGATAGCCTAGTGGTTAAAACGTCCGCCTTCTAGTCTAAGGTAGGGGGTTCGATCCCGGCCTCTAACTTTTCGGAGTTATGTGCGTTTTAAGTAATTAAATATCACTTGCTTTAACGGGGAAGGAAAACCTGCATGTCTGAGAGTTCTCCATAATGTTCTCAAAGATGTGTGTAGTCTACCTATCCGCACATGGCCAGCGTGGTACACTATGGCCAAAAACCCTTCTCACTCTGAGAGGAGACCCGTGCTCTGTAGTGAGCCGGCGATGGGTTGATCATGATGATAATAAGTATGGTAGAAAAACGAAATAATAATTAAAGTAGGTAGGTGAGATATTTGGTGCGTAGAGAATCAAGGTGTCGTTATTGGAATGCTATGGTGGGTCGTACTAACTAATGAGTTTTTCTACGCTTTCATATTTGATGTAATCGCTTTTGTTGAGCTCTGATTGAATTCCACTATGTGATTATGTGTTAACAATATAATTATTAATACAAGTTGCAAGCTTTTACTGCATTTCAAAAAGTTCATTGATGTTGTTTTTCAAATGTGGTTAAATTTAATTCTTGTTGGAAGGTATAATAACACCACGTCTGTGTATAATAAGAACAGACAATTCTATTAAGTAAACTTGAATACAATATTTAAATTTTATTTATCTAAATATATAAAAACATACAATTCTATTAAATAAACTTAAATCTAAATTAAAAGAAACAACATTAAATTAAAAATAAAATAAATTAAATTAAATCTAAAACCTCATCGAGACCACCGCAGCGAGGCATTGTACCCAAGATGCTGGCAGCATTACCCCTTTGGATGGCCAAACTAATTCTTTGACCAAGGTAGCTGCCAGCTCTCGGATCCCCGTTTGACTCGATAACTCTTTTCGCAATTTCTTCAAAAAGAGCTCGAGCCCCCGGGCCCCACGGCCCCAAGGTCTCCACACCAAAAGGCACGAATTGAATATCTTTGGAACAGGAAACTTGCTAAGTACACTATCTACTAAAGTTTCTACAGCTTGTAATAGGTAGGTACCTAGTAAGTAATTATTTTTTTAAACAATATATAATGCTGAGATAGTAAAAAGTTGAATTATACGGCCGCCAATCCTAGTATGAATACTTAATTAAGTATTTAATAAACGGCCAAGTGCGAGTCAGGCTCGCGCAACGAGGATTCTGTACCACAATCGTATTTTTCGATATTTTGCACGATAATTCAAAAACTATGATGCATAAAAATAAGTAAAAATCTGTTTTAGAATGCCGAGGTAAAGCCCTTTCATATGATACCCCACTTGATATAGTTATCTTAGTTCGAAAATTGAAAATAGTAATTATTAGTTCATGACCACAATTAAATTTTTTTGTGTGTGATGTATCATATTGTAACCCCTTAATTCACGGTTTTCAGATTTTTCCCCTTATGTCTGCTATAAGACCTACGTCCTACCTACCTGCCAAATCTCATGATTCTAAGTCAACGGGAAGTACCCTGTAGGTTTCTTGGCAGACCGACAGACAGACTGACAACAAAGTGATTCTATAAGGGTTCCGTTTTTTCCATTGAGGTACGGAACCCTAAAAAGTAAGTTCTTGTGATAGAACAATAGATAATAAAAAGGCCTCCAAGATATAAAATTTAAATGACCATTAAATGTCTCTACAAATGCTGTACTCGTTTAAAAATCTAGAATTTTCCTTGAATACTAAATGTATATGTAAGCATATTGAGTCAGGGTTGACACTTGACTTTACCTCGAAAATAAAATAACTCTTAACTTCCGGTAAGTTTTTTAAGTTTACGTAATTAATTATCACCATTACATCATCTAAATATATAACAGGAAAAGGTTACTGACTGACTGACTAAACTATCAACGCACAGCTCAAACTACAGGACGGATCGGGCTGAAATTTGGCATGCAGACAGATTTATCATGACGTAGGCATCCGCTAGGAAAGGATTTTTGAAAATTAAACCCCTAAGAGAGACTGACAAAACGTCATATAGGTATGAGTGACAGAGACAACGCTCTACAAAGCCGAAATGTCACATTAAAGGCCGATGTACATTACTTTCTGCCGCGTACTGTACAACACGCGCTCGCCCAGCGCTCTTTCCATACAAATGTAGGTTGCTTCCCATTTGAATATGTAACATTGTAGTCATGTTCTAGCAATTTTTTTTTCACATTTAAAAATGGCGTTGTGCAGTGTAGGGGCTGAAAAAGCACATTGTAATAGGGCTGCCTAAGCATTGCTCGGTAGCGAAGCTAAAACCGTGCACACTGCACTGGGTAGGCACTGGCAGTCCCTCACCAGCAGTCGTGGAGCGAGCACGCGCTCCGAATAAACCAGATTCCAAAGGTTCGCAGTGTATGATTTCCCCAAGTCACCCCAATAGTTGAGAGCCAAACCTCACAGGGATCCCACACCGATCCCACAACAGCATTCCTACTCGGCATGATGTATTTTATTTTATTTATTTTATTTTTATTTTATTTAACAGGAAAACTTACAGCTAATATGTAAAAATGAATAGGTAAAAACAGAAGAAGATTAAAGCTAAATGACAAGTTTTCACAGATAAAATACACATAAGAATAACAAAAAAAAAAAACTCGACTGGGGGAAAGAAAATTCAGGGAGAAGTAATAAAATAAAAAAAATGAGAAACGAGATCTGGCCAACGAATTATTTAACTGAAGTATGAGCGTTAAAGAATTCATTGGCCAGAGCTTTCCGAATAGTGGTTCCAGTGATGCAGAATAGGTCCAAATTTTTGTCATTTTTACAAATTTTATTAATCGATGAGGCAGATCTAAGCATAAACGAGTTTCTACGAAAATTGGTATGCGTATGCGGTGTGTGAAACATTGAAAAGAAGCGAGGATGAGTATTGCTAGGGACTTTAAAGTGTAACTTCTCGAGAAGCGGCGCACAGTCAACTGAGTTATTTGCAATATTATTGGGGCCGATTCTCTAGTACACAATCTCTAAACTAAACTAAATTAACAGGTCTAAATCTAGTGCTTTCCTTTTCCGCAAGCAACATTATGAAAGGGATAGCAATAGATTTAGACATGATATTTTAGTTTAGTTTAGAGATTGTGTACAAAGGAATTAGCCACATTGATTAGATAGGAAATATCACTTATATATCTCCGAGTGGTCAGTGGTAATAGGTGCAGCTGGGCACAAATGCCTTCGTAGCTTGTATTAGATTTGAGTTTAAATTTGTATTTGAGGAATCGAGTGAATTTTTTCTGGATTCTCTCAATACGTTGAATATATACTTCATACTGAGGGTTCCAAATTTGAGATGCATATTCAAGATTGCTCCTAACCAAGGCACAATAAAGAACTTTAATGGTTTTGAGTTTAGTGAAATCTTTAGACGATCGGATTAAGAATCCCAACATTTTTGATGCCTTGCTCACAATTTGATCCACATGAATGTCGTATAGAAGTTTACCATCAACTATAACACCTAGATCTCGTATAGAGGATACATGATCCAGCTCTTGGTTTTTTAATTTGTATGTGGATTTATAAACATTGTTTTTACGTGTAAAAGATATGGCAAAACATTTAGTACACGATGTAAGGATGTACATGATGTAAGGATATACCTATTCAAAACTGTTTAGGCATAATATGGTTGAATAAAGAACCTCACATAGATTAACCCTGTGGCCCTACCGCGGTTGTTTGACAGCTACAATGTCACGATCGCAATCATCTCTGATTGGTTAATGCTCGCTCACTATTGGCCACAATGCATTGTTGCAACAAGAATCGCACAAATTCAGCCAATCAGAACAATTGAGATTGTAATAATGATTGATGCAGGTTTTAGACAATCGCCCTGCAGAAGACATTATACTTTTTTTTGGGCAGTCGCTATAACTTATAATAAGTACTTGATTATCATTTAATTTTTTTGTTGTTACTGTTAGTAAGTAGGTACTTAATTTTTTTGTAAACATTTTTTGAAATAAAAATATGATAACAATGAGATTTGTAAATAAATGAGAGAGAAACAATGAATAGAAGGTGGAAGGTTCGACGGCAGACAGTTGAAAGGTTTCTAAGGCCTTGGCTGCAAGTTGCGAGTTGCAACAGTGCGGTCTCAAAGGGCGTGTGTACGAGCGCTCCGTGTCCTCACGATACGTGCTTCGTGTACTTATTGTGTACTAGTCAGTGAACAAGTGATTCATCGTCATGATCAACCCATTATCGGCCCACTACTGAACACGAGTCTCCTCTCATAATGAAAAGGGTTTAGGCCATAGTCTACCACGCTGGCCCAATGCGAATTGGCATACTTCACACAACTATGAGAACATGAAGAACTCAGGTATGCAGGTTTCCTCACGATGTATTCCTTGACCGTTAAAGCAAGTGATATTTAATTGTTGATAAAACGCGCATAACTCCGAAAAGTTAGAGGTGCCCGGGATCGAACCCCCGACATCTAGAAAAGAAGGTGGAAGGTTTGACCACCAGGCTACCACCGCTTTTTTGGTTGAACAAGTGATTGGTTAAATCAAAATCTTAATATATTTAAATGGAAAAGGTGGCTGACTGATCTATCGACACAGCTTAAACTACTGGACGGATGACGGATCGGGCAGGGAACCATGCAGATAGCTATTATGACGTAGACATCCTCCAGTAAAGGATTCTCGGATCTTCCAAAGGGTGTTAATAATAAGGAACTGGGGTTTGGAATTTGATAATTTCGGGTGGGAGGCTTTGACTTTGGCTAGTTACCACCCTACCGGCAAAGCCGTACCGTACCGCCTAGCGATTTATCATTCCGGTACAATACAAAAGGGGTATGGGTTTAATAAAACTTCCAGGTTAGCCCGTTTCCATCTTAGACTGCATCATCACTTACCACCAGGTGAGACTGCAATCAAGGGCTAACCTGTATCTGAATAAAAAAAAGTACATGTATTTGAGTGTACACCGTAGGGTCTGTACACCACACGAGTAGATATCCCTACAGAGGGGAAGCTTCCTATACTGTTCAAAATTTTATACCTATTCTTATAGGGTTGTCACCTGTTGCAAGTGAAAAAAGTCACGCAAATTGCTAATGGCATGACAGACAGACAGACTGACAGGACAGACAGATAGACAGACAGATTGACAGACTAACAGGCAGGCAGACAGACAGACAGACAGACAGACAGACAGACTAACAGACTGACTGACAGACTGACAGACTGACAGACAGACTGATAGACTGACAGACGGATAGACTAACAGATTGACTGACTGACAGACTGACAGTGCCTAGGTACTAACTTACTTTAGTAAAGTAAATTAATTTAATATAGTTACTACATAATATATCACTAAGTCTAATTTTTTGTACAATTTACACGTAACTAATTCGGAAGTAATATATAAATATTCTCGCTAAGTATCAAATATCAATGCGCACGACCCACAGCCTTGCCGTTCGCCATCCAACTGGGCTCACAGGAGCGTCCGTGACACGTTGTGGTGTGCGTGAGCAGCGCTATGAGTGAGTGTACCTACAGCCAGCCGGTTGTATGAAGCTTCTTCTCTGTAGAATATCTTCTCGTGTGCTGTACACTGTACAGCACAGCATGCGGTGAATGTACTCTGCTAGTTAAGATTCGAGTCGTCACTGTAGCTTCGAGGAGCTTATGTCGAGTCGATGTTATTTCATTCATAGTGTTGTGACACGCTTGTCTAACACCATTAACACCATATAGGATCACTTTTTTGTCTGACTCTCTTTCTGTCTGTCTGTCGCTCTGTCAAGAAACCTACAGGGTACTTCCCGTTGACCTAGAATCATGAAATCTGGCAGGTAGGTAGGTTTTATAGCAGACATTAGGGGAAAAATCTGAAAATCGTGAATTTGTGGTTACATCACACAAAAAAAAATTAAATTGTGGTCATGAACTAATAATTAGTATTTTCAATTTTCGAAGTACGATAACTATATCAAGTGGGGTATCATATGAAAGGGCTTCACCTGTGCATTCTAAAACAGATTTTTATTTATTTTTATGCATCATATTTTTTAAATGATCGTGCAAAATGTCGAAAAAATACAACTATAGTACGGAACCCTCGCGCAGCATGACTCTCATTTGGCCGGTTTTTTAACTTGATCTAATAGATTAATACGCTTTTGTACGCAATTTAACAAATTGTTGTAAATTGTAATAAGTACCTACATAACGTATTGCAATTCGTAATACAACACCATCGCTAAGCTACCTACCTACTTTGAATATTTTCAAAACAGTGAAACAGTGATGTACAGATACGCTAAAAACGCACGATAAAAAATCTTTTATAACGTACTTCTTGTGGTTGGTAATTTATTTAATCAGGTCTAAATGTGGTAATGCTGTTTGCCGGATCATTGAACACGCTGGGCGACATTTTTTCCAATCGCATTGACAATAGGAACTCGATCTTCTTCGACCTAGTGTTTTTCCGGTACATTGCACTTCCACTAAGCTCTGGTTTCCTAATAATTATATTTATTAAAACTTTTTGTTTGATTTCTTAGAGTAACCTTTTTCTGGTAGGAAGAGAATTAAATTGCACGAACTACGATTAAAATAAATCATTTTTCATAACATTAAATAAACTCTACATAGGCCAGTCATTAAAGCCAAAAACCGAAAGTAATTAGTAACTTGATGAAATTGTAGGGGGTTTTTAAAGAAGGTGAAATAACTTACCGTGTGATTTTGCAGCGTTCTGGGGTGTACGGAAAGGGTTGAAAAGGGGTGAAACGGGTTTTTTGTTAATAACATTGCCAAAAAATTAGTAACACGCTGCAAATTTATAATAGTCATAGTCATAGTCATAGTCATAGTCATTTATTCATAAATACACATTATACGTCAATTACAATAATTTAAATTCTTTTTCTTAATATTTAATAACATATTCTTGTTTCAAGAATAGATTTTTTAAAAATATAAAATAAAATAAATGTTTTAAACAATTTAGTCTTGGATCTTCCCAAGTAGAAATTCATTATAACTATAGAAAGACTCCTCGACAAGCCAGCTTTTCATTTTTCTTTTGAAAATCTTAATATTTTGCGCATTTTTTATGTCGTGGGGAATCCGATTATAGACCTCGGGACCCATTCCAACCACTGTCCGCGAGGCTTTCTCAAGCCTGTGGTATTTTGCAACTAGGCGATTAGGATGCCGTAGGTTAAAAAGTTTTTTACTGCCCCTATTCACAAACTCATCTTTATGTTGCGCCACATAAATAGCCACATGCAAAATGAGTAAGCTGGGTAGGGTTAATATGCCTAATTTCTTAAAATAATAAAGGTTGTTCTTACCGTTTTGTACGTACAACATACGGAACATTGTTTATTATTAAAAAACAATGAAATTTGTTATTATTGTTGATATACCAATCAGTCAATTTCTTCTTTTTAAATTGTGTGTTTTTGTGTGTTTTCCTTTATCTCCAGTGCTAAATCTGAACAATCAAGCATCTGATCCTTTAATTTCTTCTAAGATTCTTAATCATAGTGCATACCATTTTTATTGTATTTTTTATTATGATAATAAATTCCTATTCATTTCAAAATTTACTACCATTATATTACTAACATAATTTGTCACGTAATTTTTTTATACCGATCAATTTATGTCACATCACTAAATTAATATGCAATGAGCCCTGCCCCGGCGCATTCTATCACGACTGGCTATACCATTAAAATTCATAGTTATGAAACTTTAACTATGATCACCATACATTGCTGATTTTGTAAGACACGCACAATGGATGGAGCTAGTTAAATTGAGCACGGATATTAAATAATGATGAAACATTTGTAAGAGAATATTATGTAGTAGTTGGAATTCAATGTAGGGCTGGCAACTCGAAAATTAACAAAGAGAATAATTATAGTTGTATTTATATTATACCTGATAGTATAATACCTCCTACAATAAATTTTGTATTATTAAGACCAATATGAAAGTATTCATAGTTTTTTAATTGTTAAAAAAATAATCATTTTTAAATATGTATTTAGTTTTCGTTGTAATTAAATCTTAAAAGTTACGGTAGAATTTTATCTTTGCCCTAACAAAGTCTTTGACCAGAGGGTGTTGCAATAATGATGACATAATGGATCCGAGACATGGTCGCTTACTATGGGCCTCATAATACAAGTGTCATCATCATCATGATCAACCCATCACCGGCTCACTACAGAGCACGGGTCTCCTCTCAGAGTTAGAAGGGTTTTGGCCATAGTCTACCACGCTGGCCATGTGCGGATTGGTAGACTTCACACACCTTTGAGAACATTATGATAATGAACTCTCAGGCATGCAGGTTTCCTCACGATGTTTTCCTTCACCGTTAAAGCAAGTGATATTTAATTAATTAAAACGCACATAACTCAGAAAAGTTAGAGGTGCGTGCCCGGGATCGAACCCCCGACCTCCGATTAGAAGGCGGACGTCCTAACCACTAGGCTGTCACAGCTAATAAAAGTGTAGTCATTCGTATTTTTAAAATTTTATTTTTGGCAACCCTAGTTTAAGAAGTCAGAGAGAAGCGAGTAGATGTAAGTTAGTTGGCTGGGCCTTTGTCTGGGCTACCAAATTGCTATTGCACAAGTACACGAGTAAGTAACCAATGTTATGGGGACTATAAACGGTCGCTTTGTAATGCTTTGTAATAGCATAGTGTAATAGCTTTATAATAGGTTTTCAGTTTTAGGACGTTTTGTAACTCTTTGTGACCAAGAGTGTAAATATTTGACTTTCCTTCAATAGGTCTAGTACTTCCAGTACAGCTTCTGCCAAGCGCTAATCTAACTAAATATATAAAAGGAAAAGGTGACTGACTGACTGACTGATCTATCAACGCACAGCTCAAACTACGGTCGGATCAGACTGTAATTTGGCATGCAGATAGCTATTATGACGTAAGCATCCGCTAAGAAAGGATTTTTAACCGACTTCAAAAAAAGGAGGAGGTTCTCAATTCGTCGGAATCTTTTTTTTTTTTTTTTTTATATTTTTTATGTATGTTCCCCGATTACTCAAAAACGCCTGGACCGATTTTGAAAATTCTTTTTTTGTTTGAAAGGGTATACTTCAAAGTTGGTCCCATTTCAATTTGGTGAAGATCTGATGAACATCTTCGAAGATAGATACTGGAACTCCTCAACGGATAAGAGTAAATTGCTCGCAATCAGTGTAATAGCTTAGTAAACAGTAGATTTTTAACCAGTCATAGCATAATTCCATGGGGCCACTAAAAATTGTGAAATAAAATTTTTTTACAAAAAAAATAAAAACCGACTTCGTTACATAAACACTAAAAATTGAAAAATAATTTAATTTATTACCGAATATATTATGTATACAAGAGTTAATATAGTTCCATAATAATATTTTTTGGGGTCGGTGCCAATGAGGTGCCATTGTGGAGTCCCATAAAAATATGAAGTCTAGACGATTCGCGCAGCTAAAGCTAATTGGCACCGGCACCAAAAAGTATTATTATGGAACTATAATAACTCTTGTATACATAATATATTCGGTAATAAATTAAATTATTTTTCAATTTTTAGTGTTTATGTAACGAAGTCGGTTTTTATTTTTTTTGTAATTTTTTTTTTGATAATTTAACTCCTAAGGGGTTGAAATAGTGGTTGAAGTTTAGTCCACGCGGACGAAGTCGCGAGCATGAATTAGTCTATTATCATCATCATCATCATCAACAACATCATGATCAACCCATCACCGGCTCACTACAGAGCACGGGTCTCCTCTCAGAGTAAGAAGGGTTTTGGCCATAGTCTACCACGCTGGCCATGTGCGGATTCGTAGCTAGTCTAAATAAATAAAAAACCGGCCAAGTGCGAGTCAGGCTCGCGCAATGAGGGTTCCGTACTACAGTCGTATTTTTTCGACATTTTGCACGATAATTCAAAAACTATGATGCATAAAAATAAATAAAAATCTGTTTTAGAATGCACAGGTGAAGCTCTTTCATATGATACCCCACTTGATATAGGTTATCTTACTTCGAAAATTTAAAATACTTATTAGTTCATGACTACAATTTAATTTTTTCTTATAATGTAACCATAAATTCACGGTTTTCGGATTAGTTCCTTTACCTACTTGTGCTATAACACCTACCTACGCACCAAATTTCATGATTCTAGGTCTACGGGAAGTAAGTACCCTGTAGGTTTTCTTGACCGACTCGACGGATAGACGGACAGACAGACAGACAGAGAGAGACAGACAACGAAGCGATCCTATAAGAGTTCCTTTTTTCCTTTTTAGGTACGAAACCCTAAAATTCCTAAACATATTAAAAAAAAGTAAATAGGCTGAACTTTGAATGGAATGCATCCAATAGCGTGGCGATCGAGGTCAGTACTCAGCCTGCAATTTACGTCTAGTGCTCAAGTCGGCTCAGATTTCTAGAACAGGTTTACAACCTAAAATTAGCTGCGAGCTTTTATAAGCTTCTTTATGGTATTGAAAGTGTGTAAATAGGTAGGTGGAAACCTTTCTGATGGTGAGTAATGAAGCAGTATATGAAGGAAAAGCTCTTTGGTATCTACTTATGTTTTGCAGTTTCTACAGGGAATCTATATCTAAATATATAAAAGGAAAAGGTGACTGACCGACTGACTGACTGACTGATCTATCAACGCACAACTCAAACTACTGGACGGATCGAGCTGAAATTTGGCATGCAGAATGCAGATAGCTATTATGACGTAAGCATCCGCTTAGAAAGGATTTTTGAAAATTCAATCCCTAAGGGGGTGAAATAGAGGTTTGTAATTAATTTGTGTAGTCCACGCAGACGAAGTCGTAAACATAAGCTAGTCTTCTATATAAATAAAAGGAAAAGCTGATTGACTGACTGATTTATCAACGTACCTACAGCTCAAACTACTGAATGGATCGTGCTGAAATTTGTTATGCAGATAGCTATTATAATGTAGACATCCGCTAAGAAAGGATTTTTGAAAATTTCAACCCCTGTCTATGCTCTTTCAAGGAAAGTCCAAGGATTTTTCTTAAATCTACATCTCCTGAGGATGCCCCGGTGTCGGAGCGAAACGTCCCTACTACGTTGAATGTGTTCTATGATGATTTGTGGTGTTGTGTGTATTGCTTACTTTTAGCTGCTTCTTTTTTTTTTGGTTGGATAAATAAATAACGAATTTAATTTAATGAAATTATTACAATTTACAATGAAACTTAAAGCTAGCCTTATCTAATTACTATAAAAATCATTTGTGCGCTGGACAGCCAGGCTGATCCGTTGCGCAAAAAATGAGCCAGCCCTTCTGTAACCAGATGAGGCTATTATTCTAAAGGCTAAATTTTTATATTTATACTTCTTTAGGAGGACGGACGGCACATAATATCGCACGCTGCACTTTTTTTTTTTTTTGTTTATACAGCAGGGGAAAATCCTCATGGACACCCGTAGGTAGAGCCGGACTCTTACCGGCTAAAAACTCCTGGTTGAGCGTGTTCCCGCCTTTCAGCCTACAACACAGCAACATTCTTGTCTTTTACTCTTTTGCACGCTGCACGTTGTAGCATACCGCATCGTCTGTTTTGGCGGATTGTAGCGGATTAAGCTTGTGGTATACCTACTGTAGGATTAATAAACGTAACCTTGGTAGATACCAGGAATTCATCACGGCGAAGAATTCAGATACAAATAAACAAACCGTCTTTGTACAACGTTATTGTTTTGACCTCATTGTCCCAGTGACCCCGTGAGTCAGCCTATGTTCGGAAGTTATTAGCACCAAACTATTGTAATTCGGTGCGTAGAACTTTCGTACAGGACTCTAATGATTCTTATCATTAGCGAAAGCCATTTTTTTGGGTCAAAAGTGGAATAGGTACCTACCAACTATAGCTGTTGACATATTTTGGTAGTACGAGTAGCTTCGAGTAGGTATGTAACTAATGACAATTTAAATATGTAGGTATTGTAAAAAAAATCTAAGTTTTGGGGTTGAATCCACCACTTTTTATGTTAATTACCTCATGGGTTAAATTGTATCTGAATAAAATAAAATAATACTAATATTTAGTATTATTTTATTTATTTACTAGCTTATTTTCGAGACTTCATCCACGTGGACTGCATAAATTTCAAACCCCCCAATTAACCCACTCAGGGGTGGAATTTCGAAAAATCCTTTCTTAGTGGATATCTACTCTTTACCAAGAACACACCCTCCAAATTTCATGTCTCTACTAAGACCAGTGACTTAGGCTGTGCGATGTCAGGACTTTGAAATGTTTGAATTTTATATATTACTAGCTTTTAAACTACCGTGAGTGATTTCCATTATAAATACTATCTTACTTATCTTATTACTAGCTTATGCCCGCGACTTCGTCCACGTGGACTACACAAATTTCGTACCCCTGTTTTATCCCTTTAGTGATTGAATTTTTAAAAATCCTTTCTTAGCGGATGTCTACGTCATAATAGCTATCTGCATGCCAAATTTCAGTCCGATCCGTCCAGTAGTTTTTGCTGTGCGTTGATAGATCAGTCAGCCAGTCAGTCACCTTTTCCTTTTATATAATTTAGATTTCAAAAGCTAAAAATGTACTTACCTAATAAATTAGTTTCTACTTTCTTGTAACTTGTAAGAGTTTGACGGCTTGTCTGAGCACTGCGCTGTTCATAAGGGCAACCTTACGTTAACTTAGATCTAAATATAGAGGTTATCGATGCAATTAGAATGGTCCATTATAGTATAATGCAACGTTCCCACAATAGTCCCAGTGTTCCACAAGTAGGTATAAACTACAAAGCGAGCTCTATCGCGGTTCCATTTGAGCCATCTCTATGGCTTCAATTATTTCTACACGATGTTAGTTACCGATACGATCAGCGTTAGGAAACCTTATGCAAATAATTACAGCTCATGTCTAGCTCCTTGTTACCTTTGATACTAAGGCAGTGGTTCGACCGCCGCCGGCGAAAAAACGACTATCGGCGATTTTCTCTCTCAAGAAATGCCCAATAAATGTACATTCTGTGTAAACGAAAGAGATGCATATACCAAAAATTGGTCTCTGACTGTTCACACTGCCGGCGACGACTCGCTTTACTAATTTAATCGCTGAGCGACGAGCTTTCAAAAATAAACTCGCTCAGCGATATTCGTTCAGCGATGCTCGCTCGCTTGAACACGTGTAACGCGCGCGCAGATTTGCACAGGGCTGAGCGACCGCGCGAGTAATCGCTCGTCGCACTTGCACACTCGCTTATAGCCCGGCGACAAAACTATCGAAACTACACACTCGCTTCCCGCCGATCGCCATATAGTTTATATTGTTTATAGTTTCTAGTTCTACTCGTTTCTCGTTCATCGTTGGGAGTCGGACCACTGCCTAAGGCGTCATCTGCACGGACGAGAGAATCGCGGCGATAGTCTCGCTGTGACAAAATTCGATACAAACTATTGCCGCGATAGTATCGTCCTGTGGAGATAGGCCCATAGGCTAAGGCCACATTATAATGGGGCCGATTCTCTAGTACACAATCTCTAAGCTAAACTAAATTAACAGGTCTAAGTCTAGTGCTTTCTTTTTCCGCAAGCAACATTATGAAAGGGATAGCAATAGATTTAGACGTGATATTTTAGTTTAGTTTAGAGATTGTGTACAAAGGAATTAGCCACATTATGTGTCAAGCTTTCAGCCTCTAACGTTAAGTAACGATTAGCGACTCTGAGTCCGGCTATTAGAGATAAGTTTGGTTGAGTAGTTCCAGAGATTGCTTAAACAAACTTACAAACTTTACCGCTTTATAATCAGTAGGTATTATAAATGCGAAAGTGTGTTTGTTTGTTGGTTTGTTGGTTTGTCCTTCAACCACGTCGCAACAGTGCAACGGATTGACGTGATTTTTTTCATGGGTATAGAAAATGACCTGGAGAGTGACATAGGCTACTTTTTATCCCGGAAAATCAAAGAGTTCCCACGGGATTTTTAAAAACCTTATTCCACGCGGACATCAGTTAGTATTAATATAGAAGAAAGGAAGCCACCTACATATTCATATTTTATTTTGTTTTTTTTTCAGGACAAAGAGTAGCCAGGACGGCATGGGGTGGACTTGCTGATAACTTTGCTGCACAGCAAAATGAAATAAACATGGAATCTCCAGTCAGAATATGTATAGGTGTGTACAAATATATAAGTCCCGCAAGTTTCTAATGCGCGTGGCCGCCATTTTAGTGACGTCAGCAGTCAGCACTAGACTAAAGTTTCGAGCTGATGGTATATTTTTACCTAAATTTACGTCAAATGACGTCAAAATGACGTCATTTCGATGTTAATGAGACATGGTTCCAGCGCAATAGCAATTTGCGGGACTTATATCAACTAGATATTGATTGTAGATAGTACAGTTGATTTAACCGACTTCATGCCGAAGTTAAAAATCAGTCATTCTAACTATCGATAAGTTTCTTAGCAATGTAATTATTTGTCAAAAAAAATACCAAGCAATTTTTGACAAAATATAACCTTAAAATAACAACGTTGCTAAATAACTTATCGAGAGTTAGCAGATACCTAGGCCTGGCCGTAATTTACAATCAATTTATGATTGTTAATTACGGCTGTTATGTTACTAAGATGATTATTAAATTGAAATAAGTTGGTAATGCAATATTTGAATAAAACACAATTAAAAAGTTATTTTTTTTATTTTAATGAAAAAAATTCATTTTAAAAATTATAAATGTTTTTAAGATTTATCTTAAAATCATTTATAACAAATGTATATTACTTATCTTAAAAAAATATTTATAGTATCTTGAAAACATTTACAACAATACTATAATATCTTAAAAACATTTATAACATAATACTATGTTCTCTGAAAACGGGACTATAAAGCTATACTTTCAGAATAAACAAATTGTGAAATATATGTAATTTCAGGTGCAGCTTTAGTAGTAAACTTACTACTGATCACCAGCACGACTGTTACTGCAAATACGTCGCCAAACGAAACGACGTCTACAGAGTTGAACAATGACAGAAACCCAAGGTATGGAAGAACTAACGGCACATCGTGGGATGAGAAAAACAAATCAAAATTACCGGACGAAGCACTCAATGAGCTAAATCCAAATGATTATTCAAGTGAAGAAAATTCAGAGAAAAACGCTAAATACAAGGACAGAGGAAGGGTTAAATATAATGTGCAATCCAAATCTACAACAGCTAGTCCTTTGAAGAGGGTAACTAAACCAACTGATGTCGTTATAGTGACACCAACTCCTGAAGTACGAAAGCCTGCGCAAATAATTGATAGCATGCGACATTTTAAAACAAAGATACCTGCAGTGACTATTGTAAGCAGCACTGAGCCAATTAAAACAGCAATACACGACGACGAATACGATGATGAAGAGGAAGATTTAGACTCCTTTGAAAAATTTACGTCGAGTAAATTTGATGATAGCAGTTTTTTCACTATTCCAAGCTTTGACGATGATGATGACTATAGTCATAGTACCAGAAAATATAAACACGGATCCGATAGACATAGTAAACATGACTACAACAGCCCGACCTTTAGTAGTTTCTCTGACTTCTTTCCTAAAAATGTGTACAGTCTGAACCAAGAAGAATCATACAATTCAGAATCGTATATCGATTTCGACTCTGAACTTACTACTCCTAAAAACAAATTTTTTGATAGTAAACATCACAAACTATCGTCCAGTATTGTAAATAAGGTAGATACAGCTAGTGCTAAAATGCCGTCAACCAATTTAACAAATGTCAACGACATGACAGAAACTAAGAGTTCTGATAAATTAAGTAATAATAGTTTACCTAGCAATAAATCAACTGTATTTATAAAAAATACCAAAGAGATACGTTTTATGGATAATGATAAGGAAGGCACTGTTAATAAAGGGCAATCTGATGTGCACGGTACAAGTATTTATTATGAAATGACAGTTTTGTCTACTGAAACTTACACTAATCTTGATAAAGATAATAATGACGATGATTGCGATGAGAATGAGCCCTCTGAAACTACAGTTAGTACACCACTAAGAGAGGAGCTGGCATCGATTATGGCTGCAAAGCCGAATTTAGAAAGTTCTACAAAACCTAGCGTTCCAGACTCCGAACCAAGCCCTGTTTCTATATCTACAAGATCATCAAAATTCTTCCCTAGCAGCACACCCTTCACTGTGTATACTTCATTGGGCCCAATGTCATATTCTACACAAAACATAATATCTTCAACAGATACTGCTAAATTATTTTCTAGCAGCTATAATAGAAACCGAAACTATTCAAAACGACTTAATTTATCTGGTGCCAAAGATTCTCCTAATAGTGTTTTATCAACATTACAAACTGTGCAAGTTTCACCGAACCAAGCCTACAGGCCGCAAACGAGACGTTTCCACTTTACTACACCTAAAACGAAGCCGATATGGATGGCCCCAAGACGAAACGCTACTAGAAGGATTCCTTCTACAATATATTCCGAACATTTTGATATTAAAGACAAAATATCGTCTACTCATAAACCAAAACTACCGATTCGAACTGTAACAACAACTCAATCATCAGAACAAATAGACAAAATATCGTCTACTCATAAACCAAAACTACCGATTAGAACTGTATTAACAACTCAATCATCAGAACAAATAGACCCTGTATTGCAGAGTGATGTTAGTAGTTCGCAAAAGACTGTTCACTCACCATCTATATCTGATAATACTATACCATCGTTATGGAAAAGAGGATCTGTAAAGTTTGGAACATCTACCGCAAACTCTGCTGAAAAGAATACTGGCAGTGGAATTAGTGATCTGGAGATTCCACCAACGTTAACAGCCTGGGCACTGGCCAGCATGAGAAGTCCTCCGTCATTATCAAATGCTGTGGTAAATGCTACTGGATCAACACAAAAAAGTGTAGACGAAAACGAGTTGCAGAAAGTTGGAGAAGTCGTAGGTGAGTTTCTAGTCATTCAATTTTATTTATCCTAGTACTCTTGGCATGGATGGATAGCAATAACTAGTAGCTAGTTGAGAATTGTTGCTGTCTAAAATCTAGAATATTTGTTATGAGTCTTTTAAATTATATACCCCTTTTTGATTTTTTTTCAGACAAGTCGAAAGAATCTACCACGAGTTCAACAATGCCATCATCTACTGCAGCTGCAAATAGTGATTTTCTTACTAAAAATATTACAGAAATCTATCAAAATCGATTACCGTGGAAGCCGATATCTCCTACAGCCTCTGTAGAAAGTAATGGAAAACCTAGTGAAACTAATTCAGAAAGAGTTCCTGCTGAAAGTAATATATCTATCCAAAGTAGTCAAGAGCCACCTAGTACGGAGGCAATTAGGACTAAATCACCAGATAGTGCTACAGAAGCCTTTAAAACTCCATCCTGGATTCCTGTTACGAATGCCCACAATCAGGTAACTGTAAACGAAATCAAAGAATCTTCAGATGTAAAAGTCATTCTACCAGTTGATACAACTAAGTCAACTGGCTTCGAATCTATAACAAAACTACCTGCAGAAATAACTACGCCTACAGACGAAACAGTAGCTACCTCAGAAGAGAAGAAGACGACGACTGATTATGAAATTACTACAATCAGATTTACATATGTTCCAACTGAAAAATCAACTGTGGAGACTATCACTGAAGATAATACAGAATGGCATCCGGTTATCCCTACACGAACACATGCGACAACCGAGGAAGAGAACCCAATAACTACGTACCGACCAAAATATGTGACCACAACTGAAATGATTGAACAAACAACTGCCACAAATATTGAGAGCACACCCCAAACAGAAGTATCCTCGCAAGATATAAAAAAACCTCCTCAGAAAGAAAGCCTTGCGACTGATATTATTCCAATAATAACAACAACTTATGCTCCAACAGTACCAACCATAACAACTACCCCAGCGACTACAACAAAAGCAGATCCTACCACAACAGAGTTGGTCGAGGCAACTTCCGAATCTACTACTGAACCTACAATCGAAATAGTCACCTCAATCACAAATAGTACAGAAACCTACAGGCAGACTACTACAGAACTCGATACCACTACACCTTTAGAAACAACTACAATAATAGTCTCTGTAGCCACAGAGATAAACTCAGAAAGAGTTCCAGTTACTACATATACACCAACTGATGTAACAGAAACGGTTGAAATAGAAACTAGTAAACCATCAGAAGAAAACAGTAACAGCAACGAGGTTGTAGTAGAAGAAACGACTGAGTTACCGCCAACTACCACTGATGGCATCACTAAAATCGAAAGAGTAGTAACTACAATAGAAGTTAGGTATCCTACAACGTCGGCTCGAACGACTACTGAAGCGAAACCAACGACTGACAAAGACGCCGAAAACGAAACAACGACGAAAGAAGTCACGACTACAGAAGACACGACGGATGAAACCACTAAATCTGTGAATGACTTGGAGGATTTGACAAGTTATGCTGAAGATGTGACTACGGAAGCGTCGTCGAGGGTTCTGGAACAAGAAGCTGGGACTGGTGCTGCTATTGCGATCGCTGTCAGTACTATCGGTGTGATTGCTCTCGTACTACTTGTTGGATTATTGGTAAGTTTACTTTCATATTCAGTAGAGATTCTTTCATTATGGACTAAGAGCCAGCGCGTGCCAGACCTTCGTTATTTTCTAAAAGCAGTTTCTCTGCACATTGTCCACAACACAGGGAGGAACGATCAGCGACTATGAAGTTTGGATCATGGTGACTATGTGAGGTAACAGGTAATAAAGGTGTAAAAAGTTTTACGTCAAAGTATAAACTCTAATTATTTTATGTTCTTCGGAATATTATTAGAAATCACGTCATGCATTGCCAGATACTGCAATCCTCTGCCAGACACCCTTAAAGTTTGATAAAGTGACAGTTAAAGATTAAGGGTGTCTGGAAGAGGGTTGTCACGAGGGTTGTCATGACGTGATTTCTAATACTATTCCTGTAAAAAAAATAGACTTCATACTTTGGCGTAAGGTTTTTTACACCTTTATTACCTGTTTATCTCACAAAGCCACCATGATCCAAACTTAATAGTTGCTGATCCTTCCTCCCTGTGTACAATACGCAGAGAAACTTTCAGCTTTTATAAAATAACGCAGGTCTCGCACGCGTTGGCTCTCTCTCTATTAGTCCACTTTATTGTCTGCAACAAGTGTGATTAACAACTGCGGGTAATTCGCTAACTCAGTGTTAGCGAATTACCCGCGATAGAGATAGAGAGATAGACACAGAGCTCATTTGACATGGATTGGTTCTACATTGCTGCTTTACTGAGTAAAATGAAAACAATTTTTCGAAGAAAAGAATTTCAATTAATAAAAAATATGGACATAAGAGTAAATAATATGCATGTATAGTACGCGACAGGTTGAGATGGCAATCGGGGTATGAGGCGAGGGGACGCCCCGAACACCCGCACGTCACTCGCGCTCTCACGCACCGGGTTAGCGCGAGGGCTGTGCGAGTGTGCGGGGCGTCCCCACCCCGACTGCCATCTCGACCTGTCACGTACTATACCATATTCTAGCAAAATAAATGATTATGATTATCTATATATATAAAAGGAAAAGGTGACTGACTGACTGACTGACTGACTGAATGACTGACTGACTGACTGACTGATCTATCAACGCACAGCTCAAACTACTGGACGGATCGGGCTGAAATTTGGCATGCAGATAGCTATTATGACGTAGGCATCCGCTAAGAAAGGATTTTTGAAAATTCAACTCCTAAGGGGGTGAAATAGGGTTTTGAAATTTTGTAGTCCACGCGGACGAAGTCGCGAGCATAAGCTAGTCAATAATAAAATGTCAAATGAGCTTGGTGGAGCTACCTAAGCCTCTACTGGAAAAGAAAGCTATTAAAATATCCTAGGAAACATAATATTATCTGCCTTTCACAAGTCTTACGGCCGAAATTAATAAAAATCAATCTATATAATATTATTAGATATGTCATGTAATTTTGTCAAAAAAGAACACACCTACAATAAGTATTTGACAAAATTAACAATATTGCGTAGTAACAAATTACCGGTACGATTCATTATTAATTTTGGCTGTAAATTAATAAACAAATCCGAGAAAACCTAAAAAAAATAAGAAAACAAAATTAAACCACCAAGAAAAGTTAATATATTTAAGATTGCTTGGTAGTAGAACAAAATGATATAAGTCCTACAAATTGCTATTGCGCTGCAACTATGTCTCATCATCATGTCATGTCATGTGTGCAACCATTTACATCGAAATGACGTCATTTTGACGTCAGCTGAAATAAGAATATACCATCAGCTCGAAACTTCAGTCTAGTGCTGACGTCACTAAAACGGCGGCCAAGCACGTTAGCAATTTGCGGGACTTATACTTTCAATAGTTTAAATCGTCCCAGGCACTGAAAAATGGAAAAAGTATATCATAAGCTCATAGATCAGTATCGTCTTTTTTTCTAAACTCAAGTTCATAGCTGAGCGACCTCTAGTGTAACTTTTTAAGTTATCTGTTACTGATTGACAGAGTTAACTTTAACTTGAAAAGTTACACTAGAGCTAGATCACTATGGATTTCGCTCAAGTGAATTCAGTCGAGGGCTAAATCTCTAAATAATAAAATTTCTTCTCTTGAAGCGATGTCTTCCTCCCGTTTTCTATCTTTGATCTGAGGTTACATATTTTCTTCTATTGCGATCCCTCCATTTTCCTCGTGTTTCTCTAATCTTGACTCCAACGGTGATAGTTCCACAACATATCCAAAGTAATGAGCATAATATCTATAGTAACTCACGATAAATTATGCGCACTGCTTTGGAGACCGTTGAGGACATAGAGCACTGCTTGTTGAACGTTGAGGACAAAGAGCACTGCTTGTTGAACGTTGAGGACAAAGAGCACTGCTTGTTGAACGTTGAGGACACAGACCACTGCTTGTTGAATGTTGATTCTGAAACGTGAAACAAGAAACTTTTGATATTGTCTGGTGGGAGACTTCGGCCGTGGCTAGAGAATATTAGCCATGTTAAATGACTAATATTCCCCTTTCCTCTCCAACTAAGTGTCAAGTTTGTGCTACCGACAAAAGCTGTGCCGCCAAGCGATTTAGCGTTCCGGTACGATGCCGAGTCGAAACCAAAGGGGCATGGGTTTATTAAAAAACTGCCATACCCCTACCAGGTTAGCCCGCTTTCATCTTAGACTGCATCGTCACTTACCACCAAGTGAGATTGCAGTCAAGGGCTAACTTGTATCTGAATTTAAAAAAAAATGAGAACTCTATGAATCCGAGACATGGTCGCTAACTATGGGCCTCATAAGAAAGATAATCCCTCAGCGGGCGATGGACAGAAAAAAAGTAATAAATTAAAGAAAAATAGGTACCTTAAGTATAATTTTTCTTCTTCGTGAGCGCTTTCTCTTTCTTTAGCTGCTGCTCCTGAAATGTATCAAGAAAATCTTTTTACTACATGGTATTATTTCATCATCATCATCATCATGATCAACCCATCGCCGGCTCACTACAGAGCACGGGTCTCCTCTCAGAGTTAGAAGGGTTTTGTCCATAGTCTACCACACTGGCCATGTGCGGATTGGTAGACTTCACACACCTTTGAGAACATTATGGAGAACTCTCAGGCATGCAGCTTTCCTCACGATGTTTCCTTCACCGATCAGGTAATATATTATGAACATGCCATAGTTAATACATCAAACGTGCAATCAGCTAAACTAAATCATTTCTCGCAAGTAGCAATCGCACGGCGGAACACCAACGGTCATTTCGCGCTATAAAAATTCCTTCACCGGTAACCCGATGACTATTATCGCCACCCGACACCGCTTATCGTGTCACTAGCCGCTAGCGAGAACAGAGGATCGACTCGGCGGTCGTTGATTGGTGGATATAATAATTAAAAGTATAAAACCGTTGCGTTATCATAGCCCGGGAAAGTACCGAAATTGTTTTTAGAGCTAACTATATTGTACTAGAGGATGCCCGCGACTTCGTCCGCATGTATTTAGGTTTTTTTGAAAACCCGTGGGAACTCTTTCATTTTTCGGCATAAAAAGCCTATGTCAAGGCCCCGGAATGTAAGCTAACTCTGTACCAAATTTCATCAAAATCGGTTAAACTGTGGGGCCGTGAAAAGCTAGCAGACAGACAGACAGATACACTTTCACATTTATAATATTACTACTGGTAAATTAAGCTAAACGATTCATAAGAACTTGTAATAAGTCTACTTGAATAATAATAAATTCTATTCTATTCTACTAGATGATGCCCGCGACTCCGTCCGCGTGGTTTTAGGCTTTTAAAATCCCGTGGGAACTCTTTGATTTTTCGGGATAAAAAGTAGCCTATCCCGTTGGAACTCTTTGATTTTTCGGGATAAAAAGTAGCCTATGTCCTTCCCCGGGATGCAATCTGTCGCTGTACCAAATTTCGTCAAAATCGGTTGAACGGATGGGTCGTGAAAGGTTAGCAGACAGACAGACAGACGGACAGGCAGACAGACGCTTTCGCATTTATAATATTAGTATGGATTAAGGATATACATCTATCACACACCCATTATATTTATATCAGTATGCCATAAGACTCATAATCATACTTCACAGAACTCGTATATTGTAACAATGCATCATATGGCATAGTTTACATTTTCCTAACCTTTCTCAACTACATAATTATTATTATTAGTTTGCGTGTACGCAATACTATATTATGACTCATGAATTCATAATAGTCTAGTGACTTGACGTGTTTAGTCTATTACTTCGTGAAGAGTGCATAACCTATAGGTACATACTTAAAAAGCAATGCTATAATCAGTATAATCAGTATCATATTAATATTATAATATTATATAATATTATACTGATTATATAATAATTTATTATATAATTATATAATATTATGTAATATTATACCTAGATTTAAATTTAAATAATAATTATGTATTTACGCTGTTGATTACTTTCAAATAAACAAAAAATAATAAGTAGTGTAAAATTTCTTTTCATACAAAAAATATTGAAAGAAATCTCATTTCACACTACGGGATATAAATTATATTACAATTATAATGTTCCCAACATTCGTACCAATTTTTAGCCCTATGCGAATTATTGTTACCTTGAGTGTCTATTTTGACCGGACTATAATATAATTCATTATTTATATATTAGTGTAAAATGATATAAAATTATAGTTTTTTTACCTATTGAAAAAATGGGTTTGATGCATCGCACAGCACATACGTAATATAGTAGGTAGGTATAGTATGAAAAACCTGATAGAATAAAGGATCATAATATTATAAGTTCTTATTATAGAACAAATTTATTTAATTTTAGTTAAAGTGTAAAAAAAACTCACCTGGTTCGTCTTCTTCATTCTGCCACATCAAATAGTTTATGAAAACTACAAACTTACTTCAACTTTAAATAAAATAAAAAATAAACTTTGTTGTATATTGTTGTAAACTAATGCCTGATATATTAACTAATTAAATAATTATGTACATACTTCCAAACTTTAGTAAAAATGAAACAAAATAGGGGCCGATTCTCTTGTACACAATCTCTAAACTAAACTAAATTAACAGGTTTAAATATTATGCTATCCTTTTCCGCAAGCAACATTATGACAGGGATAGAGACTGTGTACAATAGAATCGGCCCCAATAATTTAACAATAAATTAAAAAAAACAAGATTCAGATCGCGGTTTCAAAATAAGTATTACATCAAAATATTATAATATTATAATATTATAATAATTGTGTAATTAAATATTTTACGTGAAATTGTCAGGGTTGTGCCAATTAAAAAAATATTATCAAATAAATAAAATATAAATTAAATAATATTATTAGAGGAAGTAAAAGTGAACGTGAGTGACCTTTTCGGCGTGCGCTGGAGTAGTGTCACGAAAGTAGCAAAGGGCAGGACGCTTGCAACGTGAATTGGGCGAAGCTAGGGCTGCACTTGACTTTTATGGGGATGCGACACTGACAAGAAAGTTTTGCTCTCAATTTTTTAACCGACTTCAAAAAATAAAGCATATTTTCAGTTCTACTTACTTCTATTTTACTTTAAATATGAAAAAGGAAAAGGTGACTAACTAACTGATCTATCACACAGCTCAAACTACTGGACGGATCAAGCTGGAATTTGGCATGCAGATTGCTATTATGATTTAGACACCCGCCAATAAAGGATTTATGAAAATTCAACCCCAAAGGGGTTAAAATAGGGGGTTTAAACTTTGTGTGTTCGCAGGAAAAAGGTAGTTGATACTTATAAAAAATATATTTTTGTCTGTTCTCAATTATCATGCACAACATACTAAAGTGTTTTAAAACTCAACGGCCAAGGAGCGCACTGAAAGCCAAAATATCCTATCCGTTGCACTGTCGTATCTACTCCTGAGTCCTAGCACAAGCTCAGAGCAGAAAGGGTAATATTGGTCGTCGTTGTTGTAACCGATATACTTCCACTACTAGACGAATGTCTTGAGCCGGCGATGGGTTGATCACGATGATTATGAAGACACAATGACACACCTTTGAAATAATTATGGAAAACTCTCAGGCATGCAAGTTTTTAAATGATATTTAATGCTTCAACCGGTTAAATGATATGTAATTTTTATAATAGTCATTAATTTTCAGCCCTAAGGTGCAATACTTTCGCATTGGTCCTCATTCCATAGGTTCAAAAGTCCTTAGTAAGTGAAGTCGCCGTATCGCGACGTAGAGGATGTTTTTACAAAGTGAATTATAAACAACGGTCGATGATGACGGACCTTTGGCCACCTTTCCATTGACTTATCCGATACGACACGAATAGGCATGGTTTTTTTTACAATCATCATCATCATCATCATCAACCAATAGACGTCCACTGCTGGATATAGGTCTCTTGTAGGGACTTCCACACGCCCCGGTCTTGCGCCGCCTGGATCCAGCGGCTCCCTGCGACTCGTCTGATGTCGTTTGTCCATCCATCCGTCCGTCGTAGTGAGGGGTCTTCCAACGCTGCGTCTTCCGGTGCGAGGTCGCCATTCCAGCACCTTGGGACCCAAACGTCTATCGGTTGTACGAACTATGTGCCCTGCCCATTGCCACTTCAGCTTCGCAACAAAAAGTCTGACTGACTGTCTGGTCTATCACAGCTCAAATTACTGGACAAAGCGGCGGGATAGCAATTATGATGTAGATATCGGCTAAAAAAGTATTTTTGAAAATTCAACCCCTAAGGGAGTAAAATAGAAGGTGTGTAGTCCACGCGAACAAAGTCCTAGGCATAAGCCAGTAATAAATAATCGTCGATGTAAGTAGAGATATGTGCATTTTAAGCAATTAAATATTATTTGCTTTAACGGTGGAAAAAAACATTGTGATTTGTGCATATTTACCTGAAAGTTCTCCATAATATTCTCAAAGGTGTTTGAAGTCTGCCAATCCACACTTGGCCAGCGTGACGGACTATGGCCTAAATCCTTCTCATTCTAAGAGGAGATCTTTGTTAGTAGTGGGCCAGCGATGGGTTGATCATGATGATGATTATAATGACTAACTATATGACTAACTAATATATTTAAAACTAGATAATGCCCGCGGCTACGTCCGCGTGGATTTAGGTTTTTATAAATCCCGTGGGAACCCTTTAATTTCCGAAATTTTAATCCGGGATAAAAAGCTTATGTTCTTCCCTGGGATGTAAGCTAACTCTGTACCAAATTTCATCAAAATCGGTAAAACTCTTGGGCCGTGAAAAGCTAGCAGGCAGACAGATACACTACCACACTTTCGCATTTATAATATTAAGTATGGACTAGTATGGATAGTGTTCAATATCAAAATCCTATCGGTCCGTCCTATTAGTTAATTCATTGTCGGCAACATCACTTGCAGTAGGTATTTACCGTGGTATAGTGGAAACTGAAAAGGTCATCATAAATTAAGTTCTGATTTCTGAAGTGGTGGCAGCCCTGGCCATCGTCGCCTTCTCACCTACTCGTTTCTTAGAGTGCTAATATGATTCTTAAACTTAGCGATAACGAAATATTTTAATGGTTCGCTCTCAGGTTACCATGTGAATGTATGGTGTACCAGGTACTATTCATTTCAACTATGAAGATCATTGACAGGATATGTCGTTACCTACTCTATTTTTTTATATGTTTATATTTATAAAATTGAAAATCCTGACTGACTGATTTATATATCAACGCACAGCCAAAACACTGGTCCTAGAGACATGAAATTTTGAGGGTGAGTTCTTTGTACAGAGTAGGTCTCCACTAAGAAAAGATTTTTTGAAATTTCACCCCTAAATAGGTTAAATGGGGGATGGAAGTTTATATGAAAGTTCGTCATTTTTGACGTTAAATCGATGAAAATTGGTAGATATTGAAACTTTCTACATTTTGTTTAAGTATTAAATAAAAAATACGTATTTCACAATTTTTGAAAATTCTACTACCAAGGGGGTTAAACAGGGGATGAAAGTTTGTATGAAAGCCCGTCATTTTTCAAGTTATTTGCATGAATATTGTTATTTGGGTTTTAGGTCACAAATAAAGAAATTGAAACGTGTTTCAGGATTTTTTGAAATTCAACCCCCACCTCGTTCTAAATTCCACCCAAGCGAAGTCAGCGCGGGTCAGTTTGCTCTTGACTGCGATTAAGCCGAATTCAAGTGGGATAACTAGTCGAGGATATGGAGCCCACACCCCTTATTGGTTTCTACACAGCATCGTACCGGCACAGTAAAGCGCTTGACGGCTCGGCTTTAATAAAAACTGCCATATCCCTTCCAGGTTAGCCCGTTTTTATCTTAGACTGCATCATCACTTACCACCAGGTGAGATTGCAGGCATGGGCTAACTTGTATCTAAATAAAAATAAATAAAAAATTCCTCACGAGATGTAGACTCCACAATGCACAATAGTTGCATTGCAGAGCCTACATCTCCATAGGATGCTCCGGATAGTAGGGCGGGCGGTGCATATTTCATGTTGCACATTGTACCATACAGGACACAAGTACCAGGTACAGGTACATACAGGTGTCGATCTTTTTGTCCCTTGTGAATCCTAAAAAAATATTGCCAACATAAATTATACGTAGATTTACAAAAAAAACCGGCCAAGTGCGAGTCAGGCGTGCGTAACGAGGGTTCCGTAATTAATACAGTCGTATTTTTTCGACATTTTGCACGATAATTCAAAAACTATGATGCATAAAAATAAATAAAAATCTGATTTAGAATGTACAGGTGAAGAACTTTCATATGATACCCCACTTGATATAGTTATCTCACTTCGAAAGTTGAAAATACTAATTATTAGTTCATGACCACAATTTAATTTTTTTTGTGTGATCTAACCCTAAATTCACGGTTTTCAGATTAGTCCCCAAATGTCAGCTATAAGATGTACCTACCTGACAAATTTCATGATTCTAGGTCAACGGGAAGTACCCTGTAGGTTTCTTGACAGACAGACAACAAAGTGATCCTATAAGAGTTCCGTTTTCCCTTTTGAGGAACGGAACCCTAAAAAAGATTCCGACGAATTGAGAACCTCCTCCTTTTTTGAAGTCGGTTAATAACTACGCAAAAAAGCAGAACTACATGAATAAAATCTTACAATCTAAATTATTATGTTGATATTATTTTTTAAATATGGCGATGGTCTTCACATTTGAAACGTATAGTATGAATTTATTGTAATTGAAGTGTGGTTTTTTGGGTTCCGTACCACAAAAGGAAAAAGAAACCCTTATAGGATCACTTTGTTGTCTGTCCGTCTGTCTGTCGTGTCTGTCAAGAAAACCTATAGGGTACTTCCCGTCAACCTAGAATTATTATTATGGAATTCGGTAGGTAGGTAGGTCTTAGCACAAGTAAAGGAATAAATCCGAAAACCGCAAATTTGTGGTTACATCACAGAAAAAAAATTAAAATGATGTACAAATATTAGTATTTTCAATTTTCAAAGTAAGAAAACTATACTAAGTGGGGTATCCTATGAAAGGGCTTTACTTGAAAATTCTAAAACAAATTTATTTTTATTCTTATGCAAGTTTTTAATTTATCTTGCAAAATGTCGAAAAAATACAACTGTAATACGGGACCCTCGGTGCGCGAGTCTGACTCGTTTTTGCCCGTTTTTTTTTTTGTAAATCTACGTATAATTTATGTTGGTAATATTTTACAACGCATTTTGAGCATGTAGAAGAGTTACAAAAAATAGTAGGTAGTTTTTCAATATTTCATTTGTTTCGAAATACCTAGTACTTAAGTAAAAATCTAAATAAATAGAATCATTTAACATAATCAACGTAAATTACAATAAAAATGTATTTTTTTTTGCAAGAAGAAAATACCTACCTACTCATGTAAGGTTTTTTTTTTTTTTAATGAAAATATTACAATAAAACTTAAAGCTAGCCTTATCTAATTACTATACACATCATGCCCGCGTGGAATGGTGCCAAGAATACTGGCTGCATTTCCGCGCTGGACAGCCAGGCTGATCCGTTGCGCAAAAAATGAGCCAGCCCTTCTGTCACCAGATGAGGCTATTAATCGCGGTAAAATGTCTCGTAAAAATGTTTTAGCACTAAAACTCCATGACCCCAGAGTCTCCACGGCAAACGAAACAAAAATGTAACTAAATTAAGCTAGAATTAAATTAAATTGGAAAAAAAAAACCGGCCAAGTGTGAGTCAGGCTCGCGCAACGAGGGTTCCGTACTACAGTCGTATTTTTTCGACATTTTGCACGATAATTCATAAACTATGACACATAATATATATAAAAATCTGTTTTAGAATGCACAATTGAAGACGTTTCATACGATACCTCACTTGATAATATAATATAGTTACTTACTTCGAAAATGGAAAATACTAATTAGTAGTTCATGACCACAATTTAATTTTTTTTTGTGTGATGTAACCACTTACAAACAATTTACGGTTTTCAGATTTTTTCCCCGAATGTCAGCTATAAGATCTACTTACCTGCCAAACATGATTCTAGGTCAACGGGAAGTACCCTGTAGGTTTCTTGACAGACCGACAGACAGACAACAAAGTGATCCTATAAGGGTTCCGTTTTTCCTTTTGAGGTACGGAACCCTAAAAAGGAAAAAAATAAGCTGTAACACTAACTAACAAGTGACAACCCTGTCAATTAAATGAATGGAAGCTTTTCGCAGTATGTTGATTTGGCAAAACCGTCTGCTGAGCTTACAACTGATAAATTACTTTGTTGCATGTGAATATGCTGGCGAGCTCACTTCTGTGTTTACTTAGTGAAGATAACACTCAATAATTATAAACTTATTTGAATGGGTAGTTACATCGTCAAATAAATAGGTATAGTCCGCGACAGGATGAGGTGGCAATCGGGGTATGAGGCGGGGAGACGCCCGGCACACCCGCACGTCACCCGCGCTTGTCCGTATCGGGATAGCGAGGGGGCTGTGCGAGTGTGCAGGGCGTTCCTTCCCAGATTGCCATCTCCACCTGTCGCGTACTATACTAATAGAAGAGTAGAGTTAGAGGTACGGCCCGACATCGAACCCGCGACCCCCCAAATAGAAGGCTGACGCATAACCTATCTATCATCGCTTGCATTACGCCACGAGCATTAGGCACATGGCAATCATAGAGGTATATATACGAGACAAGCTGTTGCGTGTAGCCATTTTCTAGTTCTCGAAATGCAAAATGTCTAATTTTTGAGCTAAGTATAATGTGGAATCACATTCATTTAACTAATTTTGTTTATAGAATGTTAAATGTGATCCAAATGGTTTCCAGTTGGTAGTGCGTCGTCGCGGCCGTCGCGGCGTATACGCGCAACGCTGCACGCCGGTCTCTCTCGACGCGTACAGTCTGGACAGCGTCAGCGTGGGGCACAGGAAGGGCAACCATCGCCTGCGAGCCAGCAAGAGGAGCTACGGCAACCCCGCTTACGACGACGAGGTACCTACAAGTCAATAGGCATTAGGCATATACGCGCAACGCGTCGAACTCAGCTCGAGTCGCGCATCTACCTCGCCCACCGCACAGCTACCTCGTTGCGACGACGCATCTTCAAATCAAATCGAAAAAGGTCGACGGTTCAAACCCCGCCCGTTGCACTATTGTCGTACCTACTCCTAGCACAAGCCTGACGCTTAGTTGGAGAGGAAAGGGGAATATTAGTCATTTAACATGACTAATATTCTTTTATAAAAAAAAAAAAAAAAAAAAAAAAAAAAAAAAAAAAAAAAAAAAAAAAAAAAAAAAAAAAAAAAAAAAAAAAAAAAAAAAAAAAAAAAAAAATCAAATCAAATCAAATATTCTTTTTTGCACATGTGGGTATGTATGTATATACAGATGTTACAGTTATTAAAGTTTCACCACAAATAGCCATATTATGGCATGCAAAAATAAAAACTAAAACCAACTTACTGACTTAAATTACAATTGAATTATCTATTATTACTTATCTTTATACAGTTAATAATTATATTTTATACATATCTACTAGATTTAACAATATAATACAATACTATTTAATTTAAAGACTGTTAATAAAAAAATGCTACAACTTATTATAAATTTGTGTCTGTTAAATACTCTTTAATGGAATAGTATCTTTTATGTAGTAAAAATTCTTTAATTTTATATTTAAAAGTTTTAATGTTCTTCATAGCACAACTCGCTCCGCTACGCCGCTTAGCATTAGTGGAAACGATCACATAGTTTAGTTGCTTAGACCTTCTCACAGCAAAGCTGCATAGCATATCTCTGGGTGAAAAGCAGCATAACATCATTTTACACATTTTGTCAATAAAAAAGTTTCTTCTCTTGGCTGCGGTTTCATTTTCACTGACCAATTAATTGCTTATGAGATAACAAAACAACTACTTCCCATATCTAAATAATATATAAAAGGAAAAGGTGACTGACTGAATGACTGACTGACTGACTGACTGACTGACTGACTGATCTATCAACGCACAGCTCTGGACTACTGGACGGATCAGGCTGAAATTTGGCACGCAGATAGCTATTATGACGCAGGCACCCGCTAAGAAAGGATTTTTGAAAATTCAATCCCTAAAGGGGTGAAATAGGGGTTTGAAATTTGTGTAGTCCACGCGGACGAAGTCGCGAGCATAAACCAGTTTATTTAATAAACATCTTTTCTAGGTCACCTCTCACCCAATGCAATATCCAGCGCTGGCAAACTTCGCGCTGGACATCGACTCCATAACCGCAGAGTTCTCCGAAATACCCTCAGTGACCGTTCGCCCGGATGAGGTTCCTCCTGGCTGTGAGGATAAGAACAGATACTCCAATGTTCTGCCGCTGCCTGAGACCAGGGTCCCTCTGAGGAGGCTCGGAAATGACCCTACTACGGAGTACATTAATGCCAACTATGTCACGGTTAGTAAAACATTTTTTTCTTGGTTAGAAATAATCATGTAGTTGTGGATATCTGTCGTGTTGAGAACTTCATGTCTTCTTCCTAACTGATGCTGGCAGGATGGTAAAATAACTTGTGATCGTTTGGATTAGGCCGCCAGTGAAATATCCTATGATTCTGTCAAAAGTTGAATAGTTGTAATAAAATGAAAAAGATAATGGAGTCCAGAACAGAAGCTTGCAGTGATGAATTTCTGCATTCAATCAAGATTCCGCGGGATGCAATATTGATTTTGATTTTCGTTTTGACTATTTTCCATTTGGCCGGGGATATTTTAATTAGTTAAACGTAACGTAACGTTAATACTCATTTTTGTGGAAAGGTTCACCTGCAGAGGCAAGCAGTACCTACAATTTCAACTGTCATAACTCTTTCGGTATCTCACTTTCCTTGAGATTTTTGATTGAGATCCTAGTTAAGAACGTCATTTATCAAGAGTCTATCGGAATATACGACTGATTGTGATTGTTTTTCTGTTTCCAGGGTCCAGGCAACATCCGCAACTACTACATAGCGTGCCAGGCGCCTCTGCACAACACGGTCATCGACTTCTGGCGGATGGTCTGGGAGCAGAACTCGCGGGTCATCGTCATGCTCACCGAGTACATGGAGAACGGAGTTGTAAGACCATTTTACTTACTAAATACTAACCGTGTTTATCAATTTTACTAGTATAAGTCCCGCAAATTGCTATTGCGCTGGGACTATGTCTCATTAACATCGAAAAGACGTCATTTTGATGCCAGCCGAAATAAAAATAGTAACAGCTCCAAACTTCAGTCTAGTGCTGACGTCACTAAAATGGCGGCCACGCGCATTAGCAATTTGCGGGACTTCTGTCTACTTAACCGTGTTATCTTTTCGAGTTCCAAAGGAAAAAATACTATTGAGATCCTTGTGCAAATTTTTCTTTGAATTTCAAAACCTTGAAAACTATTCATCTGGTTTTGATTCACTGCCATTGGCTTAAATTGTTAGAATAAAATGCTGTTCTGATTGACACGTTCAAGGATGAAATGCCTTTCCAATTCAGATTTTTTACATTTTAGTCCCGAAATATAGGATCCTCAGGAAATTTCTGAGTAACAATATAAGCAACTCTTAAATATATTCATTACTAAACTAGAATTTCCTTCTTACTCCATTACGATTCCATTTAATTTAGTAACATATGCTTGAAACTCGTAAAAAAATACTAAGATTTATCTATACAATTTCAGTCTACCAATCCGCACCTGGCCAGCGTGGTAGACTATGGCCAAAACCTTTCTCACTCTAGAGGAGACCCGTGCTCTGTAGTGAGCCGGTGATGGGTTGATCATGATCATGATGATACAATTTCAGGAGAAATGCTACGAATACCTTCCCCCATCTGAAGTATCGGACAATAGAAGAACGTTTGGGGAGTTCCAAATAATCCTCAAGAAACGGGAACAGAGGGACAAGTACGCGATCTCCAGCGTCCAGCTCATAAACCTGGTGACCAGGACCTGGCGGGAGGTGACTCAGCTCTGGTACTTCTGGCCCGCGAAGGGCGTGCCTGATGATTATGACTCCATCATCGATTTCCTGTCAGAAATGAGGAGTTATATGAAGGTCGCTCAAACGGCTAAGGAGTATGATGAAGAAGGTATAAAAATTATTCTTTTCTCAATATTTTGGGCTCAGGGGCAATTTTTTGTTTTAGTGCAGATAAATTATTTGAGCCCGCAAAACCGATCCCCCCCTCCTCCCTGTCTAGGGCCATGGTTGGCTATGGTCATGTCATGACATTATTGAAATCTACAGTGGTGCGGCGTCGCAACGCACCAGAAACGCATCGTGATTCGTGTGGCCTCAGTCCCTGGAGCACACCGAGGCGTGCGTCAATACTTTACGATTTCGAATAGGTTTTGAACTTGAGCAAAATCGTATGTGCAGCCTTAACTTTAACGGTGAAGGAAACCATCTTGAGGAAATCAAGATGTCCTAGAGTTCTCCATAATGTTTCCAAATGTGTGTGATCGGCCAATGACCATGGCCAAACCCTTCTCTTTCTGAGAGAAGACCCGCGGGATGATTACGTAAAACGTTGCAGTAGTGGCAGCAACGCGACAGCAGTAGCAATGCGACAGTTCATTTGCTGTCTCTCTTCTTATTTTGCTTTGTGGCTATTGCTATCTCTCTGTTGCCGCTGTTACGTGTGACGTTTGACAGCAATGATTGCGAGATTTCCGCCTGTCGCAAGCCTGTCGCGAGATACGTAATCACGATACGTGCTCGGTAGTAAGCCAGCGATGGCAACGATGGCATGATGGCATTTTCATTTTGTATTCGTCAGGTGTGGAAGTAATTTACCAAGACCAAAGTCGCTCCTCCTACCACAACCTGTCCAAGTTACGTAGTGATGAGAACGGCTCCAGTAATGGCTTGAACGTGTACTCTCCTGCCAAGGCTGAGGAGATGATGAGGAAGGGTAACACCACTAATGGGACTCTGGGCAGGATGAAAGCGGCGTCGGAGGTTGAAGGTAGGTTATAATAGCAGGAAATATTGTGCATCGACTTATAGAAAAAGATTTCGGCTTTGTAGAGCGTTGTCTCTGTCACTCGTACCTAATGTAAGGGTTTGTCGGTCTCAACGACAGAGACAACGCTCTACCAAACCCTAGCTGTTTCTAAAGGTCGATGTACAATATTTCCTGCCGGGTACTGTAAATCTTTATTTTAGGATTCCATACCTCCAGAGAAAAAAAAGAACTATACAGGATTACTTAGTTGTCTGCCTTCATAACTTCAGTTACTACTTACTTTACAAAGTCTCTGAGTCAGTTCCTAGTATCTAAGAAAGGATTTTGAAAAATTTCAACAAGATCTTTAAATAACCTTAATCCTCGCAGACGAAATCACTCTGAAACGCCAATTATAATGATATCTAAACATTGGGATGTATGTTCCAGGTGTCCGTCCTTGCGTGATGGTTTGTGCTTCAGGAGCAGGTCGGTCCGCAGCCATGATCGCAGCGGATCTTTGCGCGCGGGCTCTCTCGTCAGGACAGGCGGATGTTCCACGGATCGTCCGAAGGTTGCGGGACCAGAGACCGCACTCGCTCTCTAATAGACACCACTACATATTCCTCTATAAGGTCAGTGAAATTAGAAGCTCAGAGGTTTGAAAGCTATTTATCACTCCATCGTCCCTGCCTGATGGTATGTGCCTCAGGAGTAGGTCGGTCTGCAGCCATGATCGCAGCGGATCTTTGCGCGCGGGCTCTCTCGTCAGGACAGGCGGATGTCCGAAGGTTGCGGGACCAGAGACTGCACTCGCTCTCTAATAGACACCACTACATATTCCTCTATAAGGTCAGTGAAATTAGAAGCTCAGAGGTTTGAAAGCTATTTATCACTCCATCGTCCCTGCCTGATGGTATGTGCCTCAGGAGTAGGTCGGTCTGCAGACATGATCGAAGCGGATCTTTGCGCGCGGGCTCTCTCGTCAGGACAGGCGGACGTCCGAAGGTTGCGGGACCAGAGACTGCACTCGCTCTCTAATAGACACCACTACATATTCCTCTATAAGGTCAGTGAAATTAGAAGGTTGTAGGTTTTTTGAAAGGGTTTGAAAACTAGTTATATCACTCCATCGTCCCTGCCTGATGGTTTGCGCCTTAGGAGCAGCTAGATTCATAGCCATGATCGCAGCAGATTTTTGGACAAGGGCTTTGCGCCCGGACTTTCTAATATTCACCACTACATATTCCTTATGAGGTCAGTGAAACTATTTTAGAAAGGTTTTCTAAAGTCTCTGAAAGGCGAAGTGGCTAGTTACCATAATATCGACGATATGGTAATGATTCGGTGATTAAAATCTATAATACTGAAACTTTCTTTGTTACAGCTGTTAAGTGAATACGGCAACCGGTTAATGGGTGGCGGAGTGGACACAATATGAAACGCTGGAAATTAAGACTCAATTAATAACATGAAAAACTAGTTATAGATCTAACACATGCATATAAGCTTTTAGTTTAGACCTGATTCATGACCTAACAATTTGTAGTAAAATAAAATCGATTTAAAACATTTTGGTTTTGCCAAGAAACTATGTTTTTTCTAAATCATTTTTTATATATGGTAGGTACCTACCTAACCTTACGCGAAAGGTAGAGATGGTAATCGGGGTGGGGATGCCCGCACACCATTTAAATATTTAATCCTTTAAATTATAATAGGAGTTTTCAAAAAGTTTTCGTTTTTAAAAAACTTTGAAATTGTTGAGACAATTCAAGTAGTTAAACCTATCTATGTCTTCTATTTTTTCTTAAATTGCCTATGCATGTGTTAAGTCTATGTATTGGACTATACCAAAGTATGTATTAAAAGATCTCTGTTTTTGGTCGCTCAGGATTTATTAAGAATTCTCATTAAAATGGTAGCTGAAAATTTTGATAAATACTTCATTATACGTAACGTTAGTTCGTTTTAATTTAAATTTAGTTAAAATTAGTTTAGTATTTTTGTATATAAAAGTATAATTAAGTCTGCTATCGAACAATTTTAGTTATATTTACTTATTAAGAAATATTACGAAAGGTCGAATGTAAACATTGACTTAGCGGTTTGAATTTACGCCTCGCAATTTGAAAACTTCCCGGCTAGGTAAAACCGTGATAAACTGTCAAGTACCAGTGAAAATGTTATTAGAAAGGAAGAAAATAATATAATAATCACTATAATAATTCCACTAGTCTTAAGATTTGGATTATTTTACCAAATATCAGTTCTGATAATGTTACCCTTAGCATTTTCGATATTCTTACAATTTTATGATCGAATATAAAAGAAACTAAAATAACAGTTTTAGTTAAAATAATTTCTAGTATATTTACCGAGATCTGCTGTGATTGCTACTAACATATTTTCTAAGATTGTATATTGTTTTTAACCTTAGCTAAGTTTTATAGTGTGAATTTAAAACTTTTGAAAAATATAATATGGTAATAAAAAATAAAATTTGCAAAATGTCAATTTTTTGAAAAATAATGACAAATTGTCCTCGGTCTCTTTTAATAACGATATCATTATGTTTTTTTTTTGCAATAAAAACTCAGTTATAACTACCACAATTTTTTATTTCAGTAATTATAATTTTAAAAAACTTTGCGTGCTCTATATCACTTGTTATTTTTTGCATATCGAATTATTTTTATTGGTATTTTTAAGTTAGTTAAGTTACATATTGTTATGTTAGTTATGTTACATATCTTATTGTTGTATAGGATAAAAATATAATTTTAAAGACATGTTTTATATTAATTAAGTAAATAAAAGCATTTATTTATGATACTATATTATTAAAGTACCTACACTGCAATATAGTCCAAGCAATACTGTCACAAAATCAGTCAAATTTCGTTTTTAACCGACTTCAAAAAAGGAGGAGGTTCTTAATTCGTCGGAATCTTTTTTTAATAATTTACAATTGCTATTTTAATTTTTAAAACAGAGAAAAAGCCTTCAGTTTTAAAAAGTTTATACCATTTCACTATTGTGGATGAACGAAATAAAATAATAAGTTTGTAAAGCTCATTTCTCACTACGGGATGTAATATATATTATAGCCCTGTCAATTTATAGATGTTCAAGGTTGCATAGAGCTAATAATTGGTACGAATGTTAGGAACACCAATATTGACTGGACTATAATATAATTTATATCCCGTAGTGTGAAATGAGCTTAGCAGTTTGCTTGGACCAAAAGATATAAATGCACTCTTCTGTCTTTTGCTAAACTTCGTATAAAAAATCATGCTGTTATATAAAAATAGTTTACAAGAGCTTTTTAATATAAATAATAATATTATTATTATATTGTTTACCAAAAAAAATACATTGTAACGAATTTTCGTTAATGCCCTACGACTAGTTGTAAGCTGAAACGCATAATAAATTTTATTAAAAAAAATTGAATATTTATTTTATAGTGTATTTTTTATTTTAATATAAGTTCCATCTGAATTCAGTAAATCTACTTAAAAGACAGTTGTTTCACGCCAACGAGGAAGCGACTAGCTACATTTCGGCTTTGTAGACCGTTGTCTCTGTCACTATATGACGTTTTGTCGGTCTCAACGACAGAGACAATGCTCTACAAATCTGCTATCTGCATTTTAAAGGTCGATGTACATTACTTTCTACCGCGTATACTGTACACACTTTTTACAAATCTATAATATCATTGCAACCATCGTTTATAAGACAGGGACAGGTAATTTCTAATAGTATTTATTTTGTGAGTATAAATCAGTATTAATCTTGAAGATCATTTTGTAACGACTCTTCAATAGAATAAACACTTGATTCATTTTCAGATTCAACGTTTTCTATGAACTCCTGAATTTCATCATCACCGTATCCTTCCATATTCATTTCATCACTGTTATCATCAAGAGATATAGAATGTTCTGGTTCTCCCATTTGTTGAATATTTATTTCCTCACTGACTTCAACCCTATTTAGTTTTAGTCCCGTACTTGTGGTAACCTCAGTATTATCATCTATAGACAAAGATTCATGATGATAATCATCATCAAGACAGACAAATGGTTCATTTTTGTCATCATTTTCTATGACAGTTGTTTCTTTACTTATTTCGATCTTCTTCAGCTTTGTTTTTGTAGTTGTTGGAACGTTTGTATAGTCTATAGACATATGTTCTCTCTCGGGTATCGTTAATAAAATTTCGTAATCGTGGGCGCAGTATGGTCGGGATTTTGGCAGTGGGATATACGATCCGGCGAGTGACACGGAAGAAACTGTGCTTACACCTGAAATTATTATACAAATACAAATCATTGTAGGTAGGTGCATTAATAAGTTGTTAGTTACAATTGTTTTTGTTTCGAGCTACAATTTATTATTTTTATTGTATTGAAATATACAGAGAAATACTCAGGAAAGTACTGAACAATTAGAAAATTACTGAAAAGTAATGAAAAAAATATAACAAAACTAAATGTGTCACTGATTTTGAGAAGTTCACTCATACAAATAACATCCCAAATAACAGCAATGTTAACTATAGTAATAGAGTAAGATCTCAGAGCCCCAGAGAATGTTGAGACTTGGAGTTCAATCATGCAGTCGTTACTGAATCCTCACGGTTTAGGAGTGCAGTTCCCTGCAGCATCAGGATTGATTATTTGGGACTTGGACTCGTTGTTTGGTATCTACAATATCAATTCATCATCAACAGTAACTGTTAGGAACTGTTCCTAAATCGCCACGGCTTAGGAGTGCAGTACCTACCCTGTATCGTTAGGGTTAAGGTTTGGAACTTGGAGTTCAATAATTTAGTCGTTGTTTGGTAAGTATCTACATATCAATTCACCATCAACTGTTTCTGAATCTTTACATGACTGACTTACATGGCTTAAAATCTGGAGCAACAAATATATCTTCTGTCTGAAATAAAAATTAATTTAAACACTTTTTGAAATATAATTTATTACGTCTCATTGAATTTTTTTAAAGCTTGATATGCCCAAAGATTATGTAACCACTACGTTCTAGATATGCCGACGGTAAATTAGTGTAACAAAACAACAGTCAGGTGTAACCAGAACGCTGGCAAAAACGAAGACAGGTGACAGTACCTACTGATGATTACTGATATTATGATACCACGTGGATATCACAAAAAAAAAACTCTTAAAAAAATATACTTATAAAAATCCTATAATATAAGTATTTTGTAAATGTTCACCATATATATCAAATAAAACATCTGACTGACGTTAGAGGTACATTGCGGAAGTAGGCCACTCGGAGTCAATGCCGCGTCGTAGGTGGGGCATTGACCCGAGTTCCTCACGCTATACATTGCGGGTTTGAAAAATAGTGAATCACTAAAACTACAAAATGAGACAAATGGTTATTGGTATTGGATTGTATTTAGGTAGTAGGTATAACAATAACGCTAAGTTTTTGCTAGCGTTCTGGTTACACCCTGTATAGATACCTCTGTTTCTTCTTTTGATTTATTTTGCTTGTATAATTGTAAGGTATGGTGGATAGCTTCAGACGTTTCCTTATTACTGTCATTTCTGAAATCCTGTAAAAGTAAAGTAAAACTTAGCTAAGTAACTTACCGCCGCACTCACGAGTCGCTAATCGTTACTTAAGATTGAGTTAAAACGAGACAGATTTATGTGAGAGATATAGCTCTGTCTCGTTTTAACTTAACTTAAGTAACGATTAAGCGACTCTGAGTACGGCTGTATGTCTCCAATCTGAATAAGACGTGCTGATCGTGTTGGTTGCGTCCAAATTGGAAATATTCCTATACAAAAGGGGTTTACGAAAAACCTAAATTAAAGTGGCCATTTACGGGCAAATGCCAGAAGAAGTAAGTAGGTATATGAAATAGAATTTGATACCATTGGGTCTTCTTGACCCAAGCTGTGTCTCTTGAATGCTTTCTGAATAGCTTGTTGTATTGCGGGCACTTGTGTCTCGTTTATGCTGGTTTTCCTCAACAACTTCAGTAACAAGCTTTGCTCTTTGACTAAAAATAATGTTCCCAAATAATAATTAATTTGAGTTAACTAAGTAAAAAATGCTTTTATCGATGGCGTCTGTCTGTCAAGAAACCTACAGGGTACTTCCCGTTGACCTAGTATCATGAAATTTGGCAGGTCTTATAGCAGACATAAGAGGGAAATCTGAAAAACCATAATTTGTGGTTACATTACAGAAAAAATTAAATTGTGTCATGAACAAATAATTAGCATTTTCAATATTCAAAATATTATATCAAGTGGGGTATCATAATATGAAATGGTTTCATCTGTGCATTCTAACACAGATTTTTATTTATTTTTATGCATCATAGTTTTTGATTTATCGTGCAAAATGTCGAAAAAATACGACTAGTACGGAACCCTAGGTGCGCGAGTCTGACTCGCACTTGGCCGGTTTTTCCTTTATACCTACTTGGCTCATTTTCTTTCTGGTTGCTTTTGAAATGTTTTTCTACAACTTCTATGGCATTTTCAACATCCTCTTCATCGAGGCCAATTTTCATCAGTTCGTGATACAACTCTGGTTTAATGGGAACACATGAACACTTGCATATATCGCTGCATACTTGACAAGCAATGGTTAACGTTTCACGTGCTTCCAATAGTGCTCCAAGATAGTTGGCGATAAATTGGTATAAGTTTTGGGGTTGAGCTCGTAGGACCTAAGCATTATTATTTTTCATCATAATCGTCATCACAAACTATCGCCGGTCAATTACTGAGCAGAAAGGGAAGACTTTGGCCATAGACCAACACGCTCGCTCGGTTTGGCAGACTTCACACACCTTTGAAAACATTATCGGGCACTCTCAGGCATAGTACGCGACAGGTCGAGATTGCAATCGGGGTATGAGGCGGAGGGGTGTCCCGTGCACTCGCACGTCACCCGCGCTAACGTGTGCGGGACGTCCCCACTCTGATTGCCATCTCAACCTGTTGCGTACTATAATATTTGAGTTTTTCGATATTTTCCTCCCTCATTTTAGACTAAGTAACTCCGATGAGTTAGAGGTGCGTGCCAGGGATTGAATCCTGGACCCCCCGTATAGGAGCAGCGTATCACCGCTTCGAATTCTATATAGGTACATCTGCATTCACAAAAATTAAAAATATACTTCCGCTTGATAACAAATAATTAATATACTTAAGTAATTTGCCAAAATCACTTAGAAATAAGTTAGATGAATAAACTTACTTCCCTGGAAATATCACTCATCAAATCTTTGAGACCTCCGGGTAAAGCTAACTTGCAATTTTCGTGAATTTGGGATTTCAACAAATCATCCATTTTTTCTGATAAGCATTTAGTTACTTACGAGTACCAAAGCTTATCTGACATCAGAAAGATTTCAAAGCAAACATTTAACAGATCTAGTAAGCCATGATATAATTTTTTTTTGGCATTAGTTTATTGTATGCCACGAATACCAATTATAAATTCTTTTGTACAAGAGCCCTAAATAGGCATGAATAAAAGTAAAATCACTAGATTGGAATCATAATTTATTTAAATGAAGAAACATAAACAAACAATTATTATAATGAAGAAAACTTAAACAAAAACAAATGAAAGTGTTAAACTATCCACCATTTTAACTAATACGAATAACCAAAAAAAAAGGGAATAGTTAACATCAAAATAAAAACTATTTAGCTATTATTTCGTGTTACAAAAAATATAAATAAAGAACGAACTAAGAATTGTGTCTATTGTTGGAAGAACCGATAGACCTTTGGAGTCCCAAAGTGCTTGGCCTCGCACAGGAAAGCGTGGTTTGGCAGACCGTCTGTTAGGTGGAAAGAGATAATCATACGAGTTTCAGGGAGTCGCTGGATCCAAGCGGCGCAAGACCATGTGGAATGTCTCTATAAGCAGTGGCGTGCACAGGGTTTGAAGCCAGGGTAGGCAGACATTTAGGTAGGTACCTATTTACTGCCAGGCCAATGAAAAATAAGCTTTGAGAAATATTAACTAGGGTAAGCAGTGACTTTATGCCTATATGACCTGCACGCCACTGTCTATAAGTAACCTTTGTCTAACACTGGAAGTACAGCACGCGGCCCAAAGTAAAAGTAAACTGCGGAGAAAAGTAACGAAATAAGTAAAGTTGACACCGATTAAACGTCATATAGGTATGAAAATGAAAATGAAAATGAAAATCTTTTTTATTCGTATAAACTTTTACAAGTGCTTACGAATAGTCGGATGCATCTACCACTGGTTCGGAATGCCTTTCCTGCCGAGAAGAACAAGCAAGAAACTCGGCGGTTGCTCTTTTCAAATATTTGATATAGGTACAAAATTATGCCATGTATAAAATAGTATTTGCAGTCTTGTGCGTTGCTGGAACGAGCTGCAGGTCAAATCCACGCTCTTTTATCATTTAGATAATCTTCAATTGTGTAATATGCTTTTTTTTAGATTTTTTAAACTTGTGCAAAGGTAAGTCCAAAATAGTTTGCGGGATTTTATTATAAAAGGTATGAGTGACAGAGACAACGCTCTACAAAGCCGAAATGTCATTCTAAAGGCCGATGTACATTACTAACGGCCGCGTACTGCAGGTACCTATATAGCGGTTGACGTCGTCGATTTGTATTAAAGAAAATGGCGGACTACTCTTCACCATTGCTGGTAAACAAACCAGTCTCATCTTCCACGTCAGTAGTGTTAGCAGAGCTGAACGCTGAGGATGGCACCGATGCTGTGATGTCACTCGCACCATCGACGTCTGAGCGGTCATCTGGTTCAAAGAAATGTTCTTATTAATGCAGTACCCAGCAGGAAATATTGTACAAAGAGATAGTGGTTTCGTAGAACGTTGAGACAAAACGTGACATAGGTATGAGTGACAGAGACAACGCTCTACGAAGCGGAAATCTCATTCTAAAGGACGATGTACAATATTTCTTGCCGGCTACTGTAAGTCGCCAAAAGATATGTAAACGATAAAAAAGCTTGGATTTGACTCGCTCTAGCAATGCACGGGGCTGCAATGGCTTGTATAGTACGGTATAATAACATTGTAAATTGAAAAATTAAAAAGAGCAACCGCCGAGTTTCTTGCTGGTTCTTCTCGGTAGGAACGGCATTCCGAACCAGTGGTAAATTAAAACTACCTGACTATTCATAAGCACTTTTAAAAAGTTTACATGAATAAAAAAACGTTCTATTCTATTCTATTCTATTCTAAAGAATTTTGACGAGCACCCTGACCCAGTGGTGAGCGCTGTGGTCTTATTAGTGGGCGGTCGCGGGTTCGATTCCCGCCAGGGGACATTTCGAACTTTATAATTTCTAAATTTTCTCTGGTTTGGTAAAGGCTTCGGCCGTGTCTAGTTACTATCCTACAAAAGGCAAAGCGTGCCTCCAAGTGATTTAGCGTTTTGGTACGATGCCGTGTAGAATCCAAAGGGATGGGTTTGATAAAAAAATCCTTTCCAGGTTATCTCGCTTCCATCTTAGACTAAAACACACTCAACGTATACCTACCTAGTAAGCGACAGGTTGAAATAGCAATCGGGGAGGGAACGCCCCTCACACCTACCAGAACCTTCGCGCGCGGGAATCCCCCCCCCCCCCCCCCCTCTCACACCCCGATTACCACCTCAACTTGTCGCGGACTGTAGATACGTTTCAGTCCGTCACCAAAATATTGTTCTCACTTTACCGGCCACTATATCCTCTGGTACTTCTGCAGCATCGATTTTGGGAAACGCTTCAGCTACTGACTGAATCACCTCCGGTGGGAACTGGTGATGATATCGAATATTAAAATCTAAATATATAAAAGGAAACGGTGATTGACTGACTGACTGGTCTATCAACGCACAGCTAAAACTACTGGACGGATCGGGCTGAAATTTTGCATGCAGATAGCTATTATGACGTAGGCATCCACTAAGAAAGGATTTTTGAAAATTCAACCCCTAACTGGGTGAAATAGGGGTTTGAAATTTGTGTAGTCCACGCGGACGAAGTCGCGAGCATAAGCTAGTCATATCATAATAATACAACTCAAACCGCCGCGCTGGGTCTACAAAATTGAGATTTCGCATTTATAGATGATTTTTTATTTTATGAATATGAATATGTATAAATATAGAGCCCCACTATGAAAGGTTTTCAGAAATTCCATTGCCATTCAGCGATAATGGGCACCTGAGTTTCAATTGACGACGAGCGACACATGTCGTGTAAGGTCATTCTAGGTCGGACCCTCAGAATACAGAGGTCGGACCCTAGATCGGCCGGCAGGAGCAGATATGCATCCGATATCTCACCAAGCGGCAGAGCCATGTGTAGGGACCACCCTCTTCTTCTTCTTCTCTCCTTCTTCTCAGCCCTAGGCTCCAATCTAGCTGCCTCCTAAATCAGCCCTGCCGTACTGTTGCGAGATTATCTGTGTCGAAGAATGATTGACTCATCTGTCAAATTTTCGCAGTAGGTACAACATGCGCAGAAATACCTGCTCCCCATTGTAGCCCAGTGGCCCTACCGCGGTTGTTTGACAGCTACAATGTCACGATCGCAATCATCTTTGATTGGTTAATGCTCGCTCACTATTGGCCACAATGCATTGTTGCAACAAGAATCGCACAAATTTAGCCAATCAGAACAATTGAGATTGTAATAATGATTGATGCAGGTTTTAGACAATCGCCCTACGTAGCTCTTTTTACCTGTGGCCCTACCGCGGTTGTTTGACAGCTACAATGTCACGATCGCGATCATCTCTGATTGGTTAATGCTCGCTCACTATTGGCCACAATGCATTGTTGCTCATTGTTGCAACAAGAATCGCACAAATTCAGCCAATCAGAACAATTGAGATTGTAATAATGATTGATGCAGGTTTTAGACAATCGCCCCGCTGACTCCAATATTTAATTTTATAAAAATTAACGTTTTGTTACATTTGAAAAGGAAATCTTATGGTGCGAAGGATTTAAGTCTTTGCTCAGGAGTCGTCTTTCACGCGGTTCTGCTACACTTGGTGCGTGCTTTTGGCGAGGAGTTGCGACTGAAACAAAAATTGTATCAATATGTACAGTCGTGCAATTCACGAAGGCGAGTGGACTTTACTTGTAGTTACGTCGGATACTCGGGTATTGTGTCAGTGTGCGTGCGTGCATGTCGGACCAATCAGTCGCGAGCAAGCGCTCGCAAACACACACATTCAGTGTAGGTACCTTAGTTATACCGAAACGACTTAAATACAAGCATGAGCCACTCGCCTTCGTGAATTCCAAGAGCTGTATCTACTTACTGCGACAAAAAACTGAAAAAAAGGATCTGACCACACCCAGGATTGGGAAAAAATAGTTTTTTTAAAGAAAACATTTTTTGTTTAATATATACCCACACGGTCGTCGTAAAATAGAACATAATATACTTACTTATAAATAATAATATTTTTAGAAACTTTACCAGTACCAGTGACCTTCGACTCGACGATGCTTGATACGGGCATCTGAGTCTGTATTACAGACATGCCTGTCGTCCTGGCTTCAAGGATTTGCGATTGTGTAGTTGACTTACTTTCAGGCCTGGGCAATCAAACAAGATAAGATGAGTTTAAATAATTCAATGGAATAGAAGGATGTAGGTAGAGGAAATTTTAATTTTTGATAGATTTAATTTGAAAATCCAAAAAACAAAACCACTGACATTCTCATAGTTTTATTTTAAGCTTTCAGTTTTGTCGACAGTTCCCATTGAGTGCCAATTTTTACTTCCTTTAAGAGTTTCTGTCGGACTTTTTCTTGTTTCTGATTGGTCGAAACTACGCGTCTTTCGCTTCCCTGGCGAATGGCATCACAATGACTAAATCGGCAAAAAAGTGGTGCACTTTGACCGTACGTTGTACCAGATCCTTTTTTCACGCACATCCAAACTGTAGAATCAAGTTCCTTCGGCGGTGTTCCCACTAGATTACTACATGAGGTTATTCAAGGGGTGGACCAACAAATTCCTGAAAGACAAGCAACGCACTGGCGGTTCCTCTAGTGCTGCAAATGTTATGGGTGGCGGTAATCACTCAACATCAGGTGACCCGCCTCCTCGTTTGCTCGCTTTTTTACTCAAAAAAAAGTTGGAATCGTTTCCTACTCTCAACTTTTTTCCTTTTGATGTACGGAACCCAAAAATTGACTTAAGTACCTGGTGTCAGAACATAAGCGTCGATTTGTACAGACCTGTCCCTACAAATAGGGGACTCCACGGGTCCTTTGGCAGCCTGATCTTCGGGCACATGCGTGATAGTCTTCGTTGGATCGTAGTTGAGACCAAGGGCTTGGTTAGTATGCTGGACGAACATATCGTTGACCTTGATGCTATCCTCGGGTACTTTTATATCCTGTAGATAAGAATTTTATATCGGTAAGTGCTAGTGGTGGCATAAAGGCTATAAAAGGCGGATTTTTCTGAAAAAGAGCCGGCAAGAAATTCAGCAATTATTCTTTAACTGTAACAAGTGTTTAGCTAATAATTAATGTAACAAATTTACCTAATAACACTATCTTGTTGCCTAATGCAAAACCGTTTTTCTCGAAACTCTCCACCAACAAGGCCATGATGTTTGTTGCTTCCCTCTGGACATCTCAATTACAAGGACACGCACATACTGCTGCAATACGTCAATATTGAAGGATACCGGCAACATGATGGGACAAGGGGAAAGGACTTGATTGCAGTTTAAGTCAAGAGGTACATTTAAAGGATTTATCATCATCATTACAATTTACATACAACCGATAGAAATCAACTGCTGGACATTGTAGGTCTCTTGTAGGGACTTCCACATGCCACGGACTTGCGCAACGTGTATTCAGCGGCTCCCTGTGAATTGTTTAACGTCATCTGTCCACCTAGTGGGGGGTCTTCCAACGCTGCGCTTTCCGGTGCGAGGTCGCTATTCTAGCACCTAAGGGCCCCACCGTCTATTGGTTTTTTAAACTATGTGCCCTGCCCATTGCCACTTCAGCTTCGCAACCCGTTGAGCTATGTCGGTTACTCTGGTTCTCATACGGATCTCCTCATTATTAGAGCCTCAATAGCTCAACGGGTAAAGGAGTGGACTGAAAACCGAATGGTCGACGGTTCAAACCCCGCCCGTTGCACTATTGTCGTACCTACTCCTAGCACAAGCTTGACGCTTAGTTGGAAGGGACAGGGAAATATTAGTCATTTAACATGGCTAATATTCTTAAAAAAAAAAAAAAAAAATTATTGATTTGATCACGTAGAGAAGCTCCAAGCATAGCTCTCTCCGTTGCCCGCTGAGTGACTCTGAGCTTTCTTATGAGGCTCATAGTTAGCGACCATGTCTCAGATCCATATGTCATCACTGCCAACACTTTTAAAGGGATACTTACAATCAACGGTCCCAGGTCAATCTCTCTGGATCCACCGAGGTCGAGCGGAGCACCCGGTAGTTCTTTTTTAGGACCTTTGTTCTTGGACTTGGGTTTCAAATGACGCAGGATATTTCTTCGTACATGATAGCCTCTGTAGGCTGCCTAAAAATATTTATTTAAATATAATGGATTTCTTTTATACTCGAATGTAGTCGTACTTCCTGCCGAGTAATATGACTTGAATACCTTCAAGACAAGGGGGACTAGGCATATTCCATCTTCTAGGCAAGCGCGCTCCAACCTAGACGTCATCATTGCTCTGTTTTGTCAGACTGGGGGCACACGATGCGTTGCGGCGCCGCACCGCAAAGATTTCACCGTATCAGCGGGCACACGAGCGGTGCGGCGCCGCAACGTTGTTATGTCGCAGTGGCGCCTTAGTAGCGTTGGACAGTCTGTTAATAAAAACAACTGAGCGGTGCCGCTCCGACGTCGCAACGCATTCACCCGTCCCCTTCTCGTCTCGGTGGTTGCAAGTCCGGTGCGGCGCGGCGCCGGAGCGCATCGTGTGACATGCCACAGATATTTCTATGTAAGACGACGCAGCGACACCGCTCCCGCGCCGCACCGCCGCGCCGCCGCAACGCATCGTGTGCCCTCGCTCTTAGGCATGATTGCCGTCAACCGCAACTCTATTTCTCAAAAAAAAATAAAAAAGTTTCCTTAGAGTATCTTCTTCTCATCATCTCAGATCTAAATCCATGGTCGGTTTCCACACAAGCACAAGCCTCCTTTCAGAACGAGAAGGGGTTTGGCCACCACGCTGGCCCAATTGACAGACTTTACATGCTTTTAAAAATATTTATAATTAAAAAACTTTCAGGCATGCAGGCTTTCTCAAGATGTACCTATTGTTATTAGAGTTATACGAGTAATAAGTTAGGTACATACTTATGTTACTTTACCAAGTGAAAGACAATAATAAATACAGGTTTTGAGGTCAGGGCATATTGTGAGATATTTAACCTTAAAGGATCCATTACTAATACTGACTGTATTGCATTCATAATTAGATAACTGCTGCTTATATTAAGTTACAAAAACAGAGTTTATTTTGACTCAATTCTATTAAGCACACTATATTATTTTGGATATGGCGATTTCATGATCAGCAAATGAGTGGCTTTTGATACTTTACTAGCTGATCCTCGTGACTTCGTGCACGCGAACTTAGGTTTTTAAATCCCGTGGGAACTCTTTGATTTTCCGAGATAAAAAGTAGCTTATGTCACTCTCCAGGTCTTTAACTATGTCCATGCAAAAAATCACGCTGATCCCTTTTTCCGTTGCGACGTGGTTGAAGGACAAACCAGTAAACCAACAAACAAACACACTTTCGCATTTATAATATGGGTATAGTGATACATCGATTTACCGATTAATAATTGAAGGTTTTCACCTGTATTTTTTCCGTAGCTCTGGTTAATTCGCTGAAACTCGGTTTTGTCTTCTTGTACAGTTGCAAAGTGTGCTCTGCTGCAATTTCCCACGGTTCATCCAACTTCGGTTTTATCCCCTAAAATAAAAAGTATCTTGGAGATGATGAAAATTACATAGTGAAAGGCTTTTAACAAGCATGTGATCTTGCCTATAATTTAAAGATGTTATGGTGTAACTCAAAAATATTTATACAAGGAACCAAAATCTTAATCTTCTAAATATATAAAAGGAAAAGGTGACTTACTGACTGACTGACTGAACTATCAACGCGCAGCTCAAATTACTAGACGGATTGGGCTGAAATTTGGCATGCAGATAGCCATTATGACGTAGCAATCCGCTAAGAAGGCATTTTTCAAAATTCAAACCCTAAGGGGGTGAAATAGGGGTTTGAAATTTGTGTAGTCCACGCGGACGAAGTCGCGACCACAAGCTAGTGTAGAATAAGAAGCGAACCTTTTCCAAAGTTTTCTTCCTATACCAATAATCGCGGTAGGCGTTTCTGGCGACCTGGCAGACTTTTGCTGTCATAACCTCGTCCAATGGCTGTCTTGAGAGGATCTTCTTTACTATCAGGCACTCCTTGACTGTCTCTATTAAAGAATATTAAGTTCACCAATACATGCAACAATAGTTAAGTTTGTTGTGGGCTCTTCTCAGACCTGGGCGCGTTTGGAACCCTCGTTGCTTTAGTTCTAAGTTCGCGTAAAAATTATCACCACTATATCAACATCTTACAAATGAAACAACCGGCTATCAAAAAGTGTAATTTACCTATTTTGAGTAAACTTTTTCGACTTTGACTTTGACTTTGAATAAGAAATAATAATAACTCGGAACACCCTTCCAGCATCAGTTTTCCTCTCCAATTATAATATGGATACCTTCAAGACAAGAGTGAATAGGCATCTTCTAGGCAAGCGCGCTCCATCTTGCGCTGCATCATCACTTGCCACCAGGTCATATTGCAGCCAAGCGCTAGTCTATAAATTAAAAAAAAAAGATCTGACTCGCCCAGCCCAAGCCCTTGAATCAGAAAGCTAAAATTTTGCGAAAATGTTCTCTTTACACTAGAGAGTGACGAAGACTGCATCATCACTTGTCATCAGATCAAGTATGAACAACAGCTGTACAAAATTGCAACTCAATCGGATGACTGACTCCCTCAATGCCCAGCCCTCTTGAACCTAGACAGCTAAAATTTTGCACAAAGATTATCTTTATAGTAGAGTGATGAGCTATAAGGCTGGGTTTTGCAAAGACCACTCTCCACCCGGCATCACGTCAAGTGAGAACAACAACTGTACAAAGTTTTTACCCAATCAGATGAACGATGCGCGAACGCCTAGAATACGAAAATTAAAAATACAAACTTAACAGACATAAAAAAGACTAGTAAATCCCCGGGATGATTTGCAATTCGACTCTTGCGTATGATTTATGGTTCTGAACCTTTACACGAGTGCCAACAACAACTGTACAAACAACTGTCAATTCGATCGTATGAACGATGCACTGACAGTCAGAATTTCAATTGACCACTTTTTTCATTACCTTTACCCTGCTCCTCTTCGGATCCTTCAATCTCCTCCTTGATGATATCAGCAAGTGTCTGCGCTTGTGCACTGTCCATCCCCAGCTGTTGCAGGTGCTCCAGCACTGAAGGTCTGCAGTCGCACAGGTCGCTGAGAATCTTCACCGCCATGACGCCATGCTCTCGAGTGATGAGAAGGACTGATAGATAGTTGGCTATGAAGTCGTTAATGTCGCAAGGCTGTGCGCGTAGCACCTGTAAGATGACGTCATCATCAACCCATTGCAGGCTCACTACTGAGCACGGGTTTATTCTCAGGATGAGAAGGGTTTAGCCACAGGCCACCACACTGGCCCAATGCGGATTGGCAGATTTCACACACCTTTGAGATCATTAAACGCACTTAACTCCGAAAAGTTAGAGGTGCGAAAAAGAAAGATCGAGCGCTGTAAAAACATCACCTTCATCAAAAACATCACCAGGGAAACCTGTATACCTGAGAGTTCTCTGTAATGTCCTAAAGGTGTGTGAAGTCTCACAATCCGCACTTGATCAGCGTGGTAGACTATCGCCAAAACTCTTCTCACTCTGAGAGGAGACCCGTGCTCAGGTAGTGAGTGGGTTACCGGTTGATCATGATGATTGAATCATCTTTTAATTTGTAAAGAGGCTCAAATGGTGATGACTGCTTACTTCGCGCGATATATCAGACATAAGTTCCTTGAGACCTTCTGGAACTGAGAATACATTGGCGCACCCATGTTTCTGTAGCAGTTCATTCATTTTGTACCTACAAAAAATAATGCAAAAGAATAATATTCCCGGAATATTTTAATTGACATAAACTATTTTTTTGATGTTTGGACTTTTGACAGAATATTGATCAAAAACGTTTTTCGTTAAAAAAAATTGTGTTTGTGGTTTGTGACTTGTGAGGACTACTTGTGGGTTTGCGGGTTTGCGTATGGTAAAGGCCACTTATTAGGCTTAGTGGTTCGTGGGTAGCATCTGAGTATACCTACCTAAAGTGGATGTTTGTTACTCAAACACAATGATATTAGAAGAAAAAGAGGTAGATAGGTTACTTATATCAAATTCGATGTTTACAAATGGCACGCTGCGTCAGCGCCGAAAGACTCAACACACATAAACGCATAGATAGTATTTTAACCTCACACAACAGAGAGTAAAGGACGGTGAACTAATAACCTCAGCTTCAGTTGCGCACGAAAAAGAGACGGTTATATTTTGCACTACCTCGTCCTGCACAGAAGAGTGGAAGAAGGACGGATATATGCCTAATAATGCGAGCGTAAAAGAGACGGGACGAGACGGTAAACTAGAAACTCCAAAGAAAAAAAAACAGTAAAGTCTTTTCGGCTAATGCCGATTTATGCCTACACTGTAGTTGTATAGTAAAATAAAAACCTTATACTGTGGTATTTAATATATTACGAACTAGCTTTTTCCCGCGGTTCCGCTCGTTTTTAGGGTTCCGTGCCCAACGGGACCCTATTATTAGTAATAGGGTCCCGTTGGGCACGGCCTCCGCTGTCTGTACGTCCATCTGTCAGCGGGCTGTATCTCGTAAGCCGTAATAAGTAGACAGTTGAAATTTTCACAGAATGTATTTCTATTGCCGCTTTAACAAAAATAATAAAAATTAAATTAAATTAAATCCTTCCCTAAAACAGGAAATATGCACACTATTTGAATTGTCAATACTCACAAGAGACCTATCTGTTTATTTTATATTCTTTGATCGGAAACTTTAAAATACGTACAACGATAACTTGATACGTACTTATAGCATGTGACATAAGGTCGAAATTGCAATGAGTTGCATTTTACACGAACGTGCACGAGTTTATTGTTAAATAAGTGAAAAATACGAATTATATAAAAGAAATAGTTTTACTTACGAATGAAATGTGATTCCTTGACTTTTGGAAACCTTGCTTGTGTAGTTTGTGCAGAATTTCATCACACACGACGGCATTTTCGGTTGTTTTGGGAGACGAAAACAAAATACACATTACTATCAACGACGTCTTCGATAGAGCGACGACAGCGGGCGACTGAGCTCAGGTTTGCTAATTAGCTTAGTTTTAACGTGCCACTTGCGGTCCGCGTATAACGTATCTACCTATTTTCTTCTAATATCATTGCTCAAACACGCAAAAACGGCTCAACGGATTTGGATGAAATTTGGAATGGAGATAGATTATACCCTGGATTAACACATAGGCTACTTTTTATCGTTCCCGCGGGATTTTGAAAAATGTAAATCCACTGATTCATAAAATTTTGATTATGGTAGCACCTAAAATATAAATGAACCAGCCATTGAAGTTTGAATCACTTCTAACGGGAATAAACCTTAATGACTTGATACTTTCGTTTATATATTCTTTATAGGTATATCGGTAGATGTACATTGTAAGTATGTACCTACAGTTTCACGCGTTTATGTTTTGAATCTAAATCAGTATCCTGAATATTGTGAATTTGTCAGTCATATTTTCTGATTCAACAATAAAACTTCATAGTGCGGTGCGGTACGCTGCGCAGCGGTGCGGTGCGGTGCGCTGCCATGCGGTGCGGTGTGGTGCGCTGCGGTGCACTGCGGTGCAGTGAACTGCGGAGCGGTGCGGTGCGATGGAGTGGACTCCGGTGTGGTGCTGTGGCCTGGGCTGACAAGGACCAACCTCTTTAGGTTCTTACAAGCCCATTTTTTTATACCTGTGGTTTTGGCCTGTGCTCTAGTCTGAATAACCGATATCACAGAATAATATAATAGTACTAACCCGATATCCGTATTTTGAGTATAATATAAAATACATACCTAGACTATTACTTATAAAGAACTAAGTAGGTAGGTACCTAGTTTATTTTTATATATAGGTACATGTACTTGCATTGTGTTGCCCATTTTGTTATGATCCGTTAAAATTGTGATTAATCAAAGAGTAGGCATTTAAAATTGTTTTATCGTTAACGGCGTTGGAGATCTTTTTATAATGGTCTTGTTATTGTACTTGTACTGTACTAAGTATGGGCGTTTTTAAACCTTATAGAGTCTACATAAGTTATAAATTAGTTTACGGACATATCGGCCATGTGTTTCCGTATATACTGTCAGCGATTATGAACTTTAAATACCAGATGTTAGGACATGAATTTGTTGATATTCATATGAATCATTTTAATGTCCTTGTAGGGTAGAGATACAATTCATAACGAATCCGTGTTTAAAATGTGCCGGTCGTGTTTTGATTCGATTATTTTTTAGTAAAGTGAAGGAAATTATATTACTGATAAGTTACTCGTGTGTATTGAATGATAACGTGTGTAAATACTAGATAAAGGGAACGGATGGAATGGTTCGAGTTGAGAGTGTCGTTTGAAACCGCTATTACGTCTTGGGATCCAAGCCATATCCAGTTTAGGTATTGCATAAACTAGGCACAGAATTGAGAACCTTCTCCTTTTTGGAAGTCGGTTAGTATAGTTGGTGACGATTGGTGATTAAACAAATAGTTTCCCAGAAAGTGACGCAACAATAAAGAATTGAAAAGTGACTGAAATGAAGGTGACCAAAACATTAATTAACAATATTATTGAACCACATTTTGACACGTAGGTACGGTACAAAAATAGAATCATAAACTGAGAGAACTTCCTCCTTTTTGGGAGTTGGTTAAAAGTGACGAAATTAACAAAAGTCACCAAATAAAGTGAGATTGAAATTGCAAAGTGACGCTAAATTGATCAAAAATGGAAGCCTCAACGGCAAAAGTGATATCAATTGTAGCTTTAGGACTGGGAAGTTTCGTCACCGGTATGGCTCCAGCATGCATATCCCACAGTGCAAGACAAAGGCATCCCCTATTCATATCTTGTCTACTTTGCTTCGGCGGTGGAGTTCTACTAGCCACCTCTTTAACTCATATGCTACCTGAAGCTAGGGAGAAACTCCCAAAGTATACCGAACTTTTGTTATGTGCTGGATTCTTTCTTGTTTACATAGTGGATGAAATCGTACACATCTTCAATGGCACTAGTGAACATCAAGTTCCAAGTCCTGTGGTTCAAAGGAGCTATGGTACTGTGGAACAGAGTTTGCTGGATCGGAGGAGTAATGATGATGAGATGAGGGACAAGTGCTGTGGCGATGCAGGGAATCCGAGGATGTGTCATGTCAGTCATACGGAGCCATGCAACAAGAGTTCTTCTGGTGTTATTGGGTTGCTGTGTGCCTTGTTCGTTCATAGCCTTCTGGAAGGGTTGGCGATTGGATTGCAGGAAACTGCTTCTCAAGTGAGTTTGTTGCGGATTGGATTTAGGGTTTTTAAAAATCCCGTAGGAACTTTTTGATTTTCCGGGATAAAAGTAGCCTATTCCCCGGGATGCAAGCTATCTCTGTGCTGAATTTCATCAAAATTGGTTGAACGGATGGGCTGTGAAAAGCTAGGAGACCGACAGACACACGGACACACTTTCGCATTTATAATATTAAGTATGGATTAAATGATGCTGGTAACGCTTAACTTAGTAGGTAAGTACTTAATATTAGATTGTTTAATGCGGTGATATGCTAGTGGATAAGTAAGACTAACCTCCTGATCGGATGGTCCGGATTTCGATACCGAGAGGAATTTTCGGAGTTGTCTGTCTGTCTGTCGTGTCTGTCAAGAAGCCTACGGGGTACTTCCCGTTGACCTAGAATTTCTATTTCTATCTATCTATGAAATTTGGCAGGTAGGTAGGTCTTATAGAAGACATAAGGCAGAAAATTTGAAAACCATGAATTTGTGGTTACATCACAAAAAATACGACTGTATTACGGAACCCTTGGTGCGCGAGTCTGACTCGCACTTGGCCGGTTTTTTAATAATCCCTGACGTTTAGAGATCTTAAAGACCTTTCCAGCCTAGGTACTTCTATACTCATGTGTGTCTAATAGTATAGAAGTACTCTTATAATACCTATTCTGTGCCTATAGGCACACTAGTTGAGTTATTACTTATATAAATAGATAAAAAGGCTTTAGGTAGTGTTATCAGCTATTGTGACACAATTTTGTCAATTAAGTACAACAGATAGATAACACGATATTTTGAGAGTCATTGTTGAGTGGAATTTGGCGAATACGACTTCGTAAATAATATTATACCTTGGTGCTTACCTGTACCTCCTTTATAACATTCGAAGGTACCTTTTGTAGCCTGTAGAGTGTAGCTTAGACCAGCCATACACGGACAGCTTGAAGCAGTCAGGATGGACTGCTTCAAGCTGCGACTGCGTATTGAACTACAGACTTCTACGTACGTACAGACACGAACCGCTCAAGCAGTTGCAACTGCTTCGGGCGGTTGGGCGGTCAAGCAGTCGCCAGGCATACACTGACTGCTCGAGCTGTCGACACGCTCTCACGCAGTTACCTCCGCCCGCGCTCCTCATTCCACGCCGCGCACGCTTTCCGCCCGCACGCATAGTTTAAGCTGCCATCGAGCAGTTAAGCTAACTGCTTGATGGCAGCTTCAAGCTGTTGACTCTGACTGCAAGAGCGGTCCGTGTATGTTGATCACTGGCTAACCGCTCGAGCAGTCCGTGTATGGCCGGCCTTACCTTCCTGCAGCTCCTCTTTCTCATCTACACTTGTACATGTAATTTAAACTAGCGGCACGCTATGATGGCCGGTTTGACGTTTGTCCGCTCATGAAGTTCCGTATTAATTGATAACGACTTTGAAGGAAATAATTGTATTACTTTATTGACGATAGTGATGTGCAGAGATTCATAAATTTTATCGAATGTAGTTTTAGGTTTAGGACTCAAAATTTATTTATTAAATTGATTTCTTAAATGTATACAAGTGTAGAAAAATCAGTTTGCACCATTTAAGGGGTGAATGTACTTGTGAATATGAACAATTTTCACTATGTGGACAAACCTCTGAAATCGCAAAAAAATATCAATAAATTTTTAAAAATGGAATCTAATACGATCGTCACATAGGATCGCTGGCTAGCACAACTACTACCTCCGGCAAACTCGCGTCAATGCTCAATGCAAAACAAAGCAGTTTCGAATTGACGTTGCTTCGAAAAGTATAAACTGTCAGTGCAATGCGATTGTGATATAGTTTTGACCTGGCTTTGGATTTCAAATATTGATACTGCATTACTGTTGACCCTTGCTCGTTAATTTGGACTCTGTTCAAGCCCTTTGTTGTGGATTTCGTCGATATGACCGAACGTACGCAGAGAACTGTTCTAAATAGTCAGACACGTGAGTTCCTAATACGCCTTCGTAACTATTTCGATCGTGAAGCTCAAAATGGAGGGCCAATTTTACCTATAACGTCAGTGGTTGAACGCGTAGCTGATGCGCTTAATATTGGACAACGAACTGTTAGACGGATAACTAAAAAAAATATGGCGAGACTGGCACAGAAGAAAATAAACTTCACACACCAAAAAGAGAAAACGAGCAAAACCAGTCGTAGGCATCGATAGCTTTGATGCCGATGCTATCCGAAGACATGTTTACGGCTACTATTTACAGAAGGAGTATCCAACAAGAAAAAAGTTGGTGCATTCACTGAAGGAAGCTGGATTATTCTTCGGTGGGGAAAGTTCTTTAACGAAGATTTTGAAGACCATTGGATTTCGATACAAAAAATGTAACAAACGCAAAATATTGATGGAAAGATTTGATATAGCGATGGCAAGGTATACTTTTTTACGGCAAGTGAAAGAAATCAAAAATTGGCAAAATGTTGTGTTCTTGGATGAAACATGGCTTAATGCTAACCATACTGTAGGCCGTTCTTGGAACGATGACACAGCAGCATCTACTTCCAAAGTTCCTGTAGGAAAAGGATCGCGACTTATAATTTGTCACGCCGGAACCATCAACGGGTTTGTCGAAGGTTCTCTCATGGCTTTTGCGTCAAAAACCACTGGAGACTATCATGAAGACATGAATGGAGAAAAGTTTACTGAATGGTTTACCTCAATGTTGTGTAGCCTCCCTGAACCATCTATTATAATTATGGACAACGCCCCATACCACTCGATGCAAATTGACAAGCCACCTGCCCAATCCCAAAAGAAAGCTGATATCGTCGCATGGCTTCGTAAAAATGGCGTAGATGCAAACATGAATATGTTAAAAGCGGAATTAGTACGTCTTTTAAAAGAAAACAAACCAACCAAGATCCGATACGTCATTGACGAAATAGCATTAGAACATGGGCACAGAGTTATACGGTTACCGCCTTACCATTGTGAGTATAATGCGATTGAGTTGGTGTGGGCTCAAATTAAGGGATATGCTGCAAGACACAATACAGAACCCCCATTTACCACAAAAAAAATGCTAAAATTATTAGAAGAAGCTTGTGAACATGTGACTAAAGGAGACTGGGAAAAGGTTGTGAATAGAACTGTTAAATTAATAAGGGAAGATTATGAAAGAGATGTGAAAATAGATAATATTATAGAAAACGAACATATAATTATTAATGTATGTGATGATAGCAGTGACGACAGTGAAAATAGTAGTATGGACGAATCTGATTAATTATGGCCTTTTGTGGCACCTTTTTCGGTATCTTTTGTATTCATATGTTTCTTGTGTGCATATAAAGTATGTATATTCATTTTCGTTCAAATATTCAGTTCGTTCAAATAAATTAAATAAACATATACATTTTTGTTTTATTAAACCTATTTAATCAGGTACAAAAACAAAACTTAATTGTTTTTTGTTCGAGAATAAATTGACATTCCACATCACTATTGTAATGTGTCAAACCGGCCATCATAGCGTGCCGCTAGTATAATAATTTATTGTTCAGTACCCGTAGTACAAGATTTTACGTCTCACCAAACCAAACCAAATTCGAGAGTCGAAATACTTCCGCGTTACAGTAAAATGGACCTAAACAGCCGTGAATTGAAGTCAAATATTCAATGTCACTGATTTTAATTTCGCAATGTTTCCGCTTGGAGCGCTGGCTGTAGAAGTGTAGACAAACTTGAGCTTTAAAACAAGGCATTTAAGATCCAGTTTACTGTAACGCGGAAGTATTTCGACTCTCGAATTTGGTTTGGTTTGGTGAGACGTAAAATCTTGTACTACGGGTACAGATAAAGTGACAAAAGAAATTAGGTTGTCTTTGTTGGCACGCCCGGCGGCTGCCAGGCTGCTGTAGATCCACCTATACTAATATTTTAAATGCGAGTGTGCCAATCTATCTTGTTGTCTCCTTCTCACGGCCCATCCACATAACCAATTTTGGCGAACATCTGCTAGAAACTGGCCCCTTCTATAGACACGGCGTGCGCAACAATATAGTTTTTAACTAAATTTTATTTCTTTTCAGGTGCTTCTTCTATTAGGCGCAGTAGCAAGTCACAAGTACGTGGTAGGCTTCTGCCTGGGGGCTGAGTTATGTGCAAGCGCACCTGGACGGCTGTGTGCGCATATCGTGTGTGTTGCGCTGTTCAGCGGCGGATCCGTCGCCGGCATCGCTGTGGGTGCTGTTCTGGACAACGTCAACGCGCTGAAGGACTCCGTCGCTGTGCCTATCATGCAGGTAACTTACTGATTACTATTATCGCTTATCGCTTACAGGCGCTCGCAGCGGGTACGCTACTTGTACGTCACCGTGAGCAAAGTGTTACCACGTGAGCGAAGTGTTACCACATGAACGAGCGCGATGGCACGAGCGGTAACACGGAGCAGGCATGGTGCAGTTCATTGCTGTTGCAATCGGAGTCACTATTCCCAGTCCCAGAAACTTCTAAAGGCAGACAGACATTAAAATTTTGATTTTATTGTCTCGCGAGGTGTGAAGAGTAGAGTATTGAACTTGGGGGTAATACTGTCTTAGTCTTGGGCGCCCCTAAACCCCACGCTTCACTCAGGATTCTAAATCCTCGCTACGCTTGTTAGCTACTTAGGTACTCTAAAATGCCTCGTTACGCTTGGGATTTCTCCCGGCGCTTGTAAAAGACATTACACTACTCCCATGTTGAATAATCTACTAATATTTGACATAACGTCGATTCAGGATCAAACCGAGAGTTCCCTCACTCTGCTTGCATTCTGGCTTGCCCTTGTGCGAATGTGTAGATCCAGCTTTACAATTTTCGCTTACCATTGTTCCAGGCGCTCGCAGCGGGTACGCTACTGTACGTCACCGTGAGCGAAGTGTTACCACGTGAGCGAGCGCGTTGGCACGAGCGGAAACACGGAGCGGGCATGGTGCAGTTCATTGCTGTTGCGGTCGGATTCGCTATTATGTATTTATTGACTATGTATCTAAGTAAGTACCTGACTTTATAGTTACTTAGGTACTTTAGATTTATCCCAGGCAGCAAACACACTGACTTTCTATCCATAGTCTTTATTAATATTACAGCATAGAAAAACTCGTTGGTCTGTGTTTAAATTTTGAAGGAAAAACTTAAAACTATGGTGTTAAACAATCTTGCTGCTTGATGGTTTTAGTAAAAAAGATGAAATTATATTTTACCTAACCATTTAAGTACCTACCATTTGAAAAATACTCAGCCGTGGGGATTTGGAACTGTTGATGGAGAATACCTAATTGATATTGTAGATACCAAGCAACGACTTTATGTCTGGACTCCATGTTCCAACGTTCAACCCTATCGCTTAGCTAGGTGAGGTTGTTAAAATGAATCTTTTTTTCTGTTCCAGATCATGATGCGGAGTAATAAAGTATAAAGCTGTGTTACTTTAATTTTAGTATTTTGTAAGATATTAAGACAGTACATAATATGATATTAAGACGATAGGTAATTCCCTAAGATCATTAAGGCGCCATCTCCACGGACGAGAGAATCGCAACGAGTCCGTCTTACTATCGTCGGATAATCTCCACGGTAGGTACCTACAATGATAATTCCGCCAGCGAACGCCACGAGACCGCAATGGATCGCCGCGTGACGTGATCGCACCGTCTCGTTGCGCCTCTCAACAGCGTGGCGGTGCACGGTGTGGTGGCGGTATCGCCGCGAGACACGACGGTATCGTCGCGACACTCAGTGGCATCGCCGCGAGACGCGACGAGTTCATGAAGTCGTCCGGCAGGGCGATTGTCTAAAACCTGCATCAATCATTATTACAATCTCAATTGTTCTCATTGGCGGAATTTGTGCGATTCTTGTTGCAACAATGAATGCATTGTGGCCAATAGTGCGCGAGCATTAACCAATCAGAGATGATTGCGATCGTGACATTGTAGCTGTCAAACAACCGCGGTAGGGCCACAGAGTCCAGACTCCAGGGACACTCGTCGTAATATCGCCGCGATAGTATCGTCTGTGGAGATTGGCCTATGGAGTTTGTATCTAATTTGGTGGCATGGCGAAACTATCCCCGAGATTCTCTCGTCCGTGCAGATGGCGCCTTAATTAAGTTTTGTACCTACTTACCTAATCAGATATTCTATTTTGTGGAATAGGCTACTCTACACTTATTTTTTAATAATAAAACAATTTTAGATTTCAGTTGATTTTATTTTATTAAAATTGTGTGATTTGATGTTATTACATCGTTTGTGATGGTAGCTGTTAACGAATTTCTTCTCACTTTTACTCATTTTTGCGATTTAGTAAAATATTATTATTTTATGAGGCTAGCTTTAAAATTAGCTGACATTAACTTTGAGTAAAATTGAGAATAAATACAATAATAATATGTAATTAGTACTACATCAACGGTTTTTAATACGTAACAATTCTTTCTTAATTTGATAATTTACATTTTTATCATTTATTTTTTATTTATTAAATTACACATGGCACTGTTAGTGTGAGTTGCTTGTATTTGTAAATTAAAAAGAAAAACGCCATCTATGATTGTGCATAAGAAGTTAAAGTTTGTTGCTATTCGACACTAGGTGGCGCAATTATGAATGGAATTAAAGTGTTGCTAGCTACAAAAATTAAATAAACATATTTCAGCGCCATCTATAATTACTTCTAAAAATTTAATGTTGTAGTCTACTAGACACTAGATGGCGCTTTCACGAAATAAAATTTAAGATATCTACTATGTAGAAATGTTTAAATAATAAATTGTTCGCATATATAATTAAATGCACATAATAATCTCAGTCCATAATACTATTGTGATAATTATATACATTGTATTTATGAAAGCGACTCTCTACATACACTAATATCCATACAAATATCGGAATACCTCGTATTACACAGTATAAATAAACGAATAAACTCTTACAACTAGCTTTTTTAAATATAATAAAAGTATTACAAAATAGAAAATAATACAGATCTTTGACTCGATGCTTACATCTAACAAGGAAGTACAGTACATCAGTGTACAATATAATAACAAAATTATAGAAACGTTATTTTTTGAATAAATATTCTTATTTTTACATGATATTAAGAGCATTACCAGTGTTTTGAATTTAAGTTATTTATGTACGCTACGCTTCACAAAGTTTATAATAATAATTCATAGAAGATGACCCTTATTTATTTTTACACATCGGAATTCAGAAGTGAATGAAAGATATTTTTAAATATCAAATAAGATAAATAAGAACCTAAAAATATGATTGTTCATTAATAATATTATGGCAACAATAGTTTCAGCGTGACTATGATATTGTCTTTGTTTAGCGTAGCATTCACTTGATATTAAAACACTTTGTGCCCAGATATTATAATATTAACAATCATCGGTAACCATACACTTATACAGTGTTTTAAGTATCATCCCATTATTTTAACAATACATTTTGTGAGGAAATAACATTATTTTTAGAGTCATTTTCAAGCTCCTTTACACCTTATTTTTTGTAAGTAGGTAGTTGAATTTTAAGGCTACTTTGTCTTTCCAAGTAGACAGACATTCACGGAATTTAGTGGCACTTTGGGATTCTTTGATATTTTTTACTTACTTTTAGGTTTAAATTGGGATTATTTTTAATTATTGGCTTGAAAATTCATAGGAAGGAACCTGTGAACTAGGTCAAAGCTCTCAAATTATGAATAATTTTAATCATAAATTAATTTGACAACATAGGTAGCCTACCTACCAACTTAGGTTTTAGAAATCTATCATCATCACTATAGGGTCTTGGACTGCAGTAATAAAATGACGTGATTTTTTCTACCTATAGCGGTAGTTTATGAGGCTTTTAAAAATCATGATTTTTATACCTATATATTTTCAACATAGACGTCAGGCTGTACGGAAGGTGAATATAATGACGTCACAATCCGTAAACGATATTAAAAAAAAATTAACATAAAAAATATTTAAAAAAAATTGTCGTTTACGCCATGTGACGTCATTAATCGCTTTCCGTACAGCGTGATGTTAATAATTAATTAAATATTTTAAAAATGAATAAAAATCAAGTTTTTTTAAATGAATTCGAGCCCCATAAACTACCGCTATAGGTACAAAAAAATCACGTCATTTTATTAGTACAGTCCAAGACCCTATTATGTAAATTGTAATAGTTACAGTAGTTACACGTAATAGATGTTACGAAATGTTAAGGTTCTTGTATGAAATATTTGATAATATGGCAGATTACAAAATTCTTAAGCTAATATTCACGTTCTCGCAAAAGGCATCGTAGATAAGGCACAAAGCGAAGGCACTGTGTTGTAAGACCTAAGGCATCTATTCCACAGGCTGCAGATGTGAGTTCAAAACAGAGTTCCACGTTCCACGTTTATTGTGATCTAACCACTCGAAATAATATGTACCTACCTATAGGAAAAAGAAAAGGCAACTGACTGACTGATCTATCAACGCACAGCTCAAACTACTGAACAGATCGTGCTGAAATTTGGCAAGCAAATAGCTACTATGACGTCCACTAAGAAAGGATTTTAGAAAATTCAACCCCTAACAGGGTAAAACAGGGGTTTGAAATTTGCATAGTTCACGCGGACTAAGTCACGAGCATAAGCTAGTTAAATAATAAACAGCCAAATAAGAAGAAGAAGAAGAAAGTAAGAAAGAAAACTTTTATTTAAAATAAGCAAATACGTCTTGTGTGTGTATAGCAATCCAAGCGATCGCATGCAATACAGTGAACGCGAAGAACAGAACTCTGAGTTCTGTAGCCTAGGCCAGTGGCTGTGGGACGATGCCTAAGACTAAAATTAATTCTAAAGCCTGACCAGAAAAATAAAATACCATATTGCGGAAAATCCGTGGAACTAATTTATACAGTACGACAAGGCTCTTTTGGCACTTGAATGACATTGACAGGGGGGCGCTGTTAGAGAACAAAGGCTTAGACTATTCAAACAAGAACAAAGGGGACACTTGACGGCAACGTTAGTTCCAATTTTCGCCACGCGCCAAAAGAGCCTTGTCGCACTGTACTCTTCCATTATACTTAGTGACCATAGACAATATACTAATGACGCTTCCAGAGCAAGTTTTTTATATTCCTGACCAGGCTAACAAGAAAAGAAGCGTATTAAATAGACGAAAATTTCCAAAATAAATACATAGCAATAGTCAATAGTACCGACAAGTGTACACAATGGGTCCCACTTGATCGCATCGGTAACATTCATTAAATCTAAGCGATTGCAGCATCTGATGTGACCTTGGAATAACCTTAAAAACTTCCGTCATAACAACAGTATGATGAAAAATTTAATTTAGATGTTTGATACTCAAAAAACTCAATTTTTTGCGCAACGGATCAGCCTGGCTGTCCAGCGTGGAAATGCAGCCAGTATTCTTGGCCCTATTCCATGCGGGCATGATTAGATAAGGCTAGCTTTCAGTTTAATTGTAATATCTATAGTAGGTAAAGCAAAAAAAAATTACTCAAATTTTGACTTTCCCATCGTCAATGTTTCAAATACTTAAAATGCCAGAAATAAAAAATCAATCTATCATGATCAGATGTAATCTGTCGATAAGTTACTTGGCAAAGTTACATAAAAAGTTTATTTGTCAAAAATTTATCAAATTTAAAAATAACAACGTTGCTGAGTAACTTATCGATAAAATTACAGATACTTTAGATAGATACTTATTATCTTTAATTTCGTCTGGTAGTAAATACAAAGATAATTTGTTTTATTTATATCACCACAAGCATTATTTAGATAATCAAAATTTGGGTTTTCGCTATAATTTTAAAGATTGTGAGTTTTAATAATCATTTTGATAAATCAGAAGCAATGAATGTCAACATTCCGATACTGGAGGAATGAAAAACCTAAGAGATTGTTTGCACTAAAGAATTTAAGAATGATTTGAGATTTTCCTAAAAATGTCAAAACAATCAGATGCCGCGACCGACCTACTAAAAACTAAGTTCGGGAATTCCGCAATTTGTTCAAAGTCCACTGGTTAGACACTAAACACATCAAGTATCGTCGTCCTCCTCTAACCGTCTATTCCTCTTCCTCTGCCTGTGTCGCTCCAGTCTCTTTCTATGGGCACTTTTCCGCTTTGGCGGCGTTATTTGACACTCACACCCCGCACGCACTTTGACATAATCCATCGACCACCCTCCTGACCCTGGCACGGAAAAGTGTCCTTCGGCGCGATGCCCTTGTGGCATCTCAGTTGCTGATGAATACCTCACCAGAGCGTAGGAGTAAGAATACTTTTGTACGCATCTGGATTGGTTGTACAACCTCGCATCGACGAATCTGCAAGGTTTGTCGACCACCCCAGGAGCGCATGACAGCTCATAGAGCCGTTGTTTATTTTCACCGTCCTCGTACAGTTCTACATAGAGACCGGTGGGGGTTCGGCCGCCTTTCTTGGCGACCATTTCTGGTATTGAAGGACAGCACTCCACGTCCCGGTTGGAACCTTCCTTCCTCAGGATCGACTGCATCTCGCGCCAGTGCGAGCGCTTCCATGCTGCTGTCGCGTCTAGTTCCTCGTCCGTCCTGAAAGCAATTTTTTTTTAATTAATAAATTTTCTTATTCCTTATCTTTTGTGTCAATTACTTCTATTTGGTTATTTAAAAACACTCACTTTAGACTTTTAAAATATCGTTGTGCGTAGGTAATTTATATGTCAATTAAAGCAGTTAGGAGGAATCACGGAGGAAAGATATAAGTCTAGTCCGTGGGAGGAATAATAGCGTTTGTCACTTGATTACCAAACTGATATTACCATCATTACGAACTGATAGACATCCACAGCTGGACATAGGTCTATAATCTCTTGTAGGGACTTCGTGACTATGAAAATTGATCTGTTGTTTTTGGCAGAACATAGTGAGCGTAGATTAATTTAAACTGCATTGAAAGAAAAAAACAAAAAATGTGACAAAACCCAATAATTGATAAAGGACAGTTTTGCTTATTATTGATGTAATCATAAAAAGTGACGCAAATGCATAAGTTACATCTGATACTACATGTAATAAAATTCTGATCATATCTAAGTCACTGATTAAAACCAAGTACTTAGACCAAACGATTTAAGGGTGAAATCTATAGAGCGCAATCTGACTTTGCTTAGACTTAAGACAGAGTTAAATCGAAAGACTTATTATTTGAATATAATAAACTTAGGCTGAGATCTATAGATCTCAGTCTAAGTTTAGTGGAATATAGGTATAGGCTACAAATTTTAGCATATTTTTATATTATTCAGCATCCGAATTGAGTACGATAGCGATATTAATATTTAAATCTGTTATTATAGACAATTAAGATTCTACCGTTAATTAATCTAATTAATATTAATATGATTGATTAAATCCTATCTGGGTCAGTCAATCTTAAGCCGATGATCAAATATGTTTTAAAATTGGCAATTTTTGAAATCCATGATAATAATTTGTCTATAAAATAAAGTTAATAAATAAAACCAAAATATTATGCAAGCGTATGTTGTAAACAGTAAGCTTAATAGAGACATAACATCTTTACTGATTCCAGATAATACTAAGACACGCTGCAATGCAAATGAGCTTGTTGATAAAAAAATCAAAACGATTTCTAGGCACTCAATAAAAACAGGTACTTATCTGAGTTGGATAAAGTGCATGATATCTTAAACGAGTACGGCTTAATGAACGGCGAACATAAACAGTAAAGATAAAAACATTTTCATTACATAAGTACCTGAAGGTATAATCTTAGAAGGCAGAGCCGCAAAGTAGTTTTAATTGCGTACCGATCTTAGGACATATTATTAACAGTTTTACTATCGGTAGTAGGAATTTCAAAGATTCTGAATTCTGAAGATTTTATAACTTGACAAATTGTAATAAAAAATGTAACTATATTCAGTCAGTAGTACAACCAATAGGTCGTATTCCTGTTTGATATCGCATAAATTTCCAGCCCCGGATCTAGAATTATTTCGAGGTGGGGCAAAATTGAAAAATGCCACCCCGCCCAACAATATTTTTTTATCTTTATAACACAAAACTTATTAACTTATTAATACACGGTTCTTCGAACTTCTAAGAACTTTGAATTGTAAAGCCGGGTATCCACTATGTTCGCGAACTAACTGTGCTCCGCGCATCTGAAACCACTCTGATGGAACAGACAGAGCTCCCCTAGTTTGTGTTCGCCCAAAAAGCGCCACCGATTGGAGCGCAGAGCGCGCACCGTTGCACGCTCCAGGAGCGCGACCGGTTCCACTATGTGGAGCAGTTGCGAGCATAGTGGACAGTGGACACCCGGCTTAGTAATTAGGTAAATGAAAAGTATACTTACAGCACGCGGTGCGCGTGGGGAGCGCGGCGCACGCGGCTCGCGTTTCCCATCACGTCGCCTGCGCCCGCCACTGCCCCACACAGCACCTGCAAACACAACATCCTCCTTTAGTACAGTACTATCTATTTATCCATTGGCGTAAGAGGCGAAGCAGCTCGGAGCGTACAGGTGCCAGGCCGGCACCACGGAGGAGCAGCAGCGGGATCTCAGCTGTGCTAGTGACGTCTAGCCCCCAAGGGGAGAGAGTGAGCATAAGGGACAAGGAGGAGACATAAAGTAACTTGTAGAGAGTCAAGAAGGCGCCCCGGGAAAACACCGAGAGCAAGTACCGTACGGGCGCCCTTCCGTGATTCGGCCCATATAACCGAGAGGTTGGTGGAGCCATGGGAGGTGGAGGGTTGTTCCAGTACTATCTATTTACTCACTCACCTCATCATCATTATCATCAACCCATCGCTGGCCCACTACTGAATACAGGTCTCCTCTCAGAATGAGAAGGGTTTTGGACACAGTCCACCAAACTGTTCAAGTGCGGATTGGCAAAAACAAGAGAAGCTGGGCACTATACAAATCTTCCAGGGCCTACAGATTTGTCTGATTTAGCGGATTATAGCGAACTAGCTTATGCTCGCGGCGTGGACTACACAAATTTCGAACCCCTATTTTACTCCCTTAGGGGTTGAATTTTCAAAAATCCCTTAGCGGATGCCTACCTCATAATAGCTAACTGCATGCCAAATTTCAGCCCAATCCGTCCAGTAGTTTCAGTTGTGCGTTGATAGATCAGTCAGTCAGTCAGTCAGTCCTTTGAATTTTATATATAAAGATGTGAAAACTGTTGATTTGGTAATATAATGAAGTGATATAACTAGCCGGCTATTATAAAAATTCCATAATTGGTTAAAAATACCTAGTTTACCATAAGTCGAATGTTGAATCTTGAATTACAGACGAAATGCCAAAAGAGGTTTAACTTGATATTGATTCAATGTGTTCCCAAAAATGTACCGTTGAAATGGGTCTGTACAGTAAATACTATTCGACAAGGCGACAATTTACTTGATCATCACGTTTTCTTTGTTGTCACCTCACACTCTTCAAACAAATAAATCGTGTACGTAATAGTGGCAACTAGCAAGGTGATGAAATGAATTCGTTATGCTTCGTCAGACACGTGTGCATTTTAATCGTTGAGAAATACATAGTAATCTTAGTAATACAGTGGCCCTACCGCGGTTGTTTGACAGCTACAATGTCACGATCGCAATCACCTCTGATTGGTAATTGCTCGCTCACTATTGGCCACAATGCATTGTTGCAACAAGAATCGGACAAATTCAGCCAATCAGAACAATTGAGATTGTAATAATGATTGATGCAGGTTTTAGACAATCGCCCTACTGAGTTGTATGGATAGGAGTAAGCCTTTATTTGGAGACATGAAGAAAATTATTAGAGAAATGAAATAAATTATTTAAGTACCTATATAAGTAACTAGGTACTTAATTAATAAGTTTTATTAACAACTTCTTCGATTAAATATAAAATAATTGTGTCAGAAGACCTAGCTATAATTGATATCTAGCTAGTTACATAATTAGTATAATATGTACCTAGTAGATTAACAAAAGTTACCCTTAAATGCACATTCCATAAAAAATATTACGTACAGTACCCGGCCGAAAGTAATGTACGTCGACCTTTAGAATGACATTTCTGATTCGTAGGGCGTTGTCTCTGTCACTCATACCTATATGACGTTTTATCGGTCTCAACGACAGGGACAATGCTCTACAAATATGCTATCTCCTTCTATAGGTCGATGTACATTATGCAGCGTACTGTGTGTAGTTCTGTTCTCATTTGAATATTAACCAATCGAACTCAATGAAATTTTACAGACATGTTCTAGAAACAAAATGCGTGTCTGTGGTTTTCCAGATTTCCGTAAAAATGTTAGTTACACGGGCTCAAAGAATTGTATGTAAATTTTTGGGCCTGTGGAGCTTTAAAACATTTATTTAACACACACAGATATTCATTTTTAGAACGTGTCAATCAAATTTTATCGAGTTTGATTGGTTAATTCTTAAATGAGAAGAACTACGGTAGTAAGGAACGCGCGACAAACAAACTACTCTTTTTTATTACAATAAAAATTAATTTTCAGAATGCGGAAATGTATTTAGTTAGTTTAGTTAGCAGTTAGCCTTTTATCATTTGTGTTCCTCCATGGTAATAGATAATAGATAAATTTCCAATAGATACACCTTATCTTATTTCCTGAGGATTTTGAGATTATTATAATACAGTCGATAAAGAAACTCCTTTACAACTAGAGTATTATTGTAGGTTAATGCTAGATTAAATCACAATCCATGATATTTAATCAATAATAATTATTACAACAATTATTGTTGTTATTGTTTTTAGTTTTGAAAAACACGTCGACTTTGTTTTAATTTTTTTTTAAATTAAGTTTGATAAGTTGTTTTTATTAAGTATTACAAACCTGTACCTTTTTATTTTATTGCATGAAAATAAAATCCATTTTACGTTCTCCCCTGGGAGAACGCTTTTTTATGATTGGTGGACTCAAAAGTCACGTAATCAAGACGATATGCGGAATGAGGGCACACGAGTAGATATCCCTTCTGTGATGAGGGTACCGAACGGGCGTGGGCCGACTTTTATGCTAAGCATCTGCCTAAGCTTGGCGATAGGGGGTGTCTATTAGGTGGTGGTTTATGTTTGGCTATCACAGCTTTTTTTGGCGTAGTACAATAGCACCTTGACATTATTAGTAGCAGTATGTTAGTCATCGTCAAGCTAGAATAAAGTATTAACATACGCATTGGTCTTGTAACGTGTTACTTTATGTTTACACTTCGCTAACTCTTGTATAATCGTTAGTCAAGATGATTTGCCTTGATAGTTGAAGAAGGTCGAACCATACATAAGCGCTAATGGCTTTTAAAGTTTATTAGTTCAATAAGCACTGTAAGAATATGGAATGCTCTTCTGGCTCCCGTTTTTAGGGTTCCGTACCTCAAAAGGAAAAACGGAATCCTTATAGGATCACTTTTTTGTCTGTCTGTCGGTCTGTCAAGAAACCTACAGGGTACTTCCAGTTGACCTAGAATCATGAAATTTGGCAGGTAGGTAGATCTTATAGCAGACATTCGGGAAAAATCTGAAAACCATCAATTTGTGGTAACATCACACAAAAAAAAATTAAATTTTGGTCATGAACTAATAATTAGGATTTTCAATTTTCGAAGTAACATAACTATATCAAGTGGGGTATCATATAAAAGGGCTTTACCTGTGCATTCTAAAACAGATTTTTATTTATTTTTATGCACCATAGTTTTTGAATTATCGTGCAAAATGTCGAAAAGATACGACTGTAGTACGGAACCCTCGGTGCGCGAGCCTGACTCGCACTTGGCCGGTTTTAGCTACTAGCTACAATATTGGGACCAAATGAAGACTGAATAGGCATCTTCAGGCCGCTCCAACTTAGGCTGCATCATCACTAACTATTAGGTGTGATTGTCTGTCTACCAACATGATTTTAGGTTAATGGGAAGTAACCTGTAGGTTTTCTTTACAGACACGACGGACAGACGACGAATATTCTCTTTAATAATGAATTCTAGCCCCATAAACTACCGCTGTACAAAAAATCATATCATTTTATTCCTAAAGTCCGATACCCTATTGCCAGGAACTATGAAGAAGATGCAGGGGTCCTTGTATAGTGCATTCAAAATAAACTGGCGTGATTCCACTTGAGACCGTCATTAACAATATTTAATAGGATTAAGTCGTGGCGGGTGAATTCAAAAGTATAAACACTATGAGGTTGAACCGGCTCCTTTAAAAATGAATGGGCTCTATGAGTGTTTGGTTTATTACCCCTATTGTTTACGTGGCATGTTGAATGCAATCCTATTGTTATTGCTAATGACGGTCTCAAGTGGAATCACGCCAGTTTATTTTGAATGTACTATACAATATATCGCGTTCTGCCTCCTTTGGCAATCTCAAAGCGCTACCAGTTTCACTACATATTGATTTATTGCAAGTAGCAACAGGACTTTGGGTACAGGATGTAGATTAGATAATATTCTGAGAAATACGGTCTCACGATCGTTGTAGCCTGTAACTGTAGGCTGTAGGCTATACAGGCTATAGCTGAGGCTTGTGTCATATCATATTATGTCACCGCGGAGACAAAGGGGGCTGACTAATCCGTAGTGACTTCGACATGACATTTCAATATTGTATCAATATTTTGAAACAAGGAACGACGTCAAGTTGCGTCAAGACATGGCTTCTAGTCTTGTTCTATATTATGATACCCCACTTGCTTACTTTGAAAGTTGAAAATACTAATTATTTGCTCGTGAACACATTTTAATTTTTTTTGTGATGTAATCACAAATTCACGGTTTTAAGGTTTTTCCCCTCATGTCTGCTGTAAGACATTCCTTCCTGTAAAAATTCATGATTCTAGGTCAAGTACCCTATAGGTTTCTTGACAGACAGACAGATAGACAGCAAAGTAATCCTATAAGGGTTTCTTTTTCCTTTAGAGGTACGGAACCATAAAAATCATGATTGTATAAATTACTCTCTTTAATAATGAATTCTAGCCCCATAAACTACCACTATATAAAAAATCTATTAGAGAGATATTCTATATTGATATTTTGTATATACCTACCTTATAAGGTATAGGTAAGAGCTATAAGCTGCCTATAGGCAGCTTATAGCTCTTAATTGAAAATTGTTATCTTTTCATTTTATAACATCGTTTGTGTCTCATTATAATGGCGTTTAAATTAACTTGCACCTAGAGGTTAGTTCAAACGCCGTTTTGTTATAACGTTAATCCGAATATGTTCACTTAACAGGGTTAAATGAGAGGCGGAAGAGTGTTAACCCACAAAACGGCACAAGGCTAGCATTAACTGTTTATTATAATAATATTATCCCAAGTTTTAGTGCGCTTTTATGATCCTCACTTCAGAATAACACCAGTTGTATCCACTCTAGGCAGACACCGAGTTACGCTATAAAGTATTAGAATAACTTTTGATAATGGGACTAAATAGGAAGCTTATAGCTTAAAGATTTAAGGGCTGTAAACAATCCGATACGAGTTTTTGGGTTCCGTACCTCAAAAGGAAAAAGGGAACCCTTATAGGATCACTTTGTTGTCTGTCTGTCTGTCGGTCTGTCAAGAAACCTACAGGGTACTTACCGTTGACCTAGAATCATGAAATTTGGTATGTAGGTAGGTCTTGTAGCTGACATTAGGGGAAAAATTTGAAAACCGTGAATTTGTGGTTATAACACAAAAAAATTTAAATTGTGGTCATGAACTAATAATTAGTATTTTCATTTTTCTAAGTAAGATAACTAGGTATATCAAATGGGGGTATCACATGAAAGGGCTTTTACGTGTATTCTAAAACAGATTTTTATTTATTTTCATGCATAATAGTTTCTGTTAAAAATGTCGAAAAAAAATACACGAGTACGGAATCCTCGGTGCGCGAGTCTGACTCGCACTTGGCCGGTGTTTTTTTTTAAATTATTAAGCACTTAAGCTACTAATTTTGTCTTGGCACCTCATCAAAATCCACCGTAAAAAAGATATAAAATTGAAGCTAATGAAATAAATTAACTGTAGTGACAATAAAATTGATAGGTAACACGTTTAAAAAGTAGTTAAAAAGCTATAAGATCGGTCAAGTTTAGATAAAGCTGTCAAAGGTGAACATTTGAGTCTTTAATCTAAGCGTATGTTGAGACGTACAGTACGCCGCCGAAAGTAATGTACATCGACCTTTAGAACGAGATAGCAGATTTGTAGCGCGTTGTCCCTGTCGTTGAGACCGACAATACGTCATATAGGTACGAGTGACGGAGACAACGCTCTACAAATCCGAAATCTACAAATTCTAAAGGCTGCTTTACATTATACTTTCGGCCGCGTACTGTAGGCGGCGTAGACAGAGTGAACTAGAGTATGGGAACTCTCGGTTGGATCCTGAATCGACGATATGTTAATTCTTTGATTCATTTAACGAGTTTTGACAGACACGCCAGACGGACAAGCATACAGACAACGAAGTGATTCTGTAAGGGTTCCTTTTTAGGGTTCCGTACCTCAAAAGGAAAAACGGAATCCTTATAGGATCACTTTGTTGTCTGTCTGTCTGTCTGTCTGTCAAGAAACCTACAGGGTACTTCCCGTTGACCTAGAATCATGAAATTTGGCAGGTAGGTAGATCTCATAGCTGACATTTGGGGAAAAATCTGAAAACCGTGAATTTAGGGTTAGATCACACAAAAAAAATGAAATTGTGGTCATGAACTAATAATTAGTATTTTCAACTTTCGAAGTGAGTGACTATATCAAGTGGGGTATCATATGAAAGGTCTTCACTTGTAAACTCTAAAACAGATTTTTATTTATTTTTATGCATCATAGTTTTTGAATTATCGTGTAAAATGTCGAAAAAATACGACTGTAGTACGGAACCCTCATTGCGCGAGGCTGACACGCACTTGGCCGGTTTTTTTCTCTGAAGATACGAAATTCTAAGAACAAGAATTTCCCTAGGTTACCTGTCTGATTATGAAGTAGGGAATTAAGGAAGTCAGAAAGTATTAAATGAAAATATTACAATAAAACTTAAAGCTAGCCTTATCTAATTAAGTAAGATTTTTAATTAAGTGTGTCGATTTCTTTTCTTTCCACATACTTTTGATAGAATACGTAAACAGACACGAATCAACAGTTAACAAATTAATTTATTGGCTATTTGTATTTAAATTAATTTATAACTTAATTAGGTAGATATTATTATGTTCTTATAATATATTTGAATTCTATAAGTGTAATAAATAGTAGCGGACGCCTGCGTGATTTAGGTTTTCGAAATTCTATTCTGGCAAAGGAGATTGCCTATTTTCTTAGGAGCTTTCAAACAGCATTTTCGGTGAAAGCTCTCAGTCGCTAGTCGGCTTGAATTCTTTCGACATCTTGAACAATAAAATTATTATCGTCATATTTCAACAAATTAACACAAAACAATGTTAAATTTTATATTGTATAAACCTTCCTCTTGAATCACTATCTATCTATTGATGAAAACCGCATTAAAATCCGTTGCGTAGTTTAAAAGATCTAAGCATACAGAGGTACAGACGTCGGGAAGCGACTTTGTTGTATCATGTGTACTATGTAGAGATAGGGAATATGGATGGATTATAGGCATCATTAAAATTATAATTTATTTGAATATATAGTATTGGATATCGATTTTCTTTTCCTCCATCAATATTCATAATATCATCAAACATTTATCGAACATAGGTTGTTTAAAATTCATACATAAATAGTATATTCATTATAAATATTCACGATGTAGATAAGCATCAGACATTTGTGTAGCATCCGAGTTTGTCAACATCACACCTGTTTTATTAGGCTGGACGCACATTGGCGCCGATTCTGTTGTCTTTCTCTAAACTAAATTTGGAGTATCTGCATGTTTTTTCTTTTTAATATTGCTAAAAAAGGACGGAACATGAACTTTACATTTAAAGACTCTAAATTTTATTGCACGCTACAAAACTTAAAAACTGCTCAGCTGACTGCTCTAAATTAAAAACTGTCAAACTGTGTCTGTCCTTTTCATATTACACTAGCTGACGCCCGCGACTTCGTCCGCGTGGATTTAGGTTTTTACAATCCCGTGGGAACTAGTTGGTTTTCCGGGATAAAAAATTGCCTATGTCACTCTCCAGGTCTTTAACTATACCCATGCAAAAAATCACGTCCATCGCTCCATTGCGACGTGATTGAAGGACAAACCAATAAACCAACAAACAAACACACTTTCGCAATATGGGTAGTGATTAGTAAGAAGATGATGCGAATACTTACTAAAACATATCAAAGTAAAACACAGGACAAAACAAAGCTCATAATTCAATAATTTTACAGATACTTAAATAATAACAATATGTCCCATTTTACTTTCCAGGGCTTGAACTCCAAAATTCCAGTTTTAGTGTAACTCCGGAGCTTTGAAAGATTAGAGGTTCGTTTGTAAAACCGGAGTTGTCATGAAATTAATCGGAGTTTAGATTATCAAATTTTTGTAAAAAAAAAAGGGGAGCTTTTTCAGCAGTCACTGACACAGTATAGTCTTAATAAAATATGGTAAAACTTATACAATTTTATCAACGTAAAATATAATTTTAAAAATCTAAAAGATAATTGGTAAAATTAAAACCTACTATCAATTTTCTTCAAACTGGAATGCTAATTAGCTTGTTTAAAAATATGAAATAAATTATAAAGTGTTGATTTGATAGACGTCAACAAACACAAAGTCATAAATAACCAAATAATTATAACCGCGTCGCATCGCGGTCGAGTTCGGTGGACAGGTGACCTAAATAATTCAGAGTTCACACACTACATTTTAATCAAACATTTGAATGCACGGCTCGAACCTCCATTTTTAAATCATTGGCCGACGGGAGATCATCCGGTCCATATTAATGACATTACCAATATACTAATGATAAAGCTTATTTCGTGATTTAACGACATTGTATTGAACTTCACCTCTCGCAGCACTGCAGTCCCGTATGACGAACACTCATGCAACTGAGACGAAATAACGGCAGATGAAAATCGCCAAATTAATCGTGATATATACCAGTTTTATACAATAAATACAATATCTCCGATATAATATTCTAGAATCATATTATTATGTTGAAAGTTGTAGTTTCACTGATTATTATTAATTTACAAAATAATTTAATCGATACATTTTGTTAAAGAAAATATTACAATAAAACCTTATTGTAATATTTAGCTAGGCTTATCTAATTACTATAACAAATCATGCCCGCGTGGAATGGTGCCAAGAATACTGGCTGCATTTCCGCGCTGGACAGCTATAGGCTGATCCGTTGCGCAAAAAATAAGCCAGTGCTTCTGTCACTAGATGAGGCGGTGAAATGTCTCGTAATTCTCGTAATTTTTTTTTACCACTAAGACTCCATGGCCCCAGGGTCTCCACGGCAAACGGAACAAAAATATAACTCTCGATAAGAGAGGCATACTTGCGCCGCTTGCCGTTTTCAGCTATTTCTGCTGCGGCTCCCGGTCTTGATGCTGTCTCCCTGATATCGATACTTAATATTATAAATGCCAAAGTGTATGTCTGTCCATCTGCTACCTTTTCACGGCTCATTCATTTAACCGATTTTGACTAAAGGAACAGAGTTGGTAAGCTTGAATCCCTGGGACGGGCATAAGCTACTTTTTATCCCGTAAAATCAAAGAGTTCCCACGGGATCTTTAAATGCCTATCTGTTTATCCGATTGTGACCTGAATTGTTCCACAGATAGCTTGCATCCCGTGGATGGGCACAGGCTACTTTTTATCCCGTAAAATCAAAGAGTTCCCACGGGATCTTTAAATGCCTATCTGTTTATCCGATTGTGACCTGAATTGGTCCATAGATAGCTTGCATCCCGTGGATGGGCACAGGTTACTTTTTATCCCGTAAAATCAAAGAGTTACAGAGAGATATCATCATCATCATGATCAACCCATCGCCGGCTCACTACAGAGCACGGATCTCCTCTCAGAGTGAGAAGGGTTTTGGCCATAGTCTACCACGCTGGCCCAGTATGGATTGGCAGACTTCACACATCTTTGAGAACATTATGGAGAACTTTCAGGCATGCAGGTTTCCTCACGATGTTTTCCTTCACCGTTAAAGCAAGCGATATTTTAATTACTTAAAAACGCACATATAACTCCGAAAAGTTAGAGGTGCGTGCCCGGGATCGAACCCCCGACCTCCGATTGGAAGGCGGACGTCCTAACCTCTAGGCTACCACAACTTAACATACACGTGCTTAGCGTAGCACAGAGAGATATAAGAAGAATAAAATTTAACTATGATAAAGTAAGTTTATTATGTGTTTAAGATATTCTTTTCATTAGGTATGCAATCCATTTTATAGTTCATTTATGAGAAAGTATTAAAACGAACACATCTAAAACACTTTACCGATAAAGGCCTGACGAATTGAAGTTTGATAAAGAAATTGATTGGTCTTAAGATTGGGTTAATCGTCCGTAAACACGCCGTTAAATTTTTATGTCCATTGATATGGTGAATGATTTGTTAAAAGTACCCTAACATGAAAGTAACAAATGAGCTATACAGAAATTGATAAAAACTTGAGTATTACTTAACTAGTGACGAAATGGAAATTATACTGCACTAGATGATGCCCGCGACTTCGTCAACGTAGATTTAAGTTTTTAAAAATCCCGTGCGAACCTAGGCTATGTCCATTGTCCTGGGATGCAATATATCTCAGTACCAAATTGTGAAAAGCAGAAATACACACTTTCGCATTTCTAATATTACTTTGGAAGTATGAATTTCAAAAGTAGATACGTAATTTAATGTAGTTGCTTTGACACCCTAATATTATAAAAATGTATTTGTTAGTTCGTAGGTATGTAGGGGGTAATCGTAGTACTAATGTTTTTTTAAATTCAGATACAAGTTAGCCCTTGACTGCAATCTCACCTGGTGGTAAGTGACGATGCAGTCTAAGATGGAAGTGGGCTAAGGAAGGGGTATGGCAATTTTTAATAAACCCATGCATGCCCCTTTGGTTTCAACAAGGCATCGTACCGGAACGCTAAATCGCTTGGCGGCACGGGTTTGCCAGTAGGGTGGTAGCTAGCCACGGCCGAAGCCTCTGATAAGATTCTGAAAAAATTTCACTACTAGAGTGTTACGTTATCCCCCAGTGCGTTAAATTATACAACGCGCATGAAGTCGCGAGCAAAAATTAGTCATAATATAAGTGCGAAAATTTAGGCAACCGAAACGTCAGACAATAATTAGTAAATTGGCCAATTAGCATTGATCCTTTAACAATAGATTAATCACCTACTTAGGTAACCTAATTAAATTAATGTCAATGATAAATGATGCAACCTATCTCTGTACCGAATTTCGTCAAAATCAAATTCGAAAGCATAGTTTCGTTTGTGATTGATTGGTGAATTAAAATGGTTAGTGCCCACTGAGATTTTCGTCTCTGTCATTTGTATGGGATTGCGTAACAGAGAGAGCCCTATATACCTACTAACTTCTTTCTATGGATAGAGTATACTTTATTTATTTACTAGCTGATGCCCGCGACTTTGTCCGCGTGGGATTAGGTTTTCAAAAATCCCGTGGGAACTCTGATTTTCCGGGATAAAAACTAGCCTATGTCACTCTACAGGTTATCTATACCCATGCAAAAAATCGCGTCAATCTGTTACACCGTTGCGGCGTGATTGAAGAACAAACCAACGAACCAACGAACCAACAAACAAACACACTTTCGCGTTTAAAATATAAGGGTACTGAGGTACTGATTGGTGCATAAAAATGGTTAACGCACACTGAGATTTTCGTCTCTGTCATTTGTATGGGATAACGTAACAGAGAGAGTGCTATCTGCTATACTAACTTCTTTCCATGGATAGAGTATACTTTATTGTTTTATATGGAAGGAACATCGGGTCAATAACAACAGCCTATCAAGTAACGCTTAGCGGGTCGTAAATCAAGTGGTATCCCTTCACCATATAAACCTGGGGTTTATCTCGCCATTAAAATGGGGGAATAAAACTTTAATACGTATAAACGGTGGTTTTATAGTCTGTTTGAACGGGTAAATACAGGGTGTTACCAGAACGCTGGCAAAAACAAAGACAGGTGGATAGTACTGATCATCTGATGATTACTGATATTATACCACAAAAAAAACGCGGAAAAAAATATAAAAAAGTCCTATAATTTTGTAAAAGTTTACGATATATTGCAAATAAAACATGTGATTGACGCTAGAGGTCAACGAACGTTGCCTAAGTAGGCCACTCGGAGTCAATGCCACGTCGTTGGCGGGGCATTGTCCTGAGTTTTCCACGCTATACATTTCGGGTTTGTACAATACAAAATCACTAAGACTACAAAATGAGGTAAATGGTTATTATTGGTATTGGATTGTGTTTAGATAGTATAGCAAATTAGCAATAACGCTAAGTTTTAGCTAGCGTTTTGGTCACACCCTGTATAATAGCGGCTTATAATATATTATTATAGTGCAAATAAGTACTTTGATCCAGAAAGTTTGGAGTAGGTGAGTGTGTAGGAAATGATGTATGAAATATCCATCCATACTAATATTACAAATGCGAAAGTGTGTCTGTCTGTCTGCTAGCTTTTCACGGCCCAAAAGTTTAACTTATTTGGATGACATTTGGTACAGATTAAGCTTACATCCCGGGGACGGACATAGGCTACTTTTTATCCCATAAAATCAAAGAGTTCCCACGGGATTCTTAAAGCCCGTCCGCTTAGCCGATTTCAATTAAATTTGGTGCAGTAGGTAGGTTACGTCCCGGAAATTGGACATGGGATTTTAAAAAACCTAAATCCATGCAGACGAAGACGCGGGCATCATTAGTAGTCTATTATCATCATCATGACCAACCCATCGTCGGCTCACTACAGAACACGGGTCTCCTCTCAGATTGAGAAGGATTTTGGGCATAGTCTACCACGCTAGCCATGTGCGGAATGGTTAGACTTCACACACCTTTGAGAACATTATGGAGAACTCTTAGGCATGCAGGTTTCCTTACGATGTTTTCCTTCACCGTTTTTTTTTTTTTTGTGTGTCCTCTATTCTTTCCTCCGACATGATGGTCGGAGACTTTTGATAGTTGACATGGCTTTTTCCTTCACCGTTAAAGCAAGTGATATTTAATTACTTAAAACGCACATGACTCCGAAAAGTTAGAAGTTGGTCGGTCGGAGGGAGGCCCGGGATCGAACCCCCGACCTCCGATTAGAAGGCGGACGTCCTAACCGCTAGGCTATCACAGCTTAGTAGTCTATATAGTCTATACCTATACGTTCCACAACATACCCGTTCCACTAACACACACACACTTGAACTTGGTAGCGATTGTTGTCTCATAATTGAATATTGTTCGCGAGCCATTGTCAGTTAATTGACATGTCACCCGACGCCGCTCGTTACCGCGCGGTGATTGATATCTGCACCGTTTCCACTAATGACACGGACACACACGAGGTTTACATATTTGTATCCAATTGCCAGCTATTGATTAATTCAGTTTTCATGCTTGGCTGCTATTTTCAAAAAAAGTAAAATGGCAGACTGCTAGGTAGGTCAAAATATTCAAAGCCCTTTCTTTGAGTTTAATTAGTTGGTATGAAAATGAGAAGCAAATTACGTTAGTATGGAGAACGCTGAGTAGCATTCAAGGGGAAACTATTTTGTGCCTTTCGTGAGAAGACACTACGTCAATAGACACACTTGGACAAAATCGATTTAAATTCTTATTATTTTCAACTAATTTCAACGACTGCTTCTAAATGTAAATAATTATTCATAATTCATTGTATATTTTATATGATTTTATCTAATTTTATTATATACCTTTATATTTATATTTGTTCAGCCTGGGGCAGATTTTGTCCATCTCGTTTTGTTAAGTTTTGAGTTTTACTTGAATTTTTTGCCCCGTTGCACTATTGTCGTACCTACTCCTAGCACAAGCTTTTCGCTTAGTTGGAGAGGAAAGGGATTAGTCAGCATGATAAACTTGGCTAACATTCTTTATAAAAAAATTGTTTACAACAAACGCTTACTATCATTTTATTATCATCTAGCTAGACGATAACATTACGTTTCACGTCTCATCACAAGTGCGTATATTTAATTATGTTATAAAGATGATAACATTAATTAATTATTACGACTATTGTCCCAGGCGTCTCGCCGGGTCAATTTAATACGAATTAAGCTCTTGCGTAGACAATAACAATCATATTAATAGTTGTGTTAACTAGGTTATTGCCAGTAAAGGAGGGCCATATTGGATGATGTCCGAAGCTATTGGATGTATAGCCTCAATAGCTCAACGGGTAAAGGAGTGGACTGAAAACCGAAAGGTCGACGGTTCAAACCCCACCCGTTGCACTATTGTCGTACCTACTCCTAGCACAAGCTTTACGCTTATTTGGAGAGGAAAGGGGAATATTAGTCGTTTAACATGGCTAATATTCTTTGTTAAAAAAAAAAAGCTATAGTATGTAAACCAGAGATGTAAATACAAAGAAGCATTACAAAGCTAAAAGCGCTCGGAGCGATTTGCTGGACTACAATGATTTAGAGCCGCCTTTCATGTGTAATCTGAAGTGTAGATGTGCTGTGGAACGCTTGCCGCACTCCATTACGACAAGTGCTTCTGATACACCAATCCTTTGAACGTGTATTCTCATGTTTCATTAAAAAAATATCGTTGTTAGGGTTCCGTACCTCAAAAGGAAAAAGGAACCTTATAGGATCACTTTGTTGTCTGTCTGTCTGTCGTATCTGTCAAGAAAATCTAAGAGTACGTGGCACGGCCCGCGCCCGCCAAGCATTAGCATAAAAATGTCATCCCTTAACTCAGTAGTATGAAAGAGGTCACTAAAAGTCCCGCAAATTGCTATTGCGCTGGAACCATGTCTCATAAACATCAAAATGACGTCATTTTGACGTCAGCCAAAATAAAAATATACCATCAGCTCCAAACTTCAGACTAGTGCTGACGTTACTAAAATGGCGGCCACATGCATTAGCAATTTGTGGGACTTATAACATAAATCAATTTACTGTCAGTAGCAATGACAATAAAACGGCTTATGGTAATCCCACGCCTTTAACCATTGTTGTACTCGATGGTCACTTCATTATATCTAGCTAATATACATAATATAATAATGTTATATGATGTTGAATACTACTATGACGCAGATAGAGGAAGATCCCAGGACCGCCAGACCTTAACCTATTTTCTGAGAAACAAAATGTGTGGGAGTTGTGGGACAGAGTAGTGTTATTGTACTATGAAATATACTGTTAAAGGTACGTATTTAAAACATTACTCAATTTTCTTAAAGTCAGAGTGCTGATTCTTATGTATGTTTTACAATATAATATTATTGTTAAAATATACTACCAGACATTTCCCACCAGCGATTGTTTTCGCCAGACGAGCGTTAAAACCTCGCAAAATTTCATCTTACCTTTTCTGTTATTGGTCGGAATCGTAATTTTTAACCGACTTCAAAAAAAGGAGGAGGTTCTCAATTCGTCGGAATCTTTTTTTTTTTACATGATAGTGATACCCAGTAAATAATTGCACATAAATATCACCACACCACTCAAACTTTAAGAAAAGTGGCTAATATTTTTGTACGTACCTTTAGCAGCTGATATAACTTTGCCCGTGTCGGGACAAGTAAATAAAACGTTAAAAGTATACACTAACAGTACTCTATTCCACACATGTTGTTTCTCAGGAAATTGGTAAGTAACGTCTGGCGGCCCTGGAATCTTGGACCAATATACCTACTGTATTATTGAAGTTGCTGAATAGTACTACAATGCAGATAATAATCTACGAGCAGTGGGCGTGATTTATTTTGATGTTCATTGCTTTGTCATTAGGTATATGATTGACGTCATATTATACAATATTGGTCGTGGTAAATGATTTATTTGTGTTGTAAATTAACTCGGATATTATTGTGGCAACGTTGACTGTGTAAAGGAAAGGTTCAAAGTATATGGAATCGACATAATATAGTATTTAGTGATTTTAATGTGATTAAGTATAATAGAGCCTCAATAGCTCAACCGGTAAAGGAGTGGACTGAAAACCGAAAGGTCGACGGTTCAAACCCCGCCCGTTGCACTATTGTCGTACCTACTCCTAGTACAAGCTTGACGCTTAGTTGGAGAGGAAAAGGGAATATTAGTCATTTAACATGGCTAATATTCTTTATAAAACAAAAAAAAAACAAAAATCCTGAATCAATCAAAAATATTAGACTCTGATTCGTAAAGTTCTAATTTATAAGATACAATATAAATAATGTACCAAAATTACTAGGTAGTAGGTACCCATATTATAATGCAAAAGTGTTTTTGTTGGTTTATTGGTTAGTTGGTTTGTCCGTCAATCACATCGCTATGGAGCAATGAATCGACATATTTTTTTTTGCATGGATGTAGTTAAAGACCGAGAGTGACAGCTAGAGAAAACAAGTGCCGTGATTGCCTAGTGGTCAAGATGTCCGCCTCCTATTCCGAAGGTCGGGTGTTCGATTCCAGCACGCAACACGGAGGAAAATATTGAGAGGAAACCTTGTAGCACTAGCAGGGCGGAGAGTTCTCCATAATGTTTTCAAAGGAAATCTGCCAAGCCGCACTTGGCCTAATCTTCTTCATTCTGAAAGAGACCTGTTCTCCGTAGTGAGCCAGCGATGGGTTGGTCATGATGAAGCTATGAAACTGTAGGAAAACCTGCATCAATCATTATTACAATCCCAATTGTTCTGATTGGCTAAATTTGTGTGATTCTTGATACTACAATGCATTGTAGCCAATAGTGAGCGAGCGTCAACCAATCAGAGGTGATTGCGACCGTGACATTGTAGCTGTCATTCTACCGCAATCGAGCAGCTGGTCCGTAACAAGCTGTCCATTAACTTTCACAACGTATCAAAGCATACGGTAACCGAAATGAATTCGAAACGTCGTCTTATCCTCGCGAAGTTATTAACTTGAAGATCCTGATAGACGTATCTGATCCGCGTGGATAATTGTACGTCAAACATGCGCATGCGCAATGTAAAAGAGTGTAGCACGTTACGGCTGAGTTATAAAGTCAAAATCGACTTTGGATAACCAAATTATTTGGTAGAGTCGAAATATTGTGATGTGTTTTTTATTATTATTTTTTGTGTGGCAACGCATCGGCGGCTCCTCTGGTGCTGCAAATGTTCATGGGCGGCGGTAATCACTTAACATCAGGTGACCCGCCTGCTCGTTTGCTCGCTATATCTATTAAAAAAAAATGTTTTTGAAGTTAGTTTAAAATGTTGTATTCCGACATCCACTTTGCGCATATATTTAAAACTAGCTTATGCCCTGTTTTTGTTTGAGCTGTGCGTTGTTAGATCAGTCAGTCAGTCAGTCACTTTTTCCTTTTATATATTATGGTCTTGTGGTAAAAAATGAAGACGCTGCGCTGTAGGTATCAAACATACAATGCTTCAAGTTTTAACTAGGACTACATTAAATTACTCATATATATGTAGATACTATACAAGGTGTTGGTAATGTCCGTATGCCCGTCGACAAGCTGAGGTTAGGATTTAGGACTGATGTACCAAAAAAATTATGAGCCTCGTAGGACGTAGCGGGATGCCCCTGGGATATAATACAGAGTGTAACCAGAGTCCAGAACGCTAGCAAAAACATATTATCGTTATTGTTATACTTCCTAAACACAATTCAATACCAATAACCCTCATTGGCAGACTTCACACACCTTTGAGAACATTATGGAGAACTCTCAGACATGCACTTGGCCGGCGTGGTAGACTATGGCCAAAAACCCTTCTCACTCTGAGAGGAGACCTGTGCTCTGTAGTGAGCCGGTGATGGGTTGATCATGATGATGATGATGAACCCTCATTAAATATGCCTCATTTTGTAGTTTCATTGTTTTAGTATTTTTCAAATCCGCAATGTATAGGGTGCAAAACTCGGGTCAATGCCCCACCTACGACGCGGCAGTGACTCCAAGTGGTGACTTACGCAATGTTCGTTGACTTTTTAGCGTCAGTCATCTGTTTTATTTGCAATATATCGTAAACTTTTACAAAATTACAGGTTTTTTTAAATATTTTTATCGCGTTTTTTTGTAGTATCATATCAGTAATCATCAGTACTATCACCTGTCTTCGTTTTTGCCAGCGTTCTGGTTACACCCTGTATATGTGGACTTAAATAATACTTTGTTTAAAACTACAACGTCTACAGCTAATCGTGGAAATAAAACTCGTAAAATCTTCTGTGAACTCGAAGGACCGTTTGAACGTTTATCGACCAGCAGCAGAGACAACGAAAGAATACCTTAAATTACCAAACACGCTGTATATATTGTATTTTTAATATTCACGCGTTAAGGAAAACGTTTAAGGGAAAACGAGCATAATTTCAATTTCTCAGTTGGCTCATTTCTATTGTGCGCTGGTGTTAATGACCAGTTAGGGTCACCGATCAACATGAAGCTATGCTGCGTTGTGCTGTGCTAAGCTCACTTTCTGGTGCTATGTTTTTTCTACAAACAACATTGAGCTGCGTGGTGTGCTGTACGACTGTAAGACTTACTGCCGCACCCAGAGTCGCTTAATCGTTACTTAACTCTCTCTCTCTCTCTCTACTCTCTCTGACTCTGAGTGTGGCTGTTACTGAGAGAAGACTGAGCGAGATGGGCAATGCGTGAGGAGCGAGCCAGAACGTACTGCAGTAAACCATGGCTATGTTTACATAGCCACAGAGGGAACTTCTACCAAAATTTCGAGGTTTCGATGTCACTGGCATGGCAGGCGTCAAATGTTAGTACTTTTCACGCTAGGTAGCCAGCCCTAACTAGGTAGCCCTATTTTTCTTTGATTTCACGTCAGCATAGCCTAATATTTGACATATCGTCGATTCAGGATCAAACCTAAAGTTCCCTCTAGTTCACTCTGACACAGCACAGCGGTACAAAGCGCATCAGCAGGGTGTGTTTGTTTCTTCATTGTAATCTAAGAGGAGTGATAGAGCATAGCACAGCACAGTGCAGCATAGCTCAGTGGCTGGTTACCCTTATGGCCTGCGCAAACAATGGCACGTAAAATACAAATGTGAAGTATATTTCCCTGCTAAACTCAGCTTACTAATTAGTAATTACTTTCAATCGCGTTGGAATTCGTAATTCGTATGGATTCTCAATGTGCTGGAATGACGACCAGGTCAAGTGCAGCGTTGGCAGACCCCCCAAAAATAGCCCGCGACAGGTTGAGTTGGCAATCGGGGTATGAGGCGGGGGAACGTCCCACACACCCGTATGTCATCTATTCCGCTCCGGGTTAGCGCGGAGGCTGTGCGGGTGTGCTGTGCGTTGCCTCCCCGATTGCAATCTCGACTTATCACGTACTATAGATGGTTAGACGACATCTAACGAGTCGCAGCGAGCTGCTGGATTCCGGCGGCGCAAGACTGTGGCGTGTGGAAGTTACTAGAGACCTATGTCTAGCAGTGGACGTCTGTCTGTTGATGACGACGATGGATTTCATTCCTATAAATCCAAACCAGAAGCAATTTAGAAATACGGTCTTGGACTTCAATAAGATGGAGTGATTTTTTTGTATGGTAATTAAAAAAAATATGATTTTTACTTATTTGTAACACGAACGTCACGCTGTACGGAAGGTGAATAATGAGGTCACAATCCGTAAACGACCATTTTTTTTAAATTTTTTAACATAAAAATAGAGTAGGTAATTTCTGCGGAAAAATATTTTATATGTTAAAAAATTGATTTTTTTGTCGTTTACACCATGTGACGTCATTACCTAATTGCTTTCCGTACAACGTGAAGTTAATAATTAAATATTTTAAAAATGAATAAAAAGCATGATTTTTTAATTATTGTCTTTAATAATGAATTCTAGGCTTATTTAACCGGTATGCAAAAAATCCCGTCATTTTATTACTACAGTTCAAGACCCTATTATAGATTTTCAAATTAACCTGTCTACTTTGTTACCTATTATGAAATTCAATGGCCACTTATTGGTCGAAATAATTATTCGTCTCAGTAGTTAATTTAGGTGTTTCTAGGAATCAAATGACTAATGTATTAATTGTTAAAATCATTTTATTTTATATTTGATCTCTGTAATAATATGGGTACAATTTGCCTGAAATAAATAACATTATTATTATTATTATTATAAGCCTTCTTTTCTATACCTGTCTACTTTATTGTTATGAAATTCATTGGCCACTTATTTGTCGAAATAATTATTCGGCTCAGTAGTTAACTTAGGTGTTTATAGGAATCATATGACTAATGCATTAATTGTTAAAATCATTAAGCCTTCTTTTCATATGCCGCAGTTTATTAATTTTACGAGTTCGTCTAATTAATTAAATTATTTATTGGAATCTCCAAGTTTCTTCTCGGTAGGAAGGCATTTTGAACCAGTGCCAGTGATAAATTCACTTGACGATTCAAAAGAACTATGAAGCTTTGTTTGGGTAAAAACTTAAATATCTGACTGTCTGATCTATCAACGCACAGCTAAACTACTGGACGGATCGGGCTGAAATTTGGCATGCATGATGCAGATAGCTATGACGTAGACATCCACTGAAAAAGGATTTTTGAAAATTCAACCCCTAAGGGGGTGAAATAGGGGTTTGAAATTTGTATAGTCTACGCGGACGAAGTCGCGGGTATAAGCTACTTATGTGTAAAATGAAAAGGTGACTGGTCCGCCCCTTGAATAACCCCATGTTATAATCCTATTATGACATAGGTAGGTAGTGTAGGTACCTAAATATTCACTAAGAAATGATTATTGAAAATTATTGAAAATGTAGTAAAATAGGTGTTCGAAATTAGTGCATTTCGAGATCACGGACATAAGCTAGTTAAGTATAAGTTATAGTTTTTAGATTTTGAACGATTTCTGTGGTCACGTAGTTCAAGCATAGCTTTTAGTTATTAAATAGTAAATACCTTGTGACTTGTGAAGATTTGAACAATGTGAGTCATCTATTAAATATCCAAACAATGTCCGACGACATTGAGTTATGTATATCGGGATTAATCGAGAATATATATGCCCTTTATCTCATTTCCTTACCGCCACGCCCAGGGTTGGCACTCGCCGGAAATTATAAACATTTTTATTTATTCTGACAAAAGTTAGCTCTTGACTGCGATTTAACCTGATGGTAAGTGATGATGCAGTCTAATATAGACGCCGGCTAACATGGAAGGGTTGTAGCGTTTTCATTAAACCCACACGGGCATCGTAGTTGGAGACTTTTGAAGTTAGCCCCCTTCCATTTTAGACCGCATCATCACTTACCACCAGATGAGATCACGGTCAAGGGCTAAATGTATCGGAATAAAAAAAAGAAGTGCCAAGTGGCAACCTTGTCCCAAAGTTGGTCTATGAATCAATAAACGTACATCAGGTGAATAATGTCCCACTACACAACACTACCCGAGATATCTTTATTACAATGTATTTCCACTAATATCTGACGGCGACTCTCGCTGGCCACGGTAATGAGAGAAAGCGACAGGGCAACAGGTAAATATTATACTTGTTGGCCTTAATTACTTTACTATCAATACGGTAACAATGTTTCAAGAGACAATGGTACTGATTCTGAGCACAACCTAATTTTATCGTATTCGCATCCTCTTCTTACTAATGTAATATGAAAAGCACAGACGCAGTTTGACAGTTAGACTACTGTTTAAATTTGTAGCGTGCTTTAAAATTTAGAATCTCATGTTCTGTCCCTTAGCATTGTTAAAAAGAAAAGGATGCAGATACTCTAAATTTAGTTTAGAGAAAGACAACGGAATCGGTGCCAATGTTTATCGAAGAAAGAAAATCCGGGTAGACATTCTTGCCTAGTATAATTATTATGCATCTATCTTAGAATAACATCTATGTATATTGTGCGTACAAAGTGACTACTCATCTCACGTTCCTTTTTTAACTTTATGTACTGAGCAGTGAGCGTGAGAAGTCAAAAATACGATTTTAGTCAGAGACAGTGCTCTACACTGTACGTAGTTAGGCCCTAGGTTAAAAGGTCGTCGTGGACGTCATTTACCACGAGATCAGAGGCGTTGGACTTCTGTGTCTCTCGTTATACTGTGACAAAGTGTTGGAAAATGCAATTGAAATAGATAACTTAACAGAAAGGGTATAAAAAGTCATCACCACTCGTAAGAGAATATAATTTATTATCACCACTGCAGAGTATTGAAATTGATTTATAAGACATTGCAATCTGTCCAAGGCAATAAGGACTGAGCGGTTCCTTTATACGGATCAAGCAATAAGCTTTAAAGTCCTTTATTTTTCATTAGCCCAGACAAGAAGGACTGAATTAATTTAGCTGTCAGGGTGGGTAAACAAAAATGTGTCATATCTCATGTGCTAAATCCGGTAGAAAATTATACTTATATGCGATACGATGGGATTAAAGGACCATCATGATCACCCCCTTTACCGGCTCACTGCAGAGCACAGATCTACTCTCTCAGAGTGAGAAGGGTTTGGACTTCCTTTGAGAACATTTTGGAGAACTCTTAGGCATGCAGGTTTTCTCACTATATTTTCCTTCACCGTTAAAACAAGTGATGTTTAATTAACTTAAAACACGCATAACTCTGCAAACTCTGAAAAGTTAGAGGTGCGTGCCCGGGATCGAACCCCCGACCACGCGTCCCCAGGACGCGGATATCCTAACCACTAGGCTATAAAACCTTTTTACACAAAAAGGAGGACAATGTTTTCAAGGTTCATGTGAGTTTCTTTGTTCCACCATAGTCTAAATGCCTGAAGGATATATCGGGTAGGATGTTTAGAATCCTTACATCATCCCCAGTGACATAACTATAGTTGACTACTATGGTCTGAAGTCTGAACCTTCAGATTGGTAAACTTCACTCATCTTTGAGAACATTATGGAGTGTCTAGTACTCGATTTTCTCATGACGTTTTGTATCTCGTGCTAGTAGGTAACTATAGGTAGTTTTCGTATAAGTTTAACTATTATCTTCTTGAAAATTTCTTAAATATTAATAAAAACTAAACTGTATGTTATTATCCCGAACAAACATGAACTTTAGTTTATTATATGTAGTGACAGGAAGGGGGGGGAGGGGGGAGGATACCACCACGTCTGTGTCCCCATAAACCTACTTATTCAACCTATTTAACATTTAACCCTTAATTTAACCCTTACAATACCAGAAAGCATGAATGGGTGATGTTTACCCCAAGTTTACCCAAAAACAAACTATTGACAGAGCCGCTTCCCGCAATTCAAAGGGGACCGTGTCGTCCCAATATTTGGTAAAACCTTCGACAAACAAGTGGGGCTCAATGGGGCATGTAAAACATTTGCCCAACACCTTGCGGTTGGTACTGGTGAGATCGATTTCCTGTTGACACTCGATAAGGGTTCCAACAAACATTGTAAGGAATGTTAACACGTTAGGACACCCGTATGATTACTTTCTCAGTACAGCTCTTGCAACTCACGATGGTAAGTGATGATGCAATCTAAGATGGAAGCGGGCTAACCTGGAAGGAGTATAGCAGTTATAGGCAGAGTATAGGCGTCGTCGGTACGCTAAATCACTTGGCGGCACGGCTTTGCCGGTAGGGTGGTAACTAGCAACGGCCGAAGTCTCCCACCAGAGCAGACCAGAAAGGAGGATAGCGAGAATGGAACAAGGAGGGTTCAAGCACAAGTTTATATGAATTATAATATAAGCGGGATGATGTACCAGTGTACCTATAGAAACCGATATCAGGCATGAGTTTAATAAAACTGCCGTACCCCTTCTAAGTTAGCCTTCTTCCATCTTAGACAGCATCATCACAATTATCACCAAGATTGCAGTCAAGAGCTAACTTGTAATGCAATAAAAACCTGTCGGTTAGGCTTTAGGATGCTAAGCTTTATATAGAGAAACCGCTACATGAAAAGACATTATAAAATTTTTCTACCTTAAAATTTCTCAAAAGAATTATTGAGAGCCACCATTTTTGAAGTAGGTACCTGATAATAAATTTATGTAACACGCGTTTCTTATCTTTCTATAACTTTTTTATGCGTTGCTATATGCATTTTCCTCAATCGATATTTTGGTTATATCATTCGATAAGAAAATAAAAATACTTAATTGTTATTGATTAATGATTATGTAGGAATGAAGTCGACTGACGAGATAATTATAATAAGCAAACATTATGTTAATAAATATTAAATTTTCGCGCTTCGCTACCTGTGTTTTTCCGTCATTAAAAATAAATGTTTGGCTTATAATAAAGATTACGGTCTAACTAACAATATATCATGACATGTAACTTATCGGTTTTTATTTGTAAAAATTTATTTATGTCGTAAAACGTAGAATAGATTCCTGAAATATAAATAATAAGATGATGCCCGCGACTTCGTCCACGTGGATTAAGGTTTTTAAAAATCCCGTGGGTACCTATAATATATAATATTTTCCCGGATAAAAAGTACCCTCCAGGTCTTTATCTATGCCCATGCAAAAAATCACGTCAATCCGTTGCTCCGTTGCGACGTGATTAAAGGACTAACCAATAAACCAACAAACAAACAGTTGCCGAAATTATGTGAAAAAATGTATCAACACGACAGACAGTAAGTTTAATCCTTTGAATTTTCCATTGTGGAAGATTTTTTAAATAAAATCAATAAAATTATAAAGATTATCTATTTTGATTGACCATTATTATTATTATTTTGATCAGATTATTGAAATGCTTTATTGATAATGACATTCCTTAGATTATATTATTTTAGGTATAAACTATGGGTCCGTGGTCCCACCGTTTTGACCTACTGATAGGTCTACACTATGGTATACCACCATGGAGCCGTGGTCCCACAGGTTGGCCTCCGGTATAATCATAATTATAATCATTTATTTTGCTTGAATATGGTACATGTAATCTCTCATATATTTACATAATATGTTTACATTTACAAAAATAATATAACAGAAATAACAAAAAATAAAATAACAGTAATAATAAAAAATAAAATATCAGAAACAACAAGAAATAAAGTAACAGAAAAAACCCAAATAAACATAAATTAAAAATGTGATAAAACTAGATATTCCCGCGACTTCATCCGCGTGGACTACACAAATTTCGAACCCCAATTTTACCCCCATAAGGGTTGAATTTTTAAAAATCCTTTCATAGCGGATGTCTACGTCATAACACCTGGATGCTACATTTCAGCCCGATCCGTCCAGTGGTTTGATCTCTGCGTTGTCAGTCAGTCAGTCAGTCAGTCAGCTTTTATACAGTGTGTAACCAGAACGCTGGCAAAAACAAAGACAGATGGTGCTGATGATTACTGATATGATACCACAAAACGAGAAAAAAATATTAAAAAATCTTATAATTTTGCAAAAGTCTATGATATATTTTGCAAATAACAGATCTGACTGACGTTAGAGGTCAACATACGTTGCGTAAGTAGGCCACGTGGAGTCAATACCGCGTCATAAGTGGGGCATTGACCTGAGTTTTGCACGCTAAACATTGCGGGTTTGATAAATACTAAATTACTAAAACTACAAAATGAGGTATTGGATAGTAGTTAAAGTAGTATAATAACAATAATGCTAAGTTTTTGCTAGCGTTTTGGCTACATCCTGTATAGATGGGTTTCATTAAAAAAATGTTGACATAGGAAACTGCTGACAACAAATCTAGAGATAACCACATCACTGCATAGGAACAAGCCGTAATTCGACATTAGCGCAATGATGTACCTACCTATCATGATAATGATAATAACAATAACACTGGACAGCTTCAGAGTTCAGTGTCAATGTCAAGATGTGGTCAAGATCAAATCAAATCGCCCGTGATTCGTTTTAGTTCATACCGGTATATGCCAGCCTAGTCGGCCCTAGCGTGTGAACTGGTTATTATGCCGTCCTAGGCCAGGAACACTTGTATCGTAAAGTACCTAGTGCCTCGCGACTTCGTCCGAGTGGATCATAGAATTCGTTGGAGTTTATCAAATTACTTTCTGTTGGTGGTTTTTTTAGGGTCCCGTAGATACCTCAAAAGGAAAAAGGTACCCTTATAGGATCACTTCGTCGTCTGTCTGTATGTCGTGTCTATCTGTAATGTCCGTCAAGACAAAGGAATCAAAACTTAGGGTACTTTTTTAGCGTTTAAACTATCGTGAGTGATTTCCATTATATGTAATATCTCTCAATGTCTATACGCACGTGTTTAGTCGACGTTAGCTCGACTAGTAGCATCCCCCCCAGGGCCCCAGATGGGTTCAAAACTAGTCGGGCTAACGTCGACAATAACGTGAGAATAGCCGTTGAGAGATATTTCCCGGTGACCAGAATCATACAGGCAAATAGGTGTAAATTTGTAAACCACAAGAAAACACAAATGTGCGCGGGTAACGTGCGGGTGAGCGGGCGTCCCCCAGCCTCGTGCCCCGATTGCCAGCTCAACTTGTCGCGGACTATACGTTTGTATGGAAAACGTTGGGGTCGTCCTAACGGTCCTAACAATGTTGCTGATGGCAATAAATTCTGTATTAATATTTTAACTGTACTTCACTAACGCTGCCCTAGGTTATAGGATCCGCTTAATATTTAAGCTATTATATTTTAAGTAGGTCATTATTTAGCAATAATCTATGGAGCCTATTAATTCATACCATAGTGTAAATACATACAGTGAGTCGACGGCCTGGATAATCGTGGCCGAGCGGACCGTTGTAGGTCCTACGTATAGTACATCGCTCAACAACTGATGTAGTACTGACCAAAATCTTTACTAATATTATAGAAGGTATAGTTTGTAAGTTTGGATATAGGAGGTAACCTCCGAAACAACTCATTCGATAAAATAGCTACTTTATTCCTGAATATAATTATCTTCAATTCAAAAAGTCGCTGTTATTATACAATTGGGTATTTGACTACATCAAAAATAAATTATTTCTCAGTGATTATTAAATAGAGGGTCTTCCAAAATACGTAAAATCCACGTCCTTTGTTGGTTTTAAGTGTAATAACCATTTTAAATTACCGATAAAACTAAAAAAAACACGTCAAAGGATTGTGACGTCAAACACCGGTATTTCATAGAATCTCGCATACTAAGCGCGCGTTTTGACGTTTGATAAAAAGTTACGGATTTGACTAGTTGTCAAATACCGTATTGAAGAATATTTTAGTGACAATGTTGCGTGGGAACTAGTAATACACTTTGTTTTGCCGACTTCTGCCAGTAGGCATTCCCTCCCGTCTCGACCCTGTCTGGCCGCGCAAGATTGCTTTGTCTACACCAGTTACGGATATTCTGATCTGCAGCCGCAAATGTGGATCATTCGCAATAACTCACATATCTGCATCCGCATCCGCGTAAATAATTTGATTTCATAAAACGTACTTAGTACTAATTAAATTGATTGCACTTAAAATTGAAATATCTATAAAAATCCTGAACCCACATCCGCATCAATGGACGTCAAAATTTTCGTATCCGCAACAACCCTGGCCTAGAATCCAGAGGTATCTGTCGACCGACTGTATGAAGGCTGTCTTTAGGCTGCGCTAATACCACCGTGGTGGTGGTTCTGTGCGTTTTACGACTCGCGATATTTATGGTGGTCTACGTTAGAGTAGGACTTTTACTTCTTCCTTGTGTCTTTCAAAATAATTTACTTATACTATACGGAGTTTTATAGGCGTGCGAGCAGATTGATAACGGTTACCAATTTCAAAGAGGAAAACTTTTTGATGACCTAATAATGAGGTTAGTCGCCAAATCAGACCCTCGATAGCACAACGTTTAAAGGAGCGGACTGAAAACCGAAAGGTCGACGGTTCAAACCCCACCCGTTGCACTATTGTCGTACCTACTCCTAGCACAAGCTTTACGCTTAATTGGAGAGGAAAGGGGAATATTAGTCAGCATGATAACCTTGGCTATTAATATTCTTTTTAAAAAATAACCAACTAAGCTGGGTAGCGTTCGGGAATCTTCGAGATGTCTTTTCGACTAAAATTCCTTAGTGCTTGATGACCAAATTTTAAGAAAAGTGCGTTTTGCTAGTGAATACGTCATATGGGTTTGAGACATGGTCGCTGACTATGGGCTTTATAAAAAAGCTCGGATTCACTCAACGGGTGATGAACTCTATGCTTGAAAGAAATGAGGACATCCGTAGGAGAACTAGAGACTCACTAGAGGTCCACGTTTCAGCTCCATACGTCCATAGATGATAAAGTATGAAAAACGTAATGTTTTGAAAGTAAACGGTTAGGAGTCCCGGAAAAGTAAATGGGATTTAAATGAATATTTTAAAATTGCAAACAGCATTAACGCTAAAATGCGAAAATGTATGATTTTTTTAATTACTCGGAAGTTTTGTTTTCGAAGCTGACCTTACTATTGAGGTCGAAACCACCCCTTATGTACCTCTATGGATCTTACTATCGAATAGAGACATAGATTTTTCCTCCTATCGCTCTAACCTTTATTCGAATATTAGAAGTACTATAATATCAGTATTTTGAATGCGATCTTCAAAACTATCTAAAATAAGTATTTTTTTGAAATTATTTTCCCTTCTTTTTCATTAGTCATTACTAACTCGTAGTGTCATTTGTCGCTTTGAATATAATATAGATAACATTAATTTTAATTAATATTATTATTATCTGTGCATACTGCATTCTCGTTTACAATTTGAAATAAACGGTCTATAAATCATAGATATTTAATAATAATCAATATACCTACTACATATATTCAATATTATGATGGAAATGAATTCGCACGCAGAACAAATGATGCATTTGCGTATAAATCTGTTAGCAACGTTTAAGTGAGCCCCCTGACCCCTGACCCCTCGTAAACATAGGAACAATGGGCGTAGGGGCAATACATTGACCCTAGATTAAGTTACAAGATCGATACTATTCGCTTACTCCACTTTGCCAATTTGTGCCAGAATTTACTTAGCTTATCACAAAGTACCACAAATACCTACAGATTTGTTTCGTTGTTGCGTAAAGAATCAGCCTGGCTGTTCATTACGAAAATGCGGATATTATTACTTTCCTCCTCCCCTCTCCTCTTGTAGGGACTTCCACACGCCACGGTCTGCGACTCGTCTGATGTCGTCCGTCCACCTATTGGGGGGTCTTCCAACACTGCGTCTTTCGGTGCGAGGTCGCCATTCCAGCACCTTGGGACCCCAACGTCTATCGGTTTTACGAACTATGTGCCCTGCCCATTGCCACTTCAGCTTCGCAGCCCATTGAGCTATGTCGATTACTCTAGTTCTCCTACGGATCTCTTCATTTCTGATTTGATCACGTAGAGAAACTCCAAGCGTAGCTCTCTCCATCGCCCGCTGAGTTACTCTGAGCTTTCTTATGAGTTTGTTTGAACTTAAGACCTCTCAGTTTTCAATCCAACCTTTTTACCGTTGAATTATTGAGGTTACATATTGAAGTAGACATTATCAGAGTACCGATACCTACAGTACGCGGCAGAAAATAATGTACATCGGCCTTTAAAATGACATTTCGGCTTTGTAGAGCGTTGTCTGTGTAACTCATACCTATATATGACGTTTTGTCGGTCTCAACGACAGGGACAATGCTCTACAAATCCGCTATCTCCTTATAAAGGTAGATGTGCATTATTTTCTGCCGCGGAAATTGACAGACTTCACACACCTTTTGAGAACTTTATGGAGAACTCACAAGCATGCAGGTTTTCTCACGATGTTGTCCTTCACGCAAGCGATATTTGATTGCTTAAAAAGCACATATAGTCTGAAAAGTTAGAGAGGTGCATGCCCAGGATCGGACCCTCAAACTCTCGATTAGGAGGCAGACGTCACGTCTTCATTTCTGTCCGTAAGTAATGAATCAACCAATATTATAACAACGTTAAATATAATAACATTATGGAAAATGCAGTAACAAAATAACATACCAGTCAGCAGTAAGTGAGTATGTTTTATGTACTTAAGAGGAGATTCTAAGTCACTCGCTCCATACAAACCTAATTTGGTTTCTTATTTGAACCAATCAAACTCGATGTACAGTCATCATCATGATCAACCCATCGCCGGCTCACTACAGAGCACGGGTCTCCTCTCTGAGTGAGAAGGGTTTGGCCATAGTCTACCACGCTGGCCATGTGCGGATTGGTAGACTTCTCACAACTTTGAGAATATTATGGAGAACTCTCCAGGCATGCAGGTTTCCTCACGATGTTTTCCTTCACCGTTAAAGCAAGTGATATTAAATTACTTAAAACGCACATAACTCCGTAAAGTTAGAGGTGCGTGCCCGGGATCGAACCCCCGATCTCCGATTAGAACCACTAGGCTATCACAGAAAATTATGTACATCGGCCTTTAGAATGACATTTCGGCTTTGTAGAGCGTTGTCTCTGTCACTCATACCTATTATAACGTTTTGTTGGTCTCGATTCTCGACGACAGAGATAATGCACTACAAATCCGCTATCGCGTTCTCGTTCGAGGTCTCATTCGAGTTTTGTTTTTCTCGATTGAAAATTTGCCATTTTTGACTCTTATAATTATAAATCGACTAGCTGATGCCCGCGACTTCGTCCGCGTGGATTTACATTTTTCAAAATCTCGCGGGAACTCTTTGATTTTCCGGGATAAAAGTAGGCTATGTGTTAATCCAGGGTATAATCTATCTCCCTTCCAAATCTCATCCAAATCCGTTCAGTCGTTTTTGCGTGATTGAGTAACAAACATCCACGCTTTCACATTTATAATATTAGTAGGATTGTAAGACCATGACAAAATCATTTCGGTTCGGGAAAACAATCCTTACAAATATTCAGCGTGTATAGAGATATCAATGCCAAACTACGTTTGTATGGAGCGAGTGGCGGAGAGAGCTCTCTTAACTCTCGAAGAACAAATTAACTCTCTTTCGAGTCGCGTTTTGGTTAATTTCATTTACACTTTATTTATACCGGCTTCGATCTCTAACGTAAATAGAAACACTTCCATGCATACGAGTATACAAGGGTGTGCACTCTGACTTTGCTTAGACTTAACTCAGAGTTAAAACAAGACAGATGTATATCTCTCACATAAATCTGTCTCGTTTTAACTCAATCTTGAGTCTGAGCAAAGTCAAAGTGTGCTCTATGGGTCTCAGCCTAAGTTGTACCTACAAGTTAGAAGGCATTCTGATTTTCATCAGAACTGAAAATGATTATGGACGTTATTTAGGCTATGGGATAAAACTATAGCCAATTTTTAGGGATCCATAGTAAAAGAAGGAACCCTTCGTCCTATAGGTAGTTCCAAGTCAAGTCAAGTCAAGTCAAATTATTTATTTAGAATAGGTAGGGACCTATCATAGACATAATTTCTACCGAGAAGAACTAGCAAGAAACGCGGCGGTTGCTCTTTTCAAAGATTCCAATGCTTTGTACCAAGGTATACCATATTTGGCGCCATGGTATATAACCAATCATGTACTTACCTAAAGCAACTAACTAACGCAAGGTTACAAATTTACAATCATAACTATTAGCCAATAAAATATAAGCTCGGATAATATCGATTTCTAAATTACAACCAATATAAAAGTTCCATAGAATACATAATGAGGCAATAGCATTAAACCTAGCCATTTATAGGTTAATTCGAATATCAATCGAGACCTCCTGCTGGTAGGTAAAGGCGGAAGAAGTACGTGTATCTATATGAATTGCCAAACTGTACCTAAAATCCAATATTTGACAACTAGTCAAATCAGTAACTTTTTATGAAACGTCAAAAAGCGCGCTTAGTTTGCGAGCTTCTATGAAATACTGGTGTATGACGTCACGTCGTTTGACGTGCTTTTTTAGTTTAATCGATAATTTAAAATGGTTATCACATAAAACTAACCAAAGGACGTGGATTTTACGTATTTTGGAAGACCATCTATTTAATAAGAATAACTACCAGAATTTGGATTAAATATTGTTTATTTAATTGCGTAAATAGGCAGGCATATCATGCTATTCAAATAGGTCGTTAAATAGTATCTAATAAATAATAACCAATAATATTAAAAGGTAATTAAAAGCACTTGAAATCACTGGCGCCAATCGTCTATAAATTTATGATAGGTATATTGGCATCGCTAGAAACAGGTAAATTATGTAGATAAACTGCATCCAAATAGATATTTACAATTACATTAACAAAACAAGACGAATTTTCAGTTAATTTAAATTGTTATTCTAAGTTTAATTCAGAAAGTAGCTCACTAAATGTAGAAATTAAAATTGCGAATATAGTACCGAAATATTAGAGACGTAGAGTATACGAATCCGATTTTTTTTTAGGTTACAAAGTTAAAAATTCCTAAATATATTCAGGATTTAATTAACAGAATATGACTTACCATTTCAATTGCCACGAGCAAAAGTAAATTTATCCAAGAATTTGAATAAATCATACATAAAATTTGAAACTAACACGGCCGTTCATTTGAGGTCCATTAATGCACCACATTCGAGTCACTTTTATAAAAGCACACTAAATAATAAAATGAAATTTAAAATGTGTAAAAAATATTTTAATAATTCTGTGCGTTACAAAAAATATCACTAGACTCGATAACGGTAAGAATCCAGAGCCTGGAAGCAAGATTTAAAAAAATAATAACACTTGACTGCGCAGTTCTTTTTCCATTTGGTTTTTCAATTTTTAAATAACGAACGCAGAACTAGCGCGCGCTTTTCCGGCGCGTCCATAGACACGGGCGAACTTTTTTTAGCTTTCCACACACGAGTGTTGCTTCTACAGGCCGGCGCTACACTGGCCGTGGGCACTGCCGCTGGTCGTAACAAAATAACTTCGTGTTTAGTTTTAGCTGTGAGTAGTCGCCTGGAATGTCTACGGCCTAACGCCGATCGCGATAAAAGTACTTAATGTATGCAATTGATTGCCTTTTATTGATTTGTTCACTTGCGGAATTTAAATATATTCAGACCGAGAATAAAAGTGTCATTTTGGGTAGTTATGTAGTCCAGTGGGGTGATTGTCTAACTCAGTGTCTAACACTGAACGATAGCCACAGAGCTCATTTTTTAATCCGTTGAAGGTTTTCTACGAAAAAAATATTTTACTACCACCCAGTGAAGCAGCAACGTAGAACCAACCAACCTCGGTGGCTATCATTCTGTGTTAGACACTGAGTTAGCGAATCACCTAGCTGTGGTGATATCCTACGGCCTCTTATTCGAAAGGTCGGGCATGGGGGTGACACGACGTACATTCAACTAATACAAACCTAATGTATGGAAAGCGGTGCCATCTAGCGCTCAGGAAGTGCTAAATTAATTCGCATAGAGCCTTAAAACTGTACTAGATGTCACTATTGTGCAATTAAATCTCACTCTTGTGCATTTAAATCTATAAGCAAAAAACCACAAAACGATAGATTCTTGTTGAACGATAGATTCACGTTGTGGTTTTCTGTTTTAGATTATTTACACAAATACTTAATAAACCCTCAAAAGTAAGCAAAGGTACTATAGGAGCTAGATACTAGGTGCGTAGGTATATATATACTTATATAATATGCTAGCGCCATCTAGTGGAGAGGTCGTGTAGTTAAAAAAGGCAGATTAATTAGTGGCGCATCTATACCAGTATATTATGTATCATCTATGAGGTCGGGGGTTCGATCTCTGGCACGCTTATTTTTTGGAGCTATGTGCGTTTTAAGCAATTAATTAAATATCACTTGCTTCAGTGAATGAAAACATCGTCTAGTCAGGAAACTTGCGTGCCTGAGAGTATTTTTTTTCTCTTTTATTTGATGCCTCATTCGAAAAAATAAAAAAAATATTTTTGGAGACCCCCACTTTTTTGCATGTACCTAACATCCGTCAGGTCGATTTTATTCGTATAAAATGTGGCCTATATCACCCGTACTATAATAAAGAATCGTTTGACACCTGATTCATCAAAATCGGCTCAGTAGTTTAGGCGCTGCGGTGGAACACACATAAAAGCAAACCTACATAGACTGCTAAAATCCCTTCCTTTTTAGTTTGCCGTAGTCTGGTAAAAATAATCTAACCGTAAAATCTTCTTACATAATAAATTGAAAGTTTACGTCACGTTTAAAAAATAAAAACATAACTAATAGATAGTGTTGTGAAATTAACGCGACACCCATTATAAAGCCATTACACATAATTGGAGCAGTCGATACCGCTTCACACGAGGAACGAGACACTTAACGGTCATTGAGCTATAGCACCATAGAGACGTAGACCTAACATTGGTAAAATAAATAAATAAATAAATTAATAAATAAATAAAAGTTTATTCAGCTCACAAAACAAGAAAAGACAAAAAAAGCAAAACATACAAACCAAATGTTACAAATTAAAAGTCCAGCAAATTGCTAATGCGCGTAGCCGCTATTTTCGTGACCTCAGCACTAGACTGAAGTTTCGAGCTGATGGTATATTTTTATTTCGGCTGACGTCAAAATGACGTCATTTCGATGTTAATGAGACATGGTTTCAGCGCAATAGCAATTTGCGGGACTTATACAAGATTGCCTGTCTGTCGGTATTCTACAGGATATACCTACTTCGGGGATTGTACTAAGGAGCTATTTGGGTTATTTGACCTATACTCTATCTACGAAGAGGAATTAATATGGAGCTTTCTGTTACGTAATCCCATACAAATGATAAAGACAAAAAAGTCAGTGGGCGTTAATAATTTTGACTGACCAACCAATCACCAAAATACGCTATGTTTTCCATACTGATTAGGTATAATACGCGACAGGTCGAGATAACAATCGTGGTGGGGACGCCCCGCACACCCGCACAGCCCCCGCGCTATCCCGGTGCGGGCGAGCGCGGGTGAAGTGCGGGTACATAATATAAAAATGTTTGTTATCTAAATATATAAAAGGAAAAGGTGACTGACTGACTGACTGACTGACTGATCTATCAACGCACAGCTCAAACTACTGGACAGATCGGGCTGAAATTTGGCATGCAGATAGCTATTATGACATAGGCATCCGCTAAGAAAGGATTTTTCAATATTCAACTCCTAAGGGGGTGAAATAGGGGTTTAAAATTTGTGTAGTCCACGCGGACGAAGTCGCGAGCATAATCTAGTACATTATAAACTTTTTCAAGCGCTTTTGAATTACCACTAGTTCGAAATGCCCTTGTTTCTTGCTGGTTCTTCTCGGTAAAAAGAACCAGCAAGAAACTCAGGGGTTGATCTTTTCAGTATTGCAGACTCTAGCGTGTCGCACCTCTGTGTGAGAACTACCAACGTAACGTTGTTGCTATAATTCACGCTGTTAACATAACATTCTGACGATATCTAAACCTTTATGATATTTAATTCCTATGTTTATTAAGTAGACTACAAACGTAACTTATGTAATAACTTAGATAGGTGCATTAATGTTTTGTAAGAAAATTTCTAAAAAGTTTTATTTGAGTTTCTTAATAATAATTTATTCCTGAAATTCCTGAAAAGCCGGCAACGCGTCGGCAGTTCCTCTGGTGCTGCAAATGTTCATGGGCGGCGGTAATCACTTATCATCAAGTGACCCACCTGCTCGTTTGCACGCTATCTCTATTTTTAAAAAAAATCGAATATCGGCGGATTAAACTTTTTTTCCAAAGTAGGCGAATAAAGATTGGATATTTACATGTATTTATATGTTGGTCATTTACAAGTTAATAAGGGTGTATTAAACTACTGCTAAAGCTGTGATAGCCTAGTGGTTAGGACGTCCGCCTTCTAATCGGAGGTCGGGGGGTTTGATCCCGGGCACGCACCTCTAACTTTTCGGAGTTATGTGCGTTTTAATTAATTAAATATCACTTGCTTTAACGGTGAAGAAAAACATCGTGAGGAAACCTGCATGCCTAAGAGTTCTCCATAATGTTCTCAAAGGTGTGTGAAGTCTACCAATCCGCACATGGCCAGCGTGGTAGACTATGACCAAAACCCTTCTCACTCTGAGAGGAGACCCGTGCTCTGTAGTGAGCCCGTGATGGGTTGATCATGATGATGATGGAACTAAAATATTAATGCAATAATTACCTGGATTATTTAAATGATATTAAGTATGTATATTTTGTGAACTTTCGATTACGACGAACGCAGTATAATAAGCGCCCACAGTTCAGTTTGTGGCTGATACTCACCGCGAGCAAAGTGGACAGGGCGCTTGCCATGAGCATAGTAGCGCGTGTCGCTACTGGGGGCAGGCGGGCGGAGGGGCGCGCGCGGGCCCCGTCCGGCCGCCCTCCGGCCCTCTACCACCGTCGCCACATCGCGCACCTGCGAACAAACAACATTCTGAACTGTAAAATCGCTATACTGTGACATACATGGAGATCCCATAGCCTTTCCCTTCTCATTATGAGAGGAGACCCGTGCTCAATAGTGGGCCGAGGATGAAATGTCAAACTGAGATAATAGACGGAGAAAGGTAAATTCCACGTTGAATACTTGGGTAATGAAAATTCAAAGTGGATTCAAATGCTCTAGGACTAAAAGAATAGTATGAAGTGAACTCTTCAAGCATAGTGATTCCTATTTACTTATGTTATATACTTGGATACAATTTAATTGTAGCTTTGAATTTCAATGTGTAATATACTCGTAATATTTTTAAAATATTAAAGTTTTTTTTTTCAAATTTTATGGAGTTTTAGAATAGTGTTCTCAAATTTCATGTTAAGGGTATACTCAAGTTTTAAGGGTATCTTGAATGTCCTGGTGTTTAATCCAAGTTAAGCCAAGACAGAATGATTTCAAATCGAGCTTTATTTGCTTTGATTGATAGACTGGCGATCAATATTGGACTTTATTCGTCGTGTAATTAAATGAAATTGCAGATAGGCCATTGTAATTAATACCTACAGGATAGGCCAGCTGGATAAATGGATATTTGCAAAATCTGTATTAGATTCAAAGAGCTGTTTAAATGAGTATTTTTTTTATATTTTGTTAGTAAACTTATATCTAAATTAAAAGTACTTAAAAATATTAAAATAAAACATACAAACTTAAAATTAAACGTCGCCAAAAAGTCCGCCCCTGGTTGCCCCTGGGCCAAAGGTGCCCATTAAGCTGGCACTATTGCCACGCTGAATGGCGATGGACAACCTTTGGACCAGAAGGGCGATTGTCTAAAACCTGCATCAATCATTATTACAATCTCAATTGTTCTGATTGGCTGAATTTGTGCGATTCTTGTTGCCACAATGCATTGTGGCCAATAGTGAGCGAGCATTAACCAATCAGAGATGATAGCGATCGTGACATTGTAGCTGTCAAACAACCGCGGTAGGGCCACAGGTAGGCCCCAGAGCGCGGATCGCAACCTCGCTGTTTAAATAAAAATATTAAAAATAAAAATTGGTATCATTTTACTATATCGACCGATATGGTATTTTAAGATAGCCAAGTAGGTATAGGTAATAATATTTGGTTTTATAGATCTGTTCCAAGACTCAAAAGCCCTAAAAGGCTCACAAAATTTTATTATATTAGATGTATCAATGATAATCACATGTTTTACTTTAAACATACAAGAGTTTACGATTTTCTTTAAAATAGATGATAAAATAAGTGATAAAATTTACATTTTTTATTGCGGAAATAAGATAGGATACTATCGTAGTAAAGATTGTAGCAAAGTTATTTACGAAAACAAAACAAAACTTAACTGAATATATTTAAAAGATTGTGTTAGGCTATTCAAAATCAATAAAAAAAAAATTAAATTCAGATACAAGTTAGCCCTTGACTGCAATCTCACCTGGTGGTAAGTGATGATGCAATCTTAGATGGATGCGGGCTAACCTGGAAGGTTTTTTTTTATTAAGCCCATACCCCTTTGGTTTCTGCATGGCATCGTACCGGAACGCTAAATCGCTTGGCGGCACGGCTTTGCCGCTGCCGAAGCCTCCCACCATACCAGACCAGAAATTTAGAAATTATAAAATTCCCAATCCCTGCCACGAATCAAACCCGGGACCTCCCACTAACAAGACCACAGCGCCTTACCATTGCGCCAGGGAGGTCATCTGATATTATTCAAAATTAAACGAAATGAAAATTATGCAATACATCGGACAGAGTTTCAGCAGCATTTCAAAAATTTGCGACGCCTACAGCTACCAGTATCTATGTTTCATGACACAAAAATGTGTCTAACCTAGAAATCCTTATCAAAACTGATAAAGGGTGTAAAGTTCAATAAAAGTAACATCCAAAATTAAATACGGCATGTTGTGACGAACTCAAAAAACTGCAATTCATTGCAATTCATTGTAATAAATATATCTTTTTTACGTCATCAATAATATCACACACCTCCTTTGAATACGAAACTCAAATAAGATATGGTATTTTTTGATAAAAGCATGCACGTGATTTTAGCAGTTAGTAATTAAGGAATTAAGGTCATATTTCTTTGTACTTTTTATATAGGTTATATTAATAATCTGTTGCCAAATGTTTGTAATTGATGTGCTTATCTCGATAATCATGGCGCCGGCGTTTATCGAAATAGGGACAGAGAAATATTTGTATTATGATTCATAATAATAAACACATTGATGAATTAGTACATTCTTTCAAGAACTAATGACGATTTAGGTAAAATATTTCAGGGATAAGCCCGTAACAATCGAACCAGTAAGAAAAAACCAACCAAGTGCGAGTTGGACTCGCGCACGGAGGGTTCCGTACCACGTTACCACGTATATATCACGTTGGTTGTATGGGAGACCCCTTAAATATTTATTTTATGATATTGTTGTGTATTTTTTGTTATAGCCGCAACAGAAATACATCATCTGTGAAAATTTCAACTGTCTAACTATCACGGTTCATGAGATACAGCCTGGTGACAGACAGACAGACGAATGGATAGAATGAAGGATGGAGTCTTAGTAATAGGGTCCCGTTTTACCCTTTGGGTACGGAACCCCAAAAAACCTCAGTCTCACTCGCACACGAAGGGTTCCGTATCATCGTACAAGATAATATAACACTATGTACTTTTTTAAATTTGCGTGGCGGCCATTTTGAAACTTTGATTGTATCTTGTAATAGCGGCAATAGAACTAAGTACACACTGAAAACTTCAACTCTCATGAGATTACATTGGTTCATGAGATACAGCTCGCTGACAGACAGACGGACGGACAGTGGAGGCTTAGTAAGTAATATGGTCCCGTTGGCACCCTTCGGGTACCTACGGCCTACAGTAATTAAAAGAATCGCAGACGAAAAAGGAATCTGAGAAAACATATCGCACCCCTAGATGAAAAGGTCACTAAGTCAAAAAGTGCGTGTTTTGAGTTAGTGGCATTTGTGATGTGGCCACCATATTATTATTAGAAAGGGATACAGTACGGTTATTGAGGCTCTCGCTCCTTCGTCACTTATGCTTATGAAGTTATGACTTTGCCGTTGTCGGGTAAAAACATATTTCAACAACGTATTTCCCCACTTCATGATTATGATACCTGTGATAATATCTAATTATGATCATATTATTATGATTAGCTATAAGAAAAACATTCGCACTCTGTTATCATGATGATTGCGATTTCTATCAAATACTAATTGAAAACTGAACAATGCTATCATCTGATAATATAACTTCGAAATAAAAAGAACATTACTAATTACATGCTAATTTATGAATTACCAGATGATGGTTTGTCCTTCAATCACATCACAACGGAGCAACGGATCGACATGATTTTTTGCACGGGTATAGTTTAAGACCTGGAGAGTGACATAGGCTACATTTTATCCCGGAAAAACATAGAGTTCCCACGGGATTTTTAAAACATAAATCCACGCTGACGAAGTCGCAGGCATCAGCTAGTATATAATATCTCACACGCAGTGGCGTGCACAGACTTTTAAGCTAGGGTAGGCATTAGTTAGGTAGGAACCTGTTTACTGGCAGGTCATAATGAAAAATATGCATTGAGCTGATACAACTGGGGTAAGCAGTGCATTTATGCCTCTATGACCTGCACGCCACTGCTCACACGGCTTTACTCACGTGTTTAGTCGACGTTACCCCGATTAATTAAGAGTTAGTTTTGAAAAAGGACCCCGGATGGGATCGAAACTAGTCGGGCTAACGTCGACTAATCACGTGAGTAAAGCAGTGAGAGATATACTCGTACTATGATTAATAGTCGCGATTATTGACTTTTAACAAGTAGATGTTCAGAACTGTGGACCGTCGGTAATGTATAATTACCGAAGCCGAACTAATGGCTTGTGAAATGCCGATGACTGATGGTAATGAATTGCTTGCGCCAATGCCGCTCGTAGTGATCGATATGGTAAACGAGGCAATTGATTTCGAGGCAGATTCAATTTATACGTTTAGTAAGCTAAATTTAAAAGTTAGTAAGTTACCTACGGCCATACCTGCGCGGCATGAACGCGGGATGCGGGACGCGACGTAGCAACACACGAGTAGATAATATATAGACCAGAGGGGAAGAAAAAGAGGCAGACCGCTGGAACGTTGGGCAGATGAAATAGCTAGCATAGCGGGAGAAAATTGGGTCAATAAAGCTATAGACAGAAAATTGTGGAAAAAAATGGAGGAGGCCTACACTCATAGAGAGGTCCTTAATTAAAAAAAAAAAAAAAACTTAATACATAATATTATAAATAATAAATAAAACATATATATATATGGTAACTTAACATTAAATCAAATAATACATATAAATAATAACAAACTATAGACATAAATGAAAGTGTGTGTTAATAAGTGTAAGAAACATTATTAAGGAACAAAAAGGCTATAATAATAATAATAATAAAAAGTTACCTACGGCCATACCTGCGCGGCATGAACGCGGGATGCGGGAAGCGACGTAGCAACACACGAGTAGATAATATATAGACCAGAGGGGAAGCTTCATACTAGCGGCTGGCTGTAGGTTCACTCACTCTAGCGCAGCTCACGCACACCACGACGTGTCACGGACGCTCCGTTTGCCGCCAAGCTGGGCGCACGGAGCGTCCGTGGCACGTCGTGGTGTGCGTGAGCTAGTGTGAAGCTTCCCCTCTGGTCTATATATCTACTCGTGTGGTAGCAACGTCCACGACGCTAATCTACTTATCCGCACCCACACATGCACACCTACCAAAGAGGTATGGAACGCAGCATGTTGGGCTTCACCAGAAAGGACAGGAAGACATGCAAAGATCTAAGACGAATGGGAAGTTAAGGATGGCTTAAAGCGGAAAAGGGGTAGACAAAGGAAGCGATGGGTGGACGATATATATAGTGCAGCGATAGAGACCGCCCACTAGGTGGACAGACGATATCGAACGAGTCGCACTAAGCTGCGTGGATCCACTCAGTGTAAGACCATGGCGTGTGGAAGCCCCTACAAGAAACTTAATTCCCAGCTGTGCGGGAATCTATCGGTTGATGATGATGATGATAAATTTTATTACTTACTACCGGTTATGAAGTAAAATCGATCACTACTTTGGAATGCCCTCCTTTTTACTTCATGTTTTTTTTAAATTTATTTAAGAGCTTAAAACAGTAGTTATTATCATAGTGGGTATGCAGAAATGATTAGCTTGCTCAGCCCTGTTTTAAAATTCTGTAGCTACCGTTTATACGTAGAAGAATGTCTACATCGTTTTCTACATGAAGTGGATCTCATTAATTTAGCAGTTTTGTTCTACATGAAGAGGATTTCATTAGTAATTTGTAAACATCGAAGTACTAGGAGAAATAGCCATAAACTTCAACGTTTTATGATCATTGATTCATCATTTTAATGACCCGCTTGATTGACTGTTACGATATGACGCGCGTGTAAACTCAGCCCAACCTAACTTTCATTTGAACAAACATAAAAGGAAGAGTCTTTTAGTTTGTTCAAATGAAAGTTTAGCCTGTAACCTCTTCCACTTAAGTAAATACTCTCTTTAATCTAGCTAAATCTAGAGAAAACATGTTTTTAGCAATTTTACTGGTTATCAAGTACAATCTAGGAGTAGTTCGAAATGCCTTACCTACTGGAAGTATCAGTAAGAAACTCGTCTATAGTTCTTTTCAAAACTTCAATGGCATCTACCTACATATTTATGGTATATGTGTGTAAATGACCGGCTTTCACAGCCTTGTTTTAATATTCTGCACTTAACAGACGCTTTACATTTAAGTCTACATCATGAAGAGGATCTCATTAACTTGGCAATTTTATAGACATCGAAGTACTAGGAGAAATAGCCATAAACCTCAACGTTTTATGATCATTGATGCATCATTTTAATGACCCGCTTGATTGACTGTTACGAAATGACGCGCGTGTAAACTCAGCCCAACTTGACTTTCATTTGAACAAACACAAAAGGAAGAGTCTTTTATGTTTGTTCAAATGAAAGTTTAGCCTGTAACCTCTTCCACTTTACCCATATCCATACTAATATTATAAATGCGAAAGTTTGTCTATCAGTCTGTCTGTCTGCTAGCTTTTCACGGCCCATTCGTTCAACCGATTTTGACGAAAAGTACAGAGATAGCTTGCATCCCGGGGAATGGCATAAGCTACTTTTTATCCCGGAAAATCAAAGAGTTCCCACAGGATTTTAGGAACCTAAATCCACGCGGACGAAGTCGCGGGCATCATCTAGTAGTAAATACTTTCATGTTTTATCTACCTAGATTCCTATACATCATCATCATGAGTGACCCAACACCGGCCCACTGTATTATTGTTCCCTGGAAACCCACCGCATTATTATCCCAAGAAAACCTCTACCATTTTGTGATTAATGAAAGGAGATTTCTATGTTTGTCGTTCATTGCCTCTAGCCTGAGCTATGAATCAATGAACGATAAAACATAGAAACCAAACCAAAGTTTAACTAACTAATAAAAATCTATTTTCCAATTCAATCACATAATAATGATGTTCGCGTGGCGCCAATCAGATGAGATACCTATGGTGATGGGAATGCACTGGATATGCTAATGCCTGATCCGTATCCATAATTGATCAGCTCGAATGCTTTATTGTCTTTATTTAATGATATTGAGCTCGTTACCTATTTAGATTTATGCGATTTGCATATCACATGGTAAGTAGGCACATATTTACAATATTGTGTGAAAAACTTGAATAAATCATTGACAGTAAAGGCACATAATATCTTCGAAGTTAAAAGATGCGTACAGCGTACCCTTTTTTTTTTCCGTGGGGAAATCCTCATGGATGCCACCGCACCCGGGGAGGTGCGGAGGTTATGTCGGACTCTTACCGACTAAAACCCCACGATGTTCCACGCATCGCCTGGTGGCTGGGCTACGGGGCCAAACACGTTCGCGCAACCCAGCCAGCGGCGCCTGCTGAGGACCCACCACAGGGGACCAATGAAGTCCCTACACACCGTCTGAGGCGCACCAGGAACACAAAGGTGCGCCTTCCGACTCGAGGACTGGTTTCTTTACGGGCGATAGACTCAAAAAAAAAAAAAAAAAAGATGCGTACCCTAGATCAACCTCGGACCACTAAGCTATCAGGTCGCGTTTTAGCAAATCTAGCTTATACCTGTGACTTGTGGACTACACTTTACTCCATTCTTAGGGGATTTCTACGTCATCATAGCTATCTGCATGCAAAATTTCAGCCCGATATGTCCAATAGTTTGGGCTGTGTGTAGATCACCTTTTCCTTTTATATATTCAGAGTACCTGACCCGCCCCGGCTTCGCTCGGGTGGAATTTAGAAAATCGAGGTGGGGGTTGAATTTCAAAAAATCCTGAAGTACGTATTTCTTCATTTGGGACCGAAAACCCAAATACCAATTTTCATGCGAATAACTTAAAAATTACGGACTTTCACACAAACTATCATTCCCTATTTAACTCACTTAGGGGTAGAATTTCGAAAAATCCTTTCTTAGTGGATACCTACTTTTTACAAAGAACACACACCCTCGAAATTTCATGTCTCTAGAGCCTGTGCGTTGATGTATAAATCAGTCAGTCAGTCAGTCAGTCAGCCAGGACTTTGAATTTTACATATATATTCTGAGGTCTCAGTACCCAAATACAGCTATGAAAACTAGTAGCAAGATAATACATTCCCTATATAATCATATTCCTTCCTATAAGGCTAAGTAAGTTTGGGTTCCCACGAACAACAGTTCCCATATCCCAATAAAATAAGTCAGGCATATCTTACCGATACATTTCCTAGTCCCATAAACCGCACCCGTGCTATCCAGGAACTCCCGGGACACGAGAGCGATATAATATTTGCATAAGCCACGTCCCACGCGCTGTTATGCTAATACTCCTTGTATATTGGGATCAGTGTCTGGCTTGGTGTATTTCTTGTCGGATTTGCAGAGGTACCTGGAGCTTGTCACAAGCCTATTACCAATTGTTACCAACATTTTTAGGGTTCCGTATCTCAAAAGGAAAAAGGAACCTTTATAAGATCACTTCGTTCTGTCTGTCAAGATAGCCATAGATTTAGCCTAAAGATATAGGTACCTACTTCCCGTTGACCTAAAATCGTAATAGGTAGGTCTTACAACACACGTAAAGGGAAAATCCGAAAACCGTGAATTTGTGATCACAAAAAATGTGTTCATGAACAAATAATTAGCATTTTCTTTTTGGCTTTGATATAGCGACTTTGAGGTAGCGGGAAGTCTATGGATGAGGAAGGCGGAGGATCGTGTGTGGTGGCGTGCTCTTGGGAAGGCCTATGTCCAGCAGTGGACGCAAACAGGCTGATTGATTGATTGATTTCAACTTTGATATGAAAGGGCTTTACCTGTATATTCTAAACAGATTTTTTAATATTCATAATAATAGTTTTTGATTTAGCTTGCAAAACCCTTACTCATGTGCCCTCAATGTCTCAAATCAAACCTGCTAGCATTGTGATGATGCAGCCTAAGATGGAGCGCGCTTGCCTAGAAGATGCCTATTCACTCTTGACTTGATACCTTACTTCTAGGTTGGAGGGGAAAATCGAATTAGAAACGAGGAGGCATATCACAGGGGCATCGCAGAAACCCTCGGACCACTGCTTACACAATTTGACTAAGGGTTTGATTTTGAAAATTGCAGCTCTCGCGAAATCCAGAACGCGGAAAAACATGATGAGTAAGTACTAATAATTTATTTTATTCAATATTGATGGCAATATTTATGATCTGAGATATTGTATGTAGAATCATACAATAACATCGATAGATCAATGTCAGGTGTACCTATCAGCGGTGCATTTGAATTGGTTTAAATATTCTAATGAGCTAAATGACTCATGAGTCATGACTGACCGCCATCCCGTTGGTCTCATACAACAGGAGCTCGACAGCTATAATATTCCGTCATTAATGGTTGACTTTATGGCCACAGGCCACAGCGTTATCATTCTGAAAGGAGACCTGTAGGGCTATTTCGTAAAACCTGCCTATTCTTGTTGCAACAATGCATTGTAGCCAATAATGCTATGCAAAAATTGTGTATTTTGCCTATTTCCACAGTATTATGTCTTACGGAGTCTTGCTGTGGGGTAAAGCGGCAGATATTGGGAAAATATTCGTACTACAAAAAAGGGCAATACGTGCAATTTATAATTTAAAACCGCGCGATTCCCTACGAGAGATATTTAAGGAAATAGGTATTCTTACAGTAGCATCCCAATATATTTACAATAATATAATTTTTGTACGACAAAACATTCACAGTAACAAAAAAAATCGGTGATTTTTACGATAGGCAAACTAGAAACCGAAATAAGCTTGCTACTCCTGCCCTCCGCCTCTGGTAGGTGGGAAAGTAATTTGTGGGAATGAGTGTAATATTTTATAATAAAATTCCACAAGCAATTTTAGACTTGCCTTTACACAAGTTTAAAAAATGTGTTAAAAGTATGCTCCTAAAAAAGCATATTATACAGTCGCAGACTATGTAAACGATAAAAAAGCTTGGTTTTGACTCGCTCCAGCAATGCACGGGGCTGCAATGGCTTGTATAGTACGGTATAATAATATTGTAAATTGAAAAATTAAAAAGAGCAACCGCCGAGTTTCTTGCTGGTTCTTCTCGGTAGGAACGGCATTCCGAACCAGTGGTAAATTAAAACTACCTGACTATTCATAAATACTTGTAAAAAGTTTACATGAATAAAAAACATTCTATTCTATTCTATTCTAAATAGTAAGCGAGCGTCAACCAATCAGAAGTGATTGCGATCGTGACATTGTAGCTGTCATTCTATCGCAATCGCGCAGCCGTGCTAAATATTGAGCTAAATTGATGAAGATGATATTTTAAATATATCCATCAAAACACCAATATCTACTAGTTAATATTCGCCATCAAGCAAATGAATCTAGCGCCGGCGCCGCGTTCTTGACATCTCATATTAATACCTAGGTAGGTACCTACTCCCGTTCCAATCATTTATTTAGCACAATCCGACCGAGTGTAAAATTAATTAGCTTGTTATAAACGGTCGCTTATTCAATGCAATATTGTTATTTATTAACCTAAGTCCTTGGTAGATCGTGTTATTACTTATTACTATCACGTGTAGACTGCACAGTCCTTTAACAAAATACGAGAATAGGTACTATACCATAAAATTTCCTTCCCAGAAGAATGTTCGACCACCCGTTGTGCTAGATCCTTTTTCCACGCACATTTTCCAAACTGTAGAATCAACTCCCTTCGGCGGTGTTCCCTTTAGATTACAACATGGGGTTATTAAAGGGGTGGACCAACAAATTCCTAAAAGGCCGGCAACGCATCGGCGGTTCCTCTGGTGCTGCAAATGTTCATGGGCGGCGGTAATCACTTAACATCAGGTGACCCGCCTGCTCGTTTGTTATGTCGCATAGCTTATGTTGTTGACACATATGTCATCGATGTGGCAGCCGACATGTGTGCCACTCAGTCGTTCAATAAGTTGGTCAACATACAGGTTAAACAGCAAAGGAGAGCTTAAACCACCCTGCCTCACACCGCATTCCAGCCTGTATTCATCCGACAGAGCACCAACCCACCTCACCTGGTTACGCTGGGTAGCATACCAGTATTTCAGTATAGCCGTGTACTCCGTCGGCACATCCGCATCCCTCAACTTGCCCCACAACACGTCATATGAGACTAGGTCAAAAGCTTTCGACAAGTCGAGGAAGCACGCATCCACCGGCGTCCGCCTCGCGGTGTAGTAACATATGATAACACCAAAAAAACCGCGAAAAAATCTAAAAAAATCCTATTTTTTTCTGAAAGGTCACGATATATTGCAAATAAAACATCTGACTGATGCTAGAGGTCAACGAACGTCACATCGTAGGCGCGGCATTGACCCGAGTTTTGCACGCTATACATTGCAGGGTTAAAAAATACTAAATCACTAAAACTACAAAATGAGGCAAATGGTTATTGGTATTGGATTGTGTTAAAGCAGTATAACAATAACGCTAAGTTTTTGCTAGCGTTCTGGTTACACCCTGTATACTGTATAGGTGTTTCACATTATTAACACTACAAAGTATTATTAAAGTGTTTTTATGCCTTTTAAGCCTTAATAATCGCACTCAGCTCTCACAAGATACTTATCTGACCTTATCAGTGTAGGTATATGATTTTTTTTTAAAGAATATTAGCTATGTTAAATTACTAATTCCTCTTTCCTCTCCAACTAAGCGTCAGGCTTGTGCTAGGAGTAGGTACGACAATAGTGCAACGGGCGGTGTTTGAACCGTTCGACGTTTCGGTTTTCAGTCCACTCCTTTACCGGTTGAGCTATTGAGGCTCTGACTAGTACCTACTTGTTACATTATAACTTATTAGTTGTTACTAACCTTTAATATTGCAGAAAATATGTAATTAGGTATACATTACAATAGATTATTTATTGCCTGTTTGGACGTTAAATATGATTAATAGTTGCCAGTTATTATTATAATAATCTTTAGGTGAAATAAAACATTGAGTTATATTAAATTATTTGTTAATCTACGATTCTGTTATGATTTATGTAATAAATATTTACTCGGTAGATACATAACTATTCTGCCTACAGTTCAAAGCACAACGAAAAGCTGATACCCTAGCCTTCTATCCATAAAAAACCGGCCAAGTGCGAGTCAGGCTCACACACTGAGGTTTCCGTACTGCAGTCGTATTTTTTCGACATTTTGCACGATAATTCAAAAACTATGATGCGTAAAAATAAATAAAATCTGTTTTAGAATGCAAGCCCTTTCATATGATACCCTACTTGATATAGTTATCTTATTTCGATAATTGAAAATACTAATTTTTAATTCATGACCACAAATTTTTTTTTTGTGTGATGTAACCACAAATTCACGGTTTTTAGATTTTCCCCTAATGTCTGCTAAAAGACCTACCTACCTGCCAAATTTCATGATTCTAGGTCAACGGGAAGCACCTACCCTGTAGGTTTCTTGACAGACCGACAGACAGACAACAAAGTGAGCCTTTAAGAGTTCCGTTTTTCCTTTTGAGTTAGGTACGGAACCCTAAAAATTCAGAATCACTCAGCGGGCGATGGAGAGAATAATAAAATTATTCTCTTCATCGATGGCGGCCCAATACCTTGCGTGTGGAGTTCGAGAGACCTATGTTCAACAGTAAACATCTATCGGTTGATAATGATGATGATGAAGAAAAGGAATTGAACCCGGAACTTGTAAGATAAAGTGCTCGGCGCCATCATAATATGTTGTAACTTGTATTGAATTTGGATTCAAAAATGACCAAATGAATCTGACTGAAGAGAATATAATATTTTCGTGATTTGTTTATAAAAACGTCACGTTTGATATAAATATTTTCAATAATACATCACCAATTTATTCACAGCCTCCTTAAAAATGAGGGTACTTCGTAATTCAATCTTTTCGATGTTTGTTTTGATTGCGAGTTAATGTTTTATGTTTTGTTATTATTGGTTTATTATGTTTTGACCTGCAACCTCGTTCCAGCAACTCTACGTATACATATAAAATATTCAACTAATGGACTGACCGACTGACTGACTGACTGACTGATCTTTAAACGCAAGCTCAAACTACTGGACGGATCGGGGTGAAATTTGGCATGCAGATAGCTATAATGACGTAGGCATTTGCTAAGAAAGGATTTTTGAAAATCAAACCCCTAAGGGGGTGAAAGAAGGGTTTGTAATTTGTATAGTCCACGCGGACGAAGTCGCGAGCATAGTAAGTACCTATCTAAAGTTATTTACAAAGAAAAACTATTTTTACAAATTATTCTTCTTACAAAGATTGTTTGATTTAACACGTTTGAGAATATTTAAACTTACTAAACAATTTAAAATATTTAATCAAATTAGGCGCCAATAGCAAAAACTTATTTGATCACGTAAGTTTGGTATATTGGCAGAAACAAATGTTCATGACATGGATTTAGCTAAAAACTCCAATACCTACGTTAAAGCTACGGCCACACCTGCGCTCATGAACGCTGCTGGAGTTTCCGCCACGCGAATACGTGGGTGTAGTGGACGCGTATTATAAGCATGTGGTACAGGAATGGCAATGGCGCCGTTTTTTTTTTTTAAGTTTATAGACTAGCGCTTGGCTGCAATCAGACCTGGTGGCAAGTGATGATGCAGCCTAAGATGGAGCGCGCTTGCCTAGAAGATACTTATTCACTCTTGTCTTGAAGGTACCCATATTAAAAGAAATATACACTTATACACAAAAAAAGAAATTAAATCCCGTCGATTTCCCGAAAGACATGCAAATAAATTAAACCTTCCGCAAGCAAAATTAGTACTGCATACCTCGAGTCCCTACGTAATGTCTATAAAGATATATAATAATTTACCAGACAAAATTCGTAACATAAACAATGAAAATAAATTCAACAAAATATTAAAAAACTTTTTATTAGAAAAGGGCTACTATGCCGTAAATGATTTCCTAAACGACGAACATAAAAATAAATAATAATATCGGTCTCCCTAACTAAGGTCTAAGGACCAAATTGCGACACCCAAACTGGGTATCCATAATACTTTGTACATACTTATGATGGAAATGCAATAAATGAAAATTGAAATTGAAATTGAAATTGAAATTATTATAATTTAAAGTTGTGTTTATATCGAGCAAGGCGCTGCCGCGTTGCGCATCGCAGCGTGAACTAGTGCGTTTTATCGATGCAGCCCTAAAACATCATCCACGCGGTAATCGATTGTTTCTCTGATTTTATTCGACTCGACGCGCGACGCATCAAAGCTGCCACAAAGTCGTCGCTTAAATACTGCGAAGTTAAATTTAATCGATTTACTGCCGGTAAATAATCGATTCGTTTCGTAATTCTATTCGAGTCGTCGCGTCGCACGCGGCTGTGAATTTGGCGGATATGCACCATTAGTATAACAGGTAATACCTATTGGTATTTGTATTGGCAGCGAAGTGCGATCATTCGTCATACACATGACGCCGGAGCAGGCGCCGCGCCGGTACTTGCGTGCCGAAGCGTCGAGACCGGATTTACTTCGAACTTAGGTACCTATTTTTAACCGACTTCAAAAAAAGGAGGAGGTTCTCAATTCGTCGGAACCTTTTTTTATTTTTATTTTTTATGTATGTTCCCCGATTACTCAAAAACGCCTGGACTGATTTTGAAAATTCTTTTTTTGTTTAAAAGGGTATACTTCAAAGTTGGTCCCATTTCAATTTGGTGAAGATCTGATGAACATCTTCGAAGATAGATACTGGAACTCCTCAACGGATAAGAGTAAATTGTTCGCGATCAGTGTAATAGCTTAGTAAACAGTAGATTTTTAACCAGTCATAGCATAATTCCATGGGGCCACTAAAAATTGTGAAATAAAATTTTTTTACAAAAAAAATAAAAACCGACTTCGTTACATAAACACTAAAAATTGAAAAATAATTTAATTTATTACCGAATATATTATGTATACAAGAGTTAATATAGTTCCATAATAATATTTTTTGGGGTCGGTGCCAATGAGGTGCCATTGTGGAGTCCCATAAAAATATGAAGTCCAGACGATTCGCGCAGCTAAAGCTAATTGGCACCGGCACCAAAAAGTATTATTATGGAACTATATTAACTCTTGTATACATAATATATTCGGTAATAAATTAAATTATTTTTCAATTTTTAGTGTTTATGTAACGAAGTCGGTTTTTATTTTTTTTGTAAATTTTTTTTTTTTAATTCATTATCTAGGCACACGCTTGACCACGATCACGCCTGATGGGAAGTGATGATGTGGCCTAAGATGGGACGCGTTTGCCTAGAAGGTGCCTATTCAGTCTTGTTTTAAAGATACCCGGATTATAATTGGCCGGAAACACTGATCTCGGAGGAGTATTCCAGACCCTAGCGTATAAGGAATGATGACGCAAAGCGTTTCGTACTCGTAGATGGAATGTTGACGACATAGGGGTGGAAACTCGCCCGACATCTTGCGGTGCGGTGGTAGAAACGTGGTATTTTGTTTAAACTATCGTGATTGCCATTATGAACCGGCTTTACACACGGTCGACTAAAGTAGTCGGGCTAACGTCGACGAAATACGTGAGTAAAGCCGGTCTCTTCTACATTAATTATAACTTAGGTAGCTATACCTAGTTTGCCGAGAAAATGGACGAGGTTTTCAATCAATGTAACTTGTCAAAGTGAAAATCTAAGTCTATAACTTGTTTTATATGCTGTTACGGGTTTCCTTCAATAATGCTACACAAAACTGTTTAAACTAATTATTTATTATACACAACATGCACTTAGGCTAAGTCTTATCCTAGGTTTTAGGCGCCAGGAGAGTTTTTGCTATTTTTGTACTGGAACTCTGCCAGAACCAGACCTCGGCTAGCTGTATTCAGGGTTTGTAAAGGTCAGGGTCCAAGAAGGGCATTCCCGTTAAGCTACGACAATTGAGAAATCAACATTTAAAAACCACCATAAAGGCTAAAGTGATACTTACCTGATATTAATAACTGTGCAACTCACCCCTTCTGGAATTTGATGCAAAATACATTATTTGCTAATCGCAAATTAATAAAGATTTCTATAAATCATAAAATATCCTAAACTAACACATAATTATTGCGTCACACACGCATTACTTCCGTAGGTACACAGAACGTCTTGTTGCGTTGTACAGCTGATCGGTAATGTCGTCAATCGTAATGGCCGACCTACCTTCAAACTTCACTATTTTATGGAACAAATTACAAAATACTAATTAGAGTCTAATATGATTTCGTCGGGATCGAACTCGGGTATCGCGATATACATTTTATACTTAACAAATGTGATAAATCGTATGAAATCTTCCTAATCCATTATAATGTGACTGAAATGTTTGATTTAAATATTCGTGGAGCTAGTCGATTTTTTTTTTCCTACAGCCAACCGCTCGTACTATTAGATTAGAGATACTCACTCGTATGCTTTGGAATCACTCAATAACCGACCTTTCCGGGGTCCTTTTTCACAGGGTTCGAAACTAGTCGGGCTAACGTCGACTAAACACGTGAGTAAAGCCGGGTGTGAGACATGTATAATGGAAATCACTCACAATAGTTTAAACGCTAAAACACTTTGTTCTTATCAATAGAACTGTTTCAAAAACAACTTTTAAAAAAATTAAAAAAAATACAAAACAGTGAATAAAATAGAATTTGTGATAACTCTGAGTATTTGTTCGTAAGTTCACACTGTTTGTAGTCTTCACATACTTTGTATGCGCGATTAAACATATTTACGATAAGATTATGAGCAGCTCGTTTAAATTGCATGAAATATACATAGCGCCATATCTGTGTCTGCTGATGACTTCAAGTGGACAACCGTCTTTATTCTACACTAGTTACTTCCCGCAATATTGACCGCAACGCAAATAAAGCGATTTTCTAGTAGTTTAAGGAAGAGTAGAGGGAACAGGGACACGTGGTCACAGCCCATGAGATGGTCAACCCACCACCTCCCATGGCCCCACCAACCTCGCGGTTATATGGGCCGAAACGCGGGAGGGCGCCCGTTCGGTACTTGCTCGGTGGCTCTTTCCCGGGGCGCCTTCTTGACTCCCTACAAATTCTTTCCTTTCTGCTTCCTTGTCCCCATCATGTCACTCTCCCCATTCTGGGGCAGAGGTCACAGATACGGGAGATTCCCGTCGCCGTTCGTGGTGTCTCCTGTTTCCCACATCCTCTCCTGTCATTGCGTATCTGGATACCTAGCTCTCGCTTCCCTCCTCTGAGCTCGTCGCGTCGTCTTCATCCTCCTCGCTTCCTTCCTCTTCCTCTTCCTGCTCTCCGCGTCCTCTTCTCCGTCGTCGCTGCCGCACTTCGGAGCAGCTCCTCCTCCTGTGCCACGCGTGCGCGAACTCCCGCAGTCCTCGGAAGTTCACCTCCGAGGAGACCAAGTCCCGGTAGTATACCGGGCCCACCTCCGCATGCACCATCCCATCCAGCATCTTGCATCGGAGGTCCTCATACAGACTGCACTCCCACAGGACGTGGTGCGCATCCTCGTCACTCTCGCCACACTCACACAGACTACTCGCACACAGCCGAAACCCATGCAGGCACCACCGGAAGCATCCATGGCCCGTGAGCAGCTGCGAGATGAGACCATGAGATGGTCAGACCAAGTGAGGGCTGCGTCTCCTTATATGAGTGCGGAAGGATGGCAGCCATCAGAGAGGAATGGAGGTACGCATAGTTAAGCGTGCCACAGCACTCTGTCAAGAGCGTAACGACAAATAAGAAGAAATCTACTTTAGGAGATACTACATATTGTTAGGTATATAGACTCATCATCATCATCATGATCAACCTAACCTATTAGACTACCATGGCTTTTATGTTTAAGTTTTTTTTTTGTTGAAAATATTACAATAAAACTTAAAGCTTGCCTTATCTAATTACTAATTACCTACTATAGAAATCAAGCCCGTGTTTTACTTGTTATTAAAATCTTTAAAATAATTTAAAACAATCTTCTCAGTAGGAAGCGCATTTTGAACTCACTTGAATTTTTTTTTTTTTTATAAGTTAAGTTAAACAAATAATTGGTTTCTACACTGCATCGTACCGGAACGCTAAATCGCTTGGCGGCACGGTAGAAATTTAGAAATTATAAAATTCCAAACTCCTGCCGGGAATCAAGCCCGAGACCCCCCACTAACAATACCACAGCGTTTACCACCGCGCCAGGGAGGTCGGCAATTGGATAGTTATACAATTTCTGATGATTAAACAGGGACCATCAATAGAAAAAACCGGCCCAGTGCGAGTCAGGCTCGCGCAATGAGGGTTCCGTACTACAGTCGTATTTTTTCGACATTTTGCACGATAATTCAAAAACTATGATGCATAAAAATAAATAAAAAACTGTTTTAGAATGTACAGGTGAAGACCTTTCATATGATACCCCACTTGATATAGTCACTCACTTCCAAAGTTGAAAATACTAATTATTAGATCATGACCACAATTTAATTTTTTTTGTGTGATCTAACCCTAAAATCACGGTTTTCAGATTTTTCCCCAAATGTCAGCTATAAGATCTACCTACCTTCCAAATTTCATGATTCTAGGTCAACGGGAAGTACCCTGTAGGTTTCTTGACAGACAGACCGACAACAATGTGATCCTATAAGGGTGCCGTTTTTCCTTTTGAGGTACGGAACCCTAAAAATCACGAACTAAGTAGGTACAGTGCTATAGAACTGTCAAGTCCGTAATCGGAGGCCATGGGAACAAAAAATGCCTAAGTATTACAAACAACAGCTATTCAATAATTTGTAATCTATATATATAAAAGGAAAAGGTGACTGACTGACTGACTGACTGATCTATCAACGCACAGCTCAAACTACTGGACGGATCGGGCTGAAATTTGGCATGCAGATAGCTATTATGACGTTGGCATCCGCTAAGAAAGGATTTTTGAAAATTCAACCCCTAAGGGGGTGAAATAGGGGTTTCAAATTTGTGTAGTTCACGCGGACGAAGTCGCGAGCGTAAGCTAGTTACAAATTAATATTACAATGTTTTTGTAATTATTATTTTTATGTGCGATTTATGCACACGCAATGATAATAATTATACGCTATGACTACTGAGTTAATTGCTTCTCGATTAATTAATTAATTATTATTATTGGTTGCAATAAATTTGATTGGTAATTTCTTGATTCGTATATATATGGAACTAGCTGACCCGCCCCGGCTTTGCTCGGGTGGAATTTAGAAAATCGAGATGGGGGATGAATTTCCAAAAATCCTGGATCACGTATTTTTTCATTTGTGACCGAAAACCCAAATACCAATTTTCATGCAAATAACTTGAAAAATGACGGACTTTCTTACAAACTTTCATCCCCTATTTAACCCACTTAGGGGTGGCATTTCGAAAAATCCTTTCTTAGTGGATACCTACTCTTTACAGAGAAGACACCCTCAAAATTTCATGTCTCCAGGACCAGTAGTTTAGGCTGTGCGTTGATATATATGTCAGTCAGTCAGGACTTTGAATTTTATATATATAGATTAAAGGTGGTTTATTAAGAGGATACTACACCGAGTTAATTCATGTGCATTAAAGTCTGTATAGGTACGCACTGACTTCTAGTTACTTATACACATCTATCTTAGATAATAATATAATATTATAATTAGGTTATGTATAAGTAGTTAGTTCAATTTCCGAACCCGTGGTAGGGTAGATACCCTCTGAAACAAAATCTTATATATATCTAGAGATCTTCTTAAAAAATTAATATATCTCAGAGCGTTGTCTCGTTATAATACTTTAAACAGAAACACAATATACTTAATTAAGTACAATGATAGCTATTAAGATTGTGAACGAATAATGTATTTCGCCCGTTTATTTGTGGGTGCCTATTTATTCGGTCACACGGAATTCAGGTTAACTTGGAAACCAGTAAAATATAGCATCCACCTAATCTGTACATAATAATTAATTTATAACTGGTTACGAAATAATAATAATTAAAATATCATCAAAACAATTTTATAAGACGCAGTATAGGTGGAGCAATCTGCAAGTTTGAGTGTTCTCAAAGGAGTGTGAAAGTCTCAATCCGCACTTAGCCAGCGTAATGGTCTATTGCCAAACCCTTTTCATTCTGAGAGGAGATCCGTGCTCTGTAGTGAGCCGGCGATGGGTTGATGAATGAAATGAAAGCTAACTGTACCTCTATGAACTTTTTCATCTAATTTAGTCACTCTTCATAATCGTTAGGAAAGCTCATAAAAAGCTCAGAATCATCAGAATGATCAAATCAGAAATGAGGAGATCCGTAGGAGAACTAGAGTAACCGACATAGCTCAACGGGTTGCGAAGCTGAAGTGGCAATGGGCAGGGCACATAGTTCGTAAAACCGATGGATGTTGGGGTCCCAAGGTGCTGGAATGGCGACCTCGCACCGGAAGACGCAGCGTTGTAAACCCTCACTAGGTGGACGGATGACATCAGACGAGTCGTAGGGAGCCGCTGGATTCAGGCGGCGCAAGACCGTGGCGTGTGGAAGTCCCTACAAGAGACCTATGTCCAGCAGTGGACGTCTATCGGTTGATGATGATGATGAGTCACTCTTTTACGAATGTTGACCAAAATTCGCGTACCTGCCTAAAAAGTTCAACTTAAAAAAATTAGGTTTTCAACACTTTATGCAATATAAAGTTACGTAAAGTGTTGCGGAAAATCTATATAACAGTTTAGTACATAATAATTCAATGATAACAGTAGGTATCTAGAGGACAAGATAATAGATAGAAATGATAGACCAGTTCTGAGACCGATCGACGTTTTACCACCATCAAGCGCACTGACAGGTTACAATCAGTGGGGCATAAAGAGCACTCCTTTATGCCCAGTAATAATCGATTTTATCATATCGATGTCCTCTGAAATATCGATACATCGATGTAAGTAAATTATCCATGATGCTACTTATTTAATAAATACAATAGGAGCAGAAGTTTTTGCCCTAGTTAAAGCTATTTTATTTATTTTGGGAATACAGAAGATTTAAGGAAAATAAGTACCTAAGTAGAGAATCATAGATTTTGTAACAAACTTCAAATAAGTAGGATAGTCAACCACAACAATTACCTAATAGCTTTGATGTTTCAATTTATATATATAAGTCCTGACTGACTGACTGACTGACAGACATATATTATATCAACGCACAGCCTAAACCGCAGGTCCTAAAGACATGAAATTTGGAGGGTCTTGAAAATTGGTATTTGGGTTTTAAATGTTTCAGGTTTTTTGGAAAATTTGCTCATAAGGGTGGTAAAATAGGGGATGCAAGTTTGTTTGTCAAATCAACGCACAAACTAAGTCAGCTAAGAAACGACTATCCCCCCCCCCCCCCCCACAACTTCCAAACACCACGGTCTTGCGCCTGAATCCAGCGATATTGCCGATACCTATTGATAATATCGATATTATCATCGATGTTTCCAATATCGATCATCCCTAGCACACTTTTATGCTAAATAATGACCAGGCTCCCAGAATTCATAAGGTGATAAATGCTAGCACATTACATCAAAATGGCCAAGCGACGCTATTTGCATTCTGGTAGCTGATCTATAAATATTGAGCTGACAAGTGCTTGTATATTTGAAGATATATCTGTGATATATAGCGCAAAGTTAATTGGGGGTACGGGTGTGTTGTGATCAGATGAATTATTATTAGATGGTTAAGCAGATAATATTGTAGTATTTGTATTTCGCATGACCTTTGATTTACTTTAATAGTATAATGTTAAAATGAATGATATCTAGGAAATCAAGCCCCAATTATGCGTATATGTGCAAAATTTAACGAAATATCAAAAAAGATACCTGGAATCCATATATTTCATGACTCAGCTACTGCATTCAAAAAAAAAGCTCTTATCACTTTACGGTGGGTTCATCTCCTAAGTAACTTAGTTATTTGTTTAGTTAAGTAGTTAGTTAAGTTCTTTTTATTTGTCTAGATATTTTGCAAATGCTGTGTACACGTTTTATAGATACATTTATCGGCCTGTGTTTGTTTATGAGTGTCGTAGTTTGTGTTAAATTAATGTATTGTGTGTGTTCCTAATAAATAAATAAATAATGATGGCAAAATTTATTTTATCGTCACAAACCATCAATCATCATCGTCTCTCACAATGAGAATAGTTTAGGCCATAATACACCACGCTAGGTATTTGCAGATTGGCACACTTCACACACTGCCGAGAATGTTATGGTATTATGGAGAACACTTAGGTGTGCAGATTTCCTTACGATGTTTTCCTTTACCTTAAATTAAGTGATATTTAATTGCTTAAAATGCACATAATTCCGAAAAGTGAGACCAAAGTTCATAATTTTAATCAAAACGATACAATTACAGTAAAGTATCAACAATTTTCATTCAATTTTTCTTCTGAAAAATTTCACACACCTAGGTTCATAACCTTCTCTTCTTTATCTCTACATAGTATAAAATAAAGTCGCTTCCCGCGTCTGTATGTATGTATGAACGCGTAGATCTTTTAAACTACGCAAGTCGCAACGGATTTTAATGCGGTTTACACCAATAGATAGAGTAATTCAAGAGGAAGGTTTATAGCTATAGTTTTATTCTCAAAAAATTAGAGATCCCTAGAGAAATTTAAATAATGTGAATTAGGTCGGAAAAAAATCCTCTCATTTGAGAGTTTCCGAGGAAATGACACTTCAATGACACCACATTAGTATCTACGTTGCACCCATGCGAAACCGGGGCGGGTCGCTAGTCTCTATTATAATGAGAAGAATAGGATAGAAGCTGGAAACGCACGGCCTTGTAAGGCCAAATACCGTTGTGGCAGACTTATGACACGGCTAATTTACATTCGAGATATTAGCTGCGAGTATAGTAAATAGCGCATAGATTACACTGACAGGGCAAGCGGTAAAGTACAAATGTACAGATTGAGCGATAATACTAGTTAGGGAAATAATTCAGGGTTTAAAATAGCTAAAGTTATTATCAGACTTCGTACTTTCAAACATTTTTTTAACATTACAACACAAATTCCCCTTTCTTTTCTTCAAGCTTATTTGGAAAGTCAAATTGCCGAGAAGATATTTTTATACGAGGATTGGACATGAAAGTAATCAATAGCGGGCAAGCTCTAAATTAGGATTTCAGTGTACCATACACACGTTCTCTTGAACCGTAAAGCTGATACCTAATCTTAAAAAATCATTGAGCGAATATAATATTGGAATTTTTAAATAATATCTGTCCCGGCTTTACTCACGTGTTTAGTCAACGTTAGCCCGACTAGTTTCGAACCCATCCGGGTCCTTTTTCAAAGGAGTCCGTTCGCGCACGCGCCGCGATTTTTGACTCCCTTGAAAAAGGACCCCGAATGGGTTCGAAACTAGTCGGGCTAACGTCGACTAAACACGTGAGTACAGCCGGGACAGATATTATTTAGAATGGAAATCACTCACAGTAGTTTAAACGCTAAAATAGGAATTTTTAGGAATTTCAGTGATAAATAAGTATTCAATAAAATTATATTAAGGAGAGGATAAAGACTAATGCCCCAGTTTCTTGTTGGTTCTTTACGGTAAGAACGGCATTTTGTTACCTGTTTATCCACAAGTTTAGGGCCGGTTGTTTCAACAAATTTTGACGGACACGTAACCTTTAAATATGGCGTAATATTTAAATAAACGTATGTAAAGAAAAAGCGTTGATTCAGCATCTTTTAGCGCTAACGTTCGTTAAAAAGTTACGTTTACGTTCATCTTCTTCATCTTCATACTTCTTACAAACGGAATATTTTATTTACAAATTATAATTTAATCAATTTAATTAAATGCTTTTAATGGTAGTTCTTTTGAAGATGAAAGAGAATCTGTAAGAAAGAAAAAGTGTTTAAAATGCGAAGTAGCAATATTAATAACTATGTATATAATTTAATATACTTAAATTTTGTAATTTAATAATATATTAGATATAGATCCTAAGTATTTAATATATCGATAAGTTATATTAACTTATATAAGTTTCGAATTGGAATAAAAGAGTGGATATGGTTTTAAAAAAAAAACTTAAAATTAAATAAAAAAAGGATATGGTGAAGTAAGTTAATTTTTAGGGTTAGTTTCGGAACCAAAATAACAATGACGAACAGTTTTTTGTACAATGAAGCAACGCACTTAAATTAACAGATGTTAAAGTTCGTCTACGTCTGTTAAATTTTAACGAACGTATCTTACGAAGACCAATGGTTTGAAACAACCGGCCCTTAATCTGTATGGTACCTTACAGCTGTAAATTCAAAATAACAAGAAAACTATCAAAGGATACATAAATGCTATAATCGTTTTGATTTACTGTTATAGTGCTATTATAGCACTATTGTTGAACTGCTATAAATGTTATTATATAATTGGGTTAAGTCTGTCAGTACCTGTGAGATGTTATCTGGAATCTAGATCGCAACAACTCAACCGTGTTTGGTGTTTAGGTATCCATAAATGTTTCTTATCTGACCAAGATCTCTGATAGCATTCATATTATTCAATCGATTTTACCACTTCATTAATTACCTACCTTATTTTTAATAGCATTACACCCTGAACCGCCTGCTCGTTTGCTCGCTATTTCTATTAAAAAAACCGGCCAAGTGCGAGTCAGGCTCGCGCAACGAGCGTTCCGTAATTCAGTCGTATTTTTTCGACATTTTGTACGATAATTAAAAAACTATGTTGTAACACAGGTGAAGCCCCACTTGATATAGTTGTCTTACTTCGAAAATTGAAAATACTAATTATTAGTTTATTCTTTTTTGTGTGATGTAACCATTAAATCACGGATTTCAGATTTTTCCCCTAATGCCAGCTATATAAGACCCACCTTTCTGCCAAATTTCATGATTCTAGGTCAACGGGAAGTACCCTGTAGGTTTCTTGACAGACAAACAGACAACAAAGTGATCCTATAAGGGTTCCGTTTTTCCTTTTGAGGTACGGAACCCTAAAAATACAAAAACGAGCTAGTTAGGTACCTGTATGTAGTACCTAGTATGATATTTTCCAGCTAATAAAAATTTCTAAAAATCCTAATATACCTACTTACAAAATCCTAATATACAAAACACAATATTATTGACTTTGAAACCATCCAACCGAAGGCTTGGGGGGGGGGGGGGGGAGTTTCATTAGAAAGGCAATAATGCGAAGATGGTTTTTAGACACCTAAAACAATGCATTTTTAGCGTAGTAAGTATAAGTCCCGCGAATTACTAATGTGCGTGTTCACTATTTTAGTGACGTCAGCACTAGACTGAAGTTTCGAGCTGATGGTACATTTTTATTTCGGCTGACGTCAAAATGACGTCATTTCGATGTTAAATGAGACATGGTTCCAGCGCAATAGCAATTTGCGGGACTTATAACACACGCAGGGTATCCCGTATTGGCTAGTTTTTATATTAATGGTAAGGAGAAAATTATGGTGACATTATGAAATCGGAGGTAGGTACTAACCTACTTTAATGTACCTACCAAATCGTTATGCACGAAGACTGATTTTTTTTGCAATTACAAAATAAATGTCGACTTCAATGAGTTCGAACATGTGGTAACTGACACCATCGACCCATTTGCCGCACTATAGTTTAAATATGTACGTTTCAAGAATAACATTGCTCCTCTATAGTAAACCACTCAGGAAAACACTTCAATTTGACACTATCAGATACACGAAAATAGTTTTTATTACATGTGCATAAAGATGCATTTGGGATGCACTTGAGTGCGAAGTTGAAATGTTTACCTAAAAGTCATGAATTTTACCTAAAAGCCAATTGTTGTATGTTCGCAATTGATAGATGTTTCAAAGGTCAGACAGAACATGGAATTGTTTTAAAGGTGTTAGAGATAATACTCGTTTTGGAATTTAGAGGTTCTAAAGTAACTGGTACACTTGATATTTTAGTCGAAGTAATCGATGGGTCAAGAAATTTGATAGGCAATACTGATAAAAAGTAAATCAGACTAAGCATGTACGATTTCACCAGAAATTGTATTAGCAAAACCAAAAATTTCAACATCGTAATCATTATATTATGGTGTAACCAGAACGCTGGCAAAAACGAAGACAGGTGATAGTACTGATGATCTATATATATATATATATATATATATATATATATATATATATATATATATAAATATATATAAAATATAAAAAAATATATATATATATATATATATATATATAAAATTCAAAGTCCTGACTGACTGACTGACTTATATTATATCAACGCACAGCCTAAACCGCTGGTCCTAAAGACATGAAATTTGGAGGGTCTATTCTTTGTAAAGCGTAGGTATCCACTAAGAAAGGATTTTTCGAAATTCCACCCCTAAGTGGGTTAAATGGGAGATGGAAGTTTGTATGAAAGCCCGTCATTTTTCAAGTTATTTGCATGAAAATTGGTATTTGGGTTCTCGGTCACAAATGAAGAAATATGTATTTCAGGTTTTTTGGAAAATTCGCTCATAAGGGTGGTAAAATAGGGTATGAAAGTTTGTATGGGAGAGTTTTAATTATTGATATTATTAACTTCAAATTTGGAAAGTAAGTTTTTTCTTGAGGTTAGGTGTCAGCTAAGAAACGGCTATGAGAAAATCTCTCCCTAAAGGGTTGAAATGGGGGTTGGAAGGTTATATGTGTTACTCGGTGCCGTTCAGGGTGCGCGTCCTGATGTTTGTTTCTGGAAAAAAAGCCATTTGTTTCCTGGAGGCCACGCGGGCAGAAGCTAGTTACTATGTTACTATTATGTTATGTTAGTTGATATGTTACAAGTGGGCAGTGGCAACACACGACGTAAGAACATGCGTGGCGGAGCGGTGCGTGGTAGTTCTTACAGGCCTATATCCAGCAGTGGACGTCAATCGGTTGACGATACCGACGACGGATCGTTTCACCTTTGCATCGATCAACGCTTAGTTTATCAATTTATATCCTATGCATAACTAATAGGAAGCCCTTCAAAATCACCGACAACACTCGTCCATAAACTACGCAAATTGATTATTCGTCCTATCATTATGGAACCGTTTAGAATACCCATTATCAATGATCCATGACGGCGTAAAGTTAGTGGTAACATGATGGCGGACCTATAAAAGGCAGACGAAAGTAATCTCCCGTCAACATCTAAAAGGTCCTCATCAGTTTTATGTTTTATGAAGCCTTGGTAGCCTTCGTTAACTTAGGTATATGTAGTTGCCTCATAGAAGCAAATATCTGTCGGTTTGTCAGTAAAAAAACCGGCCAAGTGCGAGTCAGGCTCGCGCAATGAGGGTTACATACTACAGTCGTATTTTTTCGACATTTTGCATGATAATTCAAAAACTATGATGCATAAAAATAAATAAAAATCTGTTTTAGAATGCACAGGTGAAGACCTTTCATATGATACCTCATTTGATATAGTCACTCACTTCGAAAGTTGAAAATACTAATTATTAGTTCATGACCACAATTTAATTTTTTTTTGTGTGATCTAACCCTAAACTCCCGGTTTTCAGATTTTTCCCCAAATGTCAGCTATAAGATCTACCTACCTGCCAAATTTCATGATTCTAGGTTAACGGGAAGTACCCTGTAGGTTTCTTGACAGACAGACAGACAACAAAGTGATCCTATAAGGGTTCCGTTTTTCCTTTTGAGGTACGGAACCCTAAAAAGTGTAATTTCAAAGTTAAAAGAAATGGTTCAAAGATTTTGTATTGTGATTTTTAATTTTTTTAAACTACATACTTAGGTACTAATTTTTACAGAAATCTAGAAAACCATACACACAAATACTTATTTGTTTCTACAACGTCTAAAAAAATCATTTCATGTCATAACCTTTTTCCTATGATAAACCAAGGCATGCCTTTGATAAACGAGAGGTTTTCTTTGACAAACTTTTTTCTTATGTTTATCATAAGAAATAGCTTTCCCTACATCATTCGGTTCTGCACATCAAAACTTCTAAACTTAACCTCTTTACAATATTTTTTGATAAATAAGACATTCCTAGTCCTACACAAGATAGTCCTGGTACTTGCCTTGACTAGTTGGGCAGTATGGTTTTTCTATTGAAACCTACTTCGTTATTGAGATTGGTATTTTGTTTAGCGCCATCTATGATATTTAACACTTGAGTTAAAGAGTAATTTACACAATTTAATGAATTTAAATTGCGTACTTTTACCGGGGACCCGAGAGCTGGCAGCTACCTTGGTCAAAGAATTAGTTTGGCCATCCAAAGGGGTAATGCTGCCAGCATCTTGGGTACAATGCCTCGCTGCGGTGGTCTCGACGAGGTTTTAGATTTAATTTAATTTATTTTAGTTTTAATTTAATGTTGTTTTTTTTTTTTTAGATTTAAGTTTATTAATAGTTTAATTACTTCTTTGATATAAATCATTAAATGAATAACATTTAATGAAAAAACCTACACAGTAGCGTTTCTTGGAACAATTTACACATACCAATAAATATTTCGCACGCTTTCACGCCGCTATTTTGTGATGATAAAATATCGATGCTGTAAGCTTTTGTATAATGACTCTTATAACCTTTCACATAAAGTACACGTAGTATAAGGTGTAGAAATGAAGTATTGGCACCTGTTGATTGAAAGGGCTATACTTAACACTGCATAACAATTATTTTTTATTGGATAAATTCTTTTGGCGGCATTTTTATTACTGTGAAATGTGGTTTGCAATTAAATTCCTGTTGTAGAGTTGATGTGTTGCATAAACAACAGTATTGGACCTGTCTTTTAACTTTAGCTACCTTCGAGTTGCAAAGTACCTATCTGAACTAACTTGTCGATCAACAAAAATGATAAAAATAAAAAACTGGTCAAATGAATGAAAAAAAAAATGAAAAAAATTAGTGCGTGTATTATTTTCTACCCAAGATGTCGAGGATAAAGTAATTCTATTCGCTACTCTCTGCTATTCTAGAATCTGAACCTGCATTCTGAACCGGTCGGTGGTTTTGACTTATCATAAGTAGCACATGCTGCCCTATAATAATGTGAAACTAGGAAAATTAAAATAATGTGAATTAGGTCGGAAAAAAATCCTCTCATTTGAGAGTTTCCGAGGTGTGCACTGCCTAAATAGTCAAAGTTACACGAAAACAATGTATGGTGCAATTATTTTTCTTAAAAAGTTCTACAAAAATGTCAGCATAGTACATATTGTATCTTTTAAGGTTGGCTCACAATAATCGATTTTATGATATTAATAAAAATAATAATAATTAATACGCTTTATTTGCACAACCACAAGAAGGATTACATTAAAGAATAAAAAAACACAGACAGAAGGAAGATACAAAAGGATATTCAAATGTGATCTGAAACAAAGGCTTACTTTCGAAGGTGGTTTTACCGACATACTATTAATTCTTATCAAAATTAAATAGTTGATCATCAAAAGTATTCAAATTAGGCCAAAATTGCCATTTACATTATTTTTAATGCAGAATAATATCTTAGGAGATATCACAGAATTAAAATAAAAAAAAACTACAAAAAAAATAAAAACCGACTTCGATACACAAACACTAAAAATTGAAAAATTATTTAATTTATAGCCGAATAAAAAAAAATTATTTCACAATTTTTAGTGGCCCCATGGTATTAAAATATGCTATGACTGGTTAAAAATCTACTGTTTACTAAGCTATTACACTGATCGCGAGCAATTTACTCTTATCCGTTGAGGAGTTCCATTATCTATCTTCGAAGATGTTCATCAGATCTTCACCAAATTTAAATGGGACCAACTTTGAAGTATACCCTTTCAAACAAAAAAAGAATTTTAAAATCGGTCCAGGCGTCTTGGAGTAATCCGGTAACATACATAAAAAAAAGATTCCGACGAATTGAGAACTCCTCCTTTTTTGAAGTCGGTTAATAATATGAAATATCGTAAAATTAAAACTGATAAACTGACGCGCAACGAAACGAGACGGAGGCGCCGTTTTTCGCATTTATAATACCTATTAATATGGAAGTATGGATTATTATTTATCACTCCTCACTGACACCACATTAGTATCTACATTGCACCCATGCGAAGCCGGGGCGGGTAGCTAGTATGAAATAAATTCATTTAATTTCATATTAAGGCAAATGCAGTCACTGAAGTTGACAGGCACTACACATTATTGTGATCTATAGTGTTTGCAATTATTAATGTAAAAAAGTTAAATTTTGTATAACAATTTATTAAATGTTGGATTGAATCAGGCGCTACTTTCAAGAAGTGGATATGGAGCAAACGCAATCGCAAAGTCACATTTTGCAATTGCAATGTCTGTTTTAGTGGATTATAGCAAATTAAACTTGCAGTCCCTTGTATAACCTAAAGTTAAATAATATGATAAACGGTTTTATTTATTGACTTATAGTATTACTTCGTATGGACAGGGTTATTGAACAAACAAAATGGCACCGACTCAGTGGTGCCTTAGCACCAATGCAACCTCAGTGACGTCTGGATTTCAAACGGGTCGTTCATTAATATCTAAGAGGTGGCGCTGATTTATTTGGTTCCTAAACCGTGAAAGATTTTGTTCGCTAGACTTATCTTGCCATTTATATCGATGGTTTTATTACATTTAATTTTGATGGCGATGATGATGAATTGCACTTGAAGTAAAATAATGATATAAAAAAGACGGATCTGGCATTTGCCGTCATCAAGCAATACCAATCAATGGTTTATCTAAACAAATATAAATAATAAATAAAGCAACAATAAATATTAAAACCCGCTAAGTAATTATTGACATTAAATCAATGTTAGCGAAGTAGTTGACAAGCAGAAACACCGTCCATAAATGTTTCCTTGTTCAGTCAATGAATAAAGATCCATATTCATAAACTACAAAAGCTGTATAGTTCTAATGTTAATAGCTTAAGTGATTTTGTAAAGTGGTGATAGTAAAAATAAGTTTGTTGTGGGCTCTTCTCAGACCTGGGCGCGTTTCAAACCCTCGCCGTTCACGTAAAAATTGCCGTGCCACTAAATTTGTTGGACTATGTGGCCATTTCATTGTACAAATATTTACTAAGCTGCATACAAAAAATCAGCTGGTTATTCATAATTTTTATGACCTCGTTATTTCGACATATTCGGAGTGGAGGACCCTCCAGTCATACCATCTATTTTGTAGGACAATTGTTTTTCCGAGTTTATCATCCAATTATCTCAATGTTCAAAAAACACTTACTGTTATTCAGACAATTTCAACTAGCCACCAAATCGACAAGTTAAGCACCTGCGCAGTACAATAGCTACCTGTATAGAGAATTTTCAGAGAACAAAAGTTAGGCGTCTCGAACCAACGAACCTACAGACAAAGAATCATAAGAAATGACGACCTCCCTGGCGCAGTGGTGAGCGCTGTGGTCTTAATAGCGGGAGGTCCCGGGTTCGATTCCTGGCAGGGGTTTGGAATTTTATAATTTCTAAATTTCTGGTCTGGTCTGGTGGGAGGCTTCGGCCGTGGCTAGTTACCACCCTACCGGCAAAGCCGTGCCGCCAAGCGATTTAGCGTTCCGGTACGATGCCGTCTAGAAACCAAAGGGGTATGAGTTTAATAAAAACTGCCATACCCCTTCCAGGTTAGCCCGCTATCATCTTAGACTGCATCATCACTTACCACCAGGTGAGATTGCAGTCAAGGGCTAACTTGTATCTGAATAAAAAATAATAAAAAAATCCCTTGGCGGCTGCTGGACTATTATTACCTCTACTCTGTTACAGATAAATAATTAAAAAAAAATTCAACGGCAATGTATGTTACCTTAGTAGGTATTTACCATTGTTCTTCAAGGAATCTAGTATACATTAATAGACTTACCTTACTAATAAAATTTAATCTCTTCCAAAGCATGTAAACGCGCACGAGCCGCGTCTTCTTAGCTATAAGCGCTAAAACGGTTATTACTTAACATTGTACCTACATTCTTTAAAGGCAATACAAATTAATTTTTCAATTCAGTTGAATCGCCTTTAAATGCCTGTTTCACGATGTTTATGTATAATTGACTGTAATTTTAACAGATGATTCAGTCAGTGTTTTCATCTTGGTCATATTTTCCATAGCTTACTCAATAGATTTTTTTGTAATTTTTTCTCCGTAAGAATCATCCCCGTAGGTACTTCAAGGAATATTATGAAAAAAGAATTAGCGAAGTCGGTTCAGCTGTTCTCGAGATTTGCGATCAGCAACACATTCAGCGATTCATTTTTATATATAGAAGATTTACATCGTTATTTATCTCAAATCTTCATGGGCGTCGGTAATCACTTAACATCAGGTGACCCACCTGCTCGTTTGCTCGCCATTTTATTTGAAAAAAAAGATGGAGTTGGTTAAAATTAAAAGAAAGGAAAAACAAGGAATGCGAACAGTAATATTCGCGCATCACCGATGTTAACAAGATAAACTGTGCCTGAATTAAAACGCATTTAACAGTCGACGGGTCACAATAAAAATGCACAATTAAATGCCCCAGTGCGTTAAGCAAATTGGCCAATAAATGCCTGTAATTGAGACATTCAGTTGAATGCGTCGAGATTCAAATCTTGGATAATATTATGAACATCGTACGCTTCTGTGCACAATTGTTTTTAAAATGTGACTTATATATTACTTTGTATGGACAGGGCTATTGAACAAACAAAATGGCACCGACTCAGTGGTGCTTTAGCACGAATGCAACCTCAGTGACGTCTGGATTTCAAACGGGTCGTTCATTAGTATCTAAGTGGTGGCGCTGATTTTTTTGGTTCCAAAACCGTGAAAATTTTTGTTTGCTTGACCATATTATCTTGTCATTTATATCGATGTTATAATGCCATTGTTTTTTAAAGCGGTGATTATGCGGAAAATCGTAGTGAGGTTTTACTTTTAAGTGGTTTATAGCCTAGTGGTTAAGACTTCGGCTTGATATTCGGGGGTTCAGGGGTTGATCTAAGGCATGCACTTTATTTTTGAAACTTGATGCGTTTAAAAATTAATATCACTTGCTTTATCAGTGGAACACATCGTGAGAAAACCTGCATGCCTGAGAGCTCTCTATATGTTATCAAAGGTGCTTGAAGTTTGCCAGTCAGGCCATTGGCCAGTGTGGTGGATTGTGGTTATGGCAAAAATATGGTTAAAACTATGAAAACATACAAAAGCATCATAAAATTAAAAAAAGTTAATGAACAAACAAACGACGAGATGAAAGTTGGTGAATTTGATGAACTAAATAGTTCTGCTGAAATCTCATCATCATCATCAAACGATAGACGTCCACTGCTGGACATAGGTCTCTTGTAGAGACTTCCACACACCAAAGTCTTGCACCACCTGAATCCAGCGGCTCCCTGCGACTCGTCTGATGTCGTCCGTCCACCTAGTGGGAGGTCTTCCAACACTACGTCTTCCGGTGCGAGGTCGCCATTCCAGCACCTTGGGACCCCAACGTCTATCGGTTTTACGAACTATGTGCCCTGCCCATTGCCACTTCAGCTTCGCAACCCATTGAGCTATGTCGGATACTCTAGTTCTCCTACGGATCTCCTCATTTCTAATTTGATCACGTAGAGAAACTCCAAGCATAACTCTCTCCATCGTTCGCTTAGTGACTCTGAGCTTTCTTATGAAACTGAGATCTATTACCAAATTATTAATGATAATGAAACAATATAATAGTTTAATGATAATATCACTTTTCCTATCAACATTACCGTACATATATCTTTAATGAGGGCCACTCCCCGATATCTATCGAACGGATTATAGCCGTAAACCCAGCTAACAAGAATTAGTCTCTAATGATTTAGATTGACCGTAGTCAGTAAAGGTGCCTACAGATTTGCCGGATTTTTGACGGTCGATACGTAGGTATGATGTGTGTGTGATTTAAAAAATCAGTAAATATGTAAGTAATAGACGATCGACAACATATTTTTTGTCTGATTAATAGATTGATTTTAGCTTTGATGTTTTTTGTTAAAATATATTTTATACAGACTCTTGACCATAAATGCGCCTGATGAAAAGTGATGATTGTGGCCTAAGATGGAACGTATTTACCTAGAAGATGCTTGTTTACTCTTGTTTTAAAGATATCCGGATTGTAATTGGTAGAAAACACAGATCGCGTAAAAGTATTCCAAATACCTTAGCGCGTAAGAGCTGAGTGGTGACGTAGATGGAATATCAACGACATAAAGATGGAAATTGGAAACTTGCCCGACGACGTCTTGCGGTTCGGTGTTAAAAAGGTGAAGAAGGCGCAAGATTGAAAAGTTCCTGAACGCACTCTCCGAAATATGTTTATCGATTTTCAGCAGTAACGATCGATAAAATCAAGCGAATCTGTAAGAAGCTGAGAGATTACTGATCGTCAAAACCACTGTGAAAACATAGCATATCGAGATAATAATGATCGTGTCAAATCGAGCAAATCTGTAGGCACCTTAAGGAATAACATAACGATAGATTAAGCGCTCTGCCTTTGAAGGCACGCCCTTAGTCCTTACCTAGCAAATGCCACTGTTGCTTGTTTATTCTTATGTAGCAAAATTGTAAATGACAGATATAAGCATTGCCGATGCCACTCATTAGAAGTAATAATTTAATTCAACTATAGAATTCATGAAATATTTATAAGGGACATCATGTCGTCTAAGCATGCAAATCATGAGAACTACATAGTAGGATTTGATAGATATAATTGGATTACTAAAATCTTTAAATCTTTAAACATAAAATTCAAAGTCCTGACTGACTTATATATCAACGCACAGCCTAAGCCGCTGGTCCTAGAGACATGAAATTTTGAGGGTGTGTTCTTTGTAAAGAGTAAGTATTCACTAAAAAAAGGATTTTTTAGTGAATACACCCCTAAGTGGGTTAAATGGCGGATGGAACTTTGTATGAAACTCTGTCATTTTTGAAGTTACATCGATGAAAATTGGTATTTGGGATTTCGGTCACAAATTATGAAATACGTGTTTCAGGATTTTTGGAAATTCAACCCTCACCTCAATTTTCTAAATTCCACCCGAGCGAAGCCGGGGTGGGTCAGCTAGTAAGTAATAAGTAGGCTTTTACGATACTAATGGTTGAAATCTATGCAGTTTTCTAAACTACTGCACTGGTTACATGAAATCAGCTGTTGTTCTATGAGGAGTTCAGTCATCCACCTCGAAAGATCTCTACCAAAATAAAGAGCTATCCGGAAGGAAACATCTATTACACTGATGTAAAAATAAATAGGCCTATGACAATTAAAAAATATTGAATGTGTAACTTTAAGCACGCGTGGTTGAAATAAGCTTTTCGCGCGCGGAATTTCATTTTTGAAAATGAGTCGGCAAAAGTTTTACATCATAATTATCATCTAGCTAAGTTAATACTTCTTTTACTACTACTATTTTAAATACCCCGATCATAGATGGCAGCCTCAAAATAGTTGAGTTGCTCTGTTTGGCGGCCATTTTAAATTCATATGGAAGTAACCCGAACGTTACTTCCGATCGAAAAAGATCGGGAAAATATGCGTCGATATTAATTTAAATTTTTAATTCTATAAATGCCCATTTCTCCAGCGGAGCAAAATTGTAACAAAGAATAAGGAGAAGAAGAGTCATTTTATGACAAAAGACTTGAAGTTGTCGTTGAAAAGTAGGTAGATGTCATCAAACTAAGTTATTACGTAGTAGTTGGTAATATCACTTTTGCCGCTGATATTACATCGCCACTCCTCGATGCGATGGTATCTCGAGGATTACAAAGCGATACAGGGAGCGTTAACGATTTATGCACTTGACTGTACACGGCGGATTACCATTTAAATACGCACTTAGTTATGTTTTTGAATTGATTACTGTTATTACCGCTTCTTTAAAGTAGTATTGTTAGGATTTTTGTTGCTCCATTTAAGATTTCATTTATTTTTATACTTACTCCATTTGAAAAGCGGATGTATAAGTAAAATATGGTTTTTCTTTGGAAAAACGCATTTGGATGCAATTTAATTACTCTAAGGTTCCGATTTTCTGATTCGACAGTTTTAGGGACTGTTTTATTGTAAGCATAAAAATTAAAAAAAAATGCTTCGAGGCTTGTAAAACATAAACTTATGAATATTCCTTCAATATTTTGATAGTGGATCGATTTAATTATGTGATCTGCCTATCTATTTGCTTCCTCATTTTTATTTTCTAGGTGTTTCCTTATTTTCTAATTTTTATATTTCTTCAATGCAAATCAATATTCATTTGTTTCCAATATTAGTGGCTCTGCATACCACGATATTAACTGCTTGATATCATATAATAGCAACTTATATTTCACATTTAATTAGCAGTAGCTCGGGTTTACAGTAAATTCTCACTGTACAGCGGTGAAATATGAACTTGTTAGTTTAATGTTTAGTGCTCCAATTCTTCCCATTAGCCACACGGGCCTTTGCTCTGAGACTTGCGCAAGTCTGCTTCATTCCATACAAATAACCCTTTCATGTACTTCTTATAGCTATGTCAGATTTATTAGGATTTATGGCAATCCGCTGTGATACAAACAAACAGCTGTGATAGCCTAGTGGTTAAGCCTTCTGCCTTCTAATCGGAGGTCGGGGGTTGGCCTCTAACTTTTCTGAGTTATGTGCGTTTTATACATTAAATATCACTTGCTTTAACGGTGAAGGAAAACATCGTGAGGAAACCTGCATGCCTGAGAGTTCTCCATACTGTTCTCAAAGGTGTGTGAAGTCTACCAATCCGCACATGGCCAGCATGGTAGACTATGGCCAAAACCCTTCTCACTCTGAGAGGAGATCCGTGGTCTGTAGTGAGCCGGTGATGGGTTTATCATGATGATTGCAATCCTATCTTGTCCGTGTGTATGAGCAAGTGGGAAACCTAGCTAATGATCAGCTAAGCCCAAAATCTGTAGGTTCATAGGTGATAGCTAGCATACTGAGAAATGAACAAGAGTGGTTTAATTATGCAAAATTAAGAAATAACTTACATGATAAAAACACGCGAAGATGAGTGATGGGATAGCCATAAAACTACAAGCTAAGCAAGCAGCTACCTTCCTGATGAAATAGTGACATTTTTCAGTATTTTTTTTTAGAAATATATTTTTTAAATCCATAATTTGTATAAGCTTCACAAATGCTTTAGAATCGTCAAAAGGATATTAGTTAGTCCTGTTTAAAAAATAGATTAAAATTATTATGCAATGAATTACAAACAAATAATACAATTACGATTATGTCTAGACACGAAGTATTTTATAATAGCTCTCCACAAAATACCTGCAGCAGGTAAGTAGGTACTTGCGCACGCGCTCCGTTTTTATACATATTTACGCGCAAAGTATAAAATGCAGGTATTTTATATTATATATGCGTAGAACACTGAGGTAATATAAAATACATAGTATTTGGCACAGTATAAAGGGAGATACAGTAGTCCGACGCCTTTGATCTCGTGGTAAATGACGACTCTTCAATTTAGGCACAGTTTGCGACTGTTGCAATTATAGAGTTTTTTTTAATCTTTTATTAACAGGCTTTTACATTTATGTATGTCAGCCTTATTGTACTCTATCTTATTCTACAATTCTATTTATATATACAGTTCCAACTTATCCTACAATCCTATCCTATCATACAAATAATTAAAGAGTTTGTATCGAATTTTGTCACACGGCGAGAATATCGCCGCGATTCGCTCATCCGTAGAGATGACGCCTTGGGAAACTTGTAACAAAACGCCGAGGTTTCACCTACACTGGTAAGCGTCAAATATTACATACCGCTAAGTAGGCTATGAAACGACAAGGTATATTTGATTCCACGCCACCCCTAGCCTAATATTTGACAGATCGCTAGATTATAATATTTGTTCATTCCAGGTTTCAGTCGGAAAACCGAAAGCTTCCTCAATAGTTCACTCTGATATAGTGTTCTTACAGTGCGCGGCAGAAAATAATTTACATCGACCTTTAGAAGGAGATTAGATTAGATTAGATTACGGATTTGTAGAGCACTGTCGTTGAGGCCGACGAAATGTCATATAGGTATGAGTGACAGAGACAACGCTCTACAAAGACGAAATGTCATTCTTAAGGCATTACATTGTTTTCCGCTGCGTACTAACTACGAGCGGTTCGGGTCACTCCTTCGTCTCGCACTTGTCCAGATAACTTCGTTGAACCTCTGTATGTAATATATTCCTTACTCTGTGGTATATTAGTTATTCTAAGAATCATAAAGAATTCGAATTTTATATTGATTAATTTATATTGTTAATGATAATTCAATCACTATAAAATACATTAGTGGAAACTTAATGTGACAATATTAGTGATTAGTGGAACTCCTTCTGATTATTGATTTATAATGAATTGTTATAGGTATTTTTCCCTCATTGCGATTTTAATACAATTTAGTCAACAAGTTTCTGCTATGGGCATAAAAGGAAAAGCTGATTGACTGATCTACCAAGGAACGGCGTAAATTACATACTAGACGGATCGGGCTGAAATTTGGCATGCTGATAGCTATTATAACGTAGACATTCGCTAAGAAATGATTTTCGAAAACTCAATCCCAAATAGGGTAAACTAGGGGTTTGAAATTTGTGAAAGTCGCGGGCATAAGCTAGTTTGTCATAAAACTTGACAAATAAAGACAACTTTTACTAAACGGTTCAAAGTTTAAATCAGTAAATCAGTACAATATCCCAAACAAAGATCCCAAAAGTAGACCGCTGACCTTGGACGATTTAACCTATGGACTTGTAACGCGCCTAATACTACGAATAAAAATTTCTGTCACTTTTGGTGCGGGACGAGGAAACACTACATAGACAACTTGACACACTCACTCAACAAAGTTTTGTGTCATTATTAACACACACATATCTAAATCTTCAACACTACTACATTTTACGCACACTAATAAGTTATATACATCAACATACAAACGAGTGTAAGACAGTCAAATTGATTTGCGATGCTACCGTATCGATATTTTAAAATATATCGATAGTTTTTCAGAAACAAATGTAGAAGTAAGAATTTATTACTCGTATTTAATTACTTAAAACCAGTGTTTGGTCAGCGTAGCGTATTCTTGCATACATTCACCTCACTTAATAGGTAATTATCCCAAAAACTAATAATGCAACGTAAAAATAAGAAAAATATTTATTTAAAAAATATGCACATACTTTTTTACTTATTTTATATCATTTTTAATCTTTTGTATTTTTTTATATAACGAAATTTTCATTTAAAATTTCGATAGTGAAAATGTGCTTATTAATGACTTATATTATTATATAATACAAAATAAACCTGACCGCGCAAAAGCCTACCAAACATAATTAGTAGGTATATCAATCAATAAAATGTTTTTTTCTTTCCAATCAATCATTTATTTATTGCACATTGGGTTTACATGGTAATTCCAATATAGTGTACTCTTTGTCCAAAAAAATTAAATGTAAGTTATTAAATACTAGCTTATGCTCGCGACTTCGTACGCGTGGACCACACAAATTTCAAACCCCTATTTCACCCCCTTAGGGGTTGAATTTTCAACAATCCTTTCTTAGCGGATGCCTACGTCATAATAGCTATCCGCATGCCAAATTTCAGCCCGATCCGTCCAGTAGTTTGAGCTGTGCGTTGATAGATCAGTCAGTCAGTCAGTCAGTCAGTCAGTCAGTCAGTCAGTCAGTCAGTCAGTCACCTTTCCCTTTTATATATTTAGATAACACGTATTGCCCTTACAAATTAGCAATGCAAAAATTTTCTCAATACCTGCCGCTTTTACCCCACAGCAAAATTCCATAAGACAGATATGATACTATGAAAATAAATTAGTAAACACACACGGTGGCCTCTTCTATTTTTAACACGTCATTATTTACCATTAGGTTAATGTTATGTATATTCTTGGCGATTTAATACATAAATTTTTATTGCAGCTAACCAACGACATATCTTTATTTTATTTATTGATTTTTAAAATGAATTAATTTTGTGTAAATATGCCTAATACATTTCTCAGAGTTAATTTTTCGGGCTAGGTATGAAATCCTTGTATCAGCATATTTATTCATCACGGCTTTTGCCAGCTCAATTTTATGATTTACAGTATTATCTGTATCGTGAACATCAATATTTGGAAATAAATTTAATTTTTTTTTTAAATGTATTAAGTACGTGAAATCACAGAAATCGACCAGTTTTATTACAAGTATAGGTAGCAAAAAAATTGTGGTAATTAATAATAACTATTCTTTACTTGACTTGAAGACGGTAATTTAGTCGTTAATAATAAAGAAAATGTTTTCATCGATATCGATAATCGAACCGCAATCACTATCGTACTACTACGTAATTTCATGCTGTTCACGCGTATTCAAATTTTAACCTAATTTGTATATATCGAGGGTTGCAATTGTTTAGAAAAAACAAAATATAGTCTCGTGAGGAGTGCGACTCGTTTCTACCGAATTATTACGTACTCAATTACTGAATCGGTAAAGTTCTCGATTGTTATTTTATTAGAATAATTTATGTAATTTAATTTATAGAAAGCGTTTATTACACCAAAAATACTTACTTATGAAATGAAATTCCATCTTTTTGTAAATTTGATGTGTTTGATTTGTTCTTGCACTCACTAACGGCACAAACAGGCATTTTTCACCCAGCGTGTAAGACGTCGTCACACATCGAAAACGATTCTGACAATGACAAAATCGATTCCGCAAACAGTGTTTATAAACGCAGTGGATTAAAAATCCATTACTATTGACAGAGGGGAATAATCATGCGAGGCGCGTCCTTAGGTTAAATCGTCCAAGCCGCTGACTGAGCGACGAAAGAAACGCGTGAATTTTCGCGTTGACAGCTATGACATTCCGAACTGTCACCGCCTGTCATTAGCGCTTTGAAGGGACTCCCCCTTTGTGAATTGGTTACACGTACTTTAATACCGTTAAACTGTTAGGTCGGTTCCAAGAGCTGTCTTGCTAAATGCTAATTGTTGCAGATGAAACGTTTCTGAGAAGGATGCTTTTGATTTGACCTTTATGCACATTGGAAATTAAAGCTTGTGGAATGTGTTATTTCGAACACTTTAATTCCATCTATAGACCTGCTATAGGTTTACAATTTTTTTTTTTTTATTTATTTATTAAGTCGGACAACAATTGATCCATTATGTGTTAGTAACAATAAATACTTAATAACTATGTTAATACTTAAACACTCAGGAGTTAGTAACAAAATACTTAATCACTATGTTAGTACTTAATAACTAAAAGGGATTTAGTCCTCTGCACGAGTTTCCCCAACAGAGGACTATCCATTTTGCCCGCTATCATGCGCAGGATCCCGTTGCTGCTTCCTCGGACTCTGGACAACAGTGATGCTGTTTTCTTGCGCCAGATGGCATCGAAGCCATCTGTCCGCGCCTCAGCAAACATAGCTGATGCACTACAGAACCGAGGTTGCCGCAACAAAATCCTGAACGCATTATTATATTGGACTCGCAGCGCATTGTAAGCCCTTTGCGTGTACTGAAACCACAAGCTTGCCGAGTATAAGGATGTACAGTATGCTTTGAACAGCGTGACTTTCACAGCATCTGTACATCGGGCAAACCTGCGGGCCACCATATTCGCTCGGACTGACAATGCCCTGCGTTCCCTTTCCATATCATCATCATCTCCAAGGGTCTCGGTTAGCAAGTGCCCAAGGTATTTGAATTTGTGAACTCTATTGAGAGCTACTCAATTACAATGGCTAACTCTAGGTACTACAATTTATTATATTACATGCAGGACCAATGACGATATTAAATTACAGTCTAGTATTTTGGTAAATAATTAAAGTTTACCTGAGCAAACCATCAATGTTTTATTCCGTGCAACTATAAAATTTATTAACTTCAGTAGATAGGATTTAAATCAAAATCAAATCAAATCAACATAATGGTTTATTCAAAATAGGTAATAAATTATAATTACACTTTTTGAAAGTCCGTTGTTGCATTTGTAAGATGATACACTTAGTGGTGATAATTTTTACGCGAACTTAAAAACTAAAGCTACGAGGGTTCCAAACGCGCCCGTAAAAAAAAAAAAGTTTACCTAAGCAAACCATCAATGATTTATTCCGTGCAACTATAAAATGTATTAACTTCAGTAGTTTGGTAGGTACTATTGACCGATCTCATTTTCATCGCGCGTATAAAAGATCGAGACGTGGAGCTTTAAATAAAAGTGTGAATATGTATGATTATAAGGCTAGGTGTACATTGCATTTGGATCATTCAGGCTCGGCTCACTTCGCTCGTTTCGTGACCCAAGAAATATACGTCCGGTAGCGCCACAGCGCGCCCCTTCGACGGTACTTATCTCATAGGGCCGAAACACATAACGCAAACTGCTTATTTTTGCGGCGCCGCAACGCCAAAATCGGCAGTTGCGTTGCCGCGTTGCGGCGTCGCGAAACAGGGCATTATGGTAGGGCAACCATTTTCTCGTGATTTTTGAGTGTGGATAGACGTCTCTCTGCGATGGATCGTAATAAACTTATTGCTTATTTGTTATTAAGAAGACATTATTCTATCTTAAAAATACGGCAAAGAAGATACTGGATACATCCATTAAGTAAGGGTATGAATCCAAATGGCGAGTTCTTTTCTAAAAAATACGAAGCATTAAAGATAGACGAAAAAAAATTTGTTGCCTACTTTAGAATGAGTATATCATCATTTGAAGAGCTATTAAGCGAGTTATCAAAATATATACAGAAGAAAAAAAATAAAGGAAGAAAACCAGTTACTGCTTTGGAAATGCTGGGCTTAACTTTAAGGTAAAACAAATAGGTTTCTTATTTTTTTTTATTGATGTTTATGGCACTCGGAATCAAATGTTTAGTTTTATTTGTACCCCTGGCTTTATACACCTGTGGTACTAGCGGGGTGTCGATAAAAATTTTGCATCACTAGTGTTCATGGTTTGGGGGTACCTAGTGGTACAAAGCCAGGTTCAAATGAAACAAGACAGAATCAAATTAAGCTTTTTGCATTATACAATTTTCTTACTTTAAGAATACTTTAATAGGCCTTAAAAAATGTAATGATCAATTTAAGAAAAATCAAACTCCTCATCTTGTGAAACATAGGAAGTAGCTGACGTTTCGTCCAGTAAAAATGGTGAATTTATTGGACGTTGTTGGTTTGATGATGAGGTAGTCCTCTGTTCAGTAATCGAACTTCCAGGAGTAGAAGTGTGGTAGCCACTCTGAACCGTATTATCGTATCTCATAGTTGAATATCCTTGATTGTAACCCTGATGCTGATATTCTTGATTATAGCCGTGATGTGTATTTTGATGAATTGAAGGTTGAAGAATGTCGGTTAATATTTGAAGCACCCGACTTTGAAATATCAATGTTTGATTCTCATTTAACGATTGTAGAGATGGTAAAATCCCCTTGAAAAAATGCAAATGTCTATTCTCCGGTGTTTTTAATATTGCCAATAAATCTTCTTCAATATCATCCTTATCATCTGCCTTTCGTTTTCGTGGTTGACTTTTATAACGAGGCAATGCCGTTATTTCATTCTCAATATCTCCTTCCGCTACGCATAAACTGGAATCAGTTGCATTTTGTGAAACCTTTTTCAAAAACTGTAATTGTTTATTCAAGTGATATTCTTTAATTTTTGCAGCTCCAGCTCCTGATCGATTGGCATCTTTTAGTTTTTTTTGATATTTAGCAAAATTATCTTTTATGGCCTTCCACTTCTTGACTAAATCATTACCTGCAACAAAAAACTTCACAAGTGAAAAATAGTAATAAAGACTAAAATTCCCTAGATTCCATTTATACTACATATAAAATTTGATATAACTTTCATAAGTACTTTCGGTCCATCCAATTTCATATAAATGGCTGGCCGCCGAAAAAGAATAATTTTCTGCTTTTTCTTGACTTAGGCAAGTTAAAAACTGATTGACTTTGCCTAGAACAACCATAATGTAAAATATTTATTGAGTACTTCTTTGAAAAACTACCTGTCTATCTTTGAAAATCTATTCCTTTAGCAACACTATTACCTGCGCGGTTTGAGTTTGATTATACCTACATTTGTATTATTTTATTATTTGCCTACTAATTATTATTTCATTTTAGATTTCTAGCAACCGGCAGTGACTTTAAAACCATGCATACGAATTACTTCCGAGGAGCAAGTACAATAGCAAAAATTGTAAGGACAGTTTGTCGCGCCATATGGAAACATCTATCAAGTCAAAATATACCTCCTATAACAAAACAGGTTCTAGAAGATGTCGCTATTGAGTTTGACAAGAAAGCAAATTTTCCTAACTGCATAGGAGCTCTTGATGGTAAACATGTCCGTATTACATGTCCTGCGCACAGTGGATCACTGTTTTACAATTATAAGGGCTATAATTCAATAGTTTTATTAGCTCTTGTAGATTCTAGATATAGATTCATTTTTGTCGATATAGGAGCGTATGGCAAGGAAAGTGACTCCACCGTTTTCCAGAACTCTAAACTTTATGATTTGATTATGACACGCAAATTACCTATTCCTGTACCAAAGCCTTTACCAGGTTCTCAAAATGAAACTCCATTTGTTTTTGTAGGAGATGAAGCATTCTCAATTTCGAATAACGTCATGCGCCCTTACTCAGGAAAACATTTGTCGGTACAACAAAGAGTTTACAATTATCGACTGAGTCGTGCCCGAAGATATGTCGAGTGCGCTTTTGGCATCCTAGCCAATAAATGGCGCATATTTCATCGATCTATGAATGTGCAATACGAATTTGCGACAGACATTATCAAGGCATGTTGTGTAATGCACAACTTTGTTTTGAATCGAGATGGAGTACAAGCGACCGATGACATTATCTTTGATGATTCTGATCTGCAAATGTTGCATTTGCCCACAGCAAATGAAAATAATTTAAGCCCACATCTAATACGGAATGATTTTTGTAATTACTTTTCCAGTGATGTTGGCGCCCTAAGTTGGCAATTAAACAAAATATGAATGTTCGTATACCTACTCAGTTCAAAATACAAATAATACCTTAATACATTTGATTCAAACTATTTAACATGTTGTGAACAAACATAAAAAAAGCATATATACGGTCGAACTGAGTAACCTCTTCCTTTTTTGAAGTCGGTTAAAAATGTGTATTTTATTTCTTTTCTTTCATTATTAATTATTTCACTGTTAAAATTTTCAATAAATGTGATTTACTTTTGTAAGATGTTTTATTTCTTATCTATGTACTTTTGAATAGTTTTGAATCAAGTGTCCACTCTACGACTATAAATGTTACTCTATGCACAAGAAACGTTTGAAGTGCAACCATTAAAATTATAGCTATCTCTTTCAATTGCGTTTTATTTCATATCTTTTGGTTTGCTAATCAGTAAAACTTGCAAATGTGTGCAGTTTTGGATTGCTGGGAGGTAATGATTTAAACACAGGAACAGATTTAAAACGTAAATTACTATGAACGTAACTTATCTTTAGTTTAAAATATCATTGCCTAAGACTATATGTTACTACTTACCCAGTTTTGATTTTTCGGTTGAGTTTTTTTCCTTGTAATCAACATAAACGATCTCACAAATGCTTTTCCATGCTTCTTGTTTTATAAATTTGTCTTTATAGGTTTCGTCACTAGTATCCCACAAACAACGGTGTTCCTGAACCGAAGATATAAACAGATCGACGTCAACGTCAGACATTTTAATTTTAAAACTGCTTCTCGGTTGACACGTGTTGTTTGCAAGAGTGTTAGAAACAAACTGCATCCTTGTCAACAAGTATGACGTCATAACGCTGGAATTCACGTCGTGCGTTGCGGCGCCGCACCGCTATAGCGCACTGCCGATTTCAGCGGCGCGGCGCCGCAACGCGCTTATGTGTTTCGGCCCTTATGGCCTGCACAGACGAGCCTAACGCAAAACCGCTAGGACGTGGTGTGCGGTTTTTACCGAAATCCGCCGAAGAATTCCGGGCTGTACAGCGCTACCTAACCCAGGCCACTACCCAAGATAGTACCATTTCTTGGTACTGTTACAGCCCGGCCACAGAAATACCATCAAAGGTGGCGATTCGAGGACTTCCATTGGAGACACCCACCGATGAGGTTGTCGCTGCACTTCGCGCACTAGGCTTCCCGGCTGAAGCCGCGCGAGCCATTCCACCTCCGCGTTACAAACATGGCTGCACGTATTACGTGCGGCTGGCACATATGACTGAAGAAGAGCTCCGAGATCTTTACTCCATCACCGAGCTCCTATATATGCCTCAAGTGACAGTAGAAGCCTGGCGAGGAGGGAGCAAGCCTCCGCAGTGCCACCGATGTCAAGTCTTTGGCCATAACTCAGCCAACTGCTTCAGACCCTTCCGCTGCGTTCGATGCGCGGGTGAACACCCTGTCCGGGACTGCCAAAGGTCTAGGGAGGAAGCACCCACCTGTGCAAACTGTGACCAAAATCATGCTGCGAATGACCGCCGGTGCGCGTTCTTTAAGAGAGAGGCAAGAAGGAGAGGCATCGCCATTCCCCCAGGCCCGCCGCGCGCTCCAACTAGGCGTCAGCAACAACAGCAGAGGACCGCAACTGCCCCAGCACCTACCGCCGCGCCTCCTGCCGCGCCGCCAACTACCGCACCACCAGTCAACGCCACATCATCAGCTATCCACGCTGCGCCAACTCTAGCGGCAACCGCAAACCCACCAACTGAACGGGGTCAACCCTTGCGTGGTAAAAACAGGCGAAGGAATCGTGCGCCTCGCCCACGTCGTGCCTCACCAGCGGCAGCTTCAACGCCTCAACCGAGGCAAACAAGGCAAGACGACACTACTGCACGTCAGCCTACTCAAGAAGCTTCCCAAATACCTACCCGGGTTCCCGCTACAACGCAAGAACCCGCCACAGCATCAACTCCAATTGATACCCGGGCCGAGACGCCTGCGGAAGTGTCGGAGCAAATACGTGCTCAACACACTGCTCCGAGATCTACACAGCTGCCCACTCAACCAACCACCGCCCCACGCCCCGCTCAACAGCCCGCTCATGCTCCATCTGACACTCCTTCCGCTACTCAACGAACCCAGGGGGAAGTGAAGACCAACCCGGACATCATGGGCATCGTCCGGGTTGTAGTGGAGGCACTCATGACCGGGTGGACGGCCTACCTACAGGGACAGGGCGCAATACCGGCAATCACGGCAGGAATGGCAGTACTTGCGCGTCTCCATACTTGCTAAGGATCTTATATTAGAACCCAGGCGGCATTCGCGGTCACATCCGTGAGCTCATTACGCTCGCCCAGTCGCAGGATATCCATGTTATCCTCCTGGGTGAGACAAAGCTCGCGGAACATGTGGAGCTCCGAATACCGAATTTCTTCGTGTACCGGCGCGATGAAGTCTCTCCCCGGGGCTACGCCTATAGAGGAACGGCAGCCCTGGTCCGCAGAGACTTAGTACACGAAGAATTAGAACATGCACCATACAGATCTCTACGCACGCAGGGAGTGCGTGTTCACGCTGGAAATAAGGAGCTCAATCTGTATGCCGCCTACAGACCACCAAACGAGGCATTTTGCAGCACCGATGTCCACACAATCCTCGAGTCGCAAATCCCCACACTAGTCGTGGGCGACTTGAACGCGAAGCACCAAGCATGGGGCTCGCGTCTCAACACCACGGCTGGAAGGATGCTACTCGAGGACAGTGAACGCCACTACTACGGTGTATTGGGTCCAGGAGCGCCGACCAATATACCGTCAGACCACCGCCAGCAGCCGGATGTTCTGGACATCGTGCTGCACTAGCAGCTTGACCACCCTATCACTGTCGAGCCCATGTACGAGCTCGACACTGAGCACCTACCGATACTGGTCACTCTCAATCTCCAGCGCGACTTCACCATACCGCGTCCTCCCAGAATTAAAACAAACTGGGAGAAATACACCGTTGCGCTGTCGAAGTTCGAGCTCGCAGGACCCATCTCCACCCCAGCTGATGTTGACCGCGCCATCTGCACCATTACGGCAGCCATTCAACAGGCCAAAAACGAGGCCACCACCATCACGCTTCATACTGGGCGACGGGACCTGCTACCGAGCTCGCTCCGGGACAAGCTCGAGAAGAAGCGCGCCTTACGCAAACTATGGGCGCGTACTCGCTGTCCGAGAGTCAAGCGTGACCTCAACCGTCTTGCACAGGAAGTGTCGCAAGCGCTCGTCGCACGCGAAGATGAAGAATGGGAGAAAACCATCGACGCTGCGTCTGAGTCCGAAACAACGCTGTACCACCTGTGCAAGACACTTACCGGATCAGACTCACCCGTTTACCCTCTTCTAGATAGTCAGGGTAGACGAAGATACTCCCCCATAGACCGAGCGGAGATCATGGCGGAGTATATGGAGGGACAATTTACCCCCAACCCACCGGCCAATAACGACATCGCGACCAGACACTATGCGGCGATCAACCAACAACTAGAGGATTTCTTGTCGGCCCAGATACCTTCTCTCCGGGGAGACCAATTCATCTCCCCGTCTGAGCTAAGGAAAGTCTTCTTCCGGCTCCCTAAAAGGAAGGCGCCAGGTGACGACGGAATCCAGATCGCCGCACTACAGCAGCTGCCTAAAAGAGTTCTCGTTGCACTGACTAGGCTTTTCAATGGGGTACTCCGTACTTCTCACTTTCCGGAGTCCTGGAAACTGGGGAAGGTTATTACCATCCCCAAACCGGGAAAGGACCGCCGCCTTCCAGGAAGCTACCGACCTATAACCCTTCTGCCGCACATCGCCAAGCTGTTCGAGCGTCTATTGCTGCGAAGGCTCGCCCCGCACTTACAACCACGGGCCGAGCAGTTTGGCTTTCGCAGTAATCACTCAACGACGCTCCAGCTAGCGAGAGGACTTAACTTTATCGCCAGTGAGAAAAACAGAGGCTACTGCACTGTCGGGGTCTTCCTCGACATAGAGAAGGCCTTCGACCGAGTGTGGCACGCTGGACTCCTGGTGAAGCTCCTCTCCACCAATCTACCACCCGCGATTGTGCGGCTGGTAGCCTCATTCCTGGAAGGCAGGTCCTTCTACGTATCCATAGAAGGCACGGACTCCCAGCCGCGCCCGATATGAGCAGGAGTACCACAAGGAAGCTGCTTGTCCCCGTGTCTGTATGCGTTGTACACAGACGACATCTCTACCCTCGCCGAACATTTGCGCGAGGGGGAGGAAGACGTGCTGTTGTCGCTTTATGCTGACGACAGCGCGTATCTCGCGTCGTCATACCATCAGATCATCGCTACCAATCGCTTGCAACGTCTGCTGGATTTGCTCCCGGATTGGCTGGATAAGTGGAGAATGGCAGTCAACGTGGGGAAGACTGCCGCGATCCTGTTCGGCATCCGGAAGCCTTTACGTCAGCTCCAACTGCGAGGGCAGGGCATAGAGTGGCAGACTTCGGTGTGCTACTTGGAGTGTCGCATCGACAATAGCCTGAGCATGATCCCCACTGTGAATCACGCCGTGGATCACGCCAAGGCTGCCGCGTCGATGCTGTACCAGATCCTTACCTCAAGCCTCTCACTGAAGACCAAGCTCCGGATCTATGGAGCCTATGTCCGCTCACGTCTGACGTACGCGGCTCCTGCCTGGTATGCTCTCTGTTCAGAACACCAGAAGAGCCGCTTACAAGTCCAGCAGAACAAGTGCCTACGCATGATCGTAGGAGCGCCGAGGTACGTGAGGAATGATGTCATTCATCGCGAACTCAAGACGCCCACCGTGGAGGAGTACGTCCGTACACTTGCGCGGCGCATGTTTGCGCGCGCGGATTACGGACCTTACACACACCTTCACGGCATCGCTCCGCTGACCATTCGACCACCGACCGGGCGTCCTCTGCCTCGGGAACTCCTACGACCGCCACCACTAGCGTGGCACGCAGGAGATCCTAGCGATGATGATGACGACGCGAGACCCACCGGATATGACACTATCTCCGCGCGCGATAGCCAGCCTATCGTCTGCAGCGCGGAGATCTCCACCGGACCAGACACCACCCCCGTGCGCGACGGCGAATCTATCGCCCGCAGCGCGGGGAACGCAACCAGCCACGAGGCCCCAAGCCAAGATGGCGGGCCCTAGCCAGTGAAATTCCGGCTAGAAGACCAACACCGGGGTAACATGAATACCCCGCGCCCTACCCGGGTAAGGAGGCTACGCCTCGAGGCCCGTACCCCCGCTTGGCCTTCGGCCAACCGGAGAAGACCCTGTCGTCGTCGTCGTCACAGACGAGCGACTGTTGTCCGCGGAGGGCAAAAATGGGTCACTAAGAACTGCAACGCTTAGCACAAATGATACTGAGATAAGATATAAGATTTATTTATATTTATTCAACTTAAATACAAAAAGCTTGTAGTTTCTCTACGTGATCAAATCAGAAATGAGGAGATCCGTAGGAAACTAGAGTAACCGACATAGGTCAACGGGTTGCGAAGCTGAAGTGGCAATGGGCAGGGCACATTGTTGGTAAAACAGATAGACCTTGGGGTCCCGAGGTGCTGGAATGGAAACCTCGCACCGGAAGACGTAGCGTTGGGAGACCCCCCACTAGGTGGACGGACGACATCAGACGAGGCGCAGGGAGCCACTGGATTCAGGCGGTGCAAGACCGTGGCGTGTGGAAGTCCTACAATAGACCTATGTCCAGCAGTGGACGTCTGTCGGTCGATGATGATGATGAAATACAGAAAACACGGTATTTATGAGTTCCTACCCTCTGCACTAGGAAAAACCTATATTGCAGTATGGTAATGGGCTAATAGTACCTAAGGCGAAACACCGGCAAAAAAAACACGAGGGACTTTTGTCAGCCGCGGACAATGTCTCTCGTCTGCGTAGGCCCGTATGAGAGTGAGAGAGAGTCAAGAGACTAAGAGTAATGCGATTAGGAAGAGGAGTTTATAAAAAAAGTTGATAGCGCAAGCCTATCTTGCAATAGAAAAAAATTATATATGATGTATAAATAAAAAAAAATTATATATGATGGTATGCCATGCAGCCAGCAGGGAGAAGTGGCGAATGGTCGTGAGGTGTACTCTGCCAAGAGTGTTAAATAAGGGCTAAATCCGGAAACGTTTAAGTGCGTAAACCAGCCCAGAGCGAAGAAAGAAAGAAAGAGAGGGCTAAAATCGTCTTTTCACATGACAGTTGACACATAGAGCATGAAGACAGAGCACAAGAACTTTCTCAAAATTACTTTTCCATACAGTGGCCGTGTAGTCCTTGCCTAATTCATTCAGTGTATTGACTGTCGACCACCGGCCGCGATCGACTTGAAAACAAAATGTAGTACATTGTTACACTATAGGTGTATCGATGTTGTGCCACCAACCACGAGCACACAGCCGCGGGGTTATATCGGTTAACAACAAGGCTGTTCGGAAATAACTTCGAATTCCGTAAAATACTTACGTGTCTACTCCTTTTTTAATAACGACTGGTTTGGTGCTTGGCTTGCAGTTGAGACCACAGTCTCAACTGGTGGTCTGTTAATGGCCTACGTAAAAATATGGTAGTAAAATCTGCCTAAATCTCGGGGCTTTAATTTACTTTATTCTGATCCTGTATCCGTCTCGATTAGTGAATGACTGGTTGGTGCTTGGCTGTGGTCTCAACTGGTGGTCTACGTAAAAATATGTGTCCACTGTTGGACATAAGCCTTTCCAAGAGCGCAGTTCTCGGCCTCCTTCACTGTTTACTGCCTACCTTCATGGGGTTATCATACGTGAGCATTGAAATAACTCAATTTAGTAACATCGTTTCCTTAATTTTCTAACTCAGAATTCAAATGATCAACTAACAGAACACCTACTAAAAATTCGAAAAAAGAACTGGAATATTATTACCTACGATCTCTAGAAGCAATGAACAAAAAGCTTCTTACATCTGTTCCAGTATTGGCATGTTTTATTGGCAATAAAGAACTTGCGGTCGATCGCCGGTGGAGTGCGATGGCGATGAAAGCATGCTTTAGAACTCAGATAGGTACGCTCGTTACTAGTACTTCAAACCATGATGTATTTGTATGAGTACTTCATAGTGAACAATTTATAATCATAAAAATACTGCAGTGTAAAACAAATCCATTCTCATCTACTTATTGCATAAAAAAGTATAAACTTACTGGCTGACGTATCAACGTACAGCTCAAACCGCTAGGTCTAGATGATGTTTCGCAATTCGCATGTCAATAGATAAATCGAGAGCTATAAGGGAGGATTTCGAGAAATTCCCTTTTTGAACTTTGAACATCCAATTATTATTAAAAAAAAACTAAAATCCACGGGATCTAAATTTTGTTGGGAAAAAGCTAGTTGAATTCTTACGTACAAATGTTGTTAAAAGAAATTAACTAGACTGGTATTTTGGATATTGTGCTAGTTGAGAAAGCAGTTGCAAAAGATTTAGATTTAGAGAAAGCACATAAAGTCCTGAACAGGTTTTTGAAAAACTCTGCTCACAGATAGTCTTTTGGAGAAGGATCACTAAAGATATATTATTCCGTAGGAACATGGCACAAAAACTTGTCACAATCAATTTTGATATTATATTAGCTGAAAGGAGTCCTGAAAACAATCAACTATAGAAGCAAACCAACACAACTGATTGAAATAATGTGGACTTTGATATAGAAAGTGAAGTTAACTGCAGCATTGACAATGAAACAGTGTCAAGCGGCAATTCCGTTAAAGCTGATCAAAACATCACCACGAGAAATGTAGTGACGCATCCTGACAACAATAAAACACCGCTCGCTAAAAATAAAACAGATTTTAATACAGTTGAAGACGGTGTAGAATCGTTAGAATTTGATTTGGATGACGGCAAAGTTAAATTGGTTTTAAGTGAGAACATGGATGAGAATGAGCAAAAGTATTAAGAACAATTTGCGCCAATCAAAAGGCGTTAGACGAACTTGACCCGAGTTCAGCTGTGAATGCAACTTACTTATTTGATATTTCAAAGGGGTTTGAATATTTTAGCATAAAACCTGGCCTGCCGACATGTCCGCCATTTTGTTTTTGTTCAAAATAGCGGTCACGCATGAAACCTGTATTAATCAATAGGTGGCATCCATACAAACAAGTATTGAATGACAGAAAATCTTCCAAATTGTCACGTTTCTCAAATATGTCATTTGAGTTTTCGGTCACAAATGAAGAAATACCTACCTACGTGTTTCAGGATTTTTGGAAATTCAACCCCTACCTCGATTTTCGAAGCGAAGCCGGGGCGGGTCAGTTAGTATTTTTTTTTATTTTTTTTTTATTCAGATACAAGTTAGCCCTTGACTGCAATCTCACCTGGTGGTAAGTGATGATGCAGTCTAAGATGATAGCGGGCTAACCTGGCAGGGGTATGGCAGTTTTTAATAAACCCATGCCCCTTTGGTTTCTACACATGAGTATGTAGTAGCTTAGTATGAGGTAAAAGTGCCGTTTGCTTCATCAAGCAGCTTGACCAAGCAAAACAAATCTACGTGATTGACGTCGAGGAAAGCCCTTAACAAAATTGTAATATCATTTGTCAAAGAGCTGTCACCACACATTGTCACTCGCGACTTGACTGTCAGCAGTCGTCACCGCGCCACTTTATTTTGACAAACGATGCGCGTGCGCATATCGTCCGCACTAATTTGTTTCCATTAAGTATGCCTTTGTCTCCGTCCGCTAAATGCCGCTTCCATTAATACCCCATTTATCTTAATTTTGGGGTTGAGTGACGTTTCGAGGTGTAACTGTCGGACAGATTTTTGTGATCATTAATTTTGGCTCGACGAAATAAAAGGCGAGATTTGACGACAAAGATGGTGACAAAGGCATCCATGTCATGATCAGTAATCAGTTCTAGCATAGACCATATACCTTCCTAATAATATTATGATTTCATTTAATTTTATTTGTCACAGAACCGCCCACAGAATTACACACTTAAATTAGGTACAAAATATGTTTTTCAGCCGCACTCAGAGTCGCTAATCGTTACTTAAGATTGAGTTACAACGAGACAGATTTATGTAAGAGATCGAGAGCTCTGTCTCGTTTGAACTAAACTTAAGTAACGATTAAGCGACTCTGAGCACGGCAATTTGAGTTCTATAGGTCTCGTGTTACTCAATTTATGGACGTGCATTGAAAAACAACTGGATTCCACAATCTTGCTGATGTGGTAGAATTATGCAAACCAAGACAGCTTTGTACGACATCGAAAGTTAATAGTGACGTTGTGAGTGTATTTTGCTGGACAGCTCATGAAGTTCCAGCGAAAAGAACAAGAAAGAGGGTAGTTCGCTATTGCCCATGGGCAAAGATAATATATACAAGTAAGATCGCTAACGTCATACATTCATTTAAAGCTTGCGTAAAACTCCTTTAAGTCGCCGGTACCTTGTAGGTCAACTCCTTATAGTGTGATGGCATTATTGTGCAAGCTAAAATGTGAGATGCGAATTTATTTAGTGCCATCTATCGAACAGCTGATGAAACTCAATTTTATTTAGAGCCAACTCAAATTTTACTCAAATAATAAACGAAATCCAAAATCACAGGCAATCATCAGAGGGTCCGGTATCAAGCGTAGGTCAGCAGTTTGGCATCATCAAAAATCCAGGAGCAAGCACAAGTAATCGGGTTAGCAGAATCTCGGAGTCCATATAGCAGAAACAATTCACAAACGAAATAGGGAAAAGAAATAAAAGCACTCAGAAAATTGTAATACACCGTCAAATTCAACCGTCACCAATCCAAAGGCAAAATAATAATTTTATTTTCAAGTAACAAGTCATTTTATTACGCCATCTACTGGAATTTTGTAATACTACTTCAGCTATCCAAAGCAAAATGCTATGGATATCGTAAAGTTCAATGAGTCAATAATTAAAATTAAGAATTAGCTTTTTCCGATGGTGATGTTGTGAAAATTTTGTATTTTGTTACTAAATATAAATAAATTTGATGAACCAGACAAGTAAAATATGATATTTCGTCAAATCCATAAAAAATATATTTCATACGAACCAAGTGACGCCATCTAGTAATAGTCTTGAACTAGTTACAATTTTAAATAGAGAGTGAGCGATCTGTACCTTGTTTAATATATTATCTTTGCCCATGGGCCATGACAGCTCAAACTACCTCTCTCGCAGTCCCGTCGGGACCACGACCCGTACAATTGAGTTGAAATATCGACAAATATAAACATCAAAAATTAATTGTGGTACCTATGTACCTGTTATCTACATTAAAAATATATGTACATGTAAAAAGCATTCAAATCTAGCAGAAATATAAATAAGTATTATATCAAAGTTAGATTTTCACTCATTTATTTGTTTTCTTAACTCATATCCAAAAATGTTTTCTAGCGCAGGGCCAGCGGAATTAGTGTTAAAATGTTCGCACATCGCATCTAGCTTTATTGGATTTGTATCGTATGTCGAAATAAAGCGATGATTTATTAACATTCCCCATATCGAAGCGATTGATCTACTTTTTCGTAACACCAATTAAAGTGAAATTGAGGACACCAACACAATGTAAAGCCGGGTACTGACTTAGGACGCCTTCAAATTTGTCGCAAAGTGCCGCGCGGAGGCAGCGCTGCTTTGCGAATTCATGTAAATAAAAACCGGTCAAGTGCGAGTCAGGCTCGCGCATTGAGGGTTCCGTACTACAGTCGTAATTTTTCGACATTTCGCACGATAATTCAAAAACTATGATGCATAAAAATAAATAAAAATCTGTTTTAGAATGTACAGGTGAAGACCTTTCATATGATACCACACTTGATATAGTCACTCACTTCGAAAGTTGAAAATACTAATTATTAGTTCATGACCACAATTTAATTTTTTTTGTGTGATCTAACCCTAAATTCACGGTTTTTAGATTTTTCCCCAAATGTCAGCTATAAGATCTACCTACCTTCCAAATTTCATGATTCTAGGGCAACGGGAAGTACCCTGTAGGTTTCTTGACAGACAGACGGACAGACATACAGACAACAAAGTGATCCTATAAGGGTTCCGTTTTTCCTTTTGAGGTACGGAACCCTAAAAACGCGCGAATGCAGCGCTACATCCGGGCTGCGGTCGCGCATCAGTTCATCGATCGAAATTATATGGATTTACAAAGATGCCGTTCGAGCCGCCCTTAGAGGTGTATCTGATACTGTCACTTTAAGGCTGCTTTTCCTGGAGAGATGTGCTATGCTACGTTGCTATGGATATGTGATATTCCACCAATCATTTTCATTGCTCCACATAGCTTAACATTGGTGGATTGGGGGATTGGTGGGTTTGGTGGTTCAACGTAGTTATGTTTTTAATATGGAGGGATGCGTGCTATGGATGAGAGAAAGAAAGAAAGAAAAACATTATTTCTTAAATTGTGTGGCGGTTGCCACAGTACAAGCTAGATGGCGCTGTTCAATCGATGACGTAGTCCCGAACTAATGTACCGCCGACAGTACTCGCACTAACAGAGTGTTCGGCAATCTGGACTATATATAGAAGTTTCAAGATACAACCGTCGGCCCAGCTTGCGCTACCGAGCTAAACCAACCGCTCGGTGGAAGATCTCCCCTTTGGTACGGTCGAGCCTGCACACCGCTCCCGTACAATTATGCCACACATTACATCATATAACTAAAAGTTACGGATGGGGGAACTATTGATGGGAGCTACGGATGCGCGAGTGGTATAGCTAGCTTTGAAAATGTTCAATTTCCTAATAATTAGTTATAATTAATAAATTTGGAGGGGAAAACTGATGTCGGAAGAGGCGGGAAGAGCATTCCATATCCTAGTGGTTCGAATTAAAAACAAGAAGGCACATCGCTTCGTACGTGTCCATGGAATTTCGTTTGCTCATACTTAATTCATCTCAAGTAAAGTCTGAGCAAAGTCAAAATACGCTCTATAGCAGCCTTAGTAAAATAAAAAATAAAAAAAAATGTTTTTATTTCGACCAACAAGGATCATATTGGTGTTAGTAATTACACGAAACTTAAACCTAATTGTTAGTAATTATTAATATTAGTGTTAGTAATTACACGAAACTTAAACCTATTTGTTAGTAAAAAATCTATAACTATTTAAATTAGGACAGGATCGATTTGCCAGCACGTGAATCATACAACAGTGATTCAAGTACTGGCAGTCGATCCTGTCAGAAAATACCTTCAGGAGGCCGTTAGTGAGTACCCGTCTCAAGATTCAGATTATGATCGTGTGCTCTATTTTTCTGGGCCTATTGACTATTGTTAAACGGTTTGACCTCAGACGCGGCGATTGGGAAGGCCCACCTACCAAATCAAGTTTTAGATTTCTAGATCACTTTTTATTGGTTTGATTTTTCCAGCTTGCCTACGCAGTCTCTTACCCTCTAACAAATAAACCTGGTATAGCGGTGGAATAGTTATACTCTGTTTTGTCTTTCTCTGTCATCAGTAATTTGACATTTGAAGGAAAAAGACAAAACAGAGTATAACTATTCCACCGCTATTCCAGGTCAATTTGTTAGAGGGTTAGTGTTTTAAAAGTTTAAAACTTCATAATTTCGTTCTATATTATTACTAGATGAAACCCGCGACTTCATACACGTGAATGTAGATTTCTTGAAGATCCCGTGGGAACTCTTTGATTTTCGGGGATAAAAACCTATGTGCTTATAAAAAATATGTACAAATTTTATCAAAATCGGTTTAACTATTGGGCCGTGAAAAGCTAGTAGACAGAGAGACAGACACACAGACACAACTGGACCAGCGCAGCGTGGCCCTTAGAATGAGAAGGGCTGTGCCTATTAGCCCTTCTCATTCTAAGAGGAGACCCGTGCTCAGTAGTGGGCCGGCGATGCGTTGATAACAGATATCTGCATTCAATAAATAAAAGTACCTGACGATTTCCCTGGCGCAGTAGTAAGCGCTTTGGTCTTTAGTGGGAGGTCCCAGATTCGATTCCAGGCAGGCATTTGGAATTTTATAATTTCTAAATTGCTAGTCTGGTCTGGTAGAAGGCTTCGGCCGTGGCTAGTTAACAACCTACCGGCAAAGTCGTGCCGCCAAGCGATTTAGCGTTCCGGTACCATGCCATGTAGAAACCAAAGGGGCATGGGCTTATTAAAACCTGACATACCCCTTTCAATGGAAAAGGGCTAACCTGGAAGTTCCAAGTTAGCCCTTTTCCATCTTAGACTGCATCGTCACTTACCACCAGGTGAGATTGCAGTCAAGGGCTAACTTCTTGTATATGATTCTCATAGGTGATCTACCCACCCTACCAGTTATTAATCAAGGCGCGTAGCTAAACCTATCAAAAATTACTATACCCACACTATATTAGTATAAATTGCCAATAAATATTCAAAATCAATACAATTAAGCACAAAGAGGTATTAATAAATTTAAATAACGACACACATGGCGTACATTTTAACTCCACCATAGATATTATGGCTATCAATCTTCAACATAAAAGCGCGCCGCCATCGGTACCGACAAGAGGACGTAGGGAGCTGCGCACGAGTTGATATAATGTGATGTATAAATTTTTCTATGAATTCATTTGAATCGTTGATCTTAGCACATGTTTTATCTGGTATTCTTGGATTGCTGACAAGGTAGAATAGTGCGGAAGTCATCCAAAAGAGGAGAAATCCAAATTAATGTTATACCTAAATGCCGCTACGGCTAATGTGTTGAACTTTTATTATTCCATTAATAAATTATTAATTAATATGATATTATTAACAACATTATGAAACTTTCTCCGAGACAGGAAAATCCTGAATATCTCTAGAAGCAGGTAACTCTAATGGAAGCCAACACTCAATGAGTGCAATGAGTGTCGTAAATCATTTAGCTTTTTAGGGTTCCGTAGTAAACAAGAAACCCTTATAGTTTCCATGTCCGTCCGTCTGTCCGTTCGTCCGTCCTCGGTTAATCTCAGAGACTATATAAGTGCTAGAAATCTGTAATTTGGCATGGGTATAAATATTGATATTTTAAAAATAACGTGGGTGTGGGAACATAATTTTTCGATTTCTAGATCCGTTCGTAATACCTCCCCCCCCCCCCTCTTTATCAGCCAAATGGTAGTTATACAGGAACGTGAAAAAATTCACAGCAGTAGTATAAACAATTTTAAAGGAAAACTATCATGGCTAAGTTGTGACTACGGAACCCTACACTGCGCGTGGCCCGCCACGCACTTGGCTGGTTTTTTTTAATGTCTCACACAGCTGACTGGTGCTGTCGTCACTCGTCACCACATACCTTGGTAACTGCGCGCGTCTTAGTCGCTCAACACTTTGCGAGGTGTCTGAAAACAAAGAGATATTTTTAATTTTTTTTGTATGGAAAAACTACCTATAGTACCTACGCCACGCACACCCGCACAGCACCCGAGTTAACCCGGTGCGGGTTTTTTTTTATTCATTTGCTTTCATGATAACATGAAACCCCGTTACGGCATTGCAAAGTTAATACTTCCATGCATAGTTAATAGTACATTTAATTTAATTTAATTTTTAATTTATTTTATTTTGTAGAGACAAACAGTTACAATTAGTTAACTAGATAGTATATATATAAAAACACTTAAACCAAAGCAGTCTCCAATGAGAAATTAACACTTATAATAAAAAATTGTGTCCACAACACACGGGCATAGTATGCATATGAAAAACTAAGCACAGAGTATTTAAAACTAACTAGGTAGGTACACTTACATACAAACACCTATTTGATTTTTTAAGTCTGAAAATCTATAAATCGTGTAAGGTCGATGATCTTTGTCAGCCCTAGCACAGACTATGGTCTATTTGGGCTGAAAATTGCAAACACCAGTCTCAGTTTTTATCTAGTGCTTTGGTGTGGCTTTGGTCTAAAAGTGCGGTGTAAATTAATGTTCACTTTTCATTAAGTCTATAAAAAATGTATAATTATTAATTACTATACAATTACATACGCTAGTAACGGTAATTGTAGCGAGGGTAAATTGCGGGTAAGCGGGGCGACCCCCGCCTTATACCCCGATTGCCATCTCGACGCGTCGCGATTGATCTTAAGTTTAAAAAAAACTTGCACTATGGTACGGAACCCTTCGTGTGTGACTCCAACTCGCACTTGACCGGTTTTTAATTACTACTTTTTAGTTTATAGGTAACTAATTAATCTACGCGTTGAGTGTCGACCAGTGTTAATATTGTCCTAAAGCTGTGTTCACAAGTCGTTTAAATCATGATTTCATTTGGGTTATACCTAGATATAATTGGTCAAAGTGACGTGTCAGAATGTGTCCCAAGATTTATTACTTTGCTGTCACGAATATAATATAATCAACATTGTAATCCTGTTAAACGCTGCTGTCGTCGTTGAGTTCGCCGTCGAAACCCATTTGACTCATTTGTTACCTTCTTATTTTATGAAAATGATTATTGCACTGTGGTAATTGTTATTGTTTTATAGTATAAACTCTTGAAGCATGATATAACAATGATAGCAAACAATGCGTGAGTAATAAAGTACTTAGGTGTTTTGTTGATAACTAGATTCATCTAGTCAAAACCATAAAGTAAAACCTAAACGAAAACCTAATTCACGTGGATTTAGGTTTTTGAAATCCCATAAGATATGAACTTTTTACTTTTTCGGGACGAAAAGTAACTTTACGTCAGACTTCAGGTTCTTAATTTCTCAATGCCAAAGGAGCTCTGGTAGGCTGTTTAGGCATGGCTCTCTTAACGATACAATTAAAAGAGCTCTTGCCACCAAAAATATTCCTGCGCTCATTGAGCCGGCAGGGATTAGTCGGGATGATGGCAAGAGACCTGATGGATTGACGCTGGTTCCCTGGGAACACATTGGCCCCGTGTCATATCAGGAAGACAGCATCAAGACCGGGAGCCGCAGCAGAAACAGCTGAAAACGGCAAGCGGCGCAAGTATGCCTCTCTTATAGAGAGTTACATTTTTGTGCCGTTTGCCGTGGAGACCCTGGGGCCATGGAGCCTCATCTGGTGACAGAAGGGCTGGCTCATTTTTTGCGCAACGGATCAGCCTGGCTGTCCAGCGCGGAAATGCAGCCAGTATTCTTGGCACCATTCCACGCGGTCATGATTTATATAGTAATTAGATAAGGCTAGCTTTAAGTTTTATGGTCCTTAATTATATCCATGCAAAAACTCACGCCAATCTCACATTCTATTGCAGCGTAATTGAAAGACACACCAACAAACAAACATTTTAGCACGATGATTTCGCATGATATTAGTAGTAGGTAGATTATTCTAAGTACTATCTGTCCCGGCTTACTCACGTGTGTAGTCGACGTTAGCCCGACTAGTTTCGAACCCATCCGTCGAAACTAGTCGGGCTAACGTCGACTACACACGTGAGTAAGCCGGGACAGATAGTATTTATAATGGAAATCACTCACGGTAGTTTAAACGCTAAAATAGATTATTCTAAGCTTTAAATATGCTCAGTTTTTATTCTGAGACTAGATAAGTCCCAAATAAATTAAAATTACACAAATTTTCTGATGATGTATCAGTAAATCAAATAAATTATTACCACCAGTGGTATCGCAGTAAATTCAGAATACAATACAGTTGATTACATCAAAGTTTTTTAGTTACAAGATTAAGCTAAGTTATAGCTCTATGACTTAAAACAATAATTTGCTCGATTTCGTCGCTGCGTAAACGTTGAAAGCGAGGCTTAGAGAATATCTTTACAATATAGGACGTGACCAAAACCCTAGATAATGTCAGAAAATACAAAGTGAACCGTGTCCGACGTCAGATTGATATTTATTCGATGGCGTTTCGCTTGTTTTGTTCTACTCGTATGAGTAATGCGATGATCGAACTGCGTCGACTGTAGGGCGATTTCGTAAAACCTGCACCAATCATTATTACAATCTAAATTGTTGTGATTGGCTGAAATTGTGCTATTCTTGTTGCAACAAGGTATTGTAGCCAATAGCGAGCAAGCGTCAACCAATTAGAAGTGATTGCGATCGTGACATTGTAAGTAGCTGTCATTCTACCGCAATCGCGCAACTGAACTACACATCGCACGATTAAATCTGCGTATCTATATCATGTGATATTGTGATTGTGATTGTGGTGATCAGCTGAGATTGAATTTCACATCAATTAGGTATCCTCCTTTCTTTAATCACATCACACACTATGTATATTATAAAGGCGAAAGTTTGTGTGTGCGCATGTTTGTTACTCTTTCACGCAAAAACTACTTGACAGATTTGGCTCATAGCTAATAGCGTTCTGGTTACACCCTGTATTATTCGCATTAGACGGGTCATTCCGCATAAAATCGACTAAATAATTGAAAATCTATAGATTTTTGATTTCAGTACGTAAGTAGATAGTTTGTGTTTACGTTTATTTAAATTACGGACTACTAAATGATGACTCTGAACTCTCTGAAGACTCTGGAAAATCCAGTGGGAAAACTTTGATTTTCCGGAATCAAAAGTTACCTATATCCATCTCCGGAATGCAGCTACCTCTGTACCAAATAGGTGATGCTTGAGAATTCGCCTAGGGATTTAGATCTTTCAAAAATCACGTGGAATCATTCTTGCTATACCCAATTATTTAGTTGTAACTAGACATAATTTTTTAATAAGTAGATATTAATTTTTCATTGGAGACTATTTAGGTTTTTGATTTATATTGTGTACCAACTATTTATGTAATATTAATAAATTATATTAAATTCAATTAAATTAAATTTGATATTCTTTGATAAAAAGCATATCAGCGTTCCCCCGGTAAACCACGTGGTGAAATTTCACAGTGCGCTGCGGGCTTGACCTTAGTGTAGGCAGTGGCGTGCACAGGGTTTGAAGCCAGGGTAGGCATTAGTTAGGGGAACCTGTTTACTGGCAGGTCATAATGTAAAATTTGCATTGAGCTATTACAACTGAAGGAGTTTATATTACACGATATTATTTTACGAGAGGTTAAAAGACCATTTCATACACAAAACTGCAATAAAAGGCTCTATTACGTTGCAGCCACTTCCTGCCACACAAAGGAACATATTTCACACATTGTTTGCACCACACCGTCCTCTCTTTCCCTCAATTGAAACCTAATAATCCTGTCTCTGTCACCCCTGTGAGAACTATCGTAATTATTTCCACGGCGCGGTGTGAAGGCTGTAATTAGGAGACGTTTACAATCCTTCACATCATAAGGATTTAATTTGATTATGACCGAGTCGATAGTTGAGCGGTATTGTATCGTTTTCGATTAACAAGATCCTATGAAGTATGAACCGCACGCGAAGTGTGAGATGATGCTCAAATTCCGGTGAATCATAGTATACTAGCGACCCGCCCCGGCTTCACATGGCTGCAATGTAGATACTACTAATGTGGTGTCATTGAGGTGTATTTGCCTCGAAAACTCTCAAATGAGAGGATTTTTTCCGACCTAATTCACATTATTTCAATTTCTCTAGGGATCTCTAATTTTTTGAGATTTAAACTATAGCTATAAACCTTCCTCTTGAATCACTCTATCTATTGGTGAAAACCGCATTAAAATAAGTTGCGTAGTTTAAAAGATCTACGCGTTCATACATACAGACAGCGGGAAGCGACTTTATTTTATACTATATAGAGATAAAAGGAAAAGATGTGTGACTGACTGACTGACTGGCTGACCGACTGATCTATGAACGCACAGCTCAAACTAACGGACGGATCGGGCTGAACTTTGGTATGCAGATAGCTATTGTGACATAAGCATCCCCTAGGAAAGAATTTTTGGAAATTTAAGCCCTAAGGCGGTGAAATAGCGGGTCCACGCGGACGAAGTCGCAAGCATAAGCTAGTCTATATAATTATATAAAAGGGGAAGGTGACTGACTGACTGACTGACTGACTGACTGACTGACTGACTGACTGATCTATCAACGCACAGCTCAAACTACTGGACGGATCGGGCTGAAATTTGGCATGCAGATAGCTATTATGACGTAGGCATCCGCTAAGAAAGGATTTTTGAAAATTCAACTCCTAAGGGGGTTAAATAGGGGTTTGAAATTTTGTAGTCCACGCGGACGAAGTCGCGAGCATAAGCTAGTCAGATATAAAAATAAAAAAATCTTTATTTTAAAATTAGAAAAAAAAACAAAATTCCTATTACACGTAGGTATGTGTTTGGGTCACAGAAATCCATATTTGTAGGTACTTCGACTTAATCGGTCTATTTATTTATTGTTATTGGTTGTGACAGACGAACAGACATACAGACAGACACACGACTGGTCCTATAAGGGTTCCGTTAACCCAAAAAATAAGCAAGTTTCCTATTTCACCACACTACTTATATTATTACGGCTAAACATGGTAATGATTATAGAAAATTACTCAACGTTTTTACGTCTATTTGACTAAATATTTAGATAAACAGAGAATTTTTCAAGCTCTTATGCCTAAGTAACATCCATAAGCACCCAATTCTTTGGGTTATTGTACTTTTAGAAAACGCAAACAAGCACCCAGCGCTCTTTAAGATGTCAAGAAAGTATTTCTAATCCCAAATATGGGATGATACGAGAATAAAACATGACATCGTAAGTTTAATCTTATGATATAACGTATTTCTTAAAATAGAGTACCTAACCAAACAGTTTAACAGAGGACTCTCCGTCGCTCGCTCCATACAAACGTAATTTGGTTCTCATCCCTACTAATATTATAAACGCTAAAGTGTTTCTGTCTGTCTGCTAGCCTTTTACGGCCAATCCGTTCTACCGATTTTGACGAAATTTGGTACAAAGATAGCTTGCATCCCGGGGAAGGACAAAGGCTACATTTTATCCCGGAATATTAAAGAGTTCCCACGGGATTCTCAAGAAACCTAAATCCGCGCGGACGAAGGCACGGGCATCATCTAGTCACATCTGTAATATTTCATTGAGTTTGATTGGTTAGTATTCAAATGAGAGCCAAACTACGTTCATATGGAGCGCACTACGAATAACCTCTTCTATCCCGACATCAAATAAAATACAGTCCGCTAAACTAAACAGTTTAACGTAAAATGGAACGCATAAAGAATGCAAGTAAACCCTGAGAAGACTATCACATTCAACATGGACGCGGCATCCAAAAAAGAGCATTGCAGTAAACAGAGGTTAAAAAATCCGAACCACCCATGACGATCCCTGAGCCACCGGCAATAAAAGTGACCCACAAAAATACATTATTTACTATTATATATCGGCAAGGCGACAGACGGACTAATCACAAACCTAAATACAAACACGGGAGCCGGGGGCACGTAGGTGTAAAAGGTACGGGCGCTGGTGGTATGTTTGACGATGCCATAGAGAATGTTACTTCTAAATTCGTCGGTAACAATGAATAGCATCGGCTAATATTGACCGTTGCTTAATACACTCGTTCCCACGGTGTCCTGGTGCATTTTTCTCATGTTACACAACACAGTACCACCGCAGCCTAAATAAATACTTTACACAGTCGGACGAGAGAACTCTAGCTAGAGTATAGAGACAGAACAATCATACCGTAGCACAGGGGCGAGATGGAGGAAAGGTAGTATAAGTCCCGCAAATTGCTATTGCGCTGGAACCATGTCTCATTAACATCGAATATACCATCAGTTTGAAACTTCAGTCTAGTGCTGACGTCACTAAAATGGCGGCCACGTCCATTAGCAATTTGCGGGACTTATAGCGATTAGTAAAAGTTAGCAGAACAATCTTTAGTTATTTTGCTTAGAAGTGGATTAGTAATTAATTGTTTGGGTATGTAGATTCTACAAAATACATATTTCATACAGTCGGTCGATAAAGATGTTTAGACAATCCGGCGGGGTCACAGAGGTGAGGCGGGGGAGAGATTGCACCGATCTGCAGAAGTCCGCAAAATAATATAATATTTAGATTTTTTGTAAACCTACATCGATATTCATTTGTTTGGGTATGTAGTCTATAAGTGGAATTTCTTCATTCCATCATAACTTCTATGTAGGTAAATGTCTGAACAAATTCGGCTGTATAGGATATCAATGGCAATATTTCTTTTTTGAAAAAAAAAAATTGCCATTTACAAATGTGAAAAAGATTTTTAGTTTTTTTTTTGTCAGATTAGTCATGTATTTTTAATGACCTGCGTAACGTGCCAAAAACAACTGTAAAGCTGGCTCGTCTGCAAAGGCGTCGTCTCACTGTATGTATTCACGCTGTGGCCCCACAGTGCGGTGTGTGGTGTTGCAGGGCGCCTGGTGAATCAGTAGACCAAACAGATTGACTCTCAAATATTGTGCCCGATTATTCGAGTAGTTTGGGCTGCCTGACGGATAAAGGCGGCTTTTAGCTCACAAAACACACGCTAATTGTAATGCTTTTGGTGTAATCGCTAGATTTGATCCTAGTTTAACAAGTTTACACCTTTTACACTTTGACTTCTTTACAATCTATGGATGGGATAATGGATAACATCGAAATGACGTCATTTTGACGTCAGCCGTAATAAAAATATACCATCGGCTCGAAACTTCAGTCTAGTGCTGACGACACTAAAATGGCGGCCACGCGCATTAGCAATTTGCGGGACTTATTTTTTCTTCTATACAGTCAAATGCGGGCGAATTTTTATGCTGTGTATGGTGTGGGGCGTCGTTACATTCAGCAATCTATCACTACCCCTATTATAAAATAATATGTGAAAGTGTGTTTGTTTGTTGGTTTGTCCTTCAATCACGTCGCAACGGAGCAACGGATCGACGTGATTTTTTGCATGGATATAGTTTAAGACCTGGATAAGGACAGGCTACTTTTTATCCCGGAAAATCAAAAAGTTCCCACGGGATTTTTAAAAACCTAAATCCACGCGTACGAAGTCGCGGGCAGTAGCTAGTTTAGGTATATTTTAATGCTGAAGTAACTGTCAATCCAATCCAATCCAATCCATCAGCCTGTTTGCGTCCACTGCTAGACATAGGCCTTTCCAAGAGCGCGCGACCAAACACGGTCCTCAGCCTTCCTCATCCACCCGCTCTCCACCACCTTAATCGGGAATAGCAGGCCTGCCGGGAACTGGGAGCCTTTGTCTGTTGGCGCTGCTCATTAGAAGTAGTGCCCATACTGACCACGCTGGGCAGGCGGGGTGGTCAGCGCAGGGCTGTAGGCCATTTCGCACCAGTGACGCTGCTGCCCGTCTCGTCTGTGTTATTTAAAGCCAAGCCATATGGAATGGTTATCCCGCCATTCTTCGGTCGTCATATCCTCGTCCGCTGATTCGCAGGGGGCACCACGTGCAGGTGAGGTTGACATTTGGGGTGCTAAGATGTTAGCGCACCCCCTTACCCCCCTGAAGTAACTGTACTTGGTTATATTGATACGCACCCGTAATCTAAATATATAAAAGGAAAAGGTGAGTGACTGACTGACTGACTGATCTATCAACGCACAGCTCAAACTAATGGACAGATCGGGCCGAAATTTGGCATGCAGATAGCTATTATAGCGTAGGCATCCGCTAAGAAAGGATTTTTAAAAATTCAACCCCTAAGGGGGTGATATAGGGGTTTGAAATTTGTGTAGTCCACGTGGACGAAGTCGCGAGCATAAGCTAGTCAATTTACATAATACCAATACTAGTAGTAGTCTAGTAGCGAGATCGATCAAGATAAAATCCCTATTCGGTATGTACCTACGACGTACGGGTTCAGCGTGTCAAACTCATTATCATTCCTCTAACCGACTGTTTACTACGAGATCATTTATGTAGTGTGTGTTTTACGTGACTACATTCATAATTTTCTCATCAAGATTGTAACCCGATAGGTTAAACTGTTACGCAGTTAATAGACTAATATGCGGCATAAAACTGGTTTACAGACAGATTTACACAGAATTTTTCATCTTTATGTATACTAATAACGCATAATCAACGGAACTAAAATATTATTAAAGCAGGTTTACATAGATACATTTCTTACTGTCAGTAAGATCTGTAGGTCGATTTCGTAAAACCTGCCAATCTCAAATTGTTCGGATTGGCTGAATTTGTACGATTCTTGGTGCAACATTGCATTATAGCCAATAGTAAGCGAGCGTTAGCCAATCAGAGGTGATTGCGATCGTGACATTGTAGCTGTCATTCTCCCGCAATCGCGCGGTTTTAGACAATCGCCCTGCAGGTGATACTTTTACGAAGAAAGTAATGTACATCGGCCTTTACAATGACATTTCGGCTTTGTAAAGCGTTGTCTCTGTCAAGTGTCACTCACACATAGGTATATGACGTTTTGTCGGTCTCAACGACAGAGACCATGCTCTACAAATCCGCTATCTCCTTTTAAGGGTCGATGTACATGATTTTCTGCTACGTAATGTATATATTATTGTAAATATTTGAATTTGGAAAAAAAAGCAACCGCGCTGCAGAGTGTCTTGCTGGTTCTTCTCGATAGGAAGCGTATTTCAAACCAGTGGTGGTAGATTCCCTTGACGATTCAAAAACTCTCGTATAAGTTTATCTTCTTCTATATAAAAATGAATCGCAAGATATGTTGCTGATTGCAAATCTCGAGAACAGCTGAACCGATTGCGCTAATTCTTTTTTCATAATATTCCTCGAAGTACGAGGTAGTTCTTACGGAGAGAAATTTTTTAAAAAAATCCTGAAAAAGAATCGACTGTTAGACGGTATGAAGTTCGCCGGGCCAGCTAGTTTGAATTAAAAATACTGACGTGTAAACTAACTTCAGATCAATTAACATGACTTACGTATCGACCAACAGGCTTACCTAGAATATTTAAATTATTATGTACCTACTTAACCATAAATATAAGCGAAATGATGACAGATTATGCATATCTGTTAAGTTAAGAAATATTATGTGATTGAATAGATAGTTGGTCGATTAAGGAAAAGCTACTTTAATCATTACCTATTAAAATCTTAATTGTTATGATTGTTTGAATTTATGGTACTTTTGCAACAACAATGTATTTTAAGAAAATCACGAGAGAGTGATTTTGATAGCACGAGTCTTTGTTGTTCTTGTCTGTATTTCATTAAGTGTGCATTCGGTTTCAGTCAGCGTTTGATTAGATAGCCCATCAGAGGTTATTGTGATGGTCACACAGTATAAGCTTCAAAGTTACAAGGGCTCAAAGGTTTACATGGCAACTCTACAACAATATATTTTACGAATATCTGGTATAGATATTAGTTTCTAGAACGTGTCTATAAAGTGTGTTTATTAAAGTGTGTCTATAACGTGTTATTAAGTTTGATTGGTTAATAGTCACATTCAATATTCAGTCAGTTAATAGTCAAACTAAGTCTGCTTTTATATGCGGGTGATTCTCTCAACTTGATATAGTTTTAGATTTATTTATGTAGTTTGATTTTAATTTGGTTTGTAACGATGGGGCTGGCAAACAGACTATCTGTAAAAGCCCCTTAAAAAATATCAGACTAAAAAAAAACGGGTGACGTAAGTAGATATCGCTGTTAAGGTAACTGACACAATGTAAACCTGCTTTAACATTTAGCACAAGAAAGAAAAGAAACAATTTCAAACAATCCTTAGTCTAAACATTAATAATATCCACTTTGATTTAAGCGTAGGTAAGTACATTACCAAGTTACGAAGCGCAGTCTAAATGCAATTACAGCAAATCACAGTATTTGCATTACACTTGCATTTCACGTTTGGACGGACGTGATATTTTATTAAATGCACTTCAAGGGTCTAGGAGCTATTAATTTTGTAATATACACACAATTTTCAGTTCTAAGAATATTGAAATAAATATTAAAATCGATTGTGGATGGTTAAGCAAATAAGGTGGAAGTTAATTTTTTAGCCGGCTCTTTAATGTGTGCGCAGGCAAAGTTGGTTTTGAATTTGATGAATGTTCCGATGTGAGAGGAGCTTAGAGATTTCACGGGTAGAGCGGATAAACTAAAATTGTAAGTATCTGAGCTTAGAACTCTATACACGCTGAAATTTTGATGGTTGTTGTCCCGAAGCGAAATGATTTTGTCGTGGTATTACAATCGATTTATAAATATAAAAAAATATTAGAGTCAAAAATGTCAAATTTACGTCAATGCCAATAATTAAATCGAATGAGACCTCGAACCAATAGTGATACCGCGTGCGTGCAGGCTAGTTTATGTCGTATCACTACGCGCGAGAGCTTATTTTGCTCTAAAATTTTTTCACTTTATTGGCAGCGCGGTTAGAGTGGATGTACCTAACTACCTACCTGCTATTCACGTTACTTCTAGGGCGTTACTATTGCTTCTCACACTTTCGAGTTGTCTATTGTTCTGTGTTGTTATTTCTATTTATTTCAAAACAAAAACATTTTTATTTTTTAAGTTTAACTCAAAATTTCGATAGTACTACTGAGGGCAAATCGTTCTGCCGCGGGAAGACAACCACAAATATTTCACCGTGTATAAAATTGTTTGTTTTGTGCTATGATATTATTATGTAAGTATATATGTAAAAAAACCGGCCAAGTGCGAGTCAGACTCGCGCACTGAGAGTTCCGTATTACAGTCGTATTTTTGCGACATTTTGCACGATAAATAAAAAACTAATATGCATAAAAATAAATGAAATGTACAAGTAAAGCCCTTTCAAATGTAACCCGACTATATATAGGTATATAGGTAGGTATAGTTTGAAAATTTAAAATACTAATATTTTTGTTCATGAACACATTTTAATTTGTTTTCTGTGATGTATCCACAAATTTACGGTTTTCAGATTTATTCCTTTATTTATGCTACCTACCTATAGGTACCTCTTCTTTCCACCTGTCTGTTTTATAAATGTGTGTGCATTTGGCATTTTGTGTTTCCGTCAATAAAATTTGACTTTCCAGAATGAGATGTCTAAACTTACCCAAACATTAGATAGTTGAAAAAATAACATCAAAGATACATACACTTAAACAGCTGAATTAGTAGGGAGTCAAGTTTGATCTCTAAACTTAGTCGAATAATGAAAAGTAGCCAAGTGGTTTCTCGGTTGACTCTTTGTCCCCTCTGTCTCTGATATGAAGTGTAGATATCCTGGGCAGTAGTGCGTGAAGAGATGAATGTTGCGAGTACCCCGCTGCGTTGTTTGCTACACCTGTCAGTGATGCGATGCGCATATATCAGGAGTGCGGACCACCGATTTTGCAACACACTAATCTCTATGGGTACATCGTATACGGGACACGTTTATCTATGCTATATGTTACATTATGAATGACTAGATGAAGCCCGCGACTTTGTACGAGGATAGGTTTTTGAAAATCCCGTGGGAACTCTTTGATTTTCCAGGATCAAAAGTAGCCTATATCCTTCCTCCAAATTTCATCAAAATTGGTTAAACGGATGGGCCGTGAAAAGCTAGCAGACAGACAGACACACTTTCGCATTTATAATATTAGGTATGGACTAGATTACGCCCGCGGACTTTGTCCGCATAGATGTGACTACCCATCACACTTCACACTAATCTATCTAAAGATATAAAAGGTAAAGGTGACTGATGGACTGACTGACTGACTGACTGGCTCACTGATCTACCAACGCACAGCTCAAACTACTGAGCGGATCGGGCTGAAATTTTGCATGCAGATAGCTATTAAGACGTAGGCATCCGCTAAGAAAGGATTTTTCAAAATTCAACCCCTAAAGGGGTAAAATAGGGGTTTGAAATTTCTGTAGTCCACGCGGTAAAAGTCGCGGGCATAAGCTAGTAGATATTATAAAGGCGAAAGTTTGTGTGTATGTTTGTTACTCTTTCACTCAAAAACCCTTCTATTTTAACCTCCATAATTTCTTTTGACAGTCGTGCCCTAAATGTAATCAAGATCTCATAAACTAGGTAGGTAAAATGATATATCTAAGCCTTAAGGAAACATAAAAGTTCACACTCATCACCTTAATTTTGATTTAAAAACCCACTAAAGCACTTAACGCATTTAAATCAAAGTCCATAAAAGATTGTGTTGTGTTAACATACTCGACCTTTATCAAAACTAAATGATCAACAGTTAATCTAATTCAACGGCTTAGAGCGACAACTAAATAACTGGCATTTTTAGAAAAATATTTTAATGTATACATATAACGGGTACAAACGACTAGTGGTTAGGACGTCCGCCTTCTAATCGGAGGTTGGAGGTTCGATCCCGGGCACGCACCTCTAACTTTTCGGAGTTATGTGCGTTTTAATTGATTAAATATCACTTGCTTTAACGGTGAAGGAAACATCGTGAGGAAACCTGCATGACTGAGAGTTCTCCATAATGTTCTCAAAGGTGTGTGAAGTCTACCAATACGCACATGGTCAGCGTGGTAGACTATGGCCAAAACCCTTCTCACTCTGAGAGGAGACCCGTGCTCTGTAGTGAGCCGGCAATGGGTTGATCATGATGATGATGATGTACCCGTTATATACATTAAAATATGTCGTTAAATCACGATAAATTTTAGAATTCAAATTCCCCAAAGCGTATTGCTGAAACTGGATGACTAACCTCTATTCTCTAAAATAAAAATTTAGATTGCTATTAAAGTATAAAAAAATTGCTCGAAAGAATAGAATGAATAAAATAGTAAAATGAAATATTTAAATTAGGAGACATAAATAATAACTTTTCAATGGGGTCGAATTTTCGATGACGGGGTTAAGTGAAACAAACTCCAAAAAAAGATACCTAAGTACTACACAAAAATATATACAAATATAGAAACAAATACCATTTGGACGGCGTATATTTTTTGTAAATATAAAATTTTTAGTGATAAGTTTTGTCTACTTGTCAATATTATATAAATTACACTTTTCTTTTGTAAAAAAACAAAAGTTCTATAAAAGACCAATTAAAATTACCAATGTAAGCGTAAAGACTAAAGAGTAGTTTGTACATCTTTACCCACAAGCATTATTGTATTTTTTTTATGATTTATAATGTTTTAATTGACTTTCGGTTTAACGTCTATGCACATTGGACAATTTATTGCGATTTTCTTAACATTTAAAAAATTGTCGGTTGCTAAGTTATGCCTTTCCGCTAACGCTGTTTATTTTTACGATCATCAATCGCCTAAAAAGATGAGTAGGTTGTTTAATCACCAATTAAGTGAGCAATTAGTGGGAGATTAATCTTTACGCTCAGCCGGCGCCTGTGATAAGTTATATTGGGTACAAAACGCCGACAAATTGGACACGATTTGGATCCTTTTTCTTTTTTAGGGTTCCGTACCTCAAAGGAAAAAAAAGGAACCCTTTTAGTATCACTTCGTTGTTTGTCTATCTGTCAAGAAACCTATAGGGTACTTCCCGTTAACCTAGAATCATGAAACTTTGGTACAGTACGCGGTCGAAAGTAATGTACATCGACCTTTAGAAGGAGATAGCAGATTTGTAGAGCGTTGTCCCTGTCGTTGAGACCGACAAAACGTCATAACTAAGTTTTTAACTAAACTCTAAAACGTGCGTACCTAAAATAAAGCAATTAAAGTGAAATCATAAACCACTCCTAAAATCGGTTAATTATATCAAGTCTAGCATTTATTAATGAATTATAGTTTCGTATCTGGCAGTTACACCAGAGGTATACGTTCCAAGATATCCTAAATAGCTCTGAATATTAATTAGATCTTGATCACCTATAAAATTGATAAGGATTGTTGTTTGGTTTTAATTTTTTAGTTCAAGAGCGGGTGGGTAAAATAGAGATCAGATATTTGTGTAGTCCACGCGTATGAAGTCGCGAGCCATAAGGTAGTTATTGCTAAAACATCGTGAGGAAACCGGCATGCCAAAGAGTTCAAAGACGTGTGCAGTCTGCTTATCCACACTTGGCTAACGTGAAGGCCTATGGGTAAAAAACAATCTGAGAGGAGACCCGTGCTCTGTAGTGGACTGGCAGTGGGTTGAGTTGAGACGATGAAAGGTTATGTTATAAGCGCACGACAACTTTTTTGGGTCTAATGTATTGCACCTACTTAGTTCTTTGATTTTTTAAGCACAATATTTGCTTTTATAGGTCAATAGATACTAAAAACAATTTATAGAATATATTATGTTAAGCTGCTTTTATAGAATTTATTGTCACTTGCTCTGAGATTAGTTTCTATCTTATTGAAGTTTTAATAGTTTTAGTGCCATATTCGGAGCGTATAAAGTCATTTTGGTTTCAATTCAAATTAAGTCCTAAAGGCTAGAATTTCATTAGTGTGAATTTGATTTTCCGACGTCTATGTGACAATAATTTTGAGTTTTGACATGAATAATTTCTAGATTCTAATCTGTGTGTGACCTGTCGCAAAGATAATTTCTATATATAAATAAAAATGAATCACTGTGTTGCTGATCGGAAATCTCGAGAACAGCTGAACCAATTTCACTAATTCTTTTTTTATAGTATTCCTTGAAATACGAGGATGGTTCTTACGGAGAGAAAAATTTAAAAACTGCCTAAAAAGAATCGACTGTTAGGCGGTACGAAACTACATAGAAACTACATAGAAATAGACAAAAAGTGTGCGAGGTGCGAACGTGTCTATAGTAAGGGACAGGTCGAGATGGCAATCGGGGTATGAGGTGGAGGAACACCCCGCACACCCGCACGTCACCCACGCTCGCTCGCACCGGGTAAGCTCGGGGGCTGTGCGGATGCGTGGGGCGTTCCATTGCCGATTGCCATCTCTTTGCCATCGATCGCCTACGTAGGTACCTACCTACTAGACATGTGTCCGCTATAGCTTAACTTAACTGAAAACCGCTGCCGTGCCTATAGCGTACCATAGCATTATTGTCGTAGCTAGCAACGGTTTTCAGCTAACATCTATGACGAACCACCTGACAACGCAACGCTGCCAACTGGCAACTGACAATGCATTGTTTGGTTTTTTGGTAACTAGAAACGCAATAATTATGCCTTCTCTTTCTTTTTTTCACTGAAAGCTGAGAAGGAGCGGTTATTGGCTACCGGCTTAGTAACTAAGAACTTGATAAACCAAAGCCGACCTTATCTCTATTAAGCTAAGGCTTAACTGTACAAGTACTTGTCCATTACACTTTGATCTATCAATTTTAATACAGTTAGTCTTAGAGTAATAGAGATAAGGTCCTCTTTGGTTTATCAATCTTCGTGAAATGTTTTTGGTTAACTGGATTGTGGCAAACTATTCGTGCAGGCGTCCATTATAGTTTGACCTATGTCAATGATCATTATAATTAAACTTTGCTGCTATGAACTTAAGGTTGTGATTACTTCACGATATTCATGAAAGTAAAATTGGTTTTATTTTAGTGAATATGCGCGCGCTAGCTATACAGACGGTATTGATACGGCAGCTAGCTTAGTTACTACAACGGAAACCGCTGCGCGTTGCGCATATTAAATTAGTTGAAACACAACTCTGATACCGATATTCGGCAACGGTTATCAATATTGGTATAGAAACTAAATAACTGATGATTAACCGTTACCAGAAATAGCCAATAACGCCCATCTTTACTACCTACTATTATAAACTTAGTGTATGGCGCCCTTCGGCAGTCGATATAGACTGAATGAAACGACATAAAGAGTCTAGGGCGGAAGGAGGCTGGCTGAGGATGGCTGAGCCCACAGACTAACATGATGATAGCTGTTATTGGTTTAAACTTTCCTGGTTCTTACAGTACTTACTGAAGAACACGTTACACATGGTTAGGTATTAGAAGCGGATAAACAGTCTCGACTCTCGACAAAGGCTATTAGTGATTAGTTTCAATCAATATAAGTATCTTTGCAGTGTAACAATTAACGCTCTAATTTATACTTGTTATAAATTATGATACCGCAATTATATCAAACAATTATACACTTTAAGACAACGATCTTTAACTAAGGAATCATTAGTCTGCTATTAAGAATGTTACACACTTGTTTTTCAAGGTTCCGTAGCCGAAAAAAGCCAACGGGACCAAAAAAAATATCGACGGGAATATTGATAGTTCAAAATTATTAAATTATCATTTACTTTAAATAATGATATTTTTTAAAATCCCAAATGAGAAATCTAAATAACATAAAAGGAAAAGGTGACTGACTGACTGACTGATTGATCTACCAACGCACAGCTCAAACTACTGAGCGGATCGGGCTGAAATTTTGCATGCAGATAGCTATTAAGACGTAGGCATCCGCTAAGAAAGGATTTTTAAAAATTCAACCCCCAAATGGGTTAAATAGGGGTTTGAAATTTGTGTAGTCCACGCGGACAAAGTCGCGAGCATAAGCTAATTTTTAAATAAAAAGCTTCCTACCCTCGAAGTTCCGAACAAAAGAGCACGTGCGGGTGTGCGGGGGATCCTCCCGCCTCATACCCCAATAGCCATCTTAATCTGTCGCGTACTATACCTACCTACATAATAAAAGATTTAAACTCATTGTCTTGTATTAAAAGCTGTGAACACAAGAAAAGCCTACGTGAGCCGACTTTAGGGCTTAAGGTCTTGTAACATAAAATCATAAACAGCAACTGTAATAATATACTGTATAGGTAAAGACTGACCAGAAAAATAAAATACCTAGCCATATAGCGGAAAACCCGTGGGACAAATTTATACAAGACCTGTGACCATATACCCTATTTATACTAGTGGCGCCCCCGAGAATTTTTTTATATTTCTGGTCAGGCTTTACAATAATCCATATTGATAGTTATTAATCTTTTTGTCACCGTAGGCTGTACATGTTTATATAGCCTCACATTCAATAATCGTGATCTTATCGTTTGGTGTAAAATACTCTTATAGCCGTAAGATATTATAGTAAGGTAAAGGATTTTAACCTTTATGATGCAAGAAATAAGAGCCAATATAGTACCAGAATGAATACAGGTGAATTAATATTGAGCGCGAAGTTTTTCTGGTATCGATTGGCTTCTGAATGGTTTGATTCATTCATTCATTCATGCCACAAAGGATGTATCAACATCTACATTCATTTTTTTAAGAATTTGATTCAATATAACTTTTTGCAAATGGTAGGTTAAGCATTTGCAATACAATACTAAACGACGAACATAAAAATAAATAATAATATCGGTCTCCCTACTAAGGTCTAAGGACCAAATTGCGACACCCAAACTGGGTATCCATAATACTTTGTACATACTTAATAGGATGTAATTATTTATGGAAATGCAATAAATGAAAATTGACTCTAATAAAAATTAACACTTTAAAACGTCATATTTTACAAACGGATCTAGCAATCAAAAAATGATGTTCCCAGACCCACAGTATTTTTAAAATACCTATTCAACGATGCCCCACACTATGGGGTAGACAAGAAAAAAAAAGTTCATCCCCACTTTACGTGTGGAGGGGAGCTACCCTAAAAAATTTATCACAATTTTATTTCACCACTTTGTTGGCGTGATTAATATTACCCATGCCAAATCATAGATTTCTAGCACTATAATAGTCTCCGAGGACAGATCAACGGACGGACGGACGGACGAAGGGTTCCGTATCATCGTACAAGAAAAAACAGTTTTTTTGTGATGTAACCACGAGTTCGGAGTTTTCCATTTACGACATTGCCACCTGCCAAATTTAATGATTCTAGGTCGGGAAGTACCCTATGGAGTTTCATTCCCAAATCCCAAGAAGGATCTTGACAGACACGACAGACAGATAGACAGACAACGAAGTGATACTACAAGGTTTCCTTTTTCCTTTTGAGGTACGGAACCCTACCAAGGAACTATTCCTGAAATTTATGGTTAGAGTTACTGAAATAGTTCAAAGAAAAACACATTACCTCAAGAGTCTAATAGCCGTACTCAGAGTCGCTTAATCGTTACTTAAGTTAAGTTAAAACGAGACAGAGCTATATCTCTCACATAAATCTGTCTCGTTTTAACTCAATCTTAAGTAACGATTAGCGACTCTAAGTACGGCTGTAAACCACTAACTATAGACATATTGTCTGATTTTAGAAAAACAAAAACCAATTCCCAGACCAATGAACCGTGCCCACGAACGCGCCGTTTAAATGCTAATTCTCTAAAAAATGCAATGCTAAGTCAAACAAAGTGACAAACAGACTGACTGATGGTAGACGGCCAGTCGCATGATTAGCATTACATAACACGGCGTTTTGTCTGTAACTAACGGATGGTGTATTTCTATTTACAGGTCCGTAGGTAATTACAGGGCCCACTTAGCATTGTAAACGACACTACGTCATGCTCGCGACTTTGTCTGCGTAGACTACACAAATTTCAAACCCCTATTTCACCCCCTTAGGGGTTGAATTTTCAAAAATCCTTTAAAAAAAGGGGTAAATCGGGAATGGAAGTTTGTATGAAAGTCTACTATTTTTAAAGCTACAACGATGAAAATTGGTATACAGGCTTTCGGTTAAGAATAAAAAATACGTATTTCACGATTTTTGAAAATTCTACTGCCAAGGGGGTTAAATTAGGGATGAAAGTTTGTCCGGAAGTCCGTCATTTTTCAAGTTATTTCCATGAAAACTGATATTTGGGTTTTCGGTTACAAAAGAGAAAAATACGTAGGTAGGTACCTATTTCAGGATTTTTGAAAATTCTACCCCCACGCCGATTTCTAAATTCCACCCGAGCGAAGCCGGGGCTAATCAGCTAGTATAATATATATCCCGTAGTGTGAAATGAGCTTAACATCCCCTGCTTGTCAGTTACTCCAATAAACCAGCGAATTGTCTATTTCATTGAGCAATTGATGTACACGAGTGGTACCGTCCACGTGCAAGAGGCATCTTGTTGCCGGACTGAACTGGACAATGCAATCGCTGTAGTTGTGACAATTGATGTACACGAGTGGTACCTATGTCCACGTGCAAGAGGCAGCTTGTTGCCGGACTGAACTGGACAATGCAATCGCTGTAGTTGTGACAATTGATGTACACGAGTGGTACCGTCCACGTGCAAGAGGCAGCTTGTTGCCGGACTGAACTGGACAATGCAATCGCTGTAGTTGTGACAATTGATGTACACGAGTGGTACCTATGTCCACGTGCAAGAGGCAGCTTGTTGCCGGACTGAACTGGACAATGCAATCGCTGTAGTTGTGACAATTGATGTACACGAGTGGTACCTATGTCCACGTGCAAGAGGCAGCTTGTTGCCGGACTGAACTGGACAATGCAATCGCTGTAGTTGTGACAATTGATGTACACGAGTGGTACCTATGTCCACGTGCAAGAGGCAGCTTGTTGCCGGACTGAACTGGACAATGCAATCGCTGTAGTTGTGACAATTGATGTACACGAGTGGTACCGTCCACGTGCAAGAGGCAGCTTGTTGCCGGACTGAACTGGACAATGCAATCGCTGTAGTTGTGACAATTGATGTACACGAGTGGTACCGTCCACGTGCAAGAGGCATCTTGTTGCCGGACTGAACTGGACAATGCAATCGCTGCAGTTGTAACAATTGCTTAAGGTAAAATCAAATTAGCCGCCCCACCTGTCTACATGCAGTCTTGTTGTCCCCGTGAGCCGTATCCCCGTTAACGGGGACATCGGGATTTGAAAAATTTGTTAAAAACTTAGATATCCCGTTGTCCCCGTGGTCTGACAACGTGTGTGTGTGGTGGAAAACGGTATTTGACTGAAATTATTGAAAATCAATCCCGTTGTCCGTGTTCTCTATTCCCCTTTAACGGGGACTGCGGTAATTTGCAGTACCAGAGGAACCAGCAATGCGTTGCGGCATTTTAGGAATTTGTTGAATAACCCCATGTTGTAATCTAATGGGAACACCGCCGAAGGCAGTTGATTCCAAAGTTCCATGTACGTGGAAAGAAGGATCTGGCACAGCGGGCGGCCGAAGTGCTCTAGACATCCAGGATAGTGAGGGTGAAATTGTTTGCGGTGGCGTGCGGTGCGGTTGTAGAAAAAGGAGGGTGGAATGAGATCAAACAACTCCCCATTATAGAGGCGATAGAACACGCAAATGGAGCTTACATCTCTGCGGTGCTCCAGGCTTTCCAACGAGAAGGTTAGTTTGGGTATCGTCCACAAGTCGAACAGAGCCCGCCTTTGGATCCGATCAAATGGAAGGAATTGGTACTGAGCTTTTGAAAGAAACACAAAGGTAAGTAGGTACATAGGTAAACACATAGGTATATATATATATACCTATAATATTACGATCATTAAATATGACATTATCATAGTGTTGGGAATTAGCATAATAACCACAATCGCGAGGATACATTAAGCATCCACATCCGGCCATCATTCACGGCATAGGCAATAGGCAATAGGCAATAGGCAATAGGCATCCCAAACATCACGGACACGGACTTCATCGTTTATTCATACTTAGGTACTTATAAAGCGGTGGGAATGCTTGTTGAAGATATCAAGATATCGACAGATAAACAAGTCGTAATTTAAAAAAAAAAACCCGGCCAAGTGCGAGTCAGACTCGCGCACCGAGGGTTCCGTACATGTGCCGTACTACAGTTGTATTTTTTCGACATTTTGCACAAAAAAATCAGTTTTAGACAAAAATAGAGGTAAAGCCCTTTCATATTATGATTAAACCCCCCCCCCCCCCCCCCCCCCCCCGTGAATTTGTAATGTGACCGCAAATTCACGGTTTTCGGATTTTTCCCCTTACGTGTGCTATAAGACCTACCTACCTGAAAAATTTCATGACCTTAGGTCAACGGATCGTTCCGTTTTTCCTTTTGAGGTACGGAACCCTAAAACAACGAAATTGCAAAATAGAGTGTACCTACTCCCAGTAGCGTGCAGGTCATAGAGGCATAAATGCACTGCTTACCCCAGTTGTAAGCTCAATGCATATTTTTCATTATGACCTGCCAGTAAACAGGTTCCTACCTAACTAATGCCTACCCTGGCTTCAAACCCTGTGCACGCCACTGCCTACTCCTATCAATTAATTCTTCAGAGAACAATTAATAAATAGTCCGTCAATGTAAGCCCCGTGGAATGGTACCTATCCCTTTAATTGTCTGGTAACTTTACTAAAGGCTTTCCCACGCTAATATGCGTACAATGTGTGTGTTTACACTAATGTTAGAGCCGTGATGTGCTCACGGAGGCACTGTCTACTTATTTGTCCCTGTTTGTCACACCAATAACCATCTATGGAAACATTGGATGCATTTTATCAAGTGATTTGGTATCATATTGTTCACACGTTACAGTACATTTTTCAATGTGAATAAGTATTCAAAAGGAAGATACAACCTACGTTTCTGCTAAGTGATTTTCAATTCTAATTTTATAGCATTAAGGATAGTTTTGCAATATTGTTTTTGAGTAATGTAGGGCTGTCAAGTGCCAATGCGATTCGCTAACTGTTTAAGTAGAGTAAATATTAAGTAAAGTTATGAAATATGTTCCAAGTTTGTATCCGTGAGAGTGCAATGCTACACCTTTTTTTTTAGTTCAGACTTCAGACACAAGTTAGCCCTTGACTGCAATCTCACCTGGTGGTAAGTGATGATGCAATCTAAGATGGAAACGGGCTAACCTGGAAGGGGTATGGCAGTTTTTGGTTTCTACATGGCATCGTACCGGAACGCTAAATCTCCCACCAGACCAGACAAGAAATTTAGAAATTATAAAAAAATCCAACTCCCTGCCGGAATCGAACCCCGGACCTCCCACTAATGCCACTGCGCCAGGGAGGTCGTCAAAACCTTCGTGACATCTCGTTTTACTCTATTCGATAGATCATCGTGATCATCATGATCGTTATCATCGCCGGCCCTATCGTCTAGGCCATACAGTTTGCCAGGCTGGCACCTGAAACCTGCATGTATAAGAGTTCTTCATATCATAATGTTTTCATAGGTGTGTGAAGTCTGCCAATCCTCACTGAGCCAGCATGAGCCCAACTTCATAGTCACTGACGCATAGAAACTTTCAGCTTTTATAAAATAACAAAGGTCTGGCACGCGCTGGCTCTCTCTCTAACATATTTAAATAGGTCTAAAAAAAGTAGACGAATCCGTAACTGCTCATCGCTATTATTTATTAAACTTTTTAGAAACAGATCGATAGAAAAATAATAATTGGTAAGTACTCTATGAAACCTAAATTAAATCAAATCTGCCACCTGAATTTATAAAATTATTATTCATGCAGCCATTTGAACAATTTAGAATATTTGCATTTACACAAATTAGCATAACAACAACAAATTATAATGTCAGATCTGATTACAGCTATGAAAATCAAATCAATACCGCCAGCTATTGATTTTTGATAATAATCAATTTAATATTAATATTTCGCTAAGAGATAGTTTACAAGTGAATACGATCTTACAAATAATGATAGATTCAGTGATGAAGGAAATGAATAGGAATTTACAGTACGCGCCCGAAAGTAATATACATCAATCTTTAGCAAATTTGTAGAGCACTGTCTCTGTCGTTGAGACTGACAAAACATCATATAGGTATGAGTGACAGAGACAACGCTCTACAAAGCCGAAATGTCATTCTAAAGGCCATATGAGCCTCAATAGCTCAACCGGTATGGAAGTTAAACCTCGCCCGTTGCACTATTGTCGTACCTACTCCTAGCACAAGCCTGACGCTTAATTGGAGAGGAAAGGGGAATATTAGTCATTTAACATGGCTAATATAATAATAAGGCCGATTTATACATTACTTTCTGCCGTGTAACCTCAGTACGACTCACACTTGACCGGTTTTTGCCGGTAAAAAAGTTGTCACGAGCTTTTCAAAACACTTATTCACTCAGACGAAGGCGCTGACATCATATAATATTTCAATCCCACATACTAATATTATAAATGCGAAAGTGTGTCTGTCTATCTGTCTGTCCGTCTGTCTGTAAGCTAGCTTTTCACGGCCCACCCGTTTAACCGATTTCAATTAAATTTGGTACAAGGATAGCTCACATTCCGCGGATGGACATAGGCTACTTTTTATCCCGGAAAACCAAAGATTTCCCATGGGATTTAAAAAAAACCTAAATCTATGCGGACGAGGTCGCGGGCATCATCTAGTTCACAATAATGAAGCTTCCATTCGCAGTATTATCGATAACAAATCGGCTTTCCATACAATATTTATAAGAGGGTCGGAACCATTGACTTATATATTACTTCGTAAGGACAGGGCCATTGAACAAGCAAAATGACACCGACTCATTGGTCCTAAAATGTTTATTTAGCACCGATGCAATCTTAGTGACGTCTTTCAAACGGGTCGTTCATTAGTATCTAAGACTACGACGCGCGACCTCCCTGGCGCAGTAGTGAGCGCTGTGGTCTTATTAGTGGGAGGTCCCGGGTTCGATTCCTGGCAGGGGTTTGGAATTTTATAATTTCTAAATTTCTGGTCTGGTCTGGTGGGAGGCTTCGGCCGTGGCTAGTTACCACCCTACCGGCAAAGCCGTGCCGCCAAGCGATTTAGCGTTCCGGTACGATGCCGTGTAGAAACCAAAGGGGTATGGGTTTAATAAAAACTGCCATACCCCTTCCAGGTTAGCCCGCTATCATCTTAGACTGCATCATCACTTACCATCAGGTGAGATTGCAGTCAAGGGCTAACTTGTATCTGAATAAAAAAAAAGAGGTGGCGCTGATTTATAATTGGTTCCAAAACCGGAAAAATTTTGTTCGCTTGGGCATAACGTCATGTCATTTATATCGATGGTCGGAACGGACCTCGATACAAGCGTTCGAACCTAACGCTGCCTGAATCTAGAATTATACAATTACGCCGCAATTTGCTATTACCGATTTATTCTACGTTCGCCCAGGGTACTTACTTGTGTAGAGTAAAACTGATCGCAGATCTAACAGCACGGCTCGTACGCGCCGCACTTGCCGAACGCACGTTTCATCAAATTAGACCCAGTTATGCAAAATCCTTGTGACGTTATGTAAAACCTAGGTTAAGATTATAATAATAATTTTCGAAAAATAAACTTTAACTGACGAGTAGGTTTGACGTTTTGACAGATGTCCTATACAAAAACTGTCAAAACCTCAAAATTCCTCAGATAAAATATTTGATGATTGGAAAATCGGTCCTAAATAAATAAAATAAAATAAAAATACCAAGTCCATAGAGACAAATAATCTCTATGACCACCAAGCCACATTGCTTTTGAATAAATGAAGTTTAAAGTTTGACTTATGATTTGCTCACGGTTCAGCTAACTATAATTATTCTAAATGCTTGTTCGTACTCTGCTTTAAAGCTTTAATACTTTTTTTAAGTGGCTTATGAGATTTATGAGGTGTTGTGTATTTTGCCTGCTTTCCTGCTTCTTCAGTAGTGGGAGAGCGGGACTATTTCGGCAGATTATAGCGAACTAGCTAATGCCCGCGACTTCGTACGTGTAGATTTAGGTGTTTAAATATCATTTGGAATTTCTTTGATTTTTCGTGATAAAAAGTAGCCTATGACACTCTCCAGGTCGTAAACCATACCCATGCAAAAAAACACTTCGATCCATTGCTCTGTTGCGACGTGATTGAAGGACAAAAAATAATAAACCAACAAACAAACACACTTTCAGATTTATAATATGGGTAGTGATTAAGCTTGTAGTTCCTTGACTTCCGCAAAGTAACACCTACTTCTATCTGGCATTAGAAGAGAAAACCCGTAGCGATCGGAGTGTTCGGCGCGTTTGGCTGCAGCTGCTAGATGTGTGATCAGCTTCATTATTTATTCTCCGTGGTGCTTGTGTAGAATTAAACGCTAAATGAGCTCCTGCCAGTTTTGGCGCCGCTTGCATTTATCTCACGGCTTTAACTAAACATCATCATCATCATGATCAACCCATCACCGACTCACTACAGAGCACGGGTCTCATCTCAGAGTGAGAAGGGTTTTGGCCATAGTCTACCACGCTGGCCATGTGCGGATTGGTAGACTTCACACACCTTTGAGAACATTATGGAGAACTCTCAGGCATGCAGGTTTCCTCACGATGTTTTCCTTCACCGTTATAGCAAGTGATATTTAATTAATTAAAACGCACATAACTCCGAAAAGTTAGAGGTGCGTGCCCGGGATCGAACCCCCGACTTCCGATTAAGGCGGACGTCCTAACCACTAGGCTACCACTGCTCATAACTAAACATATCTCTTTCATTTTATACTTTAACTAGAAATAAAATCAAGCCAATAGTGAATAGGCATCTTTTTTTTTTTTTTACTCAGTTACAAGTTAGCCCTTGACTGCAATCTCACCTGGTGGTAAGTGATGATGCAGTCTAAGATGATAGCGGGCTAACCTGGAAGGGGTATGGCAGTTTTTATTAAACCCATACCCCTTTGGTTTCTACACGGCATCGTACCGGAAAGCTAAATCGCTTGGCGGCACGGCTTTGCCAGTAGGATGGTAACTAGCCACGGCCGAAGCCTCCCACCAGACCAGACCAGAAATTTAGAAATTATAAAATTCCAAACCCCTGCCAGGAATCGAACCCGGGACCTCCCACTATTAAGACCACAGCGCTCACCACTGCGCCAGGGAAGTCGTCAAAAAAAAATCTTCTAGGTAAGCAAGTGGTATCATCACTTGCTAGCACTTAACAGGTCTGTCGAGGGACAAACACAGGTTTTAGTGGGTGTAAGCCCCACATAACCCCTCCGTTTTCCTGACGTAACCCCTCCGTTTCCCTGACGGAGGGGTATAGGCATTTCCTGTGTAAAAAAAGAAGAAAAGGTCTGATTGCAGCCAAGTGCTAGTCTATATATAAATCAACAATTTTTTTTTTAATTGAAATAAACTTTTACAAGTGCTTTTGAAATTTGAATCTTCTAAAGATTCTAGCACTAGGTAGTTCGGAATGCCATTCCTGCCGAGAAGAACTAGCAAGAAACTCGGCGATTGCTCTTTTCAAATGTTCAAACAACTAGCTGACGCCCGCGATTTCGTCCGATTGGATTTTGGTTTTTAAAAATCCCTTGAGAACTTTCCTAATATTCCTTTGAGAACTGATTTAGATAAAAAATAGCTTGTGGCACTATCCGGATATAGGTGTATGCAGTGGCGTGCACGTCATAGAGGCATAAATGTACTGCTTACCCCAGTTGTAATAGCTCAATGCATATTTTTCATTATGACCTGCCAGTAAACAGGTTCCTACCTAACTAATGCCTACCCTAGCTTCAAACCCTGTGCACGCCACTGGGTGTATGTCATTCTAAAGGCCGGTGTACATTACTTTCTTCCGCGTACTGTGTGTTTTTTAAGTAAACTAAGAAAAACTAAAGTTTAGGAAAATTGATATTGCATTGTGGTCTTATTAGTGGGAGGTCCCGTGTTCGATTCCTGGCAGGGATTAGGAATTTTATAATTTCTAAATTTCTGGTCTGGTCTGCCCCCCAATTGTGTAAGAATAACCATTTCATGGCTATCGTAATCGTCAAGAATTCTGCCCTCTGATTGGCTGTGAAAAAATGTAAACAGCGAATCAACCAATCAAAGGGCAGAATTTCTTGACGATTGCGATAGCCATGAAATGGTTATTCTTACACAATTGGGGGGCTGGTGGGAGGCTTCGGCCGTGGCTAGTTACCATCCTACTGGCAAAGCCGTGCCGCCAAGCGATTTAGCGTTCCAATACGATGCCGTGTAGAAACCAAAGGGGCATTGGTTTATTAAAAACTGCCATACCCCAAAAGTCAAAAGTCAAATGATTTATTCAAAATAGGTAATTAATAACTCTTTTGATGGTCAGATGTTGGATTTCTAAGATATAGTGGTGATAATTATTACGCAAACTTAAAACTAAAGCTACGAGGGTTCCAAACGCGCCCAGGTCTGAGTAGAGCCCACAACAAACTCAGCCGGGTATTCTTTTTATTATCACCACTTTACAAAATTATTGAAACTTATTAGAACTATCACAATCCGTTAAGCAACTCATTCCCATTCCCCTTCCAGGTTAGCCCGCTTCGATCTTAGACTGCATCGTCACTTACCACCAGGTGAGATTGCAGTCAAGGGCTAACCAAAAAAAACATCTAGTTTTTACAGTTTTACATAATATAGGCAATCACTATGGTACAAATTGCTCGCTATCGTGAAAAGTATACTAGTGTAGAAATTAATCTATGTTCCTTTGCACACTTTATACGCTATCCAAATTACATGTTTAGGTGTTATAATTTATGACAATAAAATAAGACAGGTTTAATGCGACCAGTCATGGTTGCATTCAGGTCTCGCTTAATAATAAACTAATCTGTCTTAAGGTTTACCTAAATGACTACCGTATTTCATTCACTAACTGCTTAGAATATCACACTTAGGTCGCCATTTAGTTTCTAACCTACATCTTAACCGGTATAATAAGTGCCATGTTTTTACAAGATTGATTAGCAAGTATTTACTCTCGTTAACTCCCGGCAGTCAGTTATAGTTTAAAATAATAAAAAAAACCGGCCAAGTGCGAGTCAGGCTCGCGCTCCGAGGGTTTCGTATTACAGTCGTATTTTTTTGACATTTTGCACGATAATTCAAAAACTATGATGCATAAAAATAAAGAAAAATCTGTTTTAGAATGTACAGGTGAAGACCTTTCATATGATACCCCACTTGATATAGTCACTCACTTCGAAAGTTGAAAATACTAATTATTAGTTCATGACAACAATTTAATTTTTTTGTGTGGGATCTAACCCTAAATTCACGGTTTTCAGATTTTTCCCCAAATGTCAGCTATAAGATCTACCTTCACGATTCTAGGTCAACAGGAAGTACCCTGTAGGTTTCTTGACAGACAGACAGACAGACATACAGACAGACAGACAACAAAGTGATCCTATAAGGGTTCCGTTTTTCCTTTTGAGGTACGGAACCCCAAAAACCGGCCAAGTGCGAGTCAGGCTCGCGCTCCGAGGGTTCCGTATTACAGTCGTATTTTTTTGACATTTTGCACGATAAATCAAAAACTATTATGCATAAAAATAAATAAAAATCTGTTATAAAAATAAAAAGCTCTTTTTTATGATACCTCACTTGGTAGGTATAGTTATCTAACTTTGAAAATTGAAAATACTAATATTTGTTCATGAACTATTTAATTTTTTTTCTGTGATGTGACCACAAATTCTCGGTTTTCGGATTTATTCCTTTTCTTGTGCTATAAGCCTACCAAACCTACCTACCAACTGTTATGAATCTAGGTCAACGGGACGTAGGTACCCTATAGGTTTTCTTGACAGACACGACGGGCGGACGGACAGACAAACAGACAGACAGGATAGTAGCAGGCTAACCTGGAAGGGGAAGGTCTGGCACGCACTGGCTCTCTCTCTATAATATTTTGAACTTTATCAAAAAATAGTTTCCCGATTTCAGCGAAAACTCTTTTATTTATAACAACAATTTAAACAATTTTTAGCTGAAATAAAAAAGTTAAAATAATTATATGTAGGTTTAGCATGATTAGAATTATATACTTTGTTTGTAACCACTTCATAACAAACTAACTCATTATAATTTAATTTAATGTAACTACTAACCTAACTAACTCCCGCACAAAATTCAATAGATATAATGTAAATGAGTGAACACTTAATAGGCATATGTACAAACTAGAAATAAGTAGCTAAGTAAAAATGTAAAAGTTGTTTGTGTTCCATAATAAAAAAATAAAATAAAATAAAATTGTTTAATCTTATCCGAAATTTCAATATCAAAAATTTGCAAGCTAAATATTTGGGCTGCTGCGAAATCTGCATAATCAGATAAGCTAAACACAGAGTATCGGGTTCACAGCGGCAGGTATTGTTATAGCAATAATGGCTAACATGAGACGGTTTCTCGGAAGCGAGACGCATTTTGGGCAACCGTCTGGTATGTTAAGGTTACTTTCTTGGTACAAGGTCAAAGCTTCAATAGCTCAACGGTATAGGATGGAGTCAAATCCCATCCGTTGTACCATATATTATCTACAAATTTACTAAAAGTTACATAAATTGTATTTTATCGCCTTATTTAGAGCCTCAATAGCTCAACCGGTAATGGAGTGGACTGAAAACCGAAAGGTTGCCGGTTCAAACCCCGCCCGTTGCACTATTGTCGTACCTACTCCTAGCACAAGCCTGACGCTTAGTTGGAGAGGAAAGGGGAATATTAGTCACTTAACATGGTTAATATTCTTAAAAAAAAAAAAATATAACACGGAGTGTTCTGTAAGATGTTTGTGTTTTGTGCTAAGTAATGATCATGATGATGTTGATTCTAATTTCAGCCTTAGTATGAAAACTTCACCGCGTGCGGCTCGGCTAGCTTAATGTGCGAACAGTACACACAGTTTTATGATGCGTTAAATTGCAATATCACAAAATGCCACTTGCAATCTACCACGCACCATACCATAAATCAAATGTCGCATTAATATTTCTATCAATACATTCGATAAATGGGATCCTGATTTCTAATATCATAATCTTAAGGCAGTAGCCCGACCGCCGACGATAAACGAGAAACGAGTAGAACTAGAAACTAATATAAACGAGTTTGCGATCAGCAGGAAGCGAGTGTGTAGTTTCGATAGTTTTGTCTTGCGAGTGTGCAAGTGCGACGAGCGATTACTTGCGCCATTTGCCCGCGGTCGCTCAGTCCTTTACAAACGCGCGCGCGTTACGTGTTCAAGCGAGCGAGCATCGCTGAACGAATATCGCTGAGCGATTTTTTTTTTAAAGCTCGTCGCTCAGCGACACAACTAGTAAAGCGAGTCGTCGCCGGCAGTGTGAACAAACAGAGAGAAACTTTAGATATATGCATCGCTTTCGTTTACACGGAATGTACTTTATTGTGCGTTTCTTGAGAGAGAAAATCGCCGATAGTTAGTCGTTTTCTCGCTGGCGGTCGAACCAGTGCCTAAATGAAACAGGAAGCCGTTGTCAACTTTCTCAGAACGTCCAATGCTAAACGTAATTTATATACCTATTTTGTATTTAATCCTTCGGCCCTGTTCAAAAGCATGTACGTACGGGCTTTGAATCAAATTGTTCATACTGTTCAGGTAACTGGGTTAAAGCGTGACACCTTAGAAATGGACTCACTGTTGGTATCCAGTTTTGAGTTTGTATCGAATTCGAAAATATTAATTGACGACAAAGTTACTGGTTACTTACAAATATACCAGACCTACCTATTTAAATATTACTATAAAAAAAAATAAGGAACCGCAGTGATTATTATCAACTAGCCTATGCTTGCGACTTTATCCGCGTGGACTACACAAATTTCAAACCCCTATTTCACCCCCTTACTTAAGGGGTTGAATTTTCAAAAATCCTTTCTTAGCGGATGCCTATGTCATAATAGCTATCTGCATGCCAAATTTCAGCCCGATCCGTCCAGTGGTTTGAGCTGTGCGTTGATAGATCAGTCAGTCAGTCACCTTTTCCTTTTATATATTTAGAAAGATAACAAACTGCAGTTCTTTTCATGCCACTTAAAAACTCCCAAGAAATTTTATAGTTATAAGCATCGATGTTTATGAGGTAGGTACCACTGCACCCCCCTAAGAAAGCCACTCATACCCTAAAGAGGTATGGGTGTAAATAAAAACTGCCATACCCCTTCCAGGTTAGACTGCAGCATCAAGTAGGTACCACCAGGTGAGATTGCAGTCAATGGCTAACTTGTATCTGAATAAAAAACTGGCCAAGTGCGTGTCAGGCTCGCGCAATGAGGGTTCCGAACTACAGTCGTATTTTTTGACATTTTGCACGCTAATTCAAAAACTATGATACATAAAAATAAATAAAAATCGGTTTTAGAATGCACAGGTGAAGACCTTTCATATGATACCCCACTTGATATAGTTAACTTACTTAGTAAATTGAAAATACAATTATTAGTTCATGACCACAATTTAATTTTTTTTGTGTGATCTAACCCTAAATTCACGGTTTTCAGATTTTTCCCCAAATGTCAACTACAAGATCTACCTACCTGCCAAATTTCATGATTCTAGGTCAACGGGAAGTACCCTGTAGATTTCTTGACAGACAGACAGACAACAAAGTGATCCTATAAGGGTTCCGTTTTTCCTTTTGAGGTACGGAACCCTAAAAATAAACGATTTTCATAAATTTCACCCCAGCGAAGCCGTGGCAAGTCAGCTAGTCTGTATTTAAACTTATTACGTCTCTTGTAGTTTCCCAATTACCTATGATCAAATCAAACATACATATTCTTCCTAAATAAATAAATTATTTATTATTTATTTATTATTATAAATAGGTACTTAGGTACTAGCAACCACAATAAATACCTACTAATAATGCCAAAGTTCACCTCTAAAAATCTCACGTGCTACACCGAAGATCTGATAAATACAATTAACCTCAGCTTCTACATTCCTCTACAAGTAAAGTCGTATTTCTAGAAGATATATTACGTCTTAATTACAAATCAATGATAGAGATTACCGCCTGAGGATAAACTTAGTGGCAATTACTTAATAGAAATCAATTATTTCAAAGTTTGCTTATTAAAACGATAGAAGTTGGGGTCCCAAGGTGCTGGAATGGCGACCTCGCACCGGAAGACGCAGCGTTAGAAGACCCCCCACTAGGTGGACGGGCGACATCAGACGAGTCGCATGGATCCAGGGGGCGCAAGACCGTGTGGAAGTCCCTACAAGAGACCTATGTCCAGCAGTGGACGTCTATTGGATTTCTGATTTGATCACGTAGAGAAACTCCAAGCATAGCACTCTCCATCGCCCGCTGTGTGACTCTGAACTTTCTTATGAGGCCCATAGTTAGCGACCATGTCTCTATAAATAACAATAGCAATTTAATTAAAGCGCACTAACCGCCACTTCTAAATGCCAGAGTAAACTCCAAAAACTCCCATGCCCCATGGAGCCCAGATCCGATAAATACAATTAACCTTAAGATCCACTTCCTTAAACAGGAGTGCGGCCATATTTCCTCAGAGTACACGTCTAAATTACAGATAAGGCGCTGATATCGGCCACTGCAGGGATATCTGCGGAGCGATCTGTTACAGCGCATGACCCAGGGGGAAAGTACCACCATCTGTTTGTTATAAGTCCCGCAAATTGCTAATGCGCGTGGCCGCCATTTTAGTGACGTCAGCACTAGACTGAAGTTTCCAGCTGATGGTATATTTTTATTTCGGCTGTCGTCAAACGTCGTCGTCGATGTTAATGAGATATGGTTCCAGCGCAATAGCAATTTGCGGGACTTATATATGCGATTTAATGCTGCTTTAAGTGATTGTTGGCAGTGGCGTGCAGCTCATAGAGGCATAAACGCACTGCTTACCCTCATTATAATAAGTCTATGCTTATTTTTCATTTTAACCAGCCGTAAAATAAGTTCATACCTAAATGCATACCCTGGCTTGAACTCCTGTGCACGCCACTGATTGTTGGTTATACTACGAATGCCCAAAAAACCGGTCAAGTGTGAGTCGGACTCGCACACAAAGGGTTCCGTACTATCGTACAAGTTTAACATTTTTATGTCCAACACTGCAAGATAATTACAACAACACCATCTATATGTGATTTGATAAATTAAAATTGATTTATCAAATCACATATAGAATGCCTGAGATTTCTCCATAACGTTCTCAAAGGTGTGTGAAGTCTACCAATCCGCACATGGCCAGCGTGGTAAGCTATGGCCAAAATCCTTCTCACTCTAAGAGGAGACCCGCGGGGTGATTACGTATCTCGCGACAGGCGTAAATCTCGCGATCATTGCTGTCAAAGCAGCGGCTAGAGAGAGAGCAATAGCCACAAAGCAAAACAAGAAGAAGAAGAAGAGAGACAGCAAATGAACTATCGCATTGCTACTGCAGTCGCGTTGCTGTCGCTACTGCAACGTTTTACGTAATCACCCCGCCGCCGGGCTCTGTAGGGAGCCGGCGATGGGTTGATCATGATGATGATCCGGTAGATAAACTCATTTAAATACCCTTCACTTTCCCCAGATCATCAATTCTCATAGTTACTAATTTAGAATTTCTGTCGAGAAATGTTAATGGAGTTATCCCATGGGATGGGTTTATCTCAATGGTGTTTGGAATTCACGTGGGCGTCATCCACACTTCGTTTCCTTTGACTTTTCGCCTCATTAAGTGTTTGTACACACGCTTTGGTTGGATCCCTCGAACACACAATAAACGGTTACCTAATACAAAAACCCTTTCACACTGACTATTTATAAACTTTTCTTTTGCAATACAATAATACAATACAATACAAATTTATTTATTGCGAATATGGGTAAACAGTTGAGATGTTACAAAACAAAAAGGTTCAGCCAAATTCTGCCAATTAGCATGCAATATGTTATGATATACCTAACAACGTGTTCATAGTCTTGATAAAATTAGTCACATTAAATATTGAGTCACAAAAAATAATTAAATAATAGGATTGCATATCTTTATTCTTTTGTTTGACTTTAGATATATCATTTTTGGTGAATCCCGCATCTTCACTCAAAGTTTTCTTTTAAGCCTGTGGGAAATCTTTGATTTTCCTGGACTAAAAGTAGTCTATGTCCTTCTACAGTCAAAATCGGCAATGCGGACGGACCGTGAAAATGTAACAGACAGACAGATACAGACAAACAAATAGACACGATTCTTGACAACTGAAATATATCGTATTTCTTACTATTTTTTACCTACCTACTGCAAGTGCATCATAGTAACAAATTCTATCGAGCTTTTCATCACGCCAGCACGGGCGATGAGTTGATGATGATGAGTTGATGATGATGATGAGTTGATGATGATGATGAGTTGATGATGATGATGAGTTGATGATGATGATGAGTTGATGATGATGATGAGTTGATGATGATGAGTTGATTCTGACAGGAGTCCCGTGCTCAGTAGTGATACTGAGCACGGGACTCCTGTCAGAATGAGAAGGACTTAAGCCATAGCCCACCACGCTGGCCCATTGCGAATTGGCAGACTTCACACATTTTTTAGAACATTATGGAGAACTCTCAGGTATGCAGGTTTTCCTACGATATTTTCCTTCATCGTTAAAGCAAGTAATCATACATAGGATGTAATTTATTGTAGTCTGTCATTTCTGGATAAAGTAGCTTTCCAGCAGGGTTAGCATGGGCGGGGATATAATTTTCTCCCCGGGGAAAGGATAAAATCTTTATCCCCTCCGACAGCTTTATCCACTCTCCGAGCATGGGCTCACGGGTGGATATAATTATCCACAGTGAATAAAACGGGGGACTTTTCGGTTTTTGGATCTTTTCCTTTACCTTTATTGGGTTAATGGTAATTGGTATTTGGGACCTATGTTGGGTTTATGTTGGGGTTCCCAAACATATTCCAAACATAACCCAAACACAACCCAAACATAACACAAACACAACCCAAACATAACCCAAACACAACCCAAACATAACCTAAACCCAACAGGTACCGCGAGACATGTTTTGATTTTTTAAGTTCTATGAGAATAAACTTAAACCCACGTCTAATGTCGAGGATAAAATTGTCCCCGAATTAGGGATAAACTTCTCCTCTCCCCTGTTGCCGTGCTTTGAGAGGTGGACAAGTAAATTTTATCCCTCGTCAGTGGATATAATTGGGGGATAAAATTTTTGTCTCCTGCCCATGCTAGGGGGATGTTTTTTAGGATAACTGGGACCGTTTTAAGTTCCGGTTTTTATTGTTCTGAAATATTCATCAAATTAACCGCAACCCTGCTGTCTGTATGTAAGGGTCTTAATTCTTGGAGTCTCTTATGGGAAAATTATTGGTGTGTTTACTGATGCTTTCTATTGATACAAAAACGCGAGTTTTGCTTCTAAAATAACGCAGTCAATAATGATCAATAAATTCTTTGATATAGGGATTAGTTTCGCTTGTCTTCTTTATGTTTTGATACCTTTGTTGTTGTCTGTTTGTCTGATACTATTGTCCTTTTGTGTAAGCGGATTTCTTTTGAATTGTTCTGCTAAGCGGTGGTTTATGAAAGAGGCGTCAGTATCGATATGTCTTTTATAAACAAGACACAAGAAGACCTCTCTAGCATAGTGGTGAGTGGTCTTACAAGTAGAACGTGCCGGGTTCAATGCCTGACAGGGATAATTCTCAACACATCACCGCGGTCCGCAACTTAACACGGATCTCCTTTTAGAATCAGAAGGTTTACGCCATAGTCCATCACGCTGACCAAGTGTGGATTGGCAGACTTCATACACCTTTGAGAACATTATGAGAGCTATCAGGCATGCAGGTTTTCTCATTTCCTTTACATTTAAAGCAAGTGATATTTAACTGTTTAAAAAGTTAAAACACATGTAGAGCTAGATAACTAACTCCAAAAAGTTAAAAGTGGGTGCCCGTGATCGAACCGCCGACCTTCCGAACGGGAGGCTGACGTGTTCCACTAGGGCCTAGGCCACCGGGGAGAATCCAATAGTATCCGGCCGTAAGGAAATCCAATAGTATCTGGCCTAGGCCCTAGGCTATCATCGCTCGTCGATAAAGTCAACGAGTAGAAAAAGAAAAGACTAATTGCCAGATTCTTTCATGATTTACAAAAATTGCAAAATATTAAAGGCATTAAATATAGAGGAGGTTCATTTTCACTAAAGTAGTTATAGGTGTTGCCAACTTTTCTTAGAAGAAAATAATAGAGTATACCTATATCTGATTTCAAAGGAGGTAAATAAAAAGTACGGATTTCCAAAAAAGGGTATCAATCATTTATTTTATATTTTTAAAAACACTTCTCAAAACAACGTGACATGAAATTGACATAATGACATTAGTGGCTGCGTTCAGAAACATCCAAAAATAGTCGGCATTTTTGGTTATGATGATGGGTTTGCATAATATACATAATATAATATTACATGATTGGATTGTTTAAAAAAGAGTATTTTAGCATACTCTATTAGTGTTATAGATTATAGAGTACACCTACATGATATAGAGTACAATACTCTATTTTAGAGTACAGTTGGCAACCCTAGGTTAACTCCGACAGTACCTAAGCCATTATATAACTCTTAATAATAATTATTCATAAACAATTCACATTAAGAATCAAAATGGGTTAGCAAAATATGACTATATCAATATCAATTTATTTTAACAACCTACCTTTCAGTCTGAACTCAAGTGCTATCAAGTATTGCCACCAAGACAAGCATGCTTGTAGGCGCCAGCTTGAATCTTTGAATCGCTAGATTCAAACCAAATAACCATTCCCCTTTTCTAAATATCTTGAAATCTTTATTTCGATATAAATAAAGTTTAATATCCTCTGACAAATTGTTAGTCAACTGAATAACTTGGTAAGTATTCGTGCAGGAAAAAAAATACAAAGTTATGATTTAGTACTATATAAATAAAGAATATTTTCGATTGTATAATGTCATCTAAATGGCTATTAAATTCTGCATTGCTGCTGAAGAAAGGTCTTCTTGAGCACGGGTTTTATTATTGACATTTCTTGTTTCGTATTGTGTAAAACATTTTTCGGATTCTTTTTTGAAGGATTTTACGTGTTTGTGAACTTTGGGATGCACACAAAAATTAAGAATGGGTATGTTTATTTTATAATATCTCTCACGTCACGATGCATTACACTCTTTTCAGAGCATATTGCACCTCCCTACACGAGCAGCCTGTGGATCGATTACACGCAAAAGCAGTGCAATGCCCTGCGTGTACAATATAGTAATGCATTCAGGATGCTGATGGGGCTGCCCAGATTCTGCAGCGCGTCAGGGATGTTCGCCGAGGCGCATGTAGACTGTTTTTATACTACTATGCGGGCGCGGTGCACATCCCTGTTGCGTAGAGTCCGGTCCAGCCCCAATGGCCTCCTGAAGGTATTTTCTGACAGGATCGACTGCCAGTACTTGAATCACTGTTGTATGATTCACGTGCTGGCAAATCGATCCTGTCCTAATTTAAATAGTTATAGATTTTTTACTAACAAATAGGTTTAAGTTTCGTGTAATTACTAACACTAATATTAATAATTACTAACAATTAGGTTTAAGTTTCGTGTAATTACTAACACCAATATGATCCTTGTTGGTCGAAATAAAAACATTTTATTTTATTTTATTATTTATTTATTACAATACTTAGGTATACTTACTATTACTAGGTACCTACCTACTTATTATTTTTAGGGTTCTGTACCTGAAAAGGGAACCCTTATAGTATCACTTTGTTGTCTGTCTGTCTGTCTCTGTCATGAAACCTACAGAGTACCTACTTCCCGTTGACTTAGAATCATGAAATTTGTAAGTAGGTCTTATAGCAGACCCCGTATAATAGAAATTAGGGGGAGTGCCTAACCTACTGTTTCTTGACAGGCAGACAGTGTTCCTTTTGAGGTACGGAACCCTAAAAACTCTTCTTCTAGGTAAAATCTATCTGAAAATAGCAAAAGAAGTAACTGTTAAAAGCGTACCATCACAAAACATACAAAATTTATATAAGTAATTGCCCATTAGTAATGCCCAAAGCATAGTATAAGAGAGGCCAGAGTATCAACACTCTTAACAAGATATGCAAGATAAAAGGAATGTAAGAATTCAACACTGTATCCGCAGACGCACTTGAAATAGCATTGTACAAATTAATGCTAATTGTTTATTTGTAAACACATTTATCTCGCGCGACATTTTAAGTGTTTTTCTCGTCAAAGAATCACAATATTTGCCACTTGAGCACCCCGTCGTCGTCGCCGCGGCCTCGATTCATCAAAAGCTACATACGCTACGCACTTAATATAAAGCATGAGAGTACTTCCACACATATTCGGATCTACGTAAATAGAAAGGTAGCTTGACAGAATCAAACTTTTTTAAATCAATCAAACATTTACAAATACATTTGAATCGTCATCTACCACTGGTTCGGAATGCCTTTCCTACCGAGAAGAACCAGCAATAAACTCGTTGCTCTTTTCAAAGATTTGATATACAATATAATGCCATATTTATATATAAAAAAAATTGCAGTCCCGCGCATTTTTGAAACGAGCTGCAGGTCAAATCCACTGTCTTTGATTATTTACGTAATTTTCGATTGTGTAATATGCTTTTTTCTGGTGCATACTTTTAATAGATTTTTTAAACTTGTGTAAAGGCAAATCCAAAATAGATTGCGGAATTTTGTTATAAAAGGTTATACCCATTCCCACAATAAAATGATTTTTGTACTTTCCTGCGGCGGAGCGTAGGAGTCGCAAGCTTATTTCTAGATCGATCGAAATCGATTGTCTCGAACATTTGTGAAGACACCCTTACTCGGACTGGGTATGGAATTCTGACCATGATGAATCTTAAAGTGGATAGTAACAGTTCTGTTCGATGGTGAAACATAAATCATCAAAACACGCCCGATGTGTCATTCTAACCGAACCGATAAACTAAATGGTTCATTTTTTGTTATCTTAAAAGCAATATGGTCCATACTGGTCTGGTTGTGGTGACTGAAGTAGTGTAGAATTAATTGGTTATCGGTTGGTATGACAGATTGAGTGTGAAAAATGTTTGATCCTACTTTATATTGACTCAGTAGGCAGTAGGTACAAGTATCAAACAGGGCCGCATTAGGCCATATAGGCCTCTGGGCATTGCAAACATTGGGGCCCTATGCAGGGCTCCCTTTTAATTCAAGAACAATATTAAAAGACACATTTTTGTTTGCAAAATTTTTGCAACTTGATTCATAGTAAGTAGGTATAATCGCGTCATTTTACCTTTATGTATCAACTATCATGCCGAAAGTATGATTTCAGTCTTTATTTTAAAGGTCAACCATATTTTTGACTGTCGTGACAGTTCACATATTGAGTTAAAATAATAGGTACATACCTAATAATTTATTGAACATGACTTAAAAACATGACTTAAGAAAGTGGTGAGTGAGTTCTCATTTTGTACGGACTATTTAACACGATTTTTGTTTGAAATAGCTCCTCAAGTCTCAACCCATCGCCATTACACTATTGAGTACGAGTGTCCTCTCAGAATAAGAAGGATTTAGGCCTAGTCCACGCTGGTCAAGTGCGAATGGTCAGATTTCACGCACCTTTGTGAACATTATAGAAAACTCTTAGGCATACAGGTTTCCTCATTATTTCCTTCATTGTTAAATCAAGTCAAAAGTCAAATGATTTATTCAAAATAGGTAATAAATTACTCTTATTGATGGTCCGGTATGGTGTTAGATTTGTAAGATATTATAGTGGTGATAATTATTACGCAAACTTAAAACTAAAGCTACGAGGGTTCCAAACGCGCCCAGGTCTGACAAGAGCCCACAACAAACTCAGCCGGGTATTCTTTTTATTATCACCACTTTACAAAATTATTGAAACTTATTAGAACTATCACAAAGCCGTTAAGCAACTCATTCCCAAGCTTGCTTATCATTTAAGTAATCCTTTACATTGTAATAGGATTTTTCAATTAGTTTACGTTTTATGAAAACTTTGATCTTGTTGAGAGACATCTCCAATATGTCTTCTGGACGCTTATTATATTATTATATTAGAAGTAATATTCAATTGCCTAAATGGTGCGATCAGTTTTATAGCAGAGTGTAAAATTTCTCCTCGGGTGAGGCTTCGTGTTCTTCGGGCCCCCTAGGAAGCGCAGGGCCCAGAGGCTTACATTGCCTGTACGGATAGTCCGGAACTGATATCAAAAATGGGCACTTGTATGAAGATTTGACTTATTAGGGACACTGGGTCTTCAGAGTCTAGACGGTGGGTGGTTTAGCTCAGATGTCAACGCAAGTAATTTTGACTTTGATCGCTTCGAACTTCAATGCATTTATGATAGAGGTACGTTGTAGTACGCGACAGGTCGAAATATACACGCACAGCCCCTGCGCGAACCCGGTGCAAGAATCCAGATTGCTCCACTTATCTATTGCTCTAGATTTGATGTTTTTTAGCATTTTTAAACCTTATAAAATTGTACTCGTACTTGTAGAATGTGATTGATTTGCATTTAATACTCGTTGTTAATCTGGTAAAGTGACCATTGAAAATTGCCACGGTACCTACCTAAGTGTAATTGGCACTTTTAGGGCAGACACTTTAGGCGATTATAGCAACAGCATAAAGTCATTTACATTTTTAAGTGTTGCTGGTATTTTAGGTTCTTTTCACGCGACTGCCACAAAAAGTAGTGTAATGTTTGTATAGTACGCGACAGGTCGAGATGGCAAATGTGGAGGGAAGGCCCCGCACCATCTATATGTGATTTGATAAATTCATTTTAATTAATCAAATCACATATAGATGGCGCTGTTGCCATTATAATGTTACACTTAAAAATGTTAAAATAACGTGTACGATAGTACGGATCCCTTCACGTGCGAGTCGCACTTGGTCGGTTTTTTTTGAGCAGTTGTGAAAAAAAAAATCCATAACCCCGGCTCCACACGTTGGCCCCAACGCTGTTCGCCCAACGTGTGTATCGGGAAATAAGCATTGGCCCCAACGTTGGCAAAGCTAATGTCCCGATCCACACGTTGGGCGAACAGCGTTGGGACCAACGTTGGGGCCAACGTGTGAAGCCGGGGTAACACTGAGTTTTCTCAAGAAATATTACTATGGTGCCTGTCAAATTCAAACCTAGATAGGTTCTAATGCCATGCAAATCAATCGTGCATTCAATTCAATAGATCTATAAATTAAACAACAATGTTAGGTCATGTCATCTGCCTACACAAGTCAAACGATCCGATTTCGAACCTGCGTCCCCCATTGCTACATTTGGTCTAGCCATTAGCATATTCAATGCGGCCAATTTATTTTGTACCTCGAACGGACGTGCAAGACCTAAATTGTGCATACAGTTATGGTAATTTTGTTAATGCTTGGTACCTATTTATTTACCAGCCTTGTTGGTTTAGTCTAGCTTATTCGGCTGCAGATCGGGAAGTCCTAGGTTCAAGCCCTGGTTGAGAGGGAAATTTTAGCGACGGATCCCTCTTGCAGGAGACGCACCGGGCACCGGAGGGCGCATGACGAGTTCCGGCCTCTATGAGTTGCCGGCCTACGGTTGATGGTTGACGGATGAGTGCACAAACGCTCATACTCTCGGCGTTTGTGCACTCATGCGTATTCAGTTCGTATCCGTGACGGAGGCACGGCTTTGCCAGTAGGGTGGTAACTAGCTACGGCCGAAGCCTCCCACCAGACCAGACCGGATATTTAGACATTATAATATTCCAAACCCCTGCCGAGAATCGAACCCGGGACCTCCCTCTAATAAGACAACAGAGATTTTGGAGTTTTCTAGAAAAAATCGAAATAGCAGCCCATAGCTGGGAATGTTTACCTGACGTGATTTAGCGTTCCAGTACGATACCGCATAGAAACCGATAAGGGGAATGGTAATAAAACTGCCATACCCCTTCCAAGGTAGCCCGCTTCCATCGTAGACTGCTCATCATCACTTGCCAGTGAGATTGTCAAGAGTGCCGCAGTCAAGGGCTTAACTGATTTAAAAATCTAGGTAGAGACCTACAGGCAAGTTATAAGTAAAATGTCAAAGAGGCGTGTGAGGCGGTGTTGGCTATAATTACCTATCATTTAACAAAAGGTTCGACCTAAGGCTTAGCACGCACTGCGATTAAACGCACGCGTTCAATCGTAGATCTGAAACCGCAAATAAAAGTAACACATTGCTTTCTGTACAAGCGCACGCCTTAGCGACTTTTTTCAGTAACTCATTAAAAAAAATTCAAAACGCGTGATTTTTTGTGTTCCTAATAGTATGGTGGCGCCTCAGAATACAGTCTGTATTCTGAGGGTGGTGCACGCACAGCGGGTAACTGCTTTCGGTTTTTATACGGTTTCGACTACCAAACCAAAGCCACAACACATGCTATTCGCTAAAATCAGAAATCTAATGGTGGTACTGAAATAAAATTAAACAAAACGCCAGCTGCAGTGCGTGTTTGGACGCGGTTCGGCGATTTCTGCTTTCGCGTTTAATCGTAGTGCGTGCTAAGCCTAAGGGTTACAGGCTCATGGGAATTCCAAAACTCGTCTTACGAGGAACTCCATGGCGCCTATCGCTTTAAAGTGTTAACAAATGTTTCTTTTGCACCTTACTGGAAATGAATACTGGACGATATTCAATGACCCACAAAAAAGAGCCCATAAGAGGTCCTACACACTAGAGTTCCTAAAGAGGCGTTCGTTAAACGTGTGACGCGGCTTGATCACGTTGCGTTGGTCTTGGATTCCGACGAGGAAACTATTGTTGAGTCTGCTGTTAGAAAGAAAACCTTTTCTCCTCTGTTCCTTTTGGGAGCACCCATTGCCTATCTGCGATTAAATTATTTTGTGATATATATTACATGTAAGAAAAAACTAAATGTATTTAGCCAACATGGAAAATATTCTTTAAAAAAAATTGGAGTAAGTATAAATATACGTCAGGCGAAATCCTTAAACACCTTCAAAAATCGTTTGAATTTTTATTTATCTATGTAAAACAGGGTGTGCAATAAAGTATAAAATAAATAAATAAGTACAATTGTTATATTCTTTTTTTTTTTTTAAATAATTTTTTAAAGAATATAGTCCGCGATTTTACACAATGGTCCAGCGTCGCGCCTACGCAACTCTAGCATTCAGGTGCATCGAGATGTTTTGCGGCGCGGCGTCTGCACTGCTCATGGATGCAACAAACGCAACGCTGGAAAAACGCTACTGTGTAAGGGCTCTAATATTTGGTCAGCAATACATCCTTCAATATTTAGTGACATTTCATCATTCACACTTCACGTCAATTCAGTACTAATTGCTTTTGAAATAAATGACAATATCCCTTGCATTGTTTTCGGAAGGACAGTTAAATATGAGGTCAACGGTGTTCACCATATTGTATTCAAGTACGGACAATGTTTGAAGTCCCTCGCCTTTGACAGTAACACGACACTTCTTTGATAAGCTCACAGTGTAAACAAGTGGTAAGCAAAAAAGCAGTCAAGAGCGAAATGCCCTGTCGTGCACTTTTGTCATTTTACTGCTTTCTAGGGTTCCGTACCTCAAAAAAAACCCTTATAGGATCACTTTGTTGTCTGGCTATCGTGTTTGTCAAGAAAACCTGTAGGATAGTTCCCGTTGATCTAGAATCATATTATAATTTGGCAAATACCTATGGTTGGTCTTATAGCACACGTAAAGGGAAAAATCCGAAAACCGAGAATTTATGGTCACCACCAAAAAAAAAATTAAAAAGTATTTTGAACAAATAATTAGTATTTTTAACTTATAAAATAAGATTACTATACCAAGTGGGGTATCATATACCTAGGCTTTACCTGTAAATTCTAAAACAGATTTTTATTTATTTTTATGCATAATAGTAATCTGTTTTTATTTATCGTGCAAAATGACGATAAAATACGACTGTGATACGGAACCCTCAGTGCGTGAGCCTGACTCGCACTTGGCCGGTTTTTTACTGAAAGAAATGGCATGGTGCCCAAGATATTTAATTTCAATTTTCGACCTGCGTTACTAATTCTTGTGACATGCTTTGTTCCTTTATTTTAGGATGATTGTTTGCAGCATCCATCAGTTAAAATGATACACGGATGACGTCACTAAAGGTAACACAATAAACGACTATTAGTCAAAATGGAGACAAAGACTTCCAATTCACACTAAACACTGATAAAGCACATTACTACCTTGAAGCCGAGACACGGAACGGGCAAGTGAATTAGATAAAGCACAAAAGGTTTCTAGTAATTATGTTTGATAAATTGCCGTCATAACATTGACGCCACTATATGAGATTTTTCAGAGTAAGGGCGTTTGTGCACTCAGCCGTGAAACCACGGATTCCGTAAAAATACGAATCGTTGCATAACGGCCACTTTGAAGAATCACGGATACGAACCGAATACGGATGAGTGCACAAACGCCCTGATAAGTGGCTAATTCTGTTGTACACACCATCTCTAAGCAATAAGGCCGCCTTTGCATACAATTATTTTTTAGTTTTAGTTTCTTTGTTTTTGTCATGTTATGTAATATTTTTGTATGCAATAAAGTATTTCTATCTATCTATCTATTTATCTCTAAACTAACAGCTAGCACCACGGTACATTTTCGTACGTTTTTGCCCCCAAAATCTGTGAACTAGAACTATGTATATGGAAGCTCGCGCACTGCGGAATTAATTCCGCATCGGATTTTGATACATTTAAATTGAAATTTGCGGATTTCAAAAACGCACTGCAACTCACCGCTCCAAAATCATCATCATCATGATCAACCCATCGCCGGATCACTACAGAGCACGGGTCTCCTCTCAGAGTGACCAGGGTTTTGGCCATAGTCTACCACGCTGGCCATGTGCGGATTGGTAGACTTCACACACGTTTGAGAACATTATGGAGAACCCTCAGGCATGCAGGTTTCCTCGCGATGTTTTCCTTCACCGTTAAAGCAAGTGATATTTAATTAATTAAAACGCACATAACTCCGAAAAGTTAGAGGTGCGTGCCCGGGATCAAACCCCCGACCTCCGATGAGAAGGCGGACGTCCTAACCACTAGGCTATCACAGCTTCTTATTACTTATCTCTTTTAAATTACTGAGATGTAAATCATTGTTTTTAGCGTAGAAGAAAGTTGTACAATGAGTGTTTTGCCATTTCGTCGCATAGGTAAATGAGTAAAGCCCTCGACAATGTGATGTTAACAACAATACTTTCAAGTTTCAATACCTAATTAGCAATCCACAGTGTACAAGTAACGTTGTATTGTAGCTCGAGCTAATAGAGTATTGTTCGTCTTCGTGATCTATGTGGATTAAAGATGGGCGTTATTGGCTATTTCTGGCAACGGTTAATCAACAGTTATTTAGTTTCAATACCAATATTGATAACCGTTGCCGAATATCAGTATCAGAGTTGTGTTTCAACTAATTTAATATAAGAATAAGAATAAGAATAAGATTAATTTATTTTGAATTTAGAATTTAGACACGAGAAACAAGTTTTCTGCCCTCTGCACTAGGAAAACCCTGTATTGCAACGTGTATATGCGCAACGCGCAGCGGTTTCCGTAGTAGTAACTAAGCTAGCTGCCGTATCAATACCGTCTGTATAGCTAGCGCGCGCATATTCACTAAAATAAAACCAATTTTACTTTCATGAATATCGTGAAGTAATCACAACCTTAAGTTCATAGCAGCAAAGTTTAATTATAATGATCATTGACACAGGTCAAACTATAGTGGACGCCTGCACGAATAGTTTGCCACAATCCAGTTAACCAAAAACATTTCACGAAGATTGATAAACCAAAGAGGACCTTATCTCTATTACTCTAAGGCTAACTGTAAGTTAAGTTAAGTTAAGCCTTAGCGTAATAGAGATAAGGTCGGCTTTGGTTTATCAAGTTCTTAGTTACTAAGCCGGTAGCCAATAACCGCTCCTTCTCAGCTTTCAGTGAAAGAATGAAAGAGAAGGCATAATTATTGCGTTTCTAGTTACCAAAAAACCAAACAATGCATTGTCAGTTGCCAGTTGGCAGCGTTGCGTTGTCAGGTGGTTCGTCATAGATGTTAGCTGATAACCGTTGCTAGCTACGACAATAACGCTACGGTACGCTATATAGGCACGGCAGCGGTTTTCAGTTCAGTTAAGCTATAGCGGACAAATGTCTAATGTGGATACGATCGTTGTTTCTATCAAAACAGAAAGGGAAATTGTCCCTTGTTTTCAATATAAGTACCTACATACGTTCGTCAACAACTCTTCACTGTAAAATAAATTGTTGGCTTATTAAAATCTATGAAGAAAATTTACGGGAAGTAGCTGTACCCTTTAGGTTTTCTTGACAGACACGACGGACAGACAACGAAGTGATCCTATAAGGGTTCCTTTTTCCTTTTGAGGTACGGAACCGTAAAAATTAATCATCATCGTCATCATGATCAACCCATCGCCAGGTCACTACAGAACACGGGTCTCCTTTCAGTATGAGAAGGGTTCGGCCATAGTCAGCCGCGCTGGCCAAGTGAGGATTGAAAGACTTCGTGCACCTTTGAAAACATTATGGAGAACGTTGCTCAGGCACTCAGGTTTACTCACGTAGATAATAAGTATTATCTAAATCAATCTAAATATATAAAAGGAAAAGGTGACTGACTGACTGACTGACTGATCTATCAACGCACAGATCAAACTACTGGACGGATCGGGCTGAAATTCGGTATGCTGATAGCTATTATGACTTAGGCATCCGCTAAGAAAGGATTTTTGAAAATTCAACCCCTAAGGGGATGAAATAGGGGTTTGAAATTTGTGTAGTCCACGCGGACGAAGTCACGAGCATAAGCTAGTCTATATATATAAAAGGAAAAGGTGACTGACTGACTGACTGATCTATCAACGCACAGTTCAAACTGCTGGACGCATCGGACCGAAATTTGGCATGCAGATAGCTAGTATGACGTAGACATCCGCTAAGAAAGGATTTTCGAAAATTCAACCCCTAAGAGGGTGAAATAGGGGTTTGAAATTTGTGTAGTCCACGCGAACGAAGTTGCGAGCATAAGCTAGTTTAACATATGGGTAAGGTAAGTCGTGTAAAGCTGTCAAAATGGCAAATTACTGAATTTCGTTATACGTTAACTCTCATGACCTTTAATTTGTAAATGAATACAATTAGTCATAGTTCAGATAGTTTGTTGATAATTTGATATCTACAAACCGTTACTAGAATCTAGAGATATTGTGGCTGATTCCGTTGTACACAATCTCTAAACTAAACTAAAATGACACGTCTAAATCTATTGCTATCCTTTCGTAATGTTGCTTGAGGAAAAGGATAGCACTAGATTTAGACCTGTTAATTTAGTTTAGTTTAGAGACAGCGTACAAGAGAATCGGCCCCATTAGCTGGTCAAGTTCACAGAACACACACACACACACACACACACACACACACACCTATACCTGCTAAGGTTGGGTAAAAACGGTCATAATATAAATCACAATGCGGTAGAATTTTTTAATGTGGTAGATAAGTACTCGTAGGTACCTATTGTCCGCGACAGGTTGAGATGGCAATCGAGGTATGAGGCGGCGGGACGCCTGCACATCCGCACGTAGGGTTGCCAGGTCGCCAAATTTAATAGCCGGACAGAACAGCCAGTTCGGCCGGACATTTGGGTAGAAAGGCCGGACAGTGGACACCCTAAATTATTAAGGATTTTGTTTCTTAATATTAATAGGTACGATACAAAAATTGTATGTAAAATCAAGCTTTTTTAACCGACTTCAAAAAAAGGAGGAATGAGGTGCCATTGTGGAGTCGATTCGCGCAGCTAAAGCTTATTGGCACCGGCACCAAAAAGTATTATTATGGAACTATATATTAACTCTTGTATACATAATATATTCGGTAATAAATTAAATTATTTTTCAGTTTTTAGTGTTTGTAAAAAAAAACCGACTCGATACGAAGTCGGTTTTTTTTTATTATTGCCATAAATCTTGTTGTCAGGCGGTACCTACTGCCGCCTACGGGAGTGACCGACCGTCGACTCGCCTGCGCTCGGCCACTTTGCGATATGTAAAAAGCCTAACAAAAACCGGATAAGACGGACACTGTTTATTTTGGCCGGACACGCAATCAAAAAGCCTACCTATGTCCGGCTTTATCCGGACGCCTGGCAACCCTATCCGCACGTCACCTTGCGCTCGCCCGCACTGTGTGGAGTGTTCGTTCCTCCCCCTATTGCCATTTCGACATGTCGCGTACCTACCTTCTATACTTAGGGCCGGTTGTTTCAAACCATTGGTCTTCGTAAGATACGTTCGTTAAAATTAAACAGACGTAGACGAACTAAACATCTGTTAATTTAAGTGCGTTGCTTCATTGTACAAAAAACTGTTCGTCATTGTTATTTTGGTTGCGAAACTAACCCTAAAAATTAACTTACTTCTCCGTATCCTTTTTTTATTTCATTTTAAGTATATTAAATTATATACATAGTTATTAATATTGCTACTTCGCATTTTAAACACTTTTTCTTTCTTACAAACTCTCTTTCATCTTCAAAAAAACTACCATTAACAGCTTTGAATTAAATTGATTCCATTATAATTTGTAAATAAAATATTCCGTTTGTAAGAAGTATGAAGTTACGAACTGATTTGACGATCACCAATGGCACCAGCACTGGTTAACGTAAACGTAACTTTTTAACGAACGTTAGCGCTAATAGATGCTGAATCAACGCTTTTTCTTTACTTACGGTCGTTAGCGCCATATTTAAAGGTTACGTGTCCGTCAAAGTTTGTTGAAACAACCGGCCCTCAGTGTTATTTTTTGTTCGATGGTACGGAACCCGGCGTGTGCCAGTCCGACTGGCACTTGAACGGTTTTTATTTCACCGCCTCAGGTTACGAGCTTCCAAGAAATAGGGGCAAGCAACAAGAATGTACCATGGAAGACAATGAGCCTCGCCAACCGCAGTTCGTAAAATACGCATTTTACCGACAAACAGAATTGCAAAAATGCTAACGTCTCTAACTAATAACAATATTTTTGTCCCCAGTGCAGAGTAGTGATAGCCTAGTGGTAAAATGTTGAGCCTGTTCAGGAGGTCGGGGGTTCGATCCCGGAGTTCTAACTTTTTGGAGTTATGTGCGTTTAAAAAAGTAAATATTATGACTTGGTGTAACGGTGAAGGAAAACATCGTACATTTGCATGCATCTGATGATTTTCCATGCTCTCAAATGTGTAAAGACTGCCAAAAGGGACTTAGGAAGTGTAGTAGTTCGTTCGTCAGTTTATGACGTGTTTTTTTGTATAACGGTAGTTTATGGGGCTAGAATTCATTATTACAGAGTATATTATTAAAAAAAAACATAATTTTTATTTGCGATAGGGCTGTAATATAATGAAAATTGCACCTTGCTGATAAGTAAGTAGGTTTATAGTTAAACTTTTTCATAAGAGTTTTTTTTTAATACTTAACAGTTTTAGGCATATTGACGGCTTTCTTGCGTGATGCTTTTTTTTTTTTTTTTCAGGAAATCAAGAAGACATTTTAGTAAAAAAAATTAATATGGTAGGGCTAGGTGGTATAAAAGCTAAAGTTAAAATTACAGGCCCCCTATCTGTGCTACTATCAGCTAGGTGTGTGTGTGTGTGTGTGTGTGTGTGTGCCACTCAGTACACTCATTCAAATACAGAGTGAAGCAGTATTGTATTACCTATCATTACAATAGAGCATTTTATATATTATATGTATTTATATTTTTCATATATTATGTATATAATTATTTATTATAACTATTATTATTGTATATAAGTTGATTTGGGTATTTATTATAAGATATTTATGTAGTTTATTCGATTCTAGTACCGTAGACCTATTCCACTTCTTGATACGCCTTACTCACAACCTTGAATGGGAAGCTGGAAGAAATCTCTGTTTAGAGATAAGCATTTCCAATGTAACTTAATTTATTATTACTTTGTAACTACAATTTTGGTACATGAAAAATAAAAATAAAATAAATAAATAAATACTAAATTCAAGTAGGGAAATAGGTAATAGGGGCTTATATCAATCAGGTGTCAGTAGCTGACCTTTAATACGGAATACGTATAGAAAATTATAGTTTACGGCCATAAAACTATATATTATTACTATCGCACACTTTTGAAGTCGTATCAATGTCAATAAAACATCAGGAATGGCCAATAACCGTAGTTTACGCACTTCGCAGCCCGCGTCAACCCAAATACGCACCCAGGTGAACTTGATAGATAAATTACTTCAATTTGCTAGCTCAACCTATGGAAATTATGTCCAGCCACCGGTATAGTTTAACCATTTTACTAAGTTTTATTTGACAGAGCTGTAAAAATCATGTCGCACAGATATATATATTTTTTACTTCAAATTCAAGTTAGCCATTAACTGCAATCTCACCTGGTGGTAAGTGATGATGCAGTCTAAGATGATAGCGGGCTAATCTGGAAGGGGTATGGCAGTTTTTATTAAATCCATACCCCTTTGGTTTCTACACGGCATCGTACCGGAACACTAAATCGCTTGGCGGCACGGCTTTGCCGGTAGGGTGGTAACTAGCCACGGCCGAAGCCTCCCACCAGACCAGACCAGAAATTTAGAAATTATAAAATTCCAAACTCCTGCCAGGAATCGAACCCGGGACCTCCCACTAATAAGACCACAGCGCTCACCACTGCGCCAGGGAGGTCGTCAAGATTGTTATTACCTAATCGAATACCGCTTCTAATCTAATGATAACAATAGATTATCTAATCGAATCGGTATTCCGTAAATAATGCGCGAATAATAGTGTGCGAAATATGTCAGCAATATGTAATACGTATATGAAAATATTCAGTAAGTTGTATTGTGTAATTAAATTCTTTTGATGTTGATTAAGTGAATCTAAATATATAAAAGGAAAAGGTGACTGACTGACTGACCTAGTGCTTCTCTTTTCTGTATCTATTTTTTTAGCAGGGAACATTTCCAAATGGTAGTACCTCGTATTAATACATTTTATTTAATAGATTGTGCACAACAAAATTGACCATTATTATAAAAAAACCGGCCAAGTGCGAGTCGGACTCGCGCACTGAGGGTTCCGTATAACAATCGTATTTTATCGACATTTTGCATGACAAATCAAAAACTATTATACCTAAAAATAAATAAAAATCTGTTTTAGAATGTACAAGTGAAGCCCTTTCATATGATACCCCACTTGATATAGTTATCTTACTTCGAAAATTAAAATACTAATTATTAGTTTATGACCACAATTTTTTTTTTGTGTGATGTGACCACAAATTCACGGTTTTCAGATTTTCCCCTAAAGCCAGCTATAAGAGCCACCCACCTACCTGCCAAGTTTCATGATTCTAGGTCAACGGGAGGTACCCTGTAGGTTTCTTGACAGACAGACAGACAGACAGACAACAAAGTGATCCTGTAAGGGTTCCGTTTTTCCTTTTGAGATACGGAACCCTAAAAATTGGTAAGAAAATCACACAACTTTAAAACCGAATGAATGTCAAAAACAGCACAGTATTTTGAGCGGAGTATAGTTAAATTACTTAATCTTACACAAAGCTCAAGGAACTTATGTCAAGCAACTGCTAGCAGCTAATAAATTGTGGTCAGAGTGATCGCCCTCGGGGAACATAATTGATAATTTATTTGATTTATCGAGTCCGCTGCAGCTGAAAACTTTAAATATTGGCTCTATTAACTCGTTGAAAGTGTTGACCTAAATAACTTAATATAACCACTGCTGGGGCTGAGTTGTTTGAAATAACAATAGGAGTAGGTAAGTTCGTAAAACCGATAGACGTTGGGGTCCTAAGGTGCTGGAATGGCGACCTCGCACCGGAAGACGCAATGTTGGAAGACCCCTCATTAGGTGGATAGACGACATCAGACGAGTCGCAGGGAGCCGCTGGAATCAGGCGGCGCGACACCGTGGAGTGTGGAAGTCCCTACAAGAGACCTATGTCCAGCAGTGGACGTCTATCGGTTGATGATGATGATGAAGTTCCTTTACTTTTGTAAACCAAAGTCTTCGAACAGTGCGTGACGTGATGACATGGATCCCAGACATGGTCGGTAGCTATGGGCCTCATAAGAAACTCAGAGTCACTAAGCTGGCTAGCCATGGAGAGAGCTTTCTCTACGTGATCAGTCAATAAGGGTATCTGTAGACGAACCAGAATAACCAACATAACCCGAAGACAGCCCCCATTGGTGAACAGGCGACATCGATTGAGTAAGAAGCTGCTGGATTCAGGCGGCACAAGACCGTGCGGAATTCTCTACAAGAGACTTATGTCCAGCAGTGGTCGTCTATCGATTCACAATGATATTACGACGATAATGATGGTGAAAGTATGGTAAACACATTGACTTATATATTACTTCGTAAGGACAGAGCCATTGAACAAGCAAAATGGCACCGACTCATTGGTCCTAAAATGTTTATTTAGCACCAATGCAACCTCAGTGACGTCTGGATTTCAAACGGGTCGTTCATTAGTACCTAAGAGGTGGCGCTGATTTATTTGGTTCCAAAACCGTGAACAAATTTTGTTCGGTTGGGCATATCTTATCATTTATATCAATGGGTAAACACGAGTCCTTTTTAGTCGGCGGCGCTTAAAATTACGGCACGCACATTAATAATGGTAAAAAGTAATTTAGACAAATGGTGGCTAGACAATATAGATACCATATTGTCTTCAATCGTTGCCACATGTAGTAACTACTGGCTTTCAAGCGACCGACTCCAATGATTCAAATGATGCATTAAAATGGCTTCAAAATATTTTTTTTTCTTCGTGCTACTTTCGGATTGACGTAAGAATTTTACATACTTACTACCTTATGCCCGCGACTTCGTTCGCATGAACTACCAAATTTCAACCCCATATTTTTACCCCCTCAGGGTTGAATTTTCAAAAATCTTTTCTTAGCAAATAGGTATCTGCATGCCAAATTTCAGCCCGATCCGTCCAGTAGTTTGAGCTGTGCGTTGATCTTTATATAAATATTCCTTCTTCGACCTATTACCGAGCACGGGTCACCTCTCAGAATGAAAAGGATTTTGCCATAGTCCACCACGTCGCCCAAGTGCAGATTGATAGACTTCACACACCTTTGAGAACTTTATAGAAAACTTTCAGGCATACGAGTTTCCTTACGATGTTTTCCTTCACCGTTTCTTCACATTTTATTGCTTAAAACGCACATGAATAATTGAATAAATTGGTTTGTATTTTACGTTCCTAGTTCGTACTGCAATATACTTACTAGGTCAAATAGGTGATATGCCCATTGCCCACCTATGGGTTAACGTATTTCGATTGTGCAATAGAATAGAAAGGTAGAAAGTGCCTTTTACCCTTTATCTTAAAACAAATATCCGTTACTGATATGTATTGTATGTCACATGCATAAATCGTTGGACTTGAAATATCTATGCCGAAAATCTATTGATAACTAGTTTACCTGCCCCGACTTCGCCCGGGCAGGCTTACCACCACAGCTCAAACTACGGGACGGATCGGATTGAAATTCAGCATGCAGATAGCCATTATGACGTAGACATTCGCTAAGAAAGGATTTTTCAAGATTCAACTCCTAAGGGGACGAAATAGGGGTTTGAAATTTGTGTAGGCCACGCGGACGAAGTTGCAGACACAAGCTAGTTTCCATCCTTCCATATTAGTGACAGATATAAAACCGCTCAATTGCTAGTCAGCCTCGCGCACCGAGGGTTTCATACACTACAGTGGTATTTTTTCAACAATTTGCACGATAAATCAAACCTATGCCTAAAAATAAATAAAAACTTATAGTGTTGTACAGGTGAAGCCCTTTCATATGATACCCCACTTGGTATCGTACTTTGAAAATTGAAAATATTAATTATTTTATCATGAACACATTCTATTTTTTTTGTGATGTAACCACAAATTCAAGGTTTTCGAATTTATTTCTTTACTTGCGCTATAAGAACTACTTAACTACCTACCAAATTTGATGATTCTAGGTCAACGGGAGGTATCCTATAGGTTTCTTGACAGACACGATAGACAGAAATACTATAAGGGTTACTTTTTCCTTTTAAGGTACGGAATCCTAAAAAGATTTATAAATTTGATTGTCAAAGAAATAAAGTTAACTTTTACTTAACTTTATTTCTTACACTGAAGGTAACTTTTTACACTCTTTCTATTGACTTTGTAACTTGTGTGGGTCAAAAAGAACGCAAATATGAAGTGGTTATAGATGGCGGACCCCTGAGCCCCGGGGACGGGTCTGTTGCTAAGTAAACAATGCACAAAAAGAGGTTGCTTATTGTTCCAACAAGTCGAAGGTTATGCTCTTGTTGCCAGGTGGACTGTGGAATCCACAGATTAGAGAAGTAAAGGCGGAATCAGTAGGTACCATTAACATTATTATATTATGTACAAGTGTGTTTGTTTGTTGGTTTGTCCTTCTATCGCGTCGCAACGGTACAACAGATTGACGTGATTTTTTGCATGGGTATAGATAAAGACCTGGAGAGTGATAGATATTATCCCGGAAAATCAGAGTTCCCACTGGATTTTTAAAAACCTAAATCCACGCTAACAAAGTCGCGCGCATCATCTAGTATATATTATTATAAATGCGAAAGTGTTTGTTTGTTGGTTCAACGGATTGTCGTGATTTTGTGCATGGATATAGATAAGTAAAGACCTGGAAAATGACATAGGCTACTTTTTATCCTGGAAAATCAAAGAGTTCCCACGGGATTTTCAAAAGTCTTAATTCCACGCGGAAGAAGTCGCGGGCATCTATAGTACGCGACTAACCTTGTGCGAGATAGCGCGGGTGACGTTCGGGCGAGCGGGGCGTCCGCGTCCCCCCGCCTCATACCCCGATTGTCATCTCGACCTACCTATTTTTGGGCTGACCGGGGAATCGAACCCAGGACCTTATCATCCGCAGTCAACATGCTAACTAACCACTAGACCAAAGAGCCAGTTATAGAGAGATAAACAAACATACAGACAGACAAACAAATAATAAAATATGAACCTTGGATTTAGATAGCGTCTAAATAACTATGCCACGAGTTTTATTCAAGACAATTTCCCAAAAGCCCAGATAGACATTCCAAGTTTATTTATTTGTATTTTTACTGTAACAATCGGAATAAATCATTCTTATAAAGAAGCTATACCAATAAAAGCTATAAAATATACATTTTGCAACACAACACAAAGGCTTTTAGGCCCCACGATTACATTTGTCATTTGATACAAAAAGAACTTGCCACCGTTACCGATTCATACAAATAGAGAAATCAAATGCCTTGATATTGAGCACGGTAGAGGGAATAGTCGAGTCACTATTACCTTTAGACTATACGACACATCGGATAAGTTTCAATCTAATCATGTCGTTACCGGTTAGTAATTGTTGTATCTAATATTAGATGTATGTCGTGATCTGACGTGGTATGTACCCACTACTTACATTAAATAAAGTTCCTTCCTAATCTCTACATTTTCTTGTAATTCATTTTGTTGATTGAGAATAATACTCAGTAATACCACAGTACCAACTCCTTCCATTTTATCGGATCCAAAGGCATCCTCGACTTGTGGACGATGCCAAACCAACCGGCTCGTTGGAAAGCCTGGGGCACCGCAAAGACGTCAGCTCTCTATGCGTGTCCTATCGCGTTTATAATGGGGAGTGCTCTGAAGAGCTTTTTGACCTCATTCCACTCTCCTTTTTTTACAACCGCACCGCGTGCCACCGTAAGGAATTTCACACTCACCACCTGGGTGTCTGGTGCACTTCGACCGTCCGCTGTGCCAGATCCTTCTTTCCACGCACACGGAAACTGTGGAACCAACTCCCATCGGCGGTGTTCCCACTAGATTACAACATGGGGTTATTCAAGGGGTGGACCAACAAGGTGGTTCCTCTGGTGCTGCAAAAGTTCATGGGCGGCGGTAATCACTTAACATCAGGTGATCCACCTGCTCGTTTGCTCGCTATCTCTATTTAAAAAAACTACTCATGTAAAATTAAAGAGTGGGGCGTACAGCTATTTTATTTATATACCTACTTTACTTAGTGAGATGTTCAACTATATCGGTTTAGGCAAGTAAAGAGCTATGCTTTGCATTTGCTGGGTGAGCCGCTAACCCAGTGTCTAACCCTCAACGATAGCCACCAAGTGCATTCGACATTAGTTGGGGCTACATTGCTGCCTCACTGAGTAATATTAAAATAATATTTCATAGAAAACCTTTAATGGACTTAAAATTAATGTCAAATGAGCTCGGTGGCTATCATTCTGTATTAGACACTGAGTTAGCAAATCAGTTGGCAGGTCATTAAAGCATATCTACTTTATACTATTCGATGTTAACACACAGATTATATTATATTCCCGATAACATAGCTGCAGGTCCATGTAAATTATTTCACGTGCCTCAATAAAAATTGCCTTAAGTGGAAAATGGAAATGCCATACGATATACTTATCGTATTCGTCGTATAGTATAAAATCTCAAACGCATATTATATCAAGCTTAATCGTAATATCAATAGCGGAAAAGCGTTATGCCTTCATAAAAATAAACGTAGGTGTTTAAACCGAGCTGGTCCAGCCGTTTGATTGGAAATTGATCAATTTGGGTCTCGACGAAAAAATGTTGATCGGCTGGTCGTTTCGTCGTATCGTCGGGTTCGTATGATTAAAATATTTTCATATTAACTGAATCTAAATATATAAAAGGAAAAGGTGACTGACTGACTCATTTACTGACTGATCTATCAACGTAAAACTCAAACTATTCGGATCGGGCTGAAATTTGGCATGCAGATAACTATTATGACGTAGGCATCCGGTAGGCATCATAGGGTATGAAATAGGGGTTACAAATTTGTGTAGTCCACGCGGATGAAGTCGCTAGCATAAGCTAGTGATTGATATTATGATATGGGAAAAATAAATACTTGAAGTGAGAACTTTAGTTTTGGTTACAGCTGTTAAGAAATGGAATGATGCAATTACCTCGAAAGCAAAGGGTGCCAATTTCGGTCCTGCTGCTGAATAATAATTAATAGCGTTTAACCTATAGTTAGTGATGACTGATTTCTATCTGTACTAATAAATAAAATTGAAGTGGAAAGAAGAACAAGGCTAATCTTCGGAACAGCTGAACCTATTTTGACGGGACAATCACAGACAAGTAGAGAATCCTGGCTGTCCAGCGCGGAAATGCAGCCAGTATTCCTGGCACCATTCCACGCGGACATGATTTGTATAGTAATTAGATAAGGCTAGCTTTAAGTTTTATTGTGATATTTTCATTAAAAAAAAGGTAGAGAATTAACTTAGTAGTGACATAGGATACTTTTTAACCGATTTTCAACCACGGAGAAGTTGTGTATTTCTACCCATATACACCGAAATCTCCGAGATTTCTGAACCGATTTGTGTATATTTTTTAAACGATAGAAAAACTTTGGGACATTATTCCATAAAAAACTGGATTCCAACATCTCAATCCTGATGCTGCAGGGGTCATGACCACCAAAACTCATGCGTGTTGTATAGAAGCAAGCGTTACTTTGCGGAAATCCTTGATATACAATTTTTTGGTCTTTGCAATCGTGGATTGTAAGGTCCACATCTGAGGATGCTCCGGCGTCCGCGTCGGGGCGAAACGTGCGTCGAGTGTGTTTTGGGATTTGTGTGGTGGTGCGTATTGCTTGTTAGGTGACTGGTTTTCCTGCATGTTTAGCAGTGGGAGGGCGGGCGGTGCATGTCGCATGCTACATGTTGCACCATACAGATTTGACCTGTTTCGGCGGATTATAGCAAATTAAGCTTTTGGTTCATGGATTTCCGCAAAGTAACGCCTGCTTCTATACAACAACGTAGAAAATGTTAAGTTTAATTTAAGCAACGGACGCGTTCTTCTATCGATAATACCATCATTTTATGATTTCATCTAAGAGCTAGTAGCATTGGTATGATTCAGAAGTGTAATAACATTATTATGTTACATCCGGCGCCATGGTGCTTGTGATTGTCAAAGTGTACGTTACTGTAGTGTGAGCTAACTTGATGCGGGCCCAAGTTACGGAAGATTTGCCTCTTGAAATTTTTGAACCTCTCTTTTTTGCGTCGTGGTCATTAAGGACGTAACCCGTAGGTATAACATCTACATCTCAACATTGTTGATTGCGACGATAGCCTAGTGGCCTTTCTATTAGGGAGATCAGGGGTTCAATTCTGGGTCGGGGATCCTCTTATATATTCTTCTAATTATGATCAGACTGAACAACTTCTAAAATTTTAAATATAAATTCTTACATTACACTCACACTTTACAACACACACACCCATACACCTACAATTTTTATATTATTAACTTACCTACTTGTTGTTGCATGTTAATTTGTTCTTCAATTTTTAGCTCTTACTTTGATTAATCTAATGAATGTTATATTTAATGTTTTGTATTTTTATTTTATTTTTGTAATCTCTAGCAAATAGTAATATTTAGACTTTAATCAATTATGTGTCAAGTGTCAGTTTGTGTCAAGTCAAGTACTCCAGGGATGGGCGATAGAATTGCGACGCAGTGTTTCACTAATGCAGTTCTATCGATTGTGTTGTTTTTGTTTACACATATTATTTTACTGATTATTAATTATTATAGTGGTTTTGTAAATTAATTGATTGTGTACCAAGTGATTAATAAAAAAATCTAATTCTTAAAAAAACAAATTCTAATTTTTCAGAGTAATGTGGGTTTTAAGTAATTAAATATCACTTGCTTTAACGGTGAAGAAAAACATCGTGAGAAAACCTGCATGCCCGAGAGATGATCATAATGTTATCAAAGGTGTATGAAGTCTACTAATCCGCAATGGCTAGCCCATTGCGGATTAGTAGACTTCATACGTGTACGTGTAGTAGGTACGCTATGGCTAAAATCCTTCTCAATCTGAGAAGAGAATTACACTCAGTAGTGAGTTGGTGACGCGTCATGATGTTGATATTTATGCCTATTATATGTTTTTTATATGCTTATTTATATGCTTAGATAATATGCTTATTTCAGGAGCATACTTTGAAAAAGACTAATGATTATGTGTAGTTCTTAATCATTTAAAAGGAAAAGCCGACTGACTGCGCACGCCTATCAAGTATCAACGCACACCTCAATGAAATTTAGCATGCAAATAGCTATTATAGCGTAGACATTCGATAAGGATTTTTGAAAATTCAACCCCTTAAATGGTAAAATGGAGTTTGAAATTTGTGTAGTCCAGTCCAGTCCAGTTTACTAATATGCACCCCGCGATAAGTTTATAGCTTATGTCGTGCTAGGCAAGCCATCAACATTTCAGCGCTGGGCGGCTGTGCGGCGAGGCGGCTTGATTTATTCCCATTTTGCTCTTGAAATTGTCTTCTCGTAGCTTATTTAAACTTATTTAAAATGCCCGCACTGATTGATGTATTTCTCTAGTTCTCTCATTTATTTTGTTAGTCGCATAAGGAAGTTGTTTAGGTTTTTAGACATCAGTTATTCTAAGGCTCCTTGTAAGGAGTAAGTATTATGTAAGTATTATGAAAATTTGAAGCAGTCAGTAAGTATTATGATGTGATTTTAATAGTTGATTTTATTACAAGTAAGTAAGTATTTACATTATTTTCCTAACATCTAGCATTTATGTACTCTTTTATTATATGATGCCTGCATGCGACTTCGCCCGCATAGATTTATGTTTTTTTTAAACCCTGTGGGAAGGGAACTCTTTGATTTTTCGTGATAGAAAGCAGCCTGTCCTTCCCCGAGACGTAAGCTAACTCTGTACCAAATTTCATCAAAATCGGTTAAACTGTTGGGCCATGAAAAGCTAGCAGACAGACAGACAGACACACTTTCGCATTTATAATATTAGTATGGATATAGCTAAGTGGGAGTACTACTTTTTATACAGAAAATCATCTTGTAGTTCACAAGTGATACCAAAGTTAACTTATTTTAAGTTGACTGCAATTTACTAGTTAAAATGGTACTTATTTAATCAAATTAATTTATTATCTTGGCAGTTAAAGCTTAATTAAATCACAGACTTATAGGTATTCCGTCTTATTTTAATGTAAGCAGGTACCTATTCTAATAATATTTGCATACTAGAACCAGATATGGGTTTATCATTTAAACGTTAGTTCAAATTTAATTGCTGGCAACATTTGCATATTAATTAAGTAGCAAGCATGCTAACTTATAAATTATTGTTGTTAAAAAATCGGTTTAAAAAAATTATAGTTTTTTTTACCTGAAATAAACTCTGAAAAACAGTTCATATCGCCTTCCATAAAACCATATTAAACACACACATCAATCACAGCACAATTTTTTTCATACACCACAGACACACAAAAACCAACCAGCTGAAAAGTTAGCAACGATCAACGATTAAAAAAAAGAAGTGTCAATTTGAAATCGTTCGATATTCGAACCGCTGTCAATCGATAGTCGCGCGTGTTGACAGAGAGCGCGTGCGGCGTGCACTGCGTCCGGTAACCATGGTGGTTTGCGCATACGCAGCTTTGAATGCTGGGCCACGACCTTTTTGTTTGAGCGGCAGCTTATCTAAGACAAGCGGCGAAAACGTTAAAACGTTTGAAATCGCACGCTTTTTTTGTTAACAAACAAAACGCCTAAAATCTATGAACGCTTGATAGATTGGGTAATATATATGTAGGTAACCAGCCAAATTGGTCAACTTCAGCGCATTCTGGAATCAGGCCCAGACCTCTGGGTGTCCATTAGGATTTCCCCTTTTGTATGAAAAAGGTATAGCTCCCGGCAGTTAAATAGTCACGTCTGATCTACGATGCGAGTGCAAGCTCGCACAGGCATTGTTCTAAGCATTCATTTACTGTGTACGGATGTATCACTCACACTAATGCAGATGGCGAACGCGCGCCCCACTGACGCCTAAAAATGCTATTACGACGCGTCTTGCGGTTAATTTCAAGAACGATAAGTTATACGTGGCAGAAAATAAGGATGGCGGAAGGGTGTTCTGACCTTATGTGACAAAGTCATGGCCCCGCGGAGAGGCTGGTATTGAACTTAGCTGAAGAGCTTTCGCAACACAACAGTACCGATAAAATGCTAATCGATAGCACCGTTATGATTATTGATATTGCACCAACAATGATGTTATACAACATGTGCTTTTACTATCTATTTGTTGCTACTTGGTTATTTCAGGTTTAAGTTTGTTGCTTCAGTAGGGCGATTGTCTAAAACCTGCATCAATCATTATTACAATCTCAATTGTTCTGATTGGCTGAATTTGTGCGATTCTTGTTGCAACAATGCATTGTGGCCAATAGTGAGCGAGCATTAACCAATCAGATGATTGCGATCGTGACATTGTAGCTGTCACAACCGCGGTAGGGCCACTGGTTTTCATATCTAAACATGTATATTTAATATGTAAAAGTAGTACGTCAGTACTATTATTATTCTGTGGTAAAAGGAAAAGGTGACTGCCTGACTGACTGATTGATCATATCAACGCACAGCTCAAACTACTGAACGGATCGGCCTGTCGATGTCGGGGCGAAACTGACACGACACAACGCAACGTGCGTCGACTGAGTTTTGGGATTTGTGTGGTGCTGCGTGGTGCTGGCTGGTGGCTGGCTTTCACTGCATGTTTAGCAGTGGGAGGGCGGGCGGTGCATGTCGCATCATACAGATTTATGAAATTATGAAATGTCTAAAATTTAATTTAGACATAGCAAATTAAGCTTTTGATTATGGGTTTGGTTTGGTTGGTTGGTTGGTATGGTGGTTGGTTGGTTAGTGGTTTGGTTGGTTGGTGGTTTGGTTTGGTTGGGTATATCATGGATTTCCGCAAAGTAAAGCCTGCTTCTATACAACATAATATAAATCCGAGACATGGTCGCTAATTATCGGCCTTTATAAGAAAGCTCAGAGTTGCAGCAAGAACATAACTAATTGAGCCAATCACAACAATGTGATAAACACAATTTTTGCCATAACGAGACTGCAATTTTCAAAGCTTCCTAAGCTTAAGCAGGTATAGGTATAATTTCTGCTTTGTCATTTGAGTGTCGTAAACGGTCGTGAGCATTTAGTTACAAAATGGCGATCTTCAAAGAGTGACTGACAGCCTCAATATCCTCAGTTGCAGTACATTTCGTATACCTCTTCACGGAGGCGGTCGCGATTTGCAAGTTAAAGGCACAAATTGTTCCCTTTTTAAATACATATTGTTCGAATACACCGCAACTACCTGCAGAACCTTTAGTACAAGTTGCACGAGTCGATAACATTAACAGATTACGACAATCGAAACGCTGCCTGAAGACGAAAGTCTCTAATCAGTGTTCGTTTTTGTTTATGGTGCTGAAACGTGGTATCTGATAAAAGGTTTTATTCACAAAGTTAGAAACCAGCGAGCTGTGGAGCTGTTAGGAGTTTTTCTTAAGGATTAGAAGTGAGATAAGAGTTGGAATCAAGCGATCCAATCCACAGGAGGACAAAGATCAAATCACCAGTATGTTTAAGTGACAATAGGTAGACCATGCTTGTAGTAGGTGCGATAGCCGTTGGGACCGATAAGTCCTATACCGTGTTCATCAAAACGAGCTAATAGAGTAAGAAACCGCACGTCATTGGTTGTAGGTGCGTTACCTACAACCAATGACGTGCGGTTTCTTACTCATACTTACACATAGGGCACATTCACGTTATGACCAAAACGTCAGTCTTCTGTTTCTCTCTTACTTCTTCTTCTGTTTATCTTTCAGTGCTCCTTATCTTGTTCTAGTTTAGATCTCATTTAGTCCCATCTGTTACAGTACGCGGCAGAAAGTAATGTACATCGACTTTTAGAAGGAGTAGTTAGTTTGCTGATTTGTAGAGCATTAGCTCTGTCGTTGAAACTGACAAAACGTCATATAGGCATGAGTGACAGAGACAACGCTCTACAAAGCCGAAATATCATTCTAAAGGCCGATGTAGGTTACTTTCTGCCGCGTACTGTAGATACTTTAAAATACATTTTCTGAACAAGATCTATCAACGTTGTCGAAATGTGCAAACTCGTACTAAGGCCTTAGTTAGTGTACCTGATGTTATTGTCTGACGTGCTTATTATTTATACTGTCACACGGATTTACACCCTAAAGTAAAGTTCTTAAGGTTAAAATCAGTGTAAATCGGTATTGCAGGTAACTCGTTTGCGTTAAATATTTGCATTGAGCTTGTAACTTTTGTAATTGTTTTTAGACCACTGTTGAGTCGAGTTGGTGCCTTTTTTGTTTTATGAATATAGCTTTGAATATTATGGCTAATTCCGCTGTACACAATTTCTAAACTAAACTAAAATGGCACGTCTAAATCTTTACTATACATTAAGTAATCAATTTCATCAATGTAATTAATTTATTATTAAGTTAATATTAACATGCACTTAAATAAGACTATTTTAGGTTTTCTCTGACATCATATTTTAAATTTTTATTTTTTATTTTTTAGTACCTATGTTAATAGTAACTAAATGTGTAACTGACACTATTGTAAAATTGCGCGCCATTGATGGCAGATTGTAATTGGACTTTTATATTTTTAAGACCCTATGTACATACAATTTTGCGATTAATAAACTTATCTTATCTTATCCCTTTCATAATGTTGCTTGCGCAAACGGATAGCACTAGATTTAGACCTGTTAATTTAGTTAAGTTTAGAGATTGTGTACAAGAGAATCGGCCCCATGGAATAGACAAAATTATGGGAATGCAGTGAATTAAATTAATGCAATACCTAACTTTATACTGCGTTTTAACTTTTAAGCAATTAAATTAACGGTGAAGGAAAACATTGTGAGGAAACCTGCATAGAGCGGCGCATGTGAAACGATTTTTGTCTTGCTCATGTTTAGTTTCAGTCACTTTTGACGTTCTATTCCAACTAAAATTTATGAATTACTATTTGATAATAATTTAATTACTATTTTTACAATAATTACTTAAGTAGGTACAGTACGCGGCAGAAAGTAATGTACATCGACCTTAAGAAGGAGATAGCAGATTTGTAGAGCATTGTCTCTGTCGTTGAGACCGACAAAACGACATATAGGTATGAGTGACAGAGACAACGATCTACAAAGCCGAAATGTTATTCCAAAGGCCGATGTACCTACATTATTTTCTGCCGCGGTCTCTCAGTACCCTTATTATAAATGCGAAAGCGTGTTTGTTTGTTGGTTTGTCCTTCAATCACGTCGCAACGGTGTAACGGATTGACATGAATTTTTGCATGGATATAGATAAATACCTGGAGAGGGACATAGGCTACTTTTTATGCCGGTAAATAAAAGAGTTCCCACGGGATTTTTAAAAAGTCGCGGGCATCATCTAGTTTACTATAATCAGTACACCAAACAGGAAGTCCAAAGTTAACAAGGTTTTATTTATGTAATCGCTAAACAAATTTTCACTTAATTAAGTGAAAACAAATCGATTACACGCTTAGGTAACCTAACAGATCGTTTACAAGATCTGTTCAGACGTAAGCTTCGTACACGAGCGATGTATTAGTTAAGGGCTAATTGCAAAACGGACTGGTTTACTGGCACAGATAAGTAGTACATAAACTGATCTGTTTCTAAGGGCCAGTAGTAAGTTAGGCAGTTGGAATAAGGTAATCATTAAAATTAACGTGTCCACCAAAAACAACAAAGAATCCGACGAATTGAGAACAGTGGCGTGCAGCTCATAGAGGCATAAAAGCACTGCTTACCCAAGAAATAGTTACCCTAGTTGAAATAGCTTAATGCTCAATGTAAGTAGGTACCTTCCTAACTACTGCTTACCCTGGCTTTGAACCCTGTGCATGCTACTGATTGAGAACCTGCTCATTTTTTGAAGTCGGTTAAAAAACAAACAAAGTGGGTTGCACAGTTTAACAAGTTGAAATTGACAAATTAAAAAAACACGACTACACTGGCATTTTGATTTTTTTTTTCAAAAAATTAGAGACCATATCACTCGGGATGATCTAAGGATTCTAACGATATCTCAAACATCCAAATCAATTCAGACATATAGAAATGATGATGGAATAAATACATGATACCTTTATTTTATTTTATTCAGATACAAGTTAGCTCATGACTGCAATCTCAACTGGTGGTAAGTGGTGATGCAGTCTAAGATGGAAGCGGGCTAACCTGAAAGGGGTGTGGCAGTTAATCCTGAAAACATTACACTCCTTTTATGGGCAGTCGTGTAAAAATGACCAAATAATTCCCAAATTGACCCAGATAGAACCCGGGACCTGACTTGTAAGACTTCGAACGCTAGCCACTGCGTCGAGGGGGTCCATCATTTCCTGGAACCAGTTGTCTGGAGTGCGCCAAGTTCACTGTTTGCAATAACGCAGCCGCTTGTTATTGTTGCGCCCGCGCAAACAATATTGTATTTGCGTTCATTTCTATATTAACCTAACCACAGTAGCCAACTCGCAGAGATCGACAACCATTGAAACTTTCTTTGAATAATAGGTTCGGGTTGACAGGTAGTTCGAATACCTTTTTTTTAAAGAATATTAGCCATGTTAAATGACTAATATTCCCCTTTCCTCTCCAACTAAGCGTCAGGCTTGTGCTAGGAGTATGTACGACAATAGTGCAACGGGTGGGGTTTGAACCGTCGACCTTTCGGTTTTCAGTCCACTCCTTTACCGCTTGAGCTATTGAGGCTGTATACCTTGCTCACATCGTCACTGACGATCGCAAGGACGATCTTGACATGGGGCGGGAATTGTCGGTTCGGTGCTACATGCTCGCGCGCAGATTTGCCAAATGCAGTAAGGAAGTCAAGGGCATCCTCTTAGGGCTTACTGTCAGTGTTTCTATACCTGTCAGCTGGTACCGGTACAAGAGGGCCTCCTTCAGTTGGTAGTAAAAATGTTATATGTAGTTTATATCACGTGACGCCGAAACTCTACGCAGGTGTCGTCAACCATTGAAATTTTCAAATTATTTGAGTAAGTAGATGATGCCCGCAACTTGTCAATGTGGATTAAGTCTTTTTAAATATTCCATGAGAAATCGTTGAATTTCTGGGACTAAAAGTAAGCGGGATGCAAACTATCTCAAACTAACTACCAAATTTCAAAATCAGTTAAGCGGATCGGTCGTGAAAATCTAGGAGATAGACAGACGGGCAGAGAGACAGAGACACACTTTCACATTAATTATAATATTAGTATGGGTATGAGTGGTATGCAGTATGAGCGAATTTTCAAAACTCTTCCACATTTTTTCCTCACCGGAATCCGCGTGTAGTTTTTTTTTGGAATTAAGAAACAATCACTTTTTGTCGGACTATGTCCTCCGAGTAAAATGAAAAGTATGAGTATTCTAACAATAAATTATTATAATACCACCAAAACTCAAGAGTAATCGATCTGTATAATATTTTAAGCTTTACCTCTTAATAAGCACCTCATTAACTAAAACCGTGGTTTATCTCTACGCTAAGTGGTGATATATAAAATGCATCTATTGAAAACTTAATTTACGAGCGAAACTATTATAAATGTCAGGTTTTCATTGGGTAACTGGAAATTTATGGTGACGTGCAAACGATATATTGCTTAACTAACACTTTTTTATTTACGTGACACAAGTCGAAATGGCTCGATTTAGCGTTTACGTAATTTCTAAAAGGTTATTAAGAAATAAAGTAGGGAATGTGCAATAGTAAAACATGTTGTGTATTCTATACATTATTATATTTCATACTCAATAAAAGCCCCGCAAAATGTCCTAAATATTATACTTTTTGTAATCCCACGCAAAATATTTTTACACCCCATAAATCACCCCATAAATGAGTACTTTAAGGGTATGAGAAGCATTTTAATGGAAGGCTCCGTAACTGCACATACATACTCTAGTATTTTCAGTTTTCTTTGAATTTTTTTTGCCTTTTCATATAAAAATTCATACCAAAATAACTAAATTTACGGGATAAAACAAAACAATAATACCTAATTATTTTTCACATTACTCAGAAAAAGGTTGACGACACCCGAATATCTATATTAAATATTATTTCACTTAAAGCCGGAAAGTCAGTGAACTGTATTTTCAAAGTTATGAAAATATTGTTGCGTTGAGTTTATTTGTATAAATAAACATGTTAGGTATTAGGTTGCATTTCGTTATAACAAGATGTTTGAACCTATGTTTGAACTTTGAGAAATGGCCCCTGACAACAGGCAAGGCAGGCTTATGTAGTTCGAATCACAAGTTTCTTCAATTAATTTTTCAATACTGAAAATGCATGAATAATGCGTAAAATTTAACTCCTCACGCGCCATTTTAACTTTTTGTGTCAAATTTCATGTCAAAAGTACATTTTTAGTCCTTATATTTTTAAATGTGAACCTTGCTTTTGACATGACAGTTGACCCATAGTGTTAAAATGGCGCGTGGGGAGTCTTTTTGTACGGCCTATAATGTCAGTTATATGCATTGATGTAGAAGGAATCCATACATAAAAGACAATGTTATAAATGCGAAAATGTGTATGTGTATGTACGTCTGTCGGTCTGCTCGCGCACACAATATTGCATTTGCGTTCATTTCTATATTAACCTAACCACAGTAGCCAACTCTCAGAGATCGCCAACCATTGAAACTTTCTTTGAATAATAGGTTCGGGTTGTAGTTCAAATACCTTTTTAGGGTTCCGTACCTCAAAAGTAAAAACGGAACCCTTATAGGATCACTTTGTTGTCTGTCTGTCTGTCTGTCTGTCCGTCTGTCTGTCAAGAAACCTACAGGGTACTTCCCGTTGACCTAGAATCATGAAATTTGGCAGGTAGGTAGATCTTATAGCTGACATTTGGGGAAAAATCTGAAAACCGTGAATTTAGGGTCACACAAAAAAAATTAAATTGTGGTCATGAACTAATAATTAGTATTTTCAACTTTCGAAGTGAGTGACTATATCATATGAAAGGTCTTCACCTGTACATTCTAAAACAGATTTTTATTTATTTTTTTGCATCATAGTTTTTGAATTATCGTGCAAAATGTCGAAAAAATACGACTGTAGTACGGAACCCTCATTGCGCGAGCCTGACTCGCACTTGGCCGGTTTTTTTAAAAGAATATTAGCCATGTTAAATGACTAATATTCCCCTTTCCTCTCCAACTAAGCGTCAGGCTTGTGCAAGGAGTAGGTACGACAATAGTGCAACGGGCGGGGTTTGACCGACTGGTTAAACCGTCGACCTTTCGGTTTTCAGTCCACTCCTTTACCGGTTGAGCTATTGAGCTATATACCTTGGTCATATCGTCACTGACGATCGCAAGGACGATCTTGACATGGGGCGGGAAAGGCAGGCATTGTCGGTTCGGTGCAACATGCTCGCGCGCAGATTTGCCAAATGCAGTAAGGAAGTCAAGGGGATCCTCTTAGGGCTTACTGTCAGTGTTTCTGTACCTGTCAGCTGGTACCGGTACAATAGGGCGTCCTTCAGTAGGTAGTAAAAATGTTATAGTTTATTTCACGTGACGCCGAAACTCTACGCAGGTGTCGTCAACCATTGAAATTTTCAAATTATTTGAGTAAGTACATGATGCCCCGCAACTTGACAATGTGGATTAAGGCTTTTTAAATATTCCATGAGAAATCGTTGAATTTCTGGGACTAAAAGTAAGCGGGATGCAAACTATCTCAAACTAACTACCAAATTTCAAAATCGGTTAAGCGGATCGGTCGTGAAAATCTAGGAGATAGACAGACGGGCAGAGAGACAGAGACACACTTTCACATTAATTATAATATTAGTATGGGTATGAATGGTATGCAGTATGAGCGAATTTTCAAAACTCTTCCACATTTTTTCCTCACAGAAATCCGCGTGTAGAAATTTTTAACTATAAATACATACATGTGTAAAGACCGGCTTACGCTCACTTTTTATCGGAGTATGCCCTCCGAGTAGAATGAGTATTTTAACAATAAATTATTATAATACCACCAAAACTCAAAGAGTAATCGATCTCTATAATATTTTAAGCATTACCTCTTAATAAGCACCTCATTAACTAAAACCGTGGTTTATCTCTACGCTAAGTGGTGATATATAAAATGCATCTATTGAAAACTTAATTTACGAGCGAAACTCTTATAAATGTCAGGTTTTCATTGGGTAACTGGAAATTTATGGTGACGTGCAAACGATATATTGCTTAACTAACACTTTTTTATTTACGTGACACAAGTCGAAATGGCTCGATTTAGCGTTTACGTAATTTCTAAAATGTTATTAAGAAATAAAGTAGGGAATGTGCAATAGTAAAACATGTTGTGTATTCTATACATTATTATATTTCATACTCAATAAAAGCCCCGCAAAATGTCCTAAATATTATACTTTTTGTGATCCCACGCAAAATATTTTTACACCCCATAAATCACCCCATAAATGAGTACTTTAAGGGTATGAGAAGCATTTTAATGGAAGGCTCCGTAACTGCACATACATACTCTAGTATTTTCAGTTTTCTTTGAATTTTTTTTGCCTTTTCATATAAAAATTCATACCAAAATAACTCAATTTACGGGGCAAAACAAAACAATAATACCTAATTATTTTTCACATTACTCAGAAAAAGGTTGACGACACCCGAATATCTATATTAAATATTATTTCACTTAAAGCCGGAAAGTCAGTGAACTGTATTTTCAAAGTTATGAAAATATTGTTGCGTTCAGTTTATTTGTATAAATAAACATGTTAGGTATTAGGTTGCATTTCGTTATAACAAGATGTTTGAACCTATGTTTGAACTTTGAGAAATGGCCTCTGACAACAGGCAAGGCAGGCTTATGTAGTTCGAATCACAAGTTTCTTCAATTAATTTTTCAATACTGAAAATGCATGAATAATGCGTAAAATTTAACTCCTCACGCGCCATTTTAACTTTTTGTGTTAAAATGTTAATTTTTTTTTAATTACCAAGGGAACTCTTTGATTTTTCGGGATATAAAGATTATTTCGGGATTTAATAATAGAAAAATGGTAAAACACTACCACTTTAACTTGCCAAAATTTTTCGCTATATAATTTTGTCACTTAATTTAATAATTTAATTTAATTTCATAATGAATTTACTTACTTTAATTACTCACTATGCTTTAATTTAATTTAACTTAATTTAAAATTGTTATGGACGACCCGTCTGAAATAAAATATTTTTATTTATTTTATTTAAAGTAGCCTACGTCCATCCATGTACCTACCAAATTTCATCAAAATCGTTTAAACGGGTGGGCCGTGAAAAACAAGCAGACCGACAGACGGACATACAGATTTTTGCATTTATAACATTGTATTTCATGTATGGATTCCTCCTACATCAATGCATATTATAACTGACATTATAGTCCGTACAAAAAGACTCCCCCCCACGCGCGCATTTTAACACTATGGGTCAACTGTCATGTCAAAAGCACGGTTCACATTTAAAAATATAAGGACTAAAAACGTACTTTTGACATGAAATTTGACACAAAAAGTTAAAATGGCGCGTGAGGAGTTAAATTTTACGCGTTATAAATCTATTATTATGAACAACCAGACCGGCATGCAGGTATTTAGGTAGTTATTTAAAGGCAATATAATTTTCTTGCATGCAGCTACCTCAACAGTTAGTAATACAAATAGACACCTATGATGTCTTAATAGACGCACTACGTGTGACGTTGCGTGCGTGCTGGATAGACGCGTGACGCACTTGGAAGATAAATCTATTATTATGATGCACTAGGTTGGTACGCAGGTATTATTTACCTAGGTAGTTAAAATTTAAAGGAAATACAATTTTTACGATCATTCTTTTAAAATTCAGATACATCAAGTTAGCCCTCTACTGCAATCTCACCTGGTGGTAAGTGATGATGCAAAATGGATGCGGGCTAACTTGGAAGGGGTGTGGCAGTTTTAATTAAACCCATATTACCCATATACTATAAATAAAACTTTTACAATACCATAAATAGGTCAGTATTTAATTAATTTAATAAAAATACGGAAAACGAATTAAGAGTAAATCAAAGATCCTTATCTCAGGTCGTTGACCCGAGTTCAAATATTTATAAAGAGCCCGCCGCACAAAAAGTGAAAGCCGATATATTTAAATACGTATAATTTGCCCCATTAGGCCGGCCGCAAATTGTAACTTTCCGCACGCGATCCGCCGACGCAGATCACAGGGTGAGTGCTGACCAGTGACATAACTGAACGAGGATCGCGTAAGGCTCTTTACGCACTGCTTTTAAACCGAATCCGACAAAATTCAGAAGTATAAAACTCGGATCGAATCCGGATGTTGATTTTACACTGCTTCCGTTTTGATGGATGTTGCCACCACCATACATACCACTATCCACATGACGGCTAGTATTCGGAAGCGTTCATACAATTTATTAATATTGTGGTTGGTTCTTATTGTTTCTGCTTTGACATTGTGGCATTGACATTCTCCGATCTATTCTGGTTAATTCTGTTCGTGAATAATTGGCTCAGAATTGGAGATATTCTCTACTTCGGTATCTGATCACTAGATCCAATATATTTAAATACGTATAATTTGCAACATTAGGCCGGCAGCAAATAGTAACTTTCCGCACGCGATCCGCCGACACAGATCAGTGCTGTCAGATGAGTGCTGATCAGTGACATAACTGAACGAGGATCTTGTAAAGCTCTTTTCGCACTGCTTTTAAACCAAATCCAATCCGGATCCGACAAAAAGCATAAAAGCACAAAAAGGTTTCAGACACCTCTTATTAAACATTTTAAATTAACAAATCGTTGGTGTCCATTCAAGATAATATGCAAATGTGCTGAAAATACGTAAACTAACTATCAGTAGATAATATTTACTTTAGACTTGTGCTAGAGCTAGACATAGGTATTTTGGTATAAACAATAAAGTATCAGTGACAAAAGTGTTTACGTAAATAAATAGTTAGAATGCTCCGCAATTTCTCAATTTCAGTATGCACCACAGTTTAGCGAATATTCAGTGTGGAAGTGCCTAACGCTCGAAACAAAACAACCAACATTAAACATACATACATAGATCTGATTCGTTAAAGCCTAGATATATGTATTGGGTTGAAATTGCTTTACCTACTACCAAAAGAGCACCAGCAAGTAACTCGGCATGTGTCAATATAAAATAGGCACGGGATGTTCGCGCTCCCGATCGGCCCGTGATATCACTGGGGGCCATGCCTGAAAATCAGCGCTGCAGTCGACCGACTGCAGCAATAAGCTGAGGCAGCGCCCCGTTCGGCTAAGATAGACTCTAAGCTAGTTTTAAGAAGTGGGTGCCTGGGTCTTGGGGAACCAGGGAGCATGGACACTGGTGGGCTCCTTGGTTCCCCAGGGACTACGGCACCCTACCTGTTTCTACCTATTTGTAAATTTGGCTGAATAAAAGGTTTTTATTATTATTATTATTATTATACTCCAGATATTTCCAGATATGCAACTAGCGTGGCCCCCTCAGTCCCTCTCGCTCAAGCAGAGGTACGTACTTGTGAAATATTATGCCGTCTATTTGACGTTCGCTTCAGCTATTGTAGCCTAGTATACTGCAACCCACTATTGCACAATAACTTCAAAAAACAAAACAAAAAAAATATTTCTTTAAAATACTTGAGTCAACATAACCTCATTTCACGTTGTTTGCCAAATACTCACGTATAAATACATTTTGGCAAACAAAAAAGAGTGGCCACGGTGATAAGGACAAAACATAATCATTTTGTCACGTTCTAATAAGAGCTTAAATGCATTTAGCTATCTCGCTCTAACAGTAAGTGTCACAATAGAGATACTTCTAATAGTCCTTGTTCTGAGAAACATACCTATACCAGAGATAATTTATTAATTATCTCTGCTTATACCTATGTGTACGACAGTACGAGTAGAAGCTGTGATAGCCTAGAGGTTAGGACGTCCGCCTCCTAATCGAAGGCCGGGGTTCGATCCGGGCACGCACCTCTAACTTTTCGGAATATTATAGGCTAGAATTCGAGAATCGAAACACAATAGTAAAATGTCAAAGTAAAATGGACCTAAAGATCCTTGAATTGAAATCAAAAACTCAATGCCACTGATTTTAATTTCGCAACGTTTCCGCTTGGAGCGCTGGCTCTAGATGTGTAGACAAAATTGAGTTTAAAAACAAGGCAGTTAAAATTCAGTTTACTATAACGCGGAATTGTTTTGACCCTCGAATACTACCTATCAACGTTAGTGAGACATAAAATCTCGCACTAAGCGTACAGTTCTTATGGAAGTAAAATCGCAAGTGAGTTTAATGAGTCGACCGCCGCGCGCCCGCCGCCGGGATAGGCGCGTGGTTTGTGAGTTGTGACGATCTCTAACAATACCGAAAACGTTAGTTTCTGAACTGTACGTTTGCTAGACTATGTCAGAAGGTTGTTAGTAAACTGCCTCTGCTAGAATTTCGTATTTTGTAACAATGATTGTTCAGGAAATTGACGAAATCTAAGTTCTAGGTACATAACAGGTACTTAATACAAGTTATTTGGCAGCTTAGTTAGTACCAGACTGTAGGGAGCCATTGAATTTTATGGGGGATCAAATTTAGGGTTTATTTTGTATGGGATATATTATTTCTAGAAATTTTAATTGACTGGATGATGCCTGCGACTTTGTCTGCGTGGATTTTTGTTTAAAAAATACCGTGGCAACTTTTTTAGAGAAAGAGCCTGTGAGGACCAGACCTTCGTTATTTTATAAAAGCTGAAAGTTTATCTGCTTAGCTTATTGCCCCTAACACACGTAGAAACGATCACCGACTATGAAGTTTGGATCATCGTAGTTTTGGTAGATAACATATTAATAGCCGAAGTTTACGAAGAAGGGGGCGTGGCCAGCGCATCACGCCATTCTCGCCAGCTTGAAGAGGGGAACGAAGCGTGGAAGCAGTGTTTCCATGTACACGGTAATTACCGTAGATGCACCGTAATTCAGTCCTAATCTACGGTCAAGGTAATATAGCCGTTACCTTGACCGTGTCACCGTAATACAAAAATCACGTTAAAAATTCATAATATTCTGCGTAATAAGAGTACGAATCTCAGTCACCTTAGCATATTTCGTAATAACAACATTTCTCTTGCTCTCGGTTTAAACATCAAATCTCAGCAATCTATTTTCGTCCTTATTCAAGCAATTAGGAAGGAGTCAAATGTAAAATTAATGAGATTTAACAAAATATTAATATGAATAAATCCGTTTATGAAAAAGATATTGCTATGCTAGGAGAGTCGGACTCAGAATAATATTAATAATTGATTAAAAAGCAAATTCGTGACTTTTTCTTTTAAAAATGACACGGTAATTTACACGGTATTCTTTTAGCTAATCCACCGTAATTTAATCTAGAAACACCGTAATTTTAACCCTTCAACACGGTAATTCTCGATTTACATATGGAAACACTGCGTGGAAGGCATAAAAACTCGCTCACGGACAACGTCGCTCTCTCGAGCATCTTAAGTCTATAGACTCAGTGCACATCTCTCAAATTCCTGACATTATAGGTAGTCTAGATGAAGCGCATGCAGCCTCACTGCACCTCACTAATCATATCCGCGATGCTCTAAGCGCCTGCTCCCGACAGATGCCGAACGGTTTCACCCGTCGACAGTTGCCGGACGACGCCAGAGAGCTCATCACCATCAAAAACGCTAAACGTAGAGCCCATGACGCATGTCCCAACGCCGACAACCGGAGAGAACTCTGGAGAGCCCAGAGGGAGGTAAAGGCTCGCCTTGCCGAACTCCGCGACGAACAATGGGACAGGAAGCTGAGTGAGCTCAAGCCATCGCATGTAGCCTACTACAGCCTGGCGAGAGCTCTCAAAGCCGACCCTGTCTCGGCCACTCCTCCGCTTTTACGTCCCAATCAACCGCCCGCCTTTGAAGATGTCGATAAGGCCGAATGCTTGGCCGATAGCTTAGAAGCCCAATGCTCCCCGAGCACCATCTCTGTAGACAAGTCCCATATAGAACTAGTCGAAAACAAACTAGCATCTATCTTCTCTTCCGCCCCAGGTGGCGATCCAATCCTCCCGACGAATAGCGGCGAAGTTCGTCAAATTATCAAAGAATTTCACGCCAAAAAAGCCCCAGGCCCCGACTCTATTAATAACAAAACTCTAAAGTCACTCCCCGACGTATTAATCAACCTCCTGGTTGTCATTTTCAACACCCTCATGGCGGGATGCTCCTTCCCCGACAGGTGGAAAGAAGCTACCGTTATAGGCATCCCCAAGCCAGGGAAACCTAGGAACCTCCCTACTAGCTACCGCCCCATTAGTTTGCTCAACACCCTTGGCAAGGTGTATGAGAAAGTCATCCTTAACCGACTTAGGTCCGTCGTAGAGGAGAAAAACCTCCTCAACGACGAGCAATTTGGCTTTCGAACCAGACACTCATGTGTTCATCAAGTGCACCGCCTCACGGAGCACATCCTTCTCGGTTTCAACCGATTAAAAACGAGAGGTATCCCAACGGGAGCCCTCTTCTTCGATGTAGCCAAAGCCTTCGACAAGGTGTGGCACGCCGGCTTGATCTACAAGCTTTACCATCTAGGCGTGCCCGAAAGACTCGTACGTTTACTACGAGAATTTCTCACCAATCGAACTTTCCGCTACCGTCTGGATGGAACCTTATCCTCCCCAAGACCTCTTCGAGCAGGAGTCCCTCAGGGCTCCCTGCTCTCGCCACTTTTGTACGCGCTGTACACCAGCGACATTCCCAGATCCCCTCATGTTCATATAGCCCAGTTCGCGGATGACACCGCTCTATACAGCTCCGACTTAAACTACCGGAACGTTAAAGCTCGACTCCAAAAGGCAGTCAGTAGCCTAGGCCACTGGTTCCGCCTTTGGAGGATAGAGGTTAACCCGGAGAAAAGCGCAGCAGTGCTCTTTCAAAAGTCCAAAAGGAAATCACAATACAAACTTCGACAGACTGAAATAACTCTTTACGACCGCCCCATTCCCTGGCAAACTAATACCAAGTACTTGGGTGTAACCTTTGATGACAAGATGAGCTTCGCCGCGCACATTCGTAGAGTCCGCAAGAACGCAGCGTATGTGCTCTCCCGTCTTTACCCCATGATTTGCGCAAAGAGCAAAATGTCACTTCGACATAAAGTCACGCTATACAAAACGTGCATCCGCCCAATAATGTCTTATGCCTGTGTTGCATTTGCACACCTGCCGCCCTCCTCTCTCAAACCTCTCCAAGTCCTACAGAATAAGTTTATGCGTACGGCCACTGGCTCCCCGTGGTACATGCGCAACGTGGACCTCCACAGAGACCTCCAACTCCCGACAATAGCTCATTACTTTAAACAGCTTTCCAAAAATTATTTTGAGAAAGCCATTAGACACCCCAACCCCCTAATAGTTGAGGCAGCGACTTACACCCCTGACCGAAACGACCCCCCCAGATAAAAGACGCCCTAAGCACGTCCTTAACGACCCCGACGATCAAATCATGACCGACAATGCACCCTATCTCGTAGGGCTACACAATTCAACCTCATCACAGCGTCTTCGCCGGCGAAGACGAGGTCCCCGATTTCTAACGTCACCCGGACGTGGGCTCACGCCACGGCCTCGGGGGCGTACGGACTAACCAACAAAACCGACCACTCCACCCATCCCAACGTCATCCTAAGCCGTGGTCCGAGCCTCACAGGAGGCGCCCTTAGGAGGACGTTGCCCCCCGACCTCTCGAATTATTTCTTCGAGCCCTAGGGCTCACCCCCAGGCGGAGCTTCGCGCTCGCCAACCCCCCCGGTGACGCTGTAGCGGCCAATAGGGCCTACGCAGCATAGTCAATCCGAAACAACACAAAAAAAACGTCGCTCTCTCTGTACTACCCGCACTCGCGACCGACGCACGTCTATTACTTAGTAGCTTCATTTTCTGAGACTATTTTGTTATTTTGTTATTAGAGTTAGCTTATCATTAGTGTGAAGTTTTCTTTTTGTGTTCTTTTTAAATCAAATTAGTCCAAAACGATAATAATATTGTATAAAATCTTTCGTCAAAGTATAAAGTACCTCGGCTCTCGACTTCGTCTGCGTGGTATTAGGTTTTTTAAAAATCCCGTGGAAACCCTTCCTTTTCCGGGATAAAGAGTTGTCTATGGCAATTTCTGGCACAGTTTTTATGTAGGTACAAATCTAAATTTCATACAAATCGGTTAAACGGATGGACCTTTAAGAATCCCGTGGGAACTCTTCGATTCCCCGGGATTTAATAATTTATTAAAGTTAAGATTTTGTACACCTTTGTTACCTGTTATCTGCCAAAGCCACGATGATTCAAACTTCATACCTACTTCGCTGATTGTTCCTGCCTATGCTGGGGACAATGCGCAGAGAAACTTTCAGCTTTTATAAAATAACGAAGTTTGAATCTTAGTTCATTTGATTTTTTAGCATAAAAAGCAGCCTATTTACAAACGTTTTGTTCTCCGATTGTACTGTAATATCAAAGTTTATAATGATAAGGTTCTTTAGGAGAAGGCGTGAACTAAATGTAGGTACTAATTAATTGTTGTATCAATAATTTGATTACGAGGTACGGACCTTTAGCTTAATTGGAACTATCAGTCTGATACAAGCTAACTGAATTCGTGAACGTAATTAGATATAGGTTCAGAGCCGGAGGAAAAACAAGTACTTGAGTCGGACTCGCGCACGAAGGGTTCCGTACCATCACTACCCATATTTCACTACCCATATTATAAACGCGAAAGTGTGTTTGTTTGCTGGTTTGATGGTTTATCCTTCAATCACGTCGCAACGGAGCAACAAATTGACGTGATTTTTTGCATGTTTATAGTTAGAGACGTGTAGAGTGACATAGGCTACTTTTTATCCCGGAAAATCAAAGAGTTCCCACGGGACGAAGTTGCGGGTATCAGCTAGTTATCTATAAAAACAGCAAAAAAATCACGTTGGTCGTATGGGAGCCCCCTTAAATATTTATTTTATTCTGTTTTAACCGACTTCAAAAAAAGGAGGAGGTTCTCAATTCGTCGGAATCTTTTTTTTTAGTATAATATGTTGTTATACCGGCATCAGAAATACATCATCCGTGAAAATTTCAACTGTCTAACTATCACGGTTCATGAGATACAGCCTGGTGACAGGTGGACAGACAGACGGACGGACAGTGGAGTCTTAGTGCGTAATAGGGCCTCGTTGGCACCCTTACGAACGAATCCTAAAAAACGCCTTTGCTTTTCACTGAATTCCTTATCGAAATCCCTATGGGCTCTCGGCTATTAGATAAGCTAACAGATTCGTATAGTAACTTAAGCATGATTTAACCCGCGGGTAAATGTCAGCTAATAGAATGAACGCTAATAAGACCCTTTAGCCGATCTGAGCTAATAAGCAATTATTATGTTTGAATTGAAATTCAATGGCTGGTGAATGATACGTTCCAACTGATTGTATGACTATCTATTAATTAATCTATTATTGTAGAGATCTATACTTAAAATCATAGCTCAAGTGGCGAAGCTGAAGTGGCAATGGGCGGGGCACATAGTTCGTAAAACCGATAGACGTTGGGGTCCCAAGGTGCTAGAATGGCGACCTCGCACCGAAAGACGCAGTGTTGGAAGACCCCCCACTAGGTGGACTGACGACATCAGACGAGTCGCAGGAGCCGCCGGATTCAGGCGGCGCAAGACCGTGGCGTGTGGAAGAGACCTATGTCCAGAAGTGGACGTCTATCGGTTGATGGTGATGATGATGATGATACTTAAAGGAACTAAACTAAAATGTTGATAATACGTAGGTAATACGTACCTATAACCAGTGGCGTGCAGGTCATAGAGGCATAAATGCACTGCTTACCCCAGTTGTAGTAGCTCATGGCAAATTTTACATTATGACCTGCCAGTAAACAGGTTCCTACCTAACTGCCTACCCTGGCTTCAAACCCTGTGCATGCCACTGCCTATAACTTACGTGGTGATTGCCTAGTAGTTAAACGTTAACTTCCTATTAAGAGGGTCAAAGGTTTGTTCCCGAGCATGTACCTCTAATTTTTAGGGGTTATTTGTGTTTTATGCAATTAAGTGTCTCATGCTTTAAAGATGAAGGTTACATCGTGAGGAAATCTGCATGCCTGAGAGTTCTCCATAATGTTCTCAAAAGTGCGTGTAGTCTGCATAGGTAAGTAGGTACCTACAGACAGTGGCGTGCAGCTCATAGAGGCATAAACACACTACTTACCCTCATTGTAAGAAATAAATGCTTATTTTTTCATTATAACCTGCCGTAAAATAAGTTTATACCTAAATGCATACCCTAGCTTGAACTCCTGTGCACGCCACTGCCTACAGAGCTATGATTAAATCTTAAACTATAACAATTTATAAGAGAATCACTAACACTATACATAAATAATTTTTAAACCATCACTGGTACTTGAATATGTTTTAATTTAAAACCAGCTCATCATGATCAACCCATCGCCGGGCCACTACTGAGCATCGGTCTCCTCAGAATGAGAAGTATGTAAATAAGTAGGTATATAATATACCTGCCACGCTGCCCAATGCGGATTGGCAGATTTCACCGACCTTTGAGAACATTACGGAGAACTCTCAGGCATACAGGTTTCCCCACGATGTTTTCCTTCACTGTTAAAGCAAGTGATATTTTATTGCTTAAAACCACCAGTTAAACCAGTTTGGCATTTAAAAAAAAACCGGCCAAGTGCGAGTCAGGCTCGCACACTGAGGGTTCCGTACTACAGTCGTATTTTTTCGACATTTTGCACGATAATTCAAAAACTATGATGCATAAAAATAAATAAAAATCTGTTTTAGAATGCACAGGTAAAGCCCTTTCACATGATACCCCACTTGTTATAGTTATCTTACTTCGAATATTAAAAACCTTATTATTAGTTCATGACCACAATTTTTTTTTTTTTTGTGTGATCTAACACTAAATTCACGGTTTTCAGATTTTCCCCCAAATGTCAGCTATAAGATCTACCTACCTGCCAAATTTCATGATTCTAGGTCAACGGGAAATACCCTGTCCTGTAGGTTTCTTGACAGACGGACGGACAGACAGACAAGCAGACAGACAGACAGACAACAAAGTGATCCTATAAGGGTTCCGTTTTTCCTTTTGAGGTACGGAACCCTAAAAAGATGAAAGCCCATAATTCTCTATCAATAAACAACACTTTGATTTGACACTTCCTCTACAATGGGAGAACTACAATATAATCTTCAAGTCTTAAGGCCCTAACTCAACGGGTATTGCATAAACGCTGGTTATTCCTGGTAAGCAGCTTTAGTAGACCGTTAGGAGTTGATAGGTGTGAAAATGACCGCTCTTAAATTAGCTAAGTGGCTTTATCGAGCCGCTATAAGCCGCGACAAATGGCGCCTCGGTGGTGGACACACGGCCCTAGATGTTGACCAACTTTTTTATTTGATAAATGAGCCCTTGACTGCGATTACACGAGTAGATGTGCTGCGATCTCACCTGATGTATGTCTAAGATAGACGCAGGCTAACCTTTGTAAAGTATTTTTATTAAAACTAACCCTCTAACAAATAAATCTGGAATAGCGGTGGTATAGTTATACTCTGTTTTGTCTTTTTCCTTCAAATGTCAAATTACTGATGACAGAGAAAGACAAAACAGAGTATAACTATTCCACCGCTATTCCAGGTTTATTTGTTAGAGGGTAAGGTTTTAAAAACCGGCTATAAAACCGATTAGAGATCTAACCGAAGTCTCTAATCGGTTTTCTACTTAGTCTACAGTCTACAAAGTCGACAGATCGCCGTTCAGGCGGCGCAAGATCGCGGCATATGTAGGTCCCGACAAGAGAGTAGAGACCAATATCCAGCAGTGGACGTCTATCTAGCGGTGTTATATTTGTGAGTGTTTGTGTTTTTTTTATTAAGATACAAATTACCCCTTGACTGCAATCTCACCTGATGTTAAGTGATGATAGAGTCTAAGACGGAAACAAGCTAACCTGAAAGGAGTATGCCAGTTTTTATTAAACCCATGCCCCTTTGGTTTCTACGCGGCATCGTACCGCAATGCCAAATCGCTTGGCGGCACGGCTTTTCCGGTGGGATAGTAACTAGCCACGGCCGAAGCCTCCCACCAGACCAGACCAGAAATTTATAAATTATTAAATTCCAAACCCCTGCCAGGAATTGAACCCAGGACCTCCCACTAATAAGACCACAGTGCTTACCACTGCACCAGGGAGGGAGGTGTTTCAGGTTCTATAGTGCCGTGTGTATATAACACATTTACATAATATACAAGCATCTATCACATTTTCCACCAACTATACATTACTAGGGCTCAAACCGCAGGCTGTTTCGGTTCAGGGGACCTGATTAGTTTCATACATAAAACATTAGCTCAATCTGAATAGCATCCTACGTAACCATGTTCCTGACTATAAAGTATGTCCTCACAGAGTGGGTGTCTCACGATGCGCTGAGTTATTAGGGATCTATTATGTTAAGCCGATTTATTGCATTTACTTGTGGAGACGTTTATTGTGATCTAGATGATGCCCGCGACTTCGTCCGCGTGGATTTAAGTTTTTAAAAATCCCATGGGAACTCTTTTATTTTCCGGGATCAAAAGTAGCCTATGTCCTTTCCCGGGATGGAAATTCCAACCACCAAATTTCATGAAAATCGGTTGGACGTGAAAAGCTAGCAGGCACACAGACAGACGCACTTTCGCATTTACAATATTAACTAGCTTATGCTCGCGACTTCGTGTGAACTACACAAATTTCAAACCCCTATTTCACGCCCTTAGGGGTTGAATTTTTAAAAAAACCTTTCTTAGCGGATGCCTACGTCATAATAGCTATCTGCATGCTAAATTTCAGCCCGATCCGTCCAGTAGTTTGAGCTGTGCGTTGATAGATCAATCAGTCAACCAATCCTTTTATATATTTAGATTTAGATTTATTACCTAATATTCTATATCAATGGTTTTATCGGAATAAAGCTTGTTCTTCCTTGTGTTACGTATATGATGGACTCCTGCAGACTCAGAGTAACGTCCTTATACTTACTTCTATCCAATTCCTGTCATTTCCCTAGCTTTGTTGAGATAGGTACGTGGAAAAGATGGACACGGGGCGGTCCGTCGCTCACGGTGTGGTCCTCGGGTTGGTTGGCGTGCTTTGGTTCCGGCATGCCTCTGACGGTGTTTGGGGACACGTAGTGCCCCAATGGTGGGTCTGCTGCGGCGGACATCCGCTGGCGGAGTAACGAGGCGTTGTTGGTCCCTTGTGCTCCGTCGTTAGTGGTGGGGTCGAACTTCGTGAGGTTTTTAGTCGGTAGGAGTCCGACATAATCACTGTGCAGGTGTTAAACACCCCGTGACCGCTGAGGGCCTGCGTTAGCCACCGGTCTACCTCTCCATACTTCCTCTTGTGCCACTTTTTTAGGTCTGTAACCAGTTCCCTTGTCCAGGTGCCCTTACCTAATCCTGTCCATTCGCTTTCCCACTCCGTCAGGGTATTCTCCCGAACTTCTGCAGGTGTCTGTTCCCTGCTTTCAAATAGCTTCGCCCGCTCCTTGGCCAGCTTGGCTATAGGGACCAGCCCTGCTATTACCAAAGCACCGAGCGAAGACTGCTACTTCTGCGGAGAGGAAGATACCCCGAGACACGCAATTTTTGAATGTCCTGGTTGTGCCGATCTAATGTCAAAAGCGCTAGGATCGACAGACGCGGAGGGTGTGAATGCCCACAACCTTGTAGCGCGCATGCTGTCGAGCGAGGACGCCTGGCAACGATATAGCCAAATGCTGCGGGCTATAATGATAAGAAGAGAAGAGCGGGAAAAAGAAGAAAAGAAGAAGTTAGAAATTTAGGAGGTCAGCACGAAGTAATGCTTACGCAGTTCCGTGCTCACCTTGGTAGACATGGGGAGGTTATTTTAGTCCGTGCGAGTCGGACACACCCTGCCAGCAGGCAGAAGTCCGTAGGGATTTTTTCCTCCCCCGAAGAAAAAAAAAAAAAAAAAAAAATAATAATCACTGTGCACCCCCTTGGCCGGTGGTATCCCTGATAGATTTTCCTCACGAGAAAAAAAAGGTAGTACCTAAAAGCTTTCTCAAAGTGACAACTCGTCAAACTAAATAATATTCGCAGAACACTCGACCAATATCACTTTTCAGCTGTTAGTAATAAGGAACACGTCAGCTAATGCCTGACAGTTCCTCGAACCTAGTACACCACTTATACTCTCGATTAGCGACTGACGATGACAGATGATCAGAGACTTCTGCAAACATCGATGATGCTATCGATCGATATCGATTTTATGTTAATGATTTATCTATGGTCATTATTGTAGTTTGCTGATCTTATTGTAATTTAAAATCGTGATAGTATAGTGGTAGACGTCCGCCTCCTATTGGGGAGGTCGGGGGTTCGATCCCCGGCACGCTTCTAGTTTCGGAATTATATCACTTGCTATAGCGGTGAAGGAAACGTCGTGAGGAAATTGCATACCTGAGTGTTCTCTAGGCAAGCGCGCTCCATCTTAGGCTGCATCATCACTTGCCATCGTCTGCCCCCCGATTGTGTAAGAAAAACGGATTCATCGTTATCGTAGGTAATCGTCAAAAAATTCTGCCCTTTGATTGGTTGATTCGCTGTTTACGTTTTTTCACAGCCAATCAAAGGGCAGAATTTGTTGAAGGTTACGATAACGGTGAAAACGTTATTCTTACACAATTTGGAGGCTGATTGCAGCCAAACGCTAGTCTATAAATTAAAAAAAACCTAGCTGTATCATAAATACCTTGATTACGCCATCGCAGAGGAGCTCAACTATAAATCTTCATTATTTTTCATTCTTCGCGTAAAGAGTACTTATGTCGCTTAGGAATGGTGTTATTTAGCACAACAGATACGATATATGCGCCGGCGCTAAAATAAACCTAATATAGGTGCTAGGAGTAGGTAGGTACGACAATAGTGCAACGGGCGGGGTTTGAACCGTCGACCTTTCGGTTCTCAGTCCACTCCTTTACCTGTTGAGCTATTGAGGCTCTATAAGGCTTATCTGTACTCTATACTATTATATAAAGAGGTAATGTCGTTAAGTTTGTTTGTAGGGGGTAATCTTTGGAACTACTGAACCGATTTAAAAAATTCTTTTACCAGTAGAAAGCTACATTATTCTTGAGTGACATAGGCTATACGGGATCTTTAAAAACCTAAATCTACGCGGGCGAAGCCGCGGGGATCCGCTAGTAAATAAATAAGTACCTAACAAAGTTGCGGTCTCGTATCCTATTTATACAATCAACTTTAATATCACACAGCATAATAACTTGTTTAGATGATCCATGCGGTGCAGTATCTGCACATCAAATGCTAATAATGCAGTAAACGCGACCAATAAATTGCACAAATCAGCAGTAGAGTGCAGACAAGAGCGCCGACTCGCGCAGAAATAAACTAGACCGAAATAGATCAACTCAAGCGAGACGCCTCGCACTTGCTCGCTCGCTTAATTACTATTGTCGCTTACATTACATATTTGGACTGTTTGAGAAAGACCGACTTTGAATGACTGAATGTATTACTGCTATGGAACTCTCTCCCCTTGGATATCAAACAGTCTCAATCACTATCAATTTTTAAAACAAAATTGAAGCTATTTTATTTATCCTCCATTTGATGTGTTTATTTATTTTTACTTTTTATTCCACTTATCTGTCGTCTATTCCTCTCTTATTTACTGTTGTATTTTCATTTTTATATATATACATACGTATATTATGTGTATTTACTTTATTTAATTAGTACACCCCTTCCGCTTTCTTTAATTTTTATAATATCCTCTACCCAGGTTGCCTGGAAGAGATCGCTATTTTAGCGATAAGGCCGCCTATTGTACATGCTGTATTTGTTATATGTCTATTGTTTTTGTTTTGGTGTACAATAAAGCATATTTTACTTTTACTTTACTTATTATAAATCTATTGACAGGTTTAAAAAGTCTTACTTTTCTAAAAAATCGAACTTTTTTAGTCACTTTCGATTATGGCGCACAAAATGGCGTTAGTACTTGGTGGAAGTCCTTGAAGCATAAGGACATCCGTATAGCAAAACTAGCTTATGCTCGTAACTTCGTCTGCGTGGACTACACAAATTTCAAACCCCTATTTTAGCCTCTTAGGGTTGAATTTTCAAAAAATCTTTTCTTTAAGGGACGTCTTAAATTATAATATTTATTTATATAACTATTATAATTTAAGACCACGGCTAAAAATTAAATTATAATTAAAATTAAATTATATCTTAAATTATAATAGTTATTTATACACCTATTATAATTTAAGACCACGGCTTAGGAGATCAGTACCTTGCAGCATCAGTTTGAAGAGTTGGGACTTGGAATTGAAAAACTCCGAATTTACAAATACCATTTCACCAGGAATAATTCCTGAATCTCTATGGTTTAGTAGTAGTATCATGCATCATCAGGTTTGAAGTGTTCGGACTTGGAGTGTAATCATCGTGATGCCGTTGATTGATACCTAAAGTATCTATTCACCATCAGAAATGCCCGAATCCCCACAGCTTAGGAGTTCAGTACCTTGCAGCATCAGGACTGAGGAGTTGGAAAAAATTACATTTTACAACATAAAAAACAGCTGAATTGAGAACCATCTCCTTTTTGGAAGTCGGTCAAAAAGAAGTTTGGGCATAAAGTCGTTTCCACGTGCCAATACTTATTAGGTATTACAAAAGAACATTGCGTTTTGGATGCCGATGTCACCCTAACCAACAATAAACTCAAACAAAATCAGATAATACAAGTAATCAAAGCCGATTAAGATGTACGTGGGAGCAGAGAAAGCGATAAAGCATTGGCAACACAGTCACAAACGGAAAACGATGTGATTAAGCCGAACAATACAAGTTAAACGCTCAGTGAACATGGAATAATTGAAGAGTCGAATCGTCTTTTGTTTTATTGTCTGATTAAAAAGCGAGCGTGTAATTGGCCGGCGTCTTCTTTATACCGATTTTGTTTGTTGTATGTTTTGTTCAACGTTTAATTTTATGTATGTCATAGTGTTTATTGCATTGTGTAAATTGCTGTGTTCCAAATTAGGTTTAATATTTTTTATTGAAGAGGTAGATTGTGTTTCGTTTTCTCGATGCCTTCTTTATAATTTATTTTGATATACTTTTATGCACCTAGGTAGTTGAAATGTTTAGTTCAAAGTTTAATAATTCCATTATTCTATTGTACCTATTGTGTAAATTATTGTTATGCTCTAAATTTTATTTCATTTTTGTTATGCATTAGTAAATGTTATTAAGATCTACATGTTAATTTAAATTGATTTTTATTCTCATTAATACATTAAGATTTTATTTGCGTACTACTTAACTACTTTTATTTATATCTAAATACGGAATTCAATTTTGGTCTTCATTTCTGATGATGCAAAATAAAAGTAATTTTTTTAAATACCACACAGTAGATACATACCTACTTGTTAATATTGTACCTTAGTTTCAAATACATAATGGCACCTTGGTAATATTTTATTGTATTATACTCATCTAAACTAATCATGCTTTAGTATATCCACTTTCATCCTGAGAAATGCTCAGTGACTAAAGTCAATTTCCATTGACTCATAAACATTTTAACTCGTCCATGATTGTTCAGATAATACTGTGGGTAATACAGAGCTAAGCTAAGATTTGCTTTAACAAACCTCGCCTACGGCAGAAGAAGCTTTGTGCCACACTCCAACGTTAAATTTACGAGAATTCTAAAGGTAGCTTCACACTAGAGAAGTCTTATTGCGTATCTTATAAGAGACCGTTTGTCAAAAAACAAAAATGGTTTTAATTGATCATATATCACGCTTTTAAAGAAAACATTAAGATCAGTAATGCCTTAAAAATTCTTATTATGTGAAGAAGCTCCTACAATAGTAGCAGGGATAAAGGGTTGTAATTCAGGTACATTATATGACAGAGCTTAATGCTCTTTGTAATGAGCAATAATTTAGTCAAATCTGGATTTTCTTAAGCCCCAATTTATAAATCTTCGAGATTATTTTATTATTAGATAGGTCAGTCAGTCAGTCAGCTTTCCTTTTGTATGCTTAGATCAATCAGGTATCAAATTCTAAACTTTCTATTACAAGAGCTGACTTCACTGTTTAATTAATTTTTTTTAAAGAATATTAGCCATATTAAATGACTACTATTCCCCTTTCCTCTCCAATTAAGCGTCAGGCTTGTGCTAGGAGTGGGTACGACAATAGTGCAACGGGCGGGATTTGAACCGTCGACCTTTCGGTTTTCAGTCCACTCCTATACCGGTTGAGCTATTGAGGCTCTATTGTCGTCAAATTGTCATTATAGATTAATTTTGTATTTATTTGTAATTATAGATTCAATTCCATAAATCAAAGATTTCAAATCAAAGAAATTATAGAAATATGATGGCATTAAAAGAAAGATATACAAAACAACCGGAAAAATTTCACAGCAACACCCAAATCAGCTAAGCACATTAAATTAAGCGTTCAAAACAGCATCGAAGCGTGAAATCAATCTTGCATAAACAAACCTATCCAATTATACAACGTGTCAAATTGTAGATAGCTTAATGATTCAATTTAGCATGGTCTGAGACCACACGCACGAAGGCGCGTCCGCCGTCCGCCCGCGCACTGTTCTATGCTTGGAGTCTGTGCCGACGACGACGCGTGGGCCGAGAGTACTACCTCGCGGCACTCCACCGGTAGCGGCGCCTTTTATGACTCACGTATGTTGGTTTACATTATCCGAGATAAAAAATATGCAAAAGTAAAAAGTACAATCTCAACTGTCAAGAGGCGTACTACTGAAATCAGTGGCTCTACCGCGGTTGTTTGACAGCTACAATGTCACGATCGCAATCATCTCTGATTGGTTAATGCTCGCTCACTATTGGCCACAATGCATTGTTGCAACAAGAATCGCACAAATTCAGCCAATCAGAACAATTGAGATTGTAATAATGATTGATGCAGGTTTTAGACAATCGCCCTGCTGTTTGCACTATTGTCATACCTAGCTTTTATAGGGTTCCATACCTCAAAAAGAAAAAGAAACCCTTGTCACTTCGTTGTCTGTCTGTCTGTCTGTCCGTCTGTCGTGTCTGTCAAGAAAACCTGTAGGGTACTTCCCATTGATCTAGAATCATGAAATTTGACAGGTAGCGGTCTTATAGCACAAGTAAAGAAAAAAATTTGAAAATCGGCATAACAAAACAGCATGAAAAAAATTATAAATGTGTTCATGAACAAATAATAATTAGTATTTTCAATTTTCAAAGTAACATAACTATATATACCAAGTGGGGTATCATATTATAAAAGGGCTTCACCTATATATTCTAAAATAGGTTTTCTTAAATGCATTATCGTTTTTGATTTATCACGCAAAATGTCGAAAAAAAATCCCGAGTACGGAACCCTCGGAACGGAAGCCGGATGGAAACGAGGAAGCAAATCGCTTGTACGGGTCCGTGGGATTTCGGTTATGCAGGGATGCAGACCTTGACGAAGCCTCGCAGTTCGATTGTAAAATACCAGTCCTTCGGTAATGGTAGTTCGCGAAGTTGGGTGGAATTAAATGAATTTATGTATTTTGATGTAGGACAACTTGTACTGGTAACTGGCTACCTAATATCTAGGCACTGTTTCTATCACCTTTTCCGCATTACCAAAGGTTACTCAAATACCTCTAGGTATCAACATCGAAATATACATAATCTTTCGCATTTATACGAACTACCTAAAGAGCCTCCCACTGAATGAATCAGTATACTTAAATATACAAAACCAACCAAAAAAAGATGTAATTGAGTGTAAGAAGTCGATGTTTTTCACCACAAGAACACGTTTAAATCTCGTTTTTATTGTTTTTATATGAGCGATCTTATCAAACGCCTCCAATAAAACTACGAGATCATTCGTGTAGTAAATTTAATAGTGTGACATCATTTACTTTGTGAAACACTAAATTCTTAAGTGTTGACCGCAAACAAGGGACCATTAGGTTTTATGTGTTTTGATATTTTATTGTACGATTTCATGTTTTATACATTGGACTCAATACAATTCGTATTTACCGTAACCTCTTTTAGTTTGAGAGACGGTGGGTGTTTTGTAATTCAACTAATACATATCTAATTAAGGCTATGTTACTGACACTAAACCCTTGCCCTTGTTGGATGCTCTTAAACTTGCTGGTTTAAAAAAAAATTATAGTAAGTAAACAAGCAGGTAGGTCATCTGATTACTGCAGCTAATTTAAACATTTTGTAACATTAGGTGTCACCAATGCGTTGCCGGCTAATGAAGACTTTGTTTATCCACCCTTGAAATAGCCTAGAAACACACCAAAATGAAACTGGTTCTACAATTTACAAGTACGTGGCAAAAAAGATCTAGCATAGCAGGTGGTAGTAGAGTACCAATCATTCAGGTGCTGCTCTGATATTATTTACAAACTGGTAGGCATTAATAATATTTGAAATGTTATGGTAACAAGAATTAGGCAAGAACATCGTTGTCGTCCCATGCCAGCTAAATGGTGGTTCATGCATAAATAGCCTATCTACCTATATAGCTATTATAAAATGAAGTTAAAAGGAAAACTTTCACACCTAAGTAAGCTTTACAAGTTATCGAGTATCTAATATTCGGCCAACGTACCTATAACAGCTCCACCTACTTGGAGTGGTATAAATTTCATTGAAAATTACTTGATAAAGTTGTTAGTTGTGTAAAACAACTGGTTGTACGGGCAACTACGGAACCTTACACTGCACATGGCTCAACAATCACTTGACCGGTTTTCAATTAAACAGGCCACATACTAATTCTTCGCGAAAAATCACGCCTGTCTCCTAGACTATTTAATATTGACCCAACCTCATCTATCAGGGTGGTCGTAAAGTAAAGTAATGTTCCTGAAACAATTTAAAAATGCTGAATTTACTGCACTCGTTGGTTATCTAAACAGTAAATGATGGTCGCTCTAAAAGGATACATAAATTAAATTTATTCAACAGCAAAGATCTAATGTTGTTCGCCATAAACTTGATATCTTATTCCGATTCATAAATAGCTGGATCTCCTTCGTGTTCTAAAATGTTTTAGAGCTTTTCTAATGATTTTGTTTATAGTTCGACGACGTTATGACAAGTGATTGTATCTGAGAAACCATTTTTATACCACGAGTCACGACACAATGAGTTTGACAAAATATTGTTTCTTTAAAATAGACTAAATAAACAAGGTAGAAAATAAGACTTTTTTTATAAAAATGGTGAGCAAACGTGCAGGCGGGTCGCCTGATGTTAAGTGATTACCGCCGCCCATGAACATTTGCAGTACCAGAGGAACCACCAATGCGTTGCCGGCCTTTCAGGAATTTGTTTGTCCGCCCCTTGAATAATCCCATGTCGTAATCTAATGGGAACACCGCCGAAGGGAGTTGATTCCACAGTTTGCATGTGCGTGGGAAAAAAGGATCTGGCACAACGGGTGGTCGAAGTGCTCCAGAAACCCAGGAGGTGAGGGTGGAATTGTTTGCGGTGGCGTGCGGTGCGGTTGTAGAAAAAGGAGGGTGGAATGAAATCAAACAACTCTTCGGAACACTCTCCATTATAGAGGCGATAGAACACGCAAAGAGAGCTTACGTCTCTGCGGTGTTCCAAGCTTTCCCTTTTTACGCAAAGTGGGGGGAGGGGGCCTTCGAACCGGCACTAAAATTAGCCATTTCATTTTGTATGGCACACCTCTTCCAGCGTACAAGCATATTAATTATGTCTATTTCAGTGAGCTCGAACAATTTAGGGGAAAATGAAGACAATAGTACAATGTTCGCAAATGAGTCAAACGTCCAACCAACGCATTTGACTGACTATTTTCGGTCTAAATAGTCTTTAAGCAAATTGATATCATCATTAAGCGCAATATAATCGGTAGTAAAGTAAGCGATACAATAGAAAACAAACTAAGTGGGCTTTTAAATGGCTCTTTAAATGTATCAAAAGATTTAGCTGAACTAAACATGGGGACGACAAAATATGTTACCAGTTGGACAACCTCCTTATATGATAGTGGTTCAAAATAGCATACTTGTGTATTCAATATTAGGTAGTTACTAGTTCATCATCATCATCATGATCAACCCATCGTCGGCTCACTACACAGCACGGGTCTCCTCTCAGAGTGAGAAGGGTTTGGCCATAGTCTAACATGCTGGCCATGTGCGGATTGGTAGACTTCACACACCTTTGAGAACATTATGGAGAACTCTCAGGTATGCAGGATTCCTCACGATGTTTTCCTTCACCGTCCAAGCAAGTGACATTTAATTACTTAAAACGCACATAACTCTGAAAAGTTAGAGGTGCGTGCCGGGAATCGAACTCCCGACCTCCGATTAGAACGCGGACGTCCTAACCACTAGGCTATCACAGCTGTTACCTTTTGTTTAATCTTAGTAGGTATACAAAAGGAAAGCTGACTGACTGACTGATCTATCAACGCACAACGCACAGCGTTGACGCGTGCGTTATGCGTTGATAGATCAGTCAGTCAGTCAATCCTTTTATATATATTTAAGATTATTTACCAAGTTTAAAAAACAAAAATTTAGTGGAAAAGATCTTACATACCCAAGTATCATAATGCAAACAATATTACATACAATTTCCAATGCCGTTCGTGTTTACTTCACAGAAACCCATGCAATATTAAGATTCATTTCAACACATTGTTTTCTTATCGGATTAGCTCAAAACGGCACTCTATTCCTTATACAGATTATACCTTACATAGATTATAATATTATTATTATTTATGTACTTAAATATAAATATGTAGTACGAATTATTATTTATCCACCTACAAGATCATGCTGCGACTTTGTCCAGGCGAATTTAGTTTAGTATTTCGATAGAGTTTATTGTGGGCTCTTCTCAGACCAGGTACGTTTGGAACCCTCATAGCTTTAGTTTTAACCACTACATCATATTACAAATTTAGCAATATTGACCATCAGAAAGTGTATACAATAATAGGTACCCAATCTGAATAAATGGTTTGAGTTTGAGTTTGATACTCAAAATCCATCAATGTTGCGGTTTTACGACCTAGTAGGTGCACCTTTTGACCATGTTCACGCTAAAAATGTTCATAGTGAAAGCTCAGTACCCGTACTACAAGATTTTACGTCTCACCAAACCAAACCAAATTCGAGAGTCGAAATACTTCCGCGTTACAGTAAACTGGATCTTAATTGCCTTGTTTTAAAGCTCAAGTTTGTCTACACTTCTACAGCCAGCGCTCCAAGCGGAAACATTGCGAAATTAAAATCAGTGGCATTGAATATCTGACTTCAATTCAAGGCTGTTTAGGTCCATTTTACTGTAACGCGGAAGTATTTCGACTCTCGAATTTGGTTTGGTTTGGCGAGACGTAAAATCTTGTACTACGGGTACAGATACTTATCGCCTTAAAGTACTGCAAAATTCGGGAATTCTACATCTGTGTGGAAAAAACGTTATTAAGTATGTACCTATCTTTTTGAATGAAACACCGTCCACGAAAAAGCTCTAAATAACTTAATAATAATTAATGTCATTAACAAAGATACTCCACAAATCCGTGTTAACACTAAAGTTAGTATTTTATTGCTTAATTTAATCTGTCGCCGTGTTTACATCGAACACCATTGAAGAGTCGTAAAATGCTTTACTTCTTTTTACGCGCGTTTTATCGCGAGTTATCGCGCGTGGTTGAATGTGGCTGGAATTTTGCGGGACTTCCTTCATGTTACTGAATGGTTTTGTAATGTAAAGCGATTGTGGAGTCGTAGCATAATACTGTCGTTTAGATATCGCGCACAATGCGTGGTTTTTTTAAATCAAAAGAATATAATATTTAGATGTTCCAATCAAAACCTTTATGTAGTGAAAACTACTTTTTTTTAAAATTCAGATACAAGTTAGCCCTTGACTGCAATCTCACCTGGTGGTAAGTGATGATGCAGTCTAAGATGATAGCGGGATGATGATCCCTTAACAAATTTAAAATTGACGTCAAAGATCATTACCTATCTCTTTGCTATCATCAGTAACGGCATAGTTTATTATTTAAATCTATATGTGTATATATATCTATGTAGTCTTATGTATGTCTATTATACTTTATTTGTATGTATTAGTGTATTAACAATATGTACTTTATATTCTTATTATATGGTTTAGTTTATTTAGCTATTGGTATTTAGGTTTATTTTACACCACCTCCCATTGTCCATTTGTTCGTTTTTTCCCTAGCGTTAAGGTTGTCTGGAAGAGATCGCTATTTAGCGATAAGACCGCCTTTTTGTACCTACTTATTAAGATTTCTTTTTGTAACCTGTCATTTGTGTTTCTGTGGTGCAATAAAGTATATACATACATACATACATAGCGGGCTAACCTGGAAGGGGTATGGCAGTTTTTATTAAACCCATACCCCTTTGGTTTCTACACGGCATCGTACCGGAACGCTAAATCACTTGGCGGCACGGCTTTGCCGGTAGGGTGGTAACTAGCCACGGCCGAAGCCTCCCACCAGACCAGACCAGAAATTGAGAAATTATTAAATTCCAAACCCCTGCCAGGAATCGAACCCGGGACCTCCCACTATTAAGGCCACAGCGCTTACCACTGCGCCAGGGAGGTCGTCAAACCTATTCTTCTTATTGAAACGTCATCTCGCTACGGAGGGCGCTGAGTAATTTTGACGGTTTTGACCGCATAAGAGTTTAAACTGTAAATGGCATGTTTTCGACGGGCATATTATTAATACCTATGTATATTATTATGTTTCGCAATACGTGGCAATACCGAGAAGATATTTGTTTTTGATTACTTAGGTCTATAATTACACAGCAATATTATGTTGGTACAGTATCTGTATGTATCTACCAGTTCCATTCCTTTGATTGTGAAGGTTCAAGAAACCTGTGTCTAGCTGTGTCTAGCTGTGTCTAGCTGTGGACGTCATTAGTTGAGACGAAGGAAGTCTTAGGACGAAGTCGAATTATCTCATAACTAGAGACCGGATTATATGCATTTGCATATTCGCATATGCATTTGCATATTATAGCCATTCTCAGCGGTAATAGCATATTTTACCTAAGATCTAGTTATGATGTATATTATCGGTACATTTACAATATTTTTCACTCACCCTGCGTTCCGAAATGCAACCAAATTTAATAAAAGTCACAAAATTCACAAAATATAAGGGCGCTATTGAGTAATAATTGTGACTTTTTACTGCATTTCGGAACGCAGTCAGTAGCCGCGCGCGTCTTTTTGTTTTGAAGAAAAGCTTGAAAATATATTGAACAATAACCCAGGTTTTCAAAGTTTGTGTCAAATTGATAGTTTCATTAATGGGACGGCAGAACTTTTGCCAGAAACTATAAGTGCTAAGCACCCAAGTTCAAATGTGGAGCGAACCTTTTCCACTTACAAAAATATTGTAAATGATCGTAGACACAATCTTACCACTGAAAATTTAGAAAAATATTTGATTGCTTACGTTTACAAAAATTTTAAATAATTTTAATGTCATAATATAATGTTACTGTACCTATTATCGCCTATCAAAAAATGATTAACTAATTGTATGCTGATTTTGAAGTAAAAAATTCTTACTTTTCTCTTTTTTTTGGAATTCCTAAAATTTATCATTTAACTTTGCATATTTCGTGCATATTTCAAGCATTTTTCATGCATATTTGCATGCATATAACAAGCTTTTCATCTTGCATATAATCCGGTCTCTACTCATAACAGTTGAGTGAGTTCTTCTCCTCGGAGTCAAAAAACAATTAATTTCCGACGGGCGTTTTTTCCGCGTTCAACAAGAACAACAGATTGGAACTGGCAGACATGTTTACGACTCGTCCGACTGATTTACGACACAAGGGAAATGTCCGACTTAGGGTTCCGTAGACCTAGCCTAAAAGGAAATGTCAATAATAGGTAGGAACTACCTACTTGATTGGGAGTAAAGCTAAAACCGATTTTACGGAACTAAAAGATTTTATATGCAGTTTTCTTCTTTTACGACTTATTCTGAACTGTTTGGGGATTTTGAGTTATATTTTGCCCAGATGGCCGATAGGTAAAACAAAATTGGTTGGTTGGTTGGTTGGCCCTAGTTAGTAGGACGTCCGCCTTATAATTGGAGGTCGGGGGTTCGATCCCGGGCATGAACCTCTAACTTTCGGAGCTATGTGCGTTTTAATTAATTAAATATCACTTGCTTTAACGGTGAAGGAAAACATCGTGAGGAAACCTGCATACCTGAGAGTTCTCCATAATGTTCTCGAAGGTGTGTGAAGTCTACCAAACCGCACATGGCCAGCGTAGTAAACTATGGCCAAAACCCGTCTCACTCTGAGAGGAGACCCGTTCTCAGTAGTGAGCCGGCACCCGGCTATGGGTTGATCATGGTGATGATGATAATGATGAATCCAAAATAGGCAATGCAAACCAAAGACTATAGGTGGACTTGTACAGGGTTGGTCCAACTAGTTCTAGATAGTACGACAGGTCGAGATAACAATCGGGGAGGGAACACCCCGCACATCCCCCGCGCTAACCCTGTGCGGGCGAGCGCGGATGACCTGCGGGTGTGCGGGGTGTCCCCCCGCCTCATACCCCGATTGCCATCTCAACCTGTTGCGAACTATAGATAGGAACATATATGAGCATCATTTCGCAAAAGTTTTACCACACCTACAGGATAAGATTAAGAAAGCTTAAATTCCAAGTTTAAACTTTTGTTAACCTACGGAACCTCTCACAGCGTAACCGTGAACGTACTTGGCAACCTTTTTTAATACATAGCCCGCTACTAACTTATGTTAGTACTGTTTTATAGCCCTTTAGCGACGCTTGGGACTTTAATGTGGGAAAGCTGAAATGAAGCTGCCCTATACCCAGCTGAGTTTGTTGTGGGCTCTTCTCAGACCTGGGCGCGTTTGGAGCCCTCGTAGATTTAGTTTTAATAGTTTTAAGTTTGCGTAATAATTATCACCACTATATTTTACAAATCCAACAACTGACATTCGAAAAGAGTAATTTATTACCTATTTTGAATAAATCATTTGACTTTGACTTTGATCGCACACTAAGCGCAACGCATACAACCAGAGCCGAGGCGCGTCGCCTCAACATCATCATGATGATCAACCCATCGCAGGCTCACTACAGACTACATAGCACGGCTCCTCTTAGAATGAGAAGGGGTTTGGCCATAGTCTACCACGCTGGCCAAGTGCGAATTGGCATACTTTACACACTTTTGAGAACATTATGGAGAACTCGCAGGCGTGCAGGTTTCTTACTTAAAACACACATAACTCCGAAAAGTTCGAGGTGCGTGCCCAGGATCGAACCCCCGGCCTCCCGCTTTTTAACAGCAGCGCGTAGCCTACTTGATAGCAACTCAAACTGTACCAACCTTGTTCACTGAATTTGTATTTGTATTTGTATTTGTATTTGTTTTTGTTTTTGTATTTGTATTTGTATTTGTATTTGTATTTGTATTTGTATTTGTATTTGTATTTGTATTTGTATTTGTATTTGTATTTGTATTTGTATTTGTATTTGTATTTGTATTTGTATTTGTATTTGTATTTGTATTTGTATTTGTATTTGTATTTGTATTTGTATTTGTATTGTATTGTATTTGTATTTGTATTTGTATTTGTATTTGTATTTGTATTTGTATTTGTATTTGTATTTGTATTTGTATTTGTATTTGTATTTGTATTTGTATTTGTATTTGTATTTGTATTTGTATTTGTATTTGTATTTGTATTTGTATTTGTATTTGTATTTGTATTTGTATTTGTATTTGTATTTGTATTTGTATTTGTATTTGTATTTGTATTTGTATTTGTATTTGTATTTGTATTTGTATTTGTATTTGTATTTGTATTTGTATTTGTATTTATTTCGATTTGGACTCATTACAAGCGCTTACGAAAGTCAGATCGGCATAGAACAATACAATAATAAAATGATTGTACAAAATATGTCATATTATAATCTAGATAATACTAGTTAAAGATAACATAAAAATTATTAAGTTACTCAAGCACCTATCAATCAATCTAACTAACATAGGACGCTCTCTCTCGTACAATAGTATAGAAGTGAAAAGGATGCTCTATGATTATGATGGTATGACTAACCCTAAAGGGTGTGTTTGCAGTGCAAAAAAACCACCTCGATCCGTTGCTCCATTGCGGCATGATTGAAGGACAAACCAACAAACAAATACCTACATTTTCGCATTTATAATATGAGTGGGTTAGTGATAAGTATTATCTATTATTTGCAATAAACTTATACTTACATTAAAAAAAGACTTTACCTACCTAATAGTTGTTTTGTAAAAAATTTGAAATATTAAAAACAAGGAAAAGTATTTATAAATTATTAAAATTTTCTTACCTAATTGTTAATTCTTGTAAGCGGGTATTTTATATGTATCCGTCGATTTTATGCTTTCTGCTTTATCGGTTTTTATTTTACGACCTTCTCCACTTAAACGACCATTTAATAACTTAATAGAGCTTTAAATTTTATGATTATTATCTATGTTATTTTTCATATAATTTTGATTAATTTTAAAGATAGGTAAACATAAACATTTAACGATCTTACTAAATTAATATTAATTTCAATGTTTTTTATGAGTTTTTTTTTTTACTGAGATACAAGTTAGTCCCTTACTGCAATCTCATCTTCTATGTATAAATAAAAGGAAAACTGACTGACTGACTGATCTATCAACGCACAGCTCAAACCACTGGACGGATCGGGCTGAAATTTGGCATGCAAATAGCTATTATGACAAGGATTGCATTGCGATGCGATACAGTGCAATGTGTTGCGTTGCGTTGCGATGCAATGCGATGTGATGCGGTGCGTAGCTACATAGGTACATTAAAAAAAACGGGCCAAATTGAGAACCTCCGAGAACTTTTCAACCTGGTTCTTCCTTCACTTTTCTACTATCGTATCGCAAGGTATCGCCAAGGTCTGCACCCGTTACGTAGTCGAAATTCCACGGATACGTACGAAGCGATTTGCCTCCTCATTTCTGATTCGAACCGCTAAGATTTAGAACACCTTTCCAGCATCAGTTTTCCAATTATAATATGGGTATCTTTAAGTCAAGAGTGAATATAGGCATCTTCTAGGCAAGCGCGCTCCATTTGCAATTCAAGTCTATCTTGCAATTAAAACCCCATATCCCTAGGCCTAATACGTTACAGCTTCTCGGTGTTCTATGGTAGAATCACAGAATGGTGAATAAATACAGGAATTAATACAGGGAATAATACATTGAATGGGGAATAAATACAGTGCGACAATCTTCTATAGGCTATCTTGGCGCGTGGCGAAAATCGGAACTAACGTTGCCGTCAAGTGTCCCCTTTGCTCTTGTTTGAATATTCAAAGCCTTCGTTCTCCAACAGCGCCCCCCTGTCAATGTCATTCAAGTGCCAAGACAGCCTTGTCGCACTGTAATGTGAAGTTTCAGAGCGCTCTACAAGTCCAAAGCATAGAAAGGCAAGCTCTCGTTATGTTAAACATATTGAGCAAGGTGTTTTATATGTATCGATTTTATATTTATGTGTTTCTTGTTTATTGGCTTTTATTTTACGGCCTTGTCTACTTAAAAGGCTATTTAATAATCTAATGGCAGTTTAGTTTATTGTTATTAGTTTTTTGTAAATTATTCCAGATTGGAATAAAGATAAGATTTAAGAAGTTTAATTTGTGGATAATGTATATTATAAGCTTACTAGAGGTGTCTGTGTGTGTGGTTACAAATGTGTGTGAAGTCCGCCAATCCGCACTTGGTCAACGTGGTGGACTATGGCCAAACCCTTTCTCATTCTGAAATGAGACCCGTGCTCAGTAGTTAGCCGGTTATGGGTTGATGATGATGATGGCTCTTTGGAGTAAATATACTGTGAATTGTGATGGACTGTACTGTGTTGGAACCTGGTTAGTTTTTCATCATGACCAACCCATCGCCGGCTCACTACAGAGCACGGGTCTCCTCTCAGAGGGAAGGGTTTTGGCCATAGTCTACCACGCTGGCCATGTGCGGATTGGTAGACTTCACACACCTTTGAGAACATCATGGAGAACTCTCAGGCATGCCGGTTTCCTCACGATGTTTTCCTTCACCGTTAAAGCAAGTAATATTTAATTACATAAAAACGCACATAACTCCGAAAAGTTAGAGGTGCGTGCCCGGGATCGAACCCCCGACCTCCGATTAGAAGGCAGACGTTCAAACCACTAGGCTATCACAGCTTCTTTTCGGCGAGGCGGCGGCTTCACCAGTTTTAGTGTTTAGTAGGTACTTACGTAATCATCTTACAATTACTAATTACTCTTGTAATTTTATTTTATTATTGTATATACCTACATTTATTCTAACTCTATTCTGTTAAAATAGTTTAATTATAATTTTAAGTAATCTCTTTTGGCCTTCTGTTATACCTAGATTTAAATTTAAATAATAATTATGTATTTACGCTGTTGATTACTTTCAAATAAACAAAATAAACAAAATAAAATAAACAAATTAACAATTTTGACCATCAGTAAGCGTAACATGTTCCCTATTCTGAATAAATGATTTGACTTTGACTTTGACTTGAGGCCGAAGGGAAGCAATTTAGACGCAGATGATATTCATACAATCCGTTTATTTTGTATTCGTTACATGACCGGCGCTTCAATATAAAATGTCATAAAACTACCCACTTTCATCATCATCATCATCATCAACTGATAGATGTCCATTGATGGACATAGGTCTCTTGTAGGGACTTCCACACGCCAAGGTCTTGCGCGCCGCCTGAATCCAGCGGCTCCCAGCGACTCGGCCAGCCACTTTTACACATACTTAATTCAATACCTAATTTTATTAGGTATTTTTTATTAGGTTAGTTACCACTGAAGTGAATCAAAATACAAAGGGCCTAAGTCACAAGATTAACGTGCACAGACCAGCTATATACTATCATCTAAATATATAAAATGAAAAGGTGACTGACTGACTGACTAACTGACTGACTGATCTATCAACGCACAGCTCAAACTACTGAACGGATCGGGCTGAAATTTGGCATGCAGATAGCTATTATGACGTAGGCATCCGCTAAAAAAGGATTTTTGAAAATTCAACCCCTAAGAGGGTGAAATAGGGGTTTGAACTTTGTGTAGTCCACGTGGACGAAGTCGCGACCATAAGCTAGTTTTCATATAAAATGGCGATGCAGCCAACATAATATCTCATAGTGTCAGATTTTACGAGGATTTTACGAGTGCGATAAACGAACCATGCTCAAACGAATTGGTACAACACTAGTAAAGTCAACGAACTGACTAGGGACGGACCATTTCACAGGTAGCATGTGAAAAAACCGGCCAAGTGCGAGTCAGACTCGCGCGCACCAAGGGTTCCGTACTACAGTCGTATTTTTTTCGACATTTTGCACGAAAAATCAAAAACTATTATTACTTAAAAATCTGTTTTATAAAGTGAAGAAAGGTAGATAAAGCCCTTTTATATGATACTAGCTTATGCTCGCGACTTCGTCCGCGTGAACTACACAAATTTCAAACCCCTATTTCACCCCTTAGGGGTTGAATTTTCAAAAATCATTTCTTAGTGGATGCCTACGTCATAATAGCTATCTGCATGGCAAATTTCAGCCCGATCCGTCCAGTAGTTTGAGCTGTACGTTGATAGATCAGTCAGTCAGTCACCTTTTCCTTTTATATATTTAGACTCCACTAGGTACATTATCTTACTTTGAAAATTGAAAACACTAATTAATTGTATATTAATACATTTCAATTTTTTTTTGGTGATGTAACCACAAATTCACGGTTTTAGGATTTTTCCCTTTACGTGTGCTATGAGACCTACCTACCTGCCAAATTTCATGATCCTAGATCACGGGAAGTAGGTACCCTATAGGTTCCTTGACAGACAGAAAGACAGACAACAAAGTAATCCTATAAGGGTTCCGTTTTTCCTTTTGAGGTACGGAACCCTAAAAATAAGAATTTCATCAAATGAAAGTGATTTAAAATTAACAACCAAACCCATCACTAGACTCGACATTTATTTTGGTGTAGTTAAAAACTATTTTTCTATGGCTCATTTGTTGTTAATAATTATAATTAGGATACTTTTACATAACGACCTGCTAACTGAAAGAAAAAGAAAGAAAAGAAAGAAAAACGTTTATTTTTTAAGGCTGTACCACACATTACCAGCTAGACATTAGCTGGTTAGGTTAGGTTATCCCGGCGCCTCTTATACTTGAGTAGTAAAGTCAAAAGACCTCAAGTAGAAGAAGCGCCGGAATAAACCATGTCATGTGTGGCACAACCCGAAAAAAAAGGTCCCTACTCAGCATAAATGCCATATGTCTTGCACAAGTACTAAAACATACAGCGCTGGTTTTCAGTAGGAACCCTGATTCGGGTGGCGCCACGGAATTATTTTAATTGGACTTATCTAATCTATCTATTCTATATGTTAATAATATATACAAATTCACACATATTATACTTACTTATATATATATAATTGGACACATCTATCATGCACATGTATAAGGTATGCCTATGATGTAACCTAAATCTTGTTACAAAAAGGAGTACTCCGCCACATGATCCTGAAATTCTACCTATTTATCCAAAAGGAATTTTTTCAATTTTGTTTTGAATGAAAATTTACTTTTTAACTGGTACCTTTATAACTGGTGGTATTAGATTACACATTTTTATTTCCGTGTAGGTAAGTGTAACGTGGCGACCTCGCACCGGAAGACGCAGCGTTTGAAGACCCCACTAGGTGGATGGACGACATCAGACGAGTCGCAGGGAGCCGCCGGATCCAGATGCTCACGACTTTGTCCGCGTGGACTACACAAATTTCAAACCAATATTTCACCCCCTTAGGGGTTGAATTTTCAAAAATCCTTTCTTAGCGGATGGCTACGTCATAATAACTATTCTGCATGCCAAATTTCAGCCCAATCCGTCCAGTAGTTTGAGCTGTGCGTTGATAGATAGGAAGGAAGGAAGTAATATCTGTAATCTTATTGATGTTTGTATTTTTATTTTGTCACACATGTTTTTTAATGTTGTATTAACTTATAATTGGCGACTACATTTAGTAAGTAATATTTTCAGAATTAAGTTTTTTTTTAAATGTATTAGTGTATGTAGCCGTTAGTTAATTTAATAAATAAAATAAAATAAAATAAATAAAAATAAAATAGATCAGTCAATCAGTCAGTCAGTCACTTTTTCCTTTTATATATATAGACTATTTCAGTAGCCGCATTGTATGTTTCGAACCTTATCATAAAACACGAATGATAAACGCATGCCATAATACATTAGGCAGGAAATTATTCCGACCCGTGCTTGTTCACCTTTAGGGCTTTAGCAATCATATTATCTCTACCATTTTAGGATCATTCATAATTATTGTGAGCCCACACCGGCTTACAGCTATTCTACCCGGAATTTCTATTACTGAATGCTAATATATCAGTACCCTTATTATAAATGCGAAAGTGTGTTTGTTTGTTGGTTTGTTGGTTTGTCCTTCAATCACGACGCAACGGTGCAACGGATAGACGTGATTTATTGCATGGGTATAGATAAAGACCTGTAGAGTGACATAGGCTACTTTTTATCCCGGAAAATCAAATAGTTCCCACGGGATTTTTAAAAAATCTAATTCCACGCGGACGAAGTCACGGGCATCAGCTACTATTATTATCTTTGTACTTCTACGTTACCTACTTTACCTTCTAGCTTCTAGGTCACCTATAGGTAGAACTTTTAGGTACTCACTTAGGTACTTATATTATGGGAAAGCTGGTGACAGCCTAGTGGTTAGGACGTCCGCCTTCTAATCGGAGGCCGGGGGTGCAATCCCGGGCATGCACCTCTAACTTTTCGGAGTTATTTAATTTAATTTATTTATTCAACTCCTTAAATCTAGCATTACAGGAAATGGTCCTAATGCACTAGATTAAGCCTTAAATATTATCTAAATCTAATTAATATATTAAACTAAAAATTAAAAAGTTATGTGCGTTTTAAGTACTTAATTAAATATCAGTTGCTTTAATGGTGAAGGAAAACATCGTGAGGAAACCTGCATGCCTAAGAGTTCCCCATAATGTTCTCAAAGGTGTGTGAAGTCTACCAATCCGCACATGACCAGCGTGGTAGACTATATGGCCAAAACCCTTCTCCCTGAGAGGAGACCCGTTCTCTGTAGTGAGCCTGCAATGGGTTATTTATCTTTGACAAACATAATTTTGGCTCTTTACAAAAACGATCTTTATATACTTCATTTTAAAATAACAATAATAAAAATACACGATACATTAAACGACAATAAACAATAATTTTAAATAAGTAACAATAATTATATTGACCTGACAAAAACAATGATGAAGCGGTACAAAATGTAGAGCTAAAACGGCCGCAGTACGTAACAGCAATCAAAATTATGCCCGATAAAAGTCTGACCCAAAATAACAAGTGTATTTCAAAAACTGTCCGAGATAAATCATTTAAATTAAATATTCGCAAATTCTTTTTCAAAAGAAAGTAAAGATTACGAGGAAAATGCAAAAGAACAAAACCAAATTGTTTGGGCGACCACTTTGTGGGTTCGTTCACACGCCTTAGGGCTACAGGAGTTAACTATTGGGCCTCGATTTATGATTACCGTGTACCTTGGAGATCACGACGTGTGAGACCGCCTTGAAATTCAAGACCACATTCAAATGGACTCAAACAATGCAAAAATGCAACCAATTTCAAAGGGGGAAGAGACTGTATTAGATTGGAAAGACAAAGCTGCTAAAGTTTTACCAAATGATAAATAAGACGAAAACGATCAATTTGCATAAGTAAATGTAGTCGATAATAATTTGGGAGATAAAGTCGAAGTTCCTTCAAGTCGGCTGCTCGCCCGAAATCCTGATATCTCAATTGGTATCGATTATTAAGTAGAATTTATGGATGTGCTAAGATCGAGTTGTTTGTTAAACATTTGAACACTTAGGGCTTTTTGGTTTGGACTTAAGTGTTTAAGCACATCTTCGGAGTTGTCTTCGGGCGAGCGTTCGATCAAAAATTATCTAGGTACACATATAAAAGGAAAAGGTGACTGACTGATCTATCAACGCACAGCTCAAACTACTGGACGGATCGGGGTGAAAGGCATGCAGATAGCTATTATGACGTAGGCATCCGCTAAAAAGGAGTTTTGAAAATTCAACCCCTAAGGTGTTGAAATAAAGGTTTGAAGTTTGTGCAGATCACGCGGACGAAGTCGCGAGCATAAGCTAGTTTATTATAGAGCAATAATTTAGGCTTCAAGTGTTAAGTTTTTAGGAGACCAAGTTCGTCAGTGGAATGTGCGTCAAACTTTTAGTTTGCAATAAACTTCATTGTAGAAAAAAATTAGAGATACATAGTCAAGTGCGAGTCAGACCCACCCACCGAGGGTTCCGTACTCGGGCATTTTTTTCCACATTTTGATAAATCAAAAACAATGATGCATAAAAATAAATAAAAATCTGTTTTAGAATGCACAGATATGGTAACTCATATGGTAACCTTTCATAATATGGTAACTCCACTTGGTAGAGCTATCTTTCTTCGAAAATTGAAAATACTAACTATTAGTTCATGAACACAATTTGTTTTTTGTGTGATGTAACCATAAATACACGGTTTTCAGATTTTTTTCCCCTAATGTCTGCTATAAGACCTACCTACCTGCCAAATTTCATGATTCTAGATCAACGGGAAGTACCCTATAGATTTTTTGACAGACAGACAACAAAGTGATTCATAAGGGTTCCTGTTTTCCTTTTGAGGTACGGAACCCAAAAACATGTTTGTGTTTAGCACCGAGTAGAAATCCGACGTCTGTAGTGTTTAGCTATAAATTGTGCTGAAGCTATCTGATGACATAATTTGCTACTGTTTCCATTTCTCTTAAAAAAATCTCGATAAGCCCTAATGCTAGGTACATAATTAGGGGACAACACATAAACCACCAGACACGACATTAGGAAATATAGTGGCTATTAATACAAATGAGTCAAATAAGTAAAACTTTTAACATGATGGTATCTTCTGATTTACTACCAGTAATGGTAATAACTTAGATGAAACTAATAAACAAGCACTAATTATGCAAGAATGTCGAGTAAGTTACATCTGTTTTTTTTGTGTACCTACTGTGTTAGTCAGTATTTACTATTTTGTTTAAAATAAGGTTTTGGGTTTGATTTTTCTGGGTTAGAGGTTAGTGCTTGACATATCCGATGAATAATTGAAAAATACTTGTCTTTTACTCCATGTTTCGTTTCCGTAAAGCATGACCTGCGTGACGTTAATAATTAATTATTTTAAAAATGAATAAAAATCATATTTCTTTGTAAATTATTTTCTAGCCCCATAAACTACCGCTATACAAAAAATCAAGTCATTTTATTACTACATTCCAAGACCCTATTGCTTAAAAATTGCCCATGTAAACGCACCATTAAGCTCGTAAGTACCTATTATCTTTTATTACAATTTAAATATAATAAATGAAATTTGAATGAATTGGTACCGGAAACATGATATTTATGCGAACTAAATGACTGCGGAGGTAGGTGGCAGTGATTGCGACTCGACAGCCGCCGCCACAATCAGAGATCAGATAAAATCAATTCGCTCGAGATAACCTGCCCCTGTCTGTGAGATAATTTATGTTCTTGTAACAAGACGAAATGCATATCATGCGGACTTGGTAAACTGACTATCTACATCTACGTGATGATGATCTCGTTTTAGAGGAGCTACCTCTGCACCCACCTGTTTCTCCCACCAGTGGGTGGAAGGGGAATTCGTATTTCCCCGTACACCCATTGCGTTAGGGTTGAAATAAAATTTAGAAATATTATGTCGATACATCGCATCGATAAATAAATGCAAAATAATTAAATTTATATAAGTAGCGCTTTTTAAGAGTCAAGAGTGTAAGTAAAGGATTATAGTACTTACAGTATTATTTATTTTTCACTCATCCAAGGTTAAAATTATTAGGTATTATTAAATTATTATTTTTATTTATTATTACTTATTTGTCATTTTGATTGATACCTACAGGTTATGTGTTTCTAGATTTTAACGTTTAAACTTTCGTGAGTGAGGATTTTAGTAAATTCCAAAACTAAGTAGTTAAGTAAATTTATATATGTCCAGTAAGCAAGGAAGCATAAATAATGACATTCTCTATTTTATAATAATTGTTTTTTTTAATAAAAAAATAAAAAAATTGACAATTTCGTATTTATTTATCGATGCGGTGTAGCTACATACATATTTTTACATTTAATTCCTACCCTAACGCAGTGGGTGTGTACTGTACGGGGAAATACGAATTCCACTTCCACTTACTGGTGGGAAAAGCTGATGGGTGCACAGGTAGCTCCTCATTTTTTTGCCCTTTTTATAGATAATGGTACGGTAATGCGCGAGTCCGACTCGCACTTGGCCGGTTGTTTTGCCATTACAAATAATAATCTTCGGATAGTTAAATCAAGCAAGCAATACATATCAAGAATTGCGGAACCGGCAGAAAAGACAGACACACTTTCGCATTTTATAATACATATTAGAATAGATATAGATTTTTTAATACAGATAAAATAAATAAATCAGGCCAGTGTTCCCAGTTATAACTCAAAATATTTATTTAGTTATCCGTTCTAAACAACCCGTTTGAGAAAATTTATGAATCCACTGGATTAAAATACTAAGCCAAGAAATGCTCCTTTGACCAGGCGCACTGTTGTTGTTTTTAGGGTTCCGTACACGAAGGGTGCCAACAGGACGCTATCACTAAGCATCCGCTGGCTGTCCGTCTGTCTGCCTGTCTTCTGTCAGCGGTGTGTATCTCATCATCATTATCATGATCAACCCATCACCAGCTCACTACAGAGCACTGGTCTCCTCTCAGTGAGAAGGGTTTTGGCCATAGTCTACCACGCTGGCCATGTGCGGATTGGTAGACTTCACACACCTATGAGAACATTATGAAGAACTTTCAGGCATACAGGTTTCCTCACGATGCTTTCCTTCAACGTTAAAGCAAGTGATATTTAATCAATTAAAACGCACATAACTCCGAAAAGTTAGAGGCCCGGGATCGAACCCCCGACCTCCGATTAGAAGACATACATCCTAACCACTAAGCTATTACAGCTGATCTCATGAACCATAATAAGTAGAGAGTTGAAAGTGTTTTTCTATTGCCGCTGTAACAACAAAAACTTGTTAAAAATTCAAAATGGCCGAAAGTGCATAATTTTGTACGATGGTACGGAAGGCAGAACTCTTCGGGTGTGAGTCCGATTCGCACTTTTCCGATTTTTTTAATCTCCTTCGTGACTTGTGGGTCGTTCTAATCCAAGTATTACACAATCATTTAAATCTTTCTAGTGAAGAATAACGCTAAATATCACGAACGATATATTTAACGCGCCGTGTCTATGAGAATTAAAATTCTTTGTCAGTTAAGTGGGAGAGAGGCGTAGCTTTGCGGTTCGTCGCCGGCAAATTATGGGATGTATTTGTAGGGTGACCATAAAGGTAACATAAAAATCCATACTAAAACTGTTATTATAATTTTAAATTCGGTAGGAACGGCATTCCGAACCAGTGGTAAATTATTCTAAATTAGCACTTGTAAAAGTTTACTTGAATTAAAATGATACAATTATTCTTCTTCTTCTTCAAATGCGAAAATTTGTCTGTACGTCAGTCTGGTAGTTTTTCACGTTATTTTAATAAAATTTGGTAAAGAGTTAGCTTACATCCCAGGAACGAACACAGGTTACTTTTTATACCGGAGAATGAAAGAGGACCCACAGGTTTTTTAAATACCTAAATCCACGCGGACGAAGTCGCGGGCATCAGTGTATTATAAAAACTGTTACTAAAGTCTTTATACGAAAGTACAACAGCCCTCAAATTTTTATTATTTTAAACGAAGTAGGTAGAAATGAATTTGTCGCAATTATTTTTTATGGTCCGCTCCGAAATTTTATGATACGAGAAAAAATCTGGTATCAATTAATACGACTTTTAAGTTTTTCAAAAGCAATTTTCATATAATATTTGTACTGTGAAGAATAATAAATATTTCTCAGTCAATCTCATCAATGGATTGTCACTCTATTAAACTCCAAAAGCATTCCTGGGGGATTCGTTAACTTTACGAGACTCTGAGCCCTGCCGCAGCACACATTACTGAAATTCAACTTCTTTGCATGTCAAGAACTTAAGTCACCAGAAAATCATGTTTTGGACTTACAACTAAAGAAATAGAGTTGAAAATCGAATGGTGTGGCTTTTTATAAGTGTTTAATATAACTTGGTGTTTGTTACGAAGAATTGTGTCAAAGGATCACCATTCTATGAGTGTTTTGGTGTATTTCTGTCTCGATGGTGCTGACGTGAGTTAATGATGAGATAGGGGAAACTTCGTCTCCACTGGTTCTAGTTATAGTGGCTGTATATTTAGATTTCTTTGTTTGTGAAGTTTTAATTGCGATTTAAGCGTGTTTTAAAAATAGTGGCACATGTCCGCCCATTTTTACGGTGATTTGTGGTTACTATACATCCAAAATAAAATATATGTAGTAGAAGATGAAAGTGTTAGATCTAATAAATAGACAGAACTTCTATGAATAAGAATAAGTTGTGAAAAAAAAAGTAGTCGTGAAAATCTAAGTAGGTATGCCTAAGTAAAAATTACGCTATAATAATTGTCATCATCTATCTTGAAGCAGAAGAAAGAAACCTTTGTAGTACACCCATGTATTATTTTAGAGAAAGAGCCTCTGAGGGCCTGACCTTCGCTATTTTATAAAAGCTGAAAGTTTTCATGCGTAGTGTCCCCAACACGGGTAGGCACGATCTACGACTATTCATAATACGTACTAAGTTTGGATCATCGTAGCTTTGACAGATAACAGGTAAGTAACAAAAAGGTATATAAAATCCTTCGTCAAAGTAAAAAGCGTAATTTATACATCTTTGTAACCTATTATCGGCCAAAGCCATCATCATCCAAACTTCATAGTCGCTGATCGTTCCTCCATGTGTTGGGGACAATGCGCCAATAAACTTTCAGCTTTTATAAAATAACGAAGGTCTGGGCCTCACGGGCTCTTAGTCAATTAGCTTTATGTATTCACTGTATTTACTTCGCGGGCAGAATGAAATAGATCTACTAGGTACTTATGACATGTCATTATATTTTTAATTCAGATACAAGTTAGCCCTTGACTACAATCTCACTTGGTGGTAAGTGATGATGCAATCTAGGATGGATGCGGGCTAACCTGGAAGGGATATGGCAGTTTTTATTAAACCCATACCCCTTTGGTTTCTACACGGCATCGTACCGGAACGCTAAATCGCTTTGCGGTGTGGCTTTGCTGGTATTTTGGTAACTAGCCACGGCCGAAGCCAACCAGTCCAGCACAGAAATTTGGAAATTGCAAAATTCCAAACCCCTGTCGGGAATCGTACCCGGGACTTTCCACTAACAAGACCACAGCGCTTTACCACTGCGCCAAGGAGGTTGTCACCTCTATAATATAAAAAAAAATCACTAAATGTGTTGGTCATCGCAAATATCGAGAACAGCTGAACTGATTTCGCTAATTCTTTTTTTATAATAAGTAGATATTTCTTGAAGTACGAGGATGGTTCTTACGAAGAGAAAAATTTAAAAAAATTGAATCGACTTCACGGTTCGAGTTAGGCGGAACGAAGTTCGCCAGGACAGCTAGTAATATTATAATAATGTTCATTATATTCCGATACTTAACAGGCAAACCTAGTCATAATAAAGATATAACACCTATTAAACATTATATTATTGATGTGTTGATAATAACAGATCTTGTTGTGATTTAATCTCGATAATCAATTCGTATCGATCGACTGGCGCCAGGAAAAATTATTTATTTAAATTATTTTAAAATGAAATAACTCTTAATAGCTATTATGATATTTATGCGAAATATGTGGGCGTATTTGCGTTGTAGTATACGTCTCGCAAATTGTTAATGCGCGTGGCCGCCATTTTAGTGACGTCAGCACTAGACTGAAGTTTCGAGCTGATGGTATATTTTTATTTCGGCTGACCTCAAAACGACGTCATTTCAATGTTAATGAGACATGGTTCCAGCGCAATAGCAAACTGCGGGACTTAAAATATTAACTATTACATTATAATCTAATGTCACTTGCTTTAGGGTGAAGGAAAACATCGCGAGGAAACATGCATGTATGCGAACCTATATGACGTTTTGTCGGTCTCAACGACAGAGACAACGCTCTACAAATCTGCTAAGTATCTCCTTCTTAAGGTCGATGTAATTATTTTGGCCACGTACTGTACCTCATTAATTATTCTTGATATTTTGACGTTTGAGTTGTTCGTAACAAATTAAAAAAATTAAGTGGACATTACACTAATTTAATCACAAGAATTATAATATTATAATATGGAGTCTAATTGATTAAATTAATTTAATATCTTTTGAATTTGTTGCGAAGAACTCAGCGTGAGTCAATTAAATTAACTTGTCACCAACTAATACTAATAGTGGAAAAAACCTGCACAAAATTCTAAAAATGTTTGACGAAAATAATAATTTTAATATACCTAAATTATAATTTATGGGCAATTCGTTAAACTAAACTGCCTCATTAGCTAGATAAGCCCAGCAATTCACAAGCTATAACAACAGTTTGCTAAGCCATAATCACCTTTATTTTTATGACGTTAAGACGATCCAAGATGTATGTATGCGATCAAAGAGACCCATTTGTTATGAATAGGAAAAAATAAGAAATGGGTTTTCACAAAGAGATTTAGTTTTCAGAGTGGCTATCGAAAACTTTTCTTTAACAAAGTGATCTCATGCTTGAGCAATGAAACAATACGATTTTTATAGTACGAAAAAGTTATTTTTATAATTATATAATTACGCTGTTGATTACTTTAAAATAAACAAAATAAAAAATAAAATAAAAAAGTACCAAAACATTTACAATAAAGAGAAAAAGAAAGTAAAAGTGGAACTATTTTCATATTTCTTCTGAGCTATAATGACCTATAGAGTTGCTATAATGTACTTAATTGGTAAAAACTTCACTAATTTAATGTATTTTTATTTATCACTTGAAAATCAAGGCGAAAATCAAGTCTATAAAAAAATAAGGAATCACTCTTTCTTGGCTTCTATCTGCTGAATCATAATATTTTAATGTTACTTACTATAGAAAAAATTAGCCAAATGATTTTGTCGTTTCATCCTTTCTGTTTCTAATAACGATTAAATATCCATGTGTTTTCAACGTTGGCTGAAAATTTATTTTGGTTAATTAGGTATTATGGTTTTTATTTTGTTTTATGTATTTCTTTTCAGCAATGAATTAGCTTTTGATTAATGAAGTGATATTCATTATTTATATTTCATGTTAAAAATTTTTTAGTCTTTTTTCAATAGGCATACAATATTAATAATAGTTTTAGGCTAACTCAATAAGCTAATTATAACCAGGACTCACTGAATATTCTTTCCTTCATTTCACCTCGCGTTGATCTGAAAAAAAAAAAAAAACTATACATTAAATAGTCGGAAAGTGTAATTTACAACTCAATTTAATATCATCATGATCGACCCATCACCGGCTCACTACAGAGCACGGGTCTCCTCTCAGAGTAAGAAGGGTTTTGGCCATAGTCTACCACGCTGGCCATGTGCGGATTGGTAGACTTCACACACCTTTGAGAACATTATGAAGAACTTTCAGGCATGCAGGTTTCCTCACGATGTTTTCCTTCACCGCTAAAGCAAGTGATATTTAATTAATTAAAACGCACATAACTCCGAAAAGTTAGAGGTGCGTGCCCGGGATCGAATAACCGACCTCCGATTAGAAGGCGGACGTCCTAACCACTAGGCTATCACAGCTTAGTTCTAGCATTTTGTCGTGGATTGTAAAAAAGTAAACTTATTGGATTCCACGATTAAAATTCAAAATCAATAACTTAGTTTCTATAAATCCTCAGTCGATATACAAAGCAGTCTATCGATAAATCTCTCGGAATGCCAGTAGATATAAAAATCGACGAAGCATATTCCCACAGAATGCAGAATAAGGGAATAGAAAGGACTATTCTTTACTACCAAGACAACGGTTACCGATTTATCAATACTTATAATAAAACTGCAATACTTATAATAAAACTGTAACAGGTCAAATTCTGTACATTGAAGATATTTTGAAATTTTTTTTTCGAGGGCACTCTATAATCGATACTGAACCCAAAACTGTAATTTTTTTCATTTTTGTCTGTCTGTCTGTCTATCTGTCTGTCTGTCTGTCTGTCTGTCTGTCTGTATCACGGCCGCGCATCACGCTGAAACTACTGAATGGATTCCAATGAAACTTGGTACGATTTGAGGTCATACTATGAGGAAGAATATAGGATACTTTTTATCCCGAAATTCAGCATGGTTCCCGTAGGAGAGGGGATGAAAGTTAAAATGTATACTGAGTTGTAATTCATTAACGCGTAGTCCGATTTCATTCATTCTTTTTTTGTTAGAAAGGGGATATTTTAAAAATTGTTCCGTAAATATTTCAAGGTAATCGGTTTTTAACCGACTGTCAAAAAGGAGGTGGTTCTTTTTTCTACATCGATTTTTTCGAGGTTTCTGGACCGATTTGCAATTTTTTTTTAAATTAACATTTCGTGGTGGTCACATAAAAAATTCTGGATTCAACTCCTTAATCCTGATGCTACAGGGTTACTGCCCGCCTGAGTTATCAAGATTCAGGAAGTGTTCATAGTGAATTCATATTGTAGGTACCAAGCAACGACTTTATTCTCAGACTTCAAGTCTCAACTCCTCAACCCTGATGATGTAGGGTACAGCACTCCTAAACTATAATGTTTCAGGAACTGCGGATGATGCAAAATTATTTTAGGTACCAAGCATAGGCTACGTCATTGAACTTCGGATCCTAACTCCTCAATCCTGATGCTGCAAAGTACTGAAGTCCTAAATCGTGGGGATTTTAGAATTTCTGATAGTGAATTGATATTTAAAAAAAACATCACATACAACACATACATCCATTTTGTTAGTAATAAAATTAATTGCTAATGACTATGTTAGTAAGTAGACTGTTTCATGCGTACTTTTATTTATCTAGGAATGTACCACCCATGAGACACTGAGAGTGCATGTGCAAACCAACCCAGTGTCTCATAAATGGATTATCTAGTTTTTTTGCTCATCACTGAAGCTGCTCTTTTTCTCATGATATAGAAAATATATATTATTTTTTATAAAAGACTTTCATATCTTTTGAGAGCATAAATTATAGTCCTCATATACATTTGTTCAAACTGTAGGACTGAACAAATGATTTGTTAAAAGATCACTATGAAGCAATTTAGCCGTAATAGCCTATTATCTACTCATACTATATATTTTTTGTATGTTGTATAAAAGCAGGCGTTACTTTGCGGAAGTCCATGATGACTTTGCAATTGTCCATTGTAAGGTCTACATCTCCTGAGGATGCTCCGGTGTCGGGGCGAAACGTGCGTCGACTGTGTTTTGGGATTTGTGTGGTGCTGCGTGGTGGTGGTGCGTATTGCTGGCTGAGTGGCTGCTTTTCCTGCATGGTTAGCCGTGGGAGGGCGGGTGGTGCATTTCGCATGCTGCATGTTGCATCATACAGATTCGACCTGTTTCAGCGGATTACAATAAATTAAGTTTTTGGTTCATTGCATTTTTTTTTGTTAAACTTAGAACTATCGATGGACGTGGATTTTTCGAATTTTGGAAGACTCTCTATTCAATAGGTAAAAAACCTAGGTACTAATAAATAATTTATGTAGTTTACCATCCCTATTCTACGTACTACTTCTATACTTATTTTGAATTCTGCACAAATTTCTCAATAAGACATTCGCCACGCGTGGGCCATAAAGACCCCATAAATTGGCGACGCGCGTCTAGACGACCGACGACACTGAATAGTATATGTATGTCAGGACCTGCCTACTGTAGTACGCGACAGGTCGAGATGGCAACCGGGGTGGGAACGCCCTGCACACCCGTACAGCCCCGCACTAACCCGGTGCGGGCGAGCGCGGGTGACGTGCGAGTGTGCCAGGAGTCCCCCCGCCTCACACCCCGGTTGCGATCTCTACCTTCAATATTGCATTGGTAAGGCAGTTTTCATAACTCAACTGCTGATTAGTGATTCAGTGTAGTCATAGTTCACGACAGCACAGAAGATATAATACGTGACGACAGTTAGGAACTTCTAACAAAACGTCGAGGCTTCGACGTCACTAGCAGGCGTCAAATGTTAGTACATTTGACGCAGGTAGTTCTATTTTTCTATGAATTTATGTCACTATATTTTCCTTGTGTGAAGTCTATGTAAAACTTATATTTTAATCCTTGCCTAATTTTATGCCAGTTACAATGGTAAAATGTATAAGGCTCAACAAACATTGTTCCAACCTATTGTACCTGCATTTATTTGAATAAAACATTCATTCATTCATTCATTCGTTCATTCATTCATTCATATAGCCTAGTATATTTGACACATCGTCGATTTAGAATCAAACCGAGAGTTCCCTCACTCTCGTACACTGAACACTCTGGTATAGTGGCACACGGTCAGTTTAACTTAGGAAATTGTGAAATAAAACCATTAAAAAAACTGGGCTAAGGTATATGAAAGGAAGGAAGGTGTTCTTTCAGTCCTCACCTATGGTGCTGAAACGTGGACACTGACAAACGGCCTTGTTCACAAATTCAAAGTCGCTCAGCGAGCTATGGAGAGGGCTATGTTAGGAGTTTCCCTGAGGGATAAGATCCGAAATGAGGAGATCCGCAGGAGAACCAAGGTCCCAAAATTAGCAACATAGCCCAAACTATTAGCAAGCAGAAGTGGCAGTGGGCAGGTCATGCCTGTCGTAGAGGCGATGGCCGTTGGAGGCGGAAAGTGCTTGAGTGGAGACCTCGTTTAAGCAAGCGTAGTGTGGGACGCCCTCCAGCAGTCAGCACAATGGACCGACGATATAAAGAGGCTGGCGGGAAGTGGCTGGATGAGGAAGGCTGAGGACCGGGTGTGGTGGCGCTCTTTAGGGAAGGCCTATGTCCAACAGTGAAGCTCCACAGGCTGATGATGATGCTGAAGGTATATGAAGGACAATAATTGAAGGACAAATCATCGGCTAGTTTAAAATAATTATGGAACAGATAATTGTAAAGGGTCATTGAAGAAATCCTTATCCATACTCTTCGCTCATATCCTCATCCTATGTACGAACGTAAGTGTTTGATTTGCATGAGGCATGGGGCTGAAAAGTCAATATTGGTTCATTATAGTGCAAGCAAAACAATCTAAGAAGTTTGCTTTACTATCCTGACCAGTTGGTCGGGTCTGCAATCTGCATGATGATAATTTATATCTACGTTTTGACGGGGAATTTAGTCGTCCATTAGACTTTAGAGTAAAGCCACACTATGCGATGCGTTGGCAGTGCGGCGCCTGAGCGGTGCCACTGTGCCATCTTACATAGAAATCGCTGTACCATGCCACACGATGCGGCGCCGCACCGCACGCGCAACGGACTAGGGACCAGAGAGACGAGATGGGGAGGGGTGGTGCACTGCAACGCCATACTTTCTGCCGGAGCGGCGATGCAGTGCCCGTGTGGCATCCAATACTAAAATCCATAGCAGTGCGGCGCCGGACGCACCGGAATGGCATCGTGTGGCCAGGCCGTTTGTGCACTCATCTGTTTTCGGTTCGTATCCCTAATTCTTCGAAGTGGCCGATACGCACTTGTTAAATTACGATAAAATTGGATACATAATTATTATGCTAAAATTCATCTAATCATAAACTTGGAGTCTACAATAAATATTTGTAGTAATAATTTAAACAGAATCGTTATCCCGCGACAGGATATCAACGTCAATGTTACCCAGCCCGAAGGATTATGATTTAATAGTGTTTTATATTCTTAATTGTTGTCCAATTTAATATCTAGGAATGTGACAATACGATAAATAATATTATGTGAATTTTCAATACTGGTAACTAATTATTCATTGTAAATTAAATACTGTCAATGTACTAAGAGTGACATTATACTAAGCTATTGTCAACATACAGTTGGCAATAGCTATTATGTGAAATAATAATGTTGTGTAAACTGTCAATTTAAGTCGCTTATTATTATTGTAAATTATTAATACGTAGACCATCAATGTTACTGATTTTATTATTGTAAATTGGGTGTGTCAACATACCTTTTGTCAACAAACCCAAAATAAATAATGATTAATATTAAGATCATGTGATAGTCGATATCCGCCTTGTTTGCGATGGCAGTGTTATAAAAGTACCCTACCTCGACAGAAAGGGGACAGTCTTGTATCGACAGCCCAGAGCAAACACAGCGGACCTTACTGAAGTTAAGTATTCTTATATTGTATTATAATGTAATGTAATCATTTGCCTTTTGTAGGTTACCTGTTGTAACTGTGTACCAAATATGTACCTACTACTTTACTCAACGTTCTAATGTTTTAAAAGATGTGTGTTATGGAGTTTCTTTGCCCTTTCTTCTCCATGACTAAACACCTTAGCGAAATGGGTGGTAGATTCATTTTAATATAAATAGATCAATGCTGAACAAATACAATTCAGTTATTATTCGACTTGGTTGGTTTTACTTCTGTATTTATCACCTACCCTCTTGTGCTATTTATTTTATACATTGAGATAAAAGTAAACACTAGGTTGTTAGCTTCTAAATTATTATAGAAGCCTGTTTATATGATTAGGATTCTTACTTTGAAATAATACAGCAGATGCTTTGCTTGATTTTTAATTACTTAGTATTGGCCTTACCTGACAAATAATTGATAAATGATAACTTTCATTAGTAATCATTGGATTTAATTTATCATCACTATTAAAGCCCACTGTCTTAACTTCTCTCTTCTCTTTATCTAAAATCTCACATCAGAAGTGGGATACGATAATTCTTTTCTTGTCGAAATACTAATACTTTTCAAATGCTTTCAGCAATCGTGGATACGGCTTCTCCTCAAAGCGACAGGCTACCGCCTGTCGTCGGTGGCACTTGATGTTGGTGCCCGATGATCCCAAAGCGAGGGGCAACTCTGTTGTCAGCAGCACTTCGTGCTGGTGTGGCATCGCCGGTTGAAACGTCGCGTCGTTGAGCAAGCTAAGTACAATTTTGTGCGTTGTGTGTGAAGAAAAGTGTAAATTTAAAACCACGATTTTGTGGTATAGTTTATATGAAAAAAGTTTCTGTGAGGTGAATCAGAGAAGATTTTTAATTAGTTAGATAAACCACGTGTTGTGGTATAATTTATTTAGATAAGAATAAGTCTAGTTGGAGGTCAGATTAGCCGAACGGTTTTTGATAAAGTATATGTAAATGTGAAATCATTTAGAAAGTTATGATATACCGAAACAATAATACTAATCAAATCAGTAGGTTTGCTTTTGAGAAATTGCATCGTACTTACAACTCGAAACTTGAAGAAATTACCTTATTCTGATTTATGTTACTTAAACATAAACTATATTTATTTATTTATTTTGCTTCTTAAAATAACTCAACCATTTTTCTTCTCTTAAAACAACACAAAAGAGATGGTCCATTCAAGTAACTTTTATTATTTAGCTAAATTACTTTTTTAGCAACGTAAGGCAGATTACCTGCTCAAGTTTTTTTCTGTTTAGTAATGCTATCAGAACATTTTAATTTTATAAATACCTAGTTATGTGTTATCAATTTATTCTTGTTTTGAGTTGGTTTGATGTACATACACTACACTTGTTTATAAGACATAATCAACAAAAACATATTCTCTTCTACTCTAATTTTGGTCTGACGTCTAGCTATTCTAGTTTTTATGACAGTAACATTGACATTGAATCATTGAATATCGTTTTGTGAATGAAGCAATCTTATATTTTTTTATGTCGGTACTTTTGTTGCCGCTGTTCATTTAAGTTCACTGGCTGCATTTTTCTATTTTCCTATGTACTTCGGGAACGAAGTACTTATCAAGATGGCCGAATTGTAGTAAAACATACTAATAATTTATGCTAAATGACAGAAGCAGAACAGAGAAAAAAAAAGAAAAAAAAGAAAAAAAAAAAAAATTTTTTTGCCATATGATACAAAATGTTAAGACTCCCAATGGGACAAAATGTTAAGACTCACTATGTGACAAATGTTAAGACTCCCAATGGGACAAAATGTTAAGACTCACTATGTGACAAAATGTTAAGACTCCCAATGGGACAAAATGTTAAGACTCACTATGTGACAAAATGTTAAGACTCCCAATGGGACAAAATGTTAAGACTCACTATGTGACAAATGTTAAGACTCCCAATGGGACAAAATGTTAAGACTCCCAATGGGACAAAATGTTAAGACTCACTATGTGACAAATGTTAAGACTCCCAATGGGACAAAATGTTAAGACTCACTATGTGACAAATGTTAAGACTCCCAATGGGACAAAATGTTAAGACTCACTATGTGACAAAATGTTAAGACTCCCAATGGGACAATTTTTTTTCTTTTCTTTCTGTTTTTACCTATGTACTTCGGGAACGAAGTACTTGTCAGTATGGCCGTGTTAAATTACGATAAAATTGGATACATAATTATTATGCTAAAATTCATCTAATCATAAACTTGGAGTCTACAATAAATATTTGTAGTAATAATTTAAACAGAATCGTTATCCCGCGACAGGATATCAACGTCAATGTTACCCAGCCCGAAGGATTATGATTTAATAGTGTTTTATATTCTTAATTGTTGTCCAATTTAATATCTAGGAATGTGACAATACGATAAATAATATTATGTGAATTTTCAATACTGGTAACTAATTATTCATTGTAAATTAAATACTGTCAATGTACTAAGAGTGACATTATACTAAGCTATTGTCAACATACAGTTGGCAATAGCTATTATGTGAAATAATAATGTTGTGTAAACTGTCAATTTAAGTCGCTTATTATTATTGTAAATTATTAATACGTAGACCATCAATGTTACTGATTTTATTATTGTAAATTGGGTGTGTCAACATACCTTTTGTCAACAAACCCAAAATAAATAATGATTAATATTAAGATCATGTGATAGTCGATATCCGCCTTGTTTGCGATGGCAGTGTTATAAAAGTACCCTACCTCGACAGAAAGGGGACAGTCTTGTATCGACAGCCCAGAGCAAACACAGCGGACCTTACTGAAGTTAAGTATTCTTATATTGTATTATAATGTAATGTAATCATTTGCCTTTTGTAGGTTACCTGTTGTAACTGTGTACCAAATATGTACCTACTACTTTACTCAACGTTCTAATGTTTTAAAAGATGTGTGTTATGGAGTTTCTTTGCCCTTTCTTCTCCATGACTAAACACCTTAGCGAAATGGGTGGTAGATTCATTTTAATATAAATAGATCAATGCTGAACAAATACAATTCAGTTATTATTCGACTTGGTTGGTTTTACTTCTGTATTTATCACCTACCCTCTTGTGCTATTTATTTTATACATTGAGATAAAAGTAAACACTAGGTTGTTAGCTTCTAAATTATTATAGAAGCCTGTTTATATGATTAGGATTCTTACTTTGAAATAATACAGCAGATGCTTTGCTTGATTTTTAATTACTTAGTATTGGCCTTACCTGACAAATAATTGATAAATGATAACTTTCATTAGTAATCATTGGATTTAATTTATCATCACTATTAAAGCCCACTGTCTTAACTTCTCTCTTCTTTTACCATAAAATCTCACACACTCATTCGATTCGTATTTTTACGAAATCCGTAATTTCACGGATGAGTGCACAAACGCCTTTAGTCTTAGCTTAGACGATAGATTTTGCTGTCCTTTTTTTGATTTTGATCCATATGAAAATCGTAATGAGCTACCCGAAGCCAGGGCGGGTCACTAGTAAAAAATAAAGAGATAGCTGTACGATACGGTATGCCTTGGTTTATTTTAAGTACGGAAGTGTAGGTAGACGAAATACATTTCATGTATAGGATTACAGGTAATAATGAAAGTAAAGTAACGGCGCAATTATTCATCTAGACTCTACTGTAATAGGTATAAACCCTATTTTCGCTTGGCACCTTCAGGTCCGAGGAATGTGTCTGTACATGTCACGCAATGTCATGCTGGACAGTGGCGCCACCATATGTTTTACAAATTTACTGTTGCATTTAAATTCGGAATCAAGTGATTGTTATTCCGTTGTGATAGGATTGAAATTCGCATAAACATCATTTTGGCGGGCGTAAAGTAATGTTTGTTTTGGCATACGCGAGTCGACTGAAGCTTCGAGCTGTCACAATATTAGCTCATTTCAAAGGCGGTATTCATACAAATTGCACATTAAATGGTTTAAACGGTGCCTTTCCTTTTTCCATTTGTCATTCCGTCCTGTTTAACAATAGCCGAAAAGCTGGCGGGAAAAGTTGAGAGGGAACTTTGCTAACATTCTGTAACTTTGCTAAAAGCCGAAAGTATTAGTAAACTTCTAAGAGCGGGTGCACACGATGCGTTGCGGCGGCGCGGCGGTGCGGCGCCAGAGCGGTGTCGCTGCGTCGTCTTACATAGAAATATCTGTGGCATGTCACACGATGCGCTCCGGCGCCGCACCGGACGCCGCACCGCTCGTGTGCCCGCTGATACTGTGAAATCTTTGCGGTGCGGCGCCGCAACGCATCGTGTGCCCCCAGTCTATCGGGCTCGAGTATGGTAGCTTATGCTGAGATCTATAGAGTGTAAACTACTGCACGATTGCGGTAGAATCACAGCTACAATGTCACGATCGCAATCACCTCTGCTTGATTGTTGCTCACTCACTATTGGCTACAATGCATTGTTGCAACAAGAATCACACAAATTCAGCCAATCACAACAATTTAGATTATAATAATGATTGATGCAAGGTTTTACGAATACGAATCGAAGTACTTGATAAAAATCGGTTTTTACAAAAGTACATTATCAATTTTCCCACCAGTTCTCAGACTATTTCGTCCTGTTTAACAACAGGAAGGCGCAAATTAAGTGTCTTTCGCAAATCGATCCTGGACGTGCGCCGACAGACAAGCATCGATTTATAATCGATACGTATCGATTCCGCGCGCGAGATCGATTGCGATTGTTGTCGATGATAATCGATAGCAGAACGATTTATGCGTATATTACCATGATTACTGTTTATATTAAGTGTACGTGTCTACTGTATACAATTGAAGTGTACTTACTTATAGGAACTATTCGCTTGTTTAGCACATGGCTCACAAAAAAGTGATTTTCCTTCCAGGGACCGACTATTGAAGAGCCTGAAAATTTTTTTTGGAACACGGAAAATGTTAATGGAAGTTTCCCTAGCGCGCTCCCCAGCGCCCAGCGCTCTCCATACAATCGTAGTTTGTTTCTCATTTTGTGTAAGATTTTCAAAGATTTCAAGGTACTTACCTAGAAATCTTTCATAGACCGTAGGTACTTAGTACCTACTATTTACGTAAGTATTTTTGAGCTGCTTTGAAGCTTTGAAACTACACACTTTTACAGAAATCTGGAAAAACACACACTCAGATATTATTAGTTTCTAATATCTATCTACATTGTGATAATACGAATAAGTACTAGGTACCTATATTATCTATTTATTTACACGCATTTACAAAACAGTAGGTACCTACTACGAAAATAGTTTCTAAACATTCGAGCCAACTGTGTTCCCATTTGTAATTTTAATTTTATCTAGTTGAGAACTGTTCAAATACTAAATTTTACTATCAATACGTTAGCGGATTATCCATACGCACGTAATAAGCCACAGACTAAATAAAAATATAGACGGACCCATCCAACTCACGTGTTCGTTAAAGTACCTAAGTCATTTGATATAGATGTAGCTTTAGTTTTAAGTTATAATTATCACCACAATGGGGCCGATTCTCTAGTACACAATTTCTAAACTAAACTAAATTAACAGGTCTAAATCTAGTGCTTTCCTTTTCCGCAAGCAACATTATGAAAGGGATAGCAATAGATTTAGACGTGATATTTTAGTTTAGTTTAGAGATTGTGTACAAAGGAATTAGCCACAATATTACCTTACCTTACAAAATCCAACAGCTAACCATCAAAAATTGTAATTTATTACCTTTTTTGAATAAGTTATTTGACTTTGATTTTGATGTGACGACCGCCACAGTAACTCTTGTCATGGACATAGGTAAAATCAGCTGCTTTTGGCATACATTGCCCTTTGCTTGTATTATAATAATACTTTTAGTGTTTTGAGGGAGCTCCCGTTTTTGTATTGCGTCAGGGATATTTGCTAATGCCCGTATAGACTGCTTCTTTGCAGCGCAAAAGATATGCCTCCCTAGTGCTGTCAATGCTGGCCAGCGCCAACAAAGTCGTAAGCACGAGAGCCAGCAGACTCAACTGCTGTTATGTTGAAAAAAATTGAATGCTACAGTAGAAACCACGCAGTGGTTCACCCAAGTTTCGGTTTATTCCCAGTCTTCATTTCTACTTGAAAATAAACTTCTAGGTTTTTTAGCGTTTAATATATCGTGAGTGATTATCGTGAGTAACTAGTCGGACTAACGTCGACTAAACACGTGAGTATGGCCGGGTGAGATATATTATATATTATTATAGAATTATAATTCTAGGTTTTTATAAAATATTTTATATCAATCGGCTTTTAAGGCATATTTTATATTCTGGCAGCTCGTTTAAACATCTATCTTTTTACTTTAGTCTGAGTATAAACCAGATTTTAAAAACGGTTGGCGAAACAAGGGCGAAACATATTTGGTTGATCATCTTATTAGAATCTAAATAGTCGAATTGAGCACTTATTTCTAAACGTCGAAAATCTAGTCTGGTCATTCCATTTTCAAAATTTGACGTCTGTCATCGTAACGTCATATAAATATGGCAGTTTATTTGAGAATCGATGGTTATTGTACGCCCACTCGCAACGTCAAGCTTTTAGGTGTTAGAACTCGATAATCAGGTGTTAAGAAAGTGTTTTGTTTATTAGTCTAGACTCGGGTTTTGTATTGGTTTATTTTGGTAAGACTTGATTTTGAGCAGAACCTAATTTTAGAGTATTCGCATCCTCTTCGTACTAATGTAATATGAAAAGGACGGACGCAGTTTGACAGTCAGCTAGTCTGAGATAGAGTAATTCTTATAGATTTCGATTTGACCCTTCAAACAGCTGAAATACTAGCACCAAATGACTCACGATGTCCAAGCTGTATCATAGCTCTTTCGCTTGTCTAAAGCTGAACGTCGAACAACACCAGCATTTATCGTAAATCTCCCAGAACAGATGCTATTTATGCCTACGCAACAATACCTACGAAGCTGTACTATTAAATTAAACTAACAGTAACACTTTTTAATAATTACTACACCCGATAATTTCTACATTTTCTTTAATTTCTGGTGGGACCCAAGAACACCTAGCCATTAAAAAGCAAGAGTTGTAAAGTTGTACACCTGTAGTAAGTAATTAAAGGAGTTATCACTAAACTGTAAGCTGTAATTACCCACACAGTAATTATACCGTGTGGGCTCGCTAACTAATTGATATCCCGCAAAGCACCGCTACTCGGGATCGGTAACTTAAACATTGTGGTGATGCCACATTCAGGGCACAGAGTAGGACTCTTTTCTGGAGGCCCTGTGCGTGGCGCGTCGCGTGGTGCGTTGTGCAAAGTTAGATTTTTTTTATTCATATTAAAAGGCGCAAATTGACTGTTCGTTTTAAATTATTTAGATAAAACGGGCCGAGTTGAGAACCACCTCCTTTTTGGAAGTCGGTTAAAAATGAGTTGAAGGTGAGGATAGTATGGAATTTCATTGCACACCTAATTTGAGAGAGGAGGCCGAATTAGCAAAATACATAAAAAATTTAAATAAATTACTAGTTTCATTTTTTAGAAAAGCACTAAACATGCCTTGACCGGGTGTGCCTTTCTGACCTCGTATTATAGACGTCCTTGCCAAGGCTCGGCCGTCTAACTCACACTCGACCAGAAAACTCTTACTTCCCGGTCTCGTGCAGTAATGTACTATTGCTTTTCGTCTACGTTATAGAGAAACCCTATGATATGGAAAAGCTTATATTTCTAGACTCTATGTACGCTGTACATTGTACCTAATACATTAGTCAAGCAGTTGCCATTCTAGCATCTTGGGTTCCCAACGTCTATCGGTTGTCGAACTATGTGTCCTGCCCATTGCCACTTTAACTTCGCAACACCCTGAACTATCTCGGTTACACTGGTCCTCCTACTACGGATCTCTTCATTTCTGACTTGATCACGTATAGAGAAACTCTAAACATAGGTAGTTGTCTCCATCGCCCGCTGAGTGACTCTGAGCTTTATTATGAGGTCCATAGTTAGCGACCATGTTCTCGGCATACGATACCTCACATGTGGTAATGCCCTAAAAATCTATCATTGGCACCTCATCTTTTATAGCCATTTCATTTCGAATCCACAAACCCTTATTATACACGAAATAAGGTTCAAATTCGGGTGAACAAATTCAGAGAAGACATTAAGATCTTTATGGATATTGACTTTTAACTCTTAATCAATTCGAACTCGCATCTCTCATGCTCCTGTGTTTGGAGATTTGATTTATATTTACGCATGCTGTAATGAACGCTAAAAATTGTGTTGTATCAAATATTAGCACTTGTGAACTAATACTTGGGTACATAGACGTATTTGTGGCGTGGCATCGTAGCGACACTGGTGAAATATCATCATCATCATCATCAACCGATAGACGTCCACTGCTGGACATAGGTCTCTTGTAGGGACTTCCACACGCCACGGTCTTGCGCCGCCTGAATCCAGCGGCTCCTTGCGACTCGTCTGATGTCGTCCGTCTACCTAGAGGGTCTTCTAACGCTGCGTCTTCCGGTGCGAAGTCGCCATTCCAGCACCTTGGGACCCCCAACGTCTATCAGTTTTACGAACTATGTGCCCTGCCCATTGCCACTTCAGCTTCGCAACCCGTTAAGCTATGTCGGTTACTCTAGTTCTCCTCATCATGGGGATATGAAAACCGAGTTGTCAGATTCTGGAAAATATAGATCTAGGCAGAATATTCCTGTCTCTAGACTCTAGCCATGCATATTTTAAAAGAAGATCTAAACAAGACAAAAAAAAGACATTCACATAAAAACGGGATCATTGAAATCGGTTCAGATTAAGGGCATATTCCACCTTCTTGAATCCTACGTCCTAAATGGTATAGTAACCTAACCATAACATTTAGGACGTAGGATTTAGGAAGGTGGAGTAAACCCTTTAGATAGAAATATAATACGTGTGTACGGGAGCGGTGTGCAGGCTCGACCGTACCAAAGGGAGATCTCCCACCGAGCAGTTGTTTGTGCTCGGTAGCGCCAGCTGGGCCGACGGTTGTATCTTGAAACTTCTGTAATATACCTAGTCCAGATTGCAGAAAACTCCGTTAGTGCGAGTACTGTCGGCGGTACATTTGTTCGGGACTACGTCATGTAATGTTATCGGTTGAACAGCGCCATCTAGTTTCTACTGTGGCAACCGCAACACGTGGATAACTTTCTCCTGTTTTGTAGTCGTTGAAAAAGTTTCACTAATTTTATAATTCAAGCGTACGTCTCTAACCTAGTTCCGCAGATTATTTTTAAACCGTAAACCTGTAATATTAAAACATTTCATACAAATCTTACATAACGATTCTCTGAATGGAGCTCGGTTTTACAGCGGCAGATCGTAAACAACCCTGGCTAAGCAAACAAGACGGACAGCGTGTATTATCTATGTAGGGAGTCTTTTGATCTGCGGACTGCGCTTGACATGGACTGTACACAAAGGTTATGAAGTGCTGCGGAGTGCGGAGTTGGTGCAAAGAAAAACGCATACAGGGTGATCCCTAAGCTGTTTCAAGTCCGCTGCGCGATTGCGGGAGAATGACAGCTACACTGTCACGATCGCAATCACCTCTGATTGGTTGACGCTCGCTCACTATTGGCTACAATGCATTGTTGCAACAAGAATCGCACAAATTCAGCCAATCAGAACAATTGAGATTGTAATAAATAATGATTGCTGCAGGTTTTAGACAATCGCCCTACCGTTTTAAGTCCACTGCGCGATTGCGGGAGGATAACAGCTATACTGTCACGATCGCAATCACCTCTGATTGGTTGACGCTCGCTCACTATTGGATACAATGTATTGTTGCAACAAGAATCGCATAAATTTACCCGATCACAACAATTTAGATTGTAATAATGATTGATGCAGGTTTTAGGCAATCGCCCTATTGATATTATTTTGAACGCATGGGAAAATGGAGATAACCTAGTGGTTAAGACTTATACCACGACTAGGAGGTTAGGTAGGTTTGCGGTTCAATCTCGGGAACGCACCTCTAACCTTTCGGAGTTACGAAGTAGAAAACTTGCATGCCTGAGAGTTCTCCATAATGTTCTCGAACATGTGTGAAGTCTGCCAATCCACGCTTGGCTAGCGTGGCGACTATAGCCAAGCCGTGCACAGTAGTTAGCCGGCGATGGTATAGATGATTACAGCGGCAGATCGTAAACAACCCTGGCTAAGCAAACAAGACGGACAGCGTGTATTATCTATGTAGGGAGTCTTTTGATCTGCGGACTGCGCTTGACATGGACTGTACACAAAGGTTATGAAGTGCTGCGGAGTGCAGAGTTGGTGCAAGGGAAAACGCATACAGGGTGATCAAGTCCGATATTATCTTGAATGGGAAAATGGAGTTAGCCTAGGGTTAAGATCCCCGGCACGCAACTCTTCGGAGTCATGTGCGGGTGAAGGAAAAAACCTGCATGCCTGACAGACAGACAGACAGACAACAAAGTGATCCTATAAGAGTTCCGTTTTCCTTTTTTGGTACGGAACCCTAAAAAAAATTGAAGACAAGGCTATCAACGCTCAAAAAAAGCCTTATTCTTTAGATTTAGAGAAATACAACGACAGACGTATAATAAGTCAATGATTGTACCTATAGGAAGACCGGCATGAAATGAAATTCCAAAGTTAGCAACACTGTACTCTCTGAATATCCTATGTACATAGAACTTTATGGTGAATATTAATAATTCACCACAATATTCATCACAGAGTACTATGTACATAGGATATTCACAGAGTAGGTACAGTGTTGCTAACTTTAAAATTTCATTTCCGTATTTTTCATGAGATTCTGGTCTACCTAGAAGACTACCACAATCATAACATTTCCGTATTATGATGAGAAGGAAACTGAAACATCTGTATTAGAGATAAGTTTAGAGGTTTAGCGCTTGAGGAAGCTTTGAGATTGCGAATATAAATACTCGGAATAAAATAAACAATCTCGAGTGGTTGCCAAAGGGCCACTCGCCATCGCTGATGCTATGTTAGCAACAGTACGCGGCAGAAAGTAATGTATGTAAAGAGCAACCGCCGAGTTTCTTACTGGATCTTCTCGGTAGGAACGGCATTCCGAACCAGTGGCAAATTAAACTAGTTGACGATTCAAAAGCACTTGTTTAAAGTTTACTTGAATAAAAATCTATTCTATTGTATTCTATATCGATCTTTAGAAGGAGATAGCTGATTTGTAGAGCATTGTCTCTGTCGTTGAGACCGAAAAAACATCATATACATATGTATGAGTGACAGAGATATTGCTCTACAAAGCCGAAATGTCATTCTAAAGGCGGATGTACATTATTTTCTGCCGCGTACTGTAATAATTTTTGACGATCTAAGTAGTGTTATTAAGATGGGCTCACTACAGAGCACGCGTCTCCTCTCAGAGTGAGAAGGGTTTGGCCATAGTCTACCACGCTGGCCATGTGCGGATTGGTAGACTTCACACACCTTTGAGAACATTATGGAGAACTCTCAGGCATGCAGGTTTCCTCACGATGTTTTCCTTCACCGTTAAAGCAAGTGATATTTAATTACTAAAACGCACATAACTCCGTAAAGTTAGAGGTGCGTGCCCGGGAATCGAACCCCCGACCTCCGATTGGAAGGCGGACGTCCTAACCACTAGGATATCACAGCTTACCAACTAGTTTAGTACTAAGAAAGTCAACAGTATAGGAAATGCCAATAGTAACTCAATTCGGTAAAACAGTGGCAATGCACCGTTCATGTTTTCTTCGAAGTTCATGCTCCTACCTTGTGCAAAGAGTAAGCTTTTAAATAAAATAGAAGCTCCACAAAAACTTTATACTTTTATACCTTTATACCTTTTTATATATTAAAACTAGCTTATGCTCGCGACTTCGTCCGCGTGGACTACACAAATTTCAAATCCCTATTTCACCCCCTTAGGGGTTGAATTTTCAAAAATCCTTTCTTAGTGGATGCCTACGTCATAACAGTTATCTGTATGCCAAATTTCAGCCCGATCCGTCCAGTAGTTTGCGCTGTGCGTTGATAGATCAGTCAGTCAGTCAGTCAGTCACCATTTCCTTTTATATATTTAGATAATAATTATGGTGGAGTTACCTGGTTGTACAACTGAACAAATGCGACTGTTAAAGTGTAAAGGGTTTCTTGAAAAAAAAAACCATTTTGTATTGATTTTGATTGACTTTTTTATAAATATGTACTAGTGACCGCTCACGGCTTTATTCGGTGAAAATGTAAATCCTTTGTATTCCCGTAGTAATTTCATAAAGCATGCCTTATTCCTTGTTTACATTATAAAGAAACCTATGCGTACAGCTTTCTACGTCCAAAAATTTGGGTTATAATTATAATTGTATTGATGATGGCCTGATTCAGCCAGCACCTATTAGGAGAAGGTAATTAGGACTTATCTTTTTATATGCCGTATGTTTTTTTTTTGACGTAATTAATAAGAATGGAGACGAATGTAAAGATAAATGATCGGTAAATACATCAGAATTTATTCGCATCCAGAAGACTGATTGATTGCGAAATTGTAAAAAACGGTTTCAACGGTTAAAGGAGCAACAGCTCAGTCAGTGGCCCTACCGCGGTTGTTTGACAGCTACAATGTCTCGATCGCAATCATCTCTGATTGGTTAATGCTCGCTCACTATTGGCCACAATGCATTGTTGCAACAAGAATCGCACAAATTCAGCCAATCAGAACAATTGAGATTGTAGATTTATTATTTTTATTACAATAAAACTTAAAGCTAGCCTTATCTAATTACTATATAAATCATATAGTAATAATAGATAGATATAGATTGTAGTAATGATTTTTTTTTTGTTAAAAAAGAATATTAAATGACTAATATTCCCCTTTCCTCTCCAACTAAGCGTCAGGCTTGTGCTAGGAGTAGGTACGGCAATAGTGCAACGGGCGGGGTTTGAACCGTCGACCTTTCGGTTTTCAGTCCACTCCTTTACCGGTTGAGCTATTGAGGCTTCAATGATTGATGCAGGTTTTAGACAATCGCCCTACTGTTCTACATCTGCATCGGCGCATCTACACCAATATGTGTAATCTATGATGCAGTGCACACGCGCACTGTATCCACCATATATCAATCAGAACCGATCTGCCGACATTTATTTACAAGTTACATGTATTTGAACCCGGGCTATTTCCGATAGCGTAAATCCGAGCACGTATTTGGGTTGTTTTTGTTGATGTTGGTTAATGTTTGGTACCGGTTCAGATCTGTGGTTAGTATGAGATTTCTAACATCTCTATTCTCTATAGCTGCCAGTAGAATTCGAGCGTCGAATCACGATAACGTCAGAGTAAAATTCACCTGAAGATCCTTATTAAGTACTATTAATTTCACTTTAGCAACGTTTCCGCTTGGAGCATTAGCTTTTTTATTGCGTGATATAGGATAGGCAGAATCTCATGAAAAATACGTAAATGAAATTTAAAAGTTAGCAACACTGTACTCTGTAAATATCCTATGTACCTACATAGTACTCTGTGGTGAATATTGTATTGAATTATTAATATTCACCACAGAGTACTATGTACATAGAATATTCACAGAGTACAGTGTTGCTAACTGTGGAATTTCATTTCATGAGATTCTGGTCTACCTATAGTCTTGCGCTTGACGACAATCACGCTTAAAAAAACAATGGTGAGGCTTAGGATGGAGCATGCTTGCCTAGAAGATGCCTATTCACTCTTGCTTTGAAGATGCTTAGGTTATATCTGGACTGGCAGGAAATACGCACGCCGGAAGGGTATTCCAGCGGTTCGTATCAGAAACGTTGAGCAAAAACGGTTCGTGCGAGTGATTAGATGTAGATGTATGGACGAACTTGAGCTTTAAAACAAGGTGGTTAAGGTCCATTTGACGTTAATGTCTTTCAACGCTCGAATTCTATCAACGAACGAGATGTTAAATCGTACTGTGCTAAGACTACTGATGTTATTGGACGATTTAGCATCTCGCTGTGTGTGAAACGTATAAGTATAACTATATGCCAATCCTTGGTTTAGGAAAATATTAAAGAAAATCATGCCTTATTTTCTATGGGCTTGATCTCAAATTACATCTCATTGATGATTTTATTATTTAGTTATAATAATTTAATGTATTTAGCATTAGTTTCTTCAGCAATGATAACAAGTTATATGAGGGTTTAAGCACTTTAAGGGTTTATTCTACAGTTTTAGATTTCCTGGAATAACTATTCTTATATTATTCTTTTTACCGATAGACAGACCCAAGGAGCTGGAATGGCGACCTCGCACCGGAAGACGCAGTGTTGGAAGACCCCCCACTAGGTGGACGGACGACATCAGACGAGTCGCAAGACCGTGGCGTGTGGAAGTCCCTACAAGAGACCTATATCCAGCAGTCTATCGGTTGATGATGATGATGATGACAACTCTAGCCTAATATGTGCCTGTGTTATGGGAACACATAAAATCAATAAGCCATAGTATTATGTAAGTAGGTACATTTGTTTAGACTTGTCAAATAGGATTGGACAGTAATTGGTCGTTCCAGTTGAAACCATTACAATTGTATGGCTACCTGAACGCATTCGTAACATATTATAGTTGCGTATGTTTACATTTGCAGATCGTATACACACACACATACAGATCGTATGCACATTGTATACACGGCTGATGCTCGCGACTTCGATTGCGTGGCTTTGGGTTTTTTAAAAATACCGTGTGAACTCTTTGATTTTCCGGGATAAAAAGTAGCCTATATATGCACCTCAGGATGCAAGAATAGAATAGAATGTATTTTTATTCAAGTAAACTTTTACAAGTGCTTTTGAATCGTCAACAAGTTTAATTTACCACTGGTTCGGAATGCCGTTCCTACTGAGAAGAACCAGCAAGAAATTCAGCGGTTGCTCTTTTCAAGAGATCAATTTGCGATACCTATGTATTATTATACAATACTGTACAAGCAAAATTGCAGCCCCGTTCATTGCTGGAGCGAGTCAAATCCAAGCTTTCTTATTATTTACACTAGCTGACCCGGCGAACTTCGTTCCGCCTAACAGTCGATTCAAATTTTTTTTTTTTAAATATCAATTCACTATCAGAAATTCTAAAATCCCCACGATTTAGGACTTCAGTACTTTGCAGCATCAGGATTGAGGAGTTGGGATCCGAAGTTCAATGATGTAGCCTATGCTTGGTACCTAAAATAATTTTGCATCATCCGCAGTTCCTGAAACATTATAGTTTAGGAGTGCTGTACCCTACATCATCAGGGTTGAGGAGTTGAGACTTGAAGTCTGAGAATAAAGTCGTTGCTTGGTAGGTACCTACAATACGAATTCACTATGAACACTTCCTGAATCTTGATAACTCAGGCGGGCAGTAACCCTGCAGCATCAGGATTAAGGAGTTGAATCCAGAATTTTTTATGTGACCACCACGAAAACTTTTTTTGTTGATTTAAAAAAAATATTTGCAAATCGGTCCAGAAACCTCGAAAAAATCGATGTAGAAAAAAGAACCACCTCCTTTTTGACAGCCGGTTAAAAACCAGTGACCTTGAAATATTTACGGAATAATCTTTAAAATATCCCCTTTCTAACAAAAAAAGAATGAATGAAATCGGAACGCGCTAATGAATTACAACTCAGTATACATTTTAACTTTCATCCCCTCTCCTACGGGAACCATGCTGAATTTCGGGATAAAAAGTATCCTATATTCTTCCTCATAGTATGACCTCAAATCGTACCAAGTTTCATTGGAATCCATTCAGTAGTTTCAGCGTGATGCGCGGCCGTGATACAGACAGACAGACAGACAGACAGACAGACAGACAGACAGACAGACAAAAATGAAAAAAAATTACAGTTTTGGGTTCAGTATCGATTATAGAGTGCCCTCGAAAAAAAATTTCAAAATATCTTCAATGTACAGAATTTGACCTGTTACAGTTTTATTATAAGTATTGATTGATGTACAGAATTTGACCTGTTACAGTTTTATTATAAGTATTGATGATTGATGATAATCTTCGACTATAGGTACAATATGCTTTTTTAAGTGCACACTTTTAATAGATTTTTAAACTTGTGTAAAGGCAAGTCTAAAATTGTTTTTTTCAGAAACATTTAGATCCACCCCTTGAATAACCACATGTTGAAATCTATCTCTCAAATTATTGTGAGCTTAATAGGAGCCAGATTTTGCAAAAACACAGACAGATATTTTAATTTGATTTGTACAGATTTTAACGGATTAGGAAATCTTTTGATCGGAAAACATTATGCAGACAAAAGTGAGTGTGGCAACTGACTCAGTACTGACTGACAGTCACGATTATGGAGCCAGCTCAGCTGTGGGGCTGTCAGCATTGCTACTGGTAAAGGGGGCACGGCAAAGCGACGAGATGACATGTCCTACTCGGTTCCTTGTAGTTGTTATACAAGAAACTACTCCTATAATAATGCTCAATCCAATGCAGAAGACATTACTGAGCACGAGTGAGTGAGCAAACACTATTTCCTATACGTTTCCTATACACTCTATTCCCTCACACTCTTAATCTGATAAGAAATATCTGACACGACCGGAGAGATGTCAGGCAAAGGAAAAACGATTTTGATGTGTTTATTCGGGACTCGAACGTTAAATCTTATTTTTTTTCCTTTCGGACTGTGTATTACTGCTGGCCCTACTGGCCGATACAGCGTCACCGGTGGGTCCAGAAGTTTGCGTTTGAGCACAGATAACGTAGTCCGAGGGTTTGAGCTTTTAAGGGCTCGACGACATCGGAGGGTAACGTCGTCCTAAGGGCGCCTCCTGTGAGACTCGGACCTCGGCTTAGGATGACGTTATGACGAATGGTATGTGGGACTAAGATGATGATTCCCATCTGAATTTATCTGAAAACTGCGCAAGTATGCCTCTCTTATCGAGAATTACTTTTTTATTCTGTTTGCCGTGGAGACCCTGCCCATGGAGTCTTAGTGCAAAAAAAAATTATGAGCCATTTTACCACAATTAATAGCCTCATCTGGTGACAGAAGGGCTGGCTCATTTTATGTGCAACGGATCAGTCTGGCTGTCCAGCGCGGAAATGCAGCCAGTATTCCTAGCGCCATTCCACGCGGGCATGATTTGTGTAGTAAATAGATAGCTTTAAGTTAAAAAAAACTTATAACTAGGTAGGTATCTCAGGTAGAAACTAGTCAGATACTTTTTCTTAGTTCTAAATCGTCTAGTGGACACATATGTATCAATACGTCTAAAAAAAATGTTTGACTTCCGTCCGTTGCACAGATGCATGATTTATCGATCATGTTGCTTTAGCAACTGATTTTCTGTTCTAAAAACCATGATCGATAAATCCATACCATACTAATATTACAATACGGAAGCGTGTCTGTTTGTCTGTCTGTCCGTCTGTCTATCTGTCTGTCTGCTAGCTTTTCACAGCCCGACAGTTTAACCAATTTTGATGAAATTTGGTACAGAGTTAGTTTAGATCCCGGGCCTAATCCTAGTAGCCTATGTCACTCTCCAGGTCTTATACTATACCCATGCAAATAATCATGTCGATCCGTTGTTCCGTTTCGACGTAATTGAAGGACACACCAATAAACCAACAAACTAACAGATTTTCGCATTTATAATATGGGTAGTGCTGGCAGCGCTATTGCTGTATGAAGTGATTTATTGACAGGTTTATATTCTCATTTACCGCACTATATAGTTTGCAGATGATACAAAAAATTGGGTGATGAGTGTAATGACATCTTAAATGCTGGTTTAGGCTGACTTCACACTGTAGCCTCCAAATGAAACACCGTGGGCTCAGTACCCGTAGTACAAGATTTTACGTCTCACCAAACCAAACCAAATTCGAGAGTCGAAATACTTCCGCGTTACAGTAAACTGGATCTTAAATGCCTTGTTTTAAAGCTCAAGTTTGTCTACACTTCTACAGCCAGCGCTCCAAGCGGAAACATTGCGAAATTAAAATCAGTGACATTGAATATTTGACTTCAATTCAAGGCTGTTTAGGTCCATTTTACTGTAACGCGGAAGTATTTCGACTCTCGAATTTGGTTTGGTTTGGTTAGACGTAAAATCTTGTACTACGGGTACAGTACCCGGCAGGAAACATTGTACATCGAACTTTATCATTCGTATTTCGTTCGCATCCGTGATTCTTCGAAGTGGCCGTCATACAAATACGTACATACGTTCACGGCGGATTTCACGGATCCGTAAAAAATACAAATATTTTTTTTACGGATCCGTGAAATCACGGATGAGTGCACAAACGCCCTAAATCTGAGAATATAAGCCCGTGAACAAATCACTGCGTACAGCAACAGCGCCGCCATACATTACATCCCGCCTCCTCAGTCTAGACATAGTGTATAGAGCATCTAGAGGACTTTCTGATGATAAATTAGACGTTTTATTTGGTTTATACCGTCTCTCGTGTTGTTTCGTAATGGGATTGTGGACAATTATATATTTTTTCCGTCTCGACACTGTCTCGAAAGAGTTATACCTGCAACACGTATGACAAACCGGCTTTACTCACGTATTTAGTCGACGTTAGTCCGACTAGTTTCGAACCCATCCGGGGTCCTTTTTCACAGGGACTATATAGAGCGCACTTTGACTTTGCTCAAAGTGCGCTCTATAGATCTCAGCCTCAGTTCGCGCACACGTCGCGGTTGAGACTGCTTCGAGGGTGGCTGAGGTGAGTCCCAGTTAAAAAGGACCCCAGATGGGTTCGAAACTAGTCGGGCTAGCGTCGACTAAATACGTGAGTAAAGCCGGTTTGTCATACATGTATAATGGAAATCACTCACGATAGTTTAAACGCTAAAACATGGAGTTAGTTGAAACACTGACGCACGTGCTGATGCACGAGCGTGGTAGAACAGACGTGAGCCTGAGTGCCATTTGAGATCCCTAACCTCACTCCATGAAGCTCTCTGCAACCTGGGTAGTCTACTTGGCTTCTGGAGCAAGCCTGGATGGCTGGAGTGAAGACTTCAGCGGGGCGGGGCAATGCACGCACAACAGACGGAAACATTTAAGTGCGGAAACCAGCCCAGAGAGAAAAAAGAAAGAAAGAAACGTTGAAGGAAAACATCGTGAGAAAACTTGCCTGAGAGTTCTCAATAATAATCTCAAAGATGTGGGAATCCTGCCGACTGCCAATCCACACTGGGTCAGGTGGACCTTTCTCATTCTGAGAGAAGACTCGTACTCAGTAGTGAGCTGGTGATTTGTTGATAATGATGATGATGATGATGAGATCCTACTATTTAGAACTTATTAAAAACAGTGGAGAACCGGCCACCTAAGATAGACATTTCTAATATAATTATAAGTATTCAGATAAATTAGAAGCTCGCCCGTGTCCCTTAAATATTATAAAAACATGCTAGGTCAGTGACAAAATGTGAAACGGTGTTTTCCAAAAAAATTAGACTTGTTATTTACTTGAAGTCTGCAAAATAATATTATAAAAATAAACTTGTCGTCCAGCGATGTTATTCTCTAATTCTGAAACATTACATTCGTCGTTTAGGTCGCCGTTGAAATATTTTTGCTATTATAATACAGACTATAAAAAGCCTAGGTACTAGACAACGGAAAAAGGAACTTCAAGTGAACAATGCCTAGTACTTAAACAACAATATTATAGAACTACATTAAAGGTTCGTACGCACCTGAGCGGCGCGGCGCGGCGCTTCAGCGAGCTGCACGTCGCGGCACAGAGCTTCAAAATATCATTTCTATCATTTTGTATGGCGCATATCGCACTAGAGCGGCGCTGCACAGCGCTTCACCGCGCGTTGCCGCGCGGCACGGCTGGAGAGAATATTTTGAAGCGCAGCGAAGCGACGCGCAGTGCAGTGACGCTAGTGCGACATACCCAGCGGCGCGGCGCGGCACTTCGCGCTCGTACGCGAACGGGTATAAAAGTGACGCGCAAGTGACGCGAGGTGCCGCGTACTGAAGTTGTAGTGCGGTAGGCACCGTCGAGCGGCCTGAGGTGACGCGTTCTGCAGTCGGACTGAAGCGCCGCGCCGCGCCGCTCAGGTGCGTACGAACCTTTAGAATTCAATATTTTAATACAATGATACCAACTTATATTTCTACAAGGAAAATGCTATAATTAGTTATTCACAATTTGAATGTTCAACTATGCTGTGCGTTTTGCGAGATTTTAGTATTTGTTTTTGTTACATTAAATTTCTCATTTGTGTCAGCGCTGAACTGGGGGAGTTACAGAATAACACCCCAGGTGACACACAAATCGCACGGCGACTCCGGTGGGCTGAAGCATCGTTGGCTGAAGCCGCGACGCGACACTTTATGACATCATTATTTAGTCTACGGCCCGCGTCGACGATGTCACGCGATGTGCCGTGACAGACGTTATGGCTATTGATGCAAAGGAATTACAGAATATACGCCGCTGTTGATGTAACCGCAGTATGAACACTCGACTTTGACGTGAATAGTTTATGTGAAATGCAATTTGGCAAGCGTATTTTGTACTTGGCTTCTTAAAAGTAGGGTTGCCATCCATACTTTACTACCCATATTATAAATGTTAAAGTGTGTTTGTTTGTCCTTCAATCACGTCGCAACGGAGCAACGGCACAGAATATAAATAATAGTACAACGGATCGACGTAATTTTTTGCATGGGTATAGTATAAGACCTGCAGAGTGACATAGGCTACTTTTAATTCCAGGAAATTAAAGAGTTCCCACGGGATTTTGAAAAATCTAAATTCACGCGTCCGAAGTCGCGGGCATCATCTAGTCTAAGTGTATCTGTCTGTCTGTCCGCCTGTCTGTCTGTCTGTCTGCTAGCTTTTCACGGCTCATCCGTTTAACCGATTTTCATGAAATTTGGTACACAGTTAGCTTACATACCGGGGAAGGACATAGGCTAACTACATACACACAAAATTAAACATAGAAAATTAAAGAGTTCCCACTGTATATTCTTAAAGGCCCATCCGTTTAACCGACTTAAACGAAATTTGATATTGAGGTAGCTTGCATCCCGGAAATTGATATAGACAGCTTTTTGTCCCGGAAAATCAAAGAGTTCCCATTGGGTTTAAAAAAAACCTAAATCCACGCGGACGAAGTCGCAGGTATCATCTAGTCAGTGGCGTGCAGCTCATAGAAGCATAAACACACTGCTTACCCTCATTGTAATAAATCAATGCTTATTTTTCATTATAACCTGCCGTAAAATAAGTTCATACCTAAATGCATACCCTGGCTTGAACTCCTGTGCACGCCACTGCATCTAGTCTGTCATATTTATAAAATAGGACAAGGAGTTAGAAACTCCAGATGTTTGAGCCTAAAAGAAACCTTAAAGTTAAGTCAGATTTTAAGTAGTACCTAGGTACTGATTTTGAGCGCTTTGAACTAAAATTTAGAATATTCGCATGGTTTTCTTCCCAATGTAATAAGAACAAACCTACATTGATTTAGAACTGATAAACTTGGTGCCAGTCGTGTTCCTATTGAGCAAAACATCAGAATCGACACCAATTGTTAAAAAAACCGGTAAAGTGCGAGTCAGACTCGCGCAGCGAGGGTTCCGTACTACAGTCGTATTTTTTCGACATTTTGCAGGGTAAATCAAAATTGATCATACATTAAAATAAATAAAAATCTATTTTAGAATTTACATGCAAAGCTCTTTCATATGATACCCCATTTGGTACGGTGATCTGGCACAAGTAAAGGAAAAAATCTGAAAACAGTTTTAGTTACATCACAAAAAAATGTGTTCATTCAAATTTCAAAGTAAGATTACCTACTATACCAAGTGGGGTATCATATGAAAGGGCTTTACCTGTAGATTCTAAAACAGATTTTTGTATTTTTACGCATAATGGTTTTTGATTTATCGTGCAAAATGTCGACAAATACGACTGTAGTACGGAACCCTTGGTTGGAGTCTGACTCGCACTTGGAAGGGTTTTTCTCATAAATAGGTATATAGCGAACTAAAATCTTTTTTTCATTAGCACAAATTATAATTTCTCTGTACTTTCATTTAACTTAAACGATTTCTCGGGAATTTCCTCACAATGTTTACGCGTTCTTGCGGAGTCCTGAGTCAACAAAGGGTTGACTTTGGCGTTTCTCATTAGACCTGCAATAACTTACACTCATATTTTTGCATTGCTTTCTTTAAACCCAAGAGAAAGGTTTAGCTTTAGTGTTGTGAAAATCGCAGTATCGATAGAATTTGGAAAATAAATGTCTAATATTGGTACACTAAGTAGCTGTGATAGCCTTAACCACTAGCTAGTGGCTAAGGCATCCGCCTCCTAATCGGAGGTTGGGGGTCCGATCCCGGGCATGCAACTCTAACTTTTTAGAGTTATGTGCGCGCTACCCGGTGCGGGCGACCTCATACCCCGATTATGATATTTTCATTATTCCTGATAAACAGGCTATATCTTATTTTAAAAAATTAGAGTTCCCTACGAAAGTTTTAATAAACTATACCTATACTATAAAATTATAATGATAACTATACCTATAGTTTTCATTATAATTTTAAGTAATTTCTTATGGCCTTCTGTAAAAACTAGATTAAGATTTAAATAATTATTATGTAAGTACGCTGTTGGTAGTTTATTTTATTTATTGTAGAAAATAAATAAAATAAACTACCCGTGTAAGTGTAGAATATCGCTAGTGCTCAATTATAAAAAACAATGAGGTCTAAGTTAGAGCACGCTTAGCAAGAAGTCTTAGAGAGCCTATTTACTCACAAGTAATGAAATAAACATCGATACTTATCGATAGTTTTAAGGCGAGTCTCTACTGAAATTGATGCACAAATTAAAGAAACCACAAAAACACATAAGCGAATTGGCGCAAATATGTGGGATTTCATTAGACCATTTTATTGCTCTGCTACCTTATTGTTTCCAGAGATTTTCAATACTTTTTATGTAGCTTTTATTACTAGGCATATAAGGTTCTTTTTATTTGTATCAGTATCCTTGAAAAGCTCTATTGTTTTAGTGAGCTGACCTGAACTGCAACCTTAATGCTAAAATCAAATGGATTCAGGATACTGCAGTAGTAGACTAGTGCCTAGCGCTAGAAAAGGAATTTTTTGCTTATTTAAAAGGATTTATCAATGAGTACGTAAGGATTTTTCAGTAAACATGATTTAACTCTCAACAAAAATCATTCAAAAACTTTCCGAGAAATGGAAGAGTCACAGGGAGACTCATAAGAAAATTTTAAAGAGAAATAGTGCAAAAAAGTGAACAGTGAAAAACCTTTTTGATTTATTATTTGTTTATCTTCTTTTTTTATTTATCTTATCAGATAATCATCAATACTATCACCTATATTCGCTTTTGCTAGCGTTACTTACACCCTATATAAAATTTAACATATTTGCAGCACGAACTTAAAACAAAATAACTATATTTATTAAGATTCAAAGCTAAAATTTACGATCACAAATAAACACTTACACCAATTCATTCACTTCACAAGCCTACGTATAAATTAAAATACATTTAAAGTTACTTTCCGAATCCGAATAGAAACTATAAATTAACGCAAGCGTTTAGTGAACTTAGTTCGTGCTACCAGGCCGCATAATATTACCACTAATTATAATTGAAGTGATAGAAATAATAATTTTGTAGTTTCAATTATTGAAATAAGTATAAGATCTAATGATCTTCCCCGTAAATTTAGGTTTTTATAAAGCTCCGGAACTCTTATTTTCCGGGATAAAAAGTCCGTCATAAGAAAACTCTGAGTCACTCAGCGAGGGATGGAGAGAGCTATGCTTAAAGTTACTCTACGTCTACGTGATCAAATCATAAGTGAGGAGATCCGTAGAAGAACCAGAGTAACCGACATAGCGCAGCGGGTGGCGAAGCTGAAGTGGCAATGGGCAGGGCACATAGTTCGAAAACCGATAGACGATGGGGTCCCAAGGTGCTGGAATGGCGACCTCGCACCGGAGTGCGCAGCGTTGGAAAACTTCCCACTAGGACCTAGGTGGACGGACGACATCAGGCGAGTCGCAGGGAGTCCCTGGATTCAAGTCCCTATACGAGACCTATGTCCAGCAGTGGACGTCTAGCGGTTGTTGATAATAATGATGACGTCCGTCATCCGTCAGGGTGCAAGCTATCTCTGTAACAAATAGATTATGCACGCGACTTTATCGACATCGATATTTAGGTTTTTTTAATCCCGTAGGAATTCTTTGATTGCCAACGTGCCGGGACCTTAGAGTCACGAGTGACTGCATCAAAAAACACAGGTATTGTAGTGTGAGATGCTTTAAAACAATCAATCGAATAATGTTTTGAGATGAACCGGTAACAGGTCGTTGTTGATTTTAAACATGACTTATTGAAGTGTAGTTTCCCATAACAGACGGTTCTTTCAATTTTAAGGTTCCTTACCCGACAGGACCCAACGACCTATTACTAGCCTTCGTTGTCTGTCCGTCCGTCCATCCGACCGTATATCTGTAAACGAGCTGTATCTCATGAACCGTAAGAGGTATAGAGAGTTGAAATTTTCACAGAATGTGTATTCCGCTAGCGTTATAACAACAAATAATAAAAATTTAAATTTCAGCCCCATTCGTCCAGTAGTGAGTTGTGAATTGATAAATCAGTCAGTCAGTCACCTTTCCTTTTTTACAATAGGTATTTATATTCTCTTTACAAAACAGATTTGTGGCTGCGGCGAAGATAGAATTTCCGTGACAAACACCCATAACATTGCCCGTGAACTATTTAAGTTTCCCATACATCAACTTTCTCTCGGGTGCTGAACTAATGTGTGTTAACACTCTCATTCTACGGCATTAATTTAATAAAATGGGGGAAAAAGCATACTTTGGGAGTCCAATGAGAAAATTTATGTTAAAGGTATGTCCTGTTATAGACATTACACTGTATCGATGAAACATTTAAAGACGTAAAAAGCCAGTGGACGAGTTTTGGACATGGGCTCACGTACCTAGGTAGGTAATATTTAGGTTACTAATCCAATGAATTAAGTAAGTAGGTAACCCACAGATTTCCTAAATTCCCATATCTGTAGCTGCGGCAAAGATAGAAGTTCCGTGACAAACACCCATAACATTGCCCGTGAACTATTTAAGTTTCCCATACATCAACTTTCTCTCGGGTGCTGAACTAATGTGTGTTAACACTCTCATTCTACGGCATTAATTTAATAAAATGGGGGAAAAAGCATACTTTGGGAGTCCAATGAGAAAATTTATGTTAAAGGTATGTCCTGTTATAGACATTACACTGAATCGATGAATCATTTAAAGACGTAAAAAGCCTGTGGACGAGATTTGGACATGGGCTCACGTACCTAGGTAGGTAATATTTAAGTTACTAAACCAATGAATTAAGTAAGTAGGTAACCCACAGATTTCCTAAATTCCCATATCTGTAGCTGCGGCATAGATAGAAGTTCCGTGACAAACACCCATAACATTGCCCGTGAACTATTTAAATTTCCCATACATCAACTTTCTCTCGGGCGCTGAACTAATGTCGTTATTTATGCAAATACACTCCCAGTCTACGGCATTAATTCAATAAGGCTCGCGATAAATCTAGAGTCTGGAACGCATCGGTAAATCAGAGGAGCGGGGCTTTTTGAAGTGGAGACGCAAGGTCTCGCGTGTGGACCCTGATCGAAATATGAAATACACTTTCAATATCAACTTGTAAACCCGCCTCGGCTTTACTTGGCAGGAGTATCTGAAAATCCTTTCCTGGTGGGGGTTTTAATAGAGAAAACTTGCTTGCGAAATCACAAGACGTGGTTTTCCGGTTTATTAAACACTCAAGGGGAGTTAAAATAGACAAGTAGGTATGCGTGGAGTCTAGGTGATCAGATTTATTTCATAATGAATTAGTATCGATCATAATAATATGCGAATTGGATTATCCGTAAATGAGATCGTCTACGTATTGGACTATCTGCATCCGTTGGAATAATAAGACGAAAATATGATAATTGGGCCGATGCATGATGGCGGAAAATTAGAAAATGAGAGGAACAAACAAACACACTTTCGCATTTATGATAGGGATAGTGATAGGGGTAGCGATGGATCGTAGTCTGTTTAGCTCTTTTTATTACAAAAAAAAAAAAAAACTGATATTTCTGTTTAAAAGCTTAACTAATAACTATATTTTATAGAAATGAGTCAGTAAATCTCTCTTTGCAACCACATGTCACATGGGTGGAGCCGCTTGCTTAAAACAGTGTTATATACAATCTCCATTTTTACACCCAACATTCCTTGTATAGGTTACACGCAGCACCCTAAAATGGCAAAACAAGGTGATATACAAGTGTTATAATTGCGTTATTTTACATGTATAACACCGCAGTCACCTATCAATCCGATTAAACACACTGATTCAGCCAATCAGTCGTCCCCGAGCTATGGCGTTGACACTGCATCAAATTCCATTGGCTCTAGGTTGGCTGCTGCTAACAAACAAGTCTGACCACCTATGCCTTTTTAACGGCGCGTGCACATTGATCGAGACAGTTATAAGACTTTTTTGTCCTTTTAATGGCACGGGTTTTACCGCCTGGGGTTGTGAATGGCTTGTAAAGGCTAATATAGAATGTTCACAGACTAACTCTGCAGTCTAAGACTGAAACAAACTTTGACTTTCAGACTCAGATCAGACTTAAGTTTGAGTTATTAAGAATTCCGGGGAAGGACATAGGCTACTTTTTATCCTGGAAAATAAAAAAGTTCCCACGGGATTTTTAAAAACGTAAGTCCACGCGGACGAAGTCGCGGGCATCATCTAGTTTAAAATATTTTATACATTGCCTGAATATTTTAAATAGTCTATAGAATTTTTGCGTTTAACCTTCGCGAGTGATTTCCATTATATGTGCATATAGATTGTTACGGCTATACTCACATATTTAGTCGACGACTAGTTTCGAACCCATCCGAGGTCCTTTTACACAGGGACTCAGACGACGGAAATGATCCCGGATGGGTTCGAAAAAAATCGGGCTTACGTCGACTAAATACGTGAATATAGCCGTACCGATCTATTTTATAGGATGCCTAGGTATTCTATACAGTATCTGATTATACAGATTGGCGGTGACATAAACAACAATATGGGTAGTTATAAACCACAGAACTCCACCTATAGACGCCTAACACCCCCGCTCGCCAAGCTTAGGCACTTGGTTAGCATAAAAGTCGGCCCACGCCCGTTCGGTACCCTCATGCTGCACTTTGTTTTGATTACGTGACTTGTAAGTCCACCAATTACAACAAAGCATTCTCCCCTGTCCCCCGCCAACATTTTACGATTTGTTTTCATGCAAAACCTTGTATATGCGTACTCTAGTAGTTGTATTCTCTGTGTTATAAACCAATGTAACAACGCCCTTACAGTATTAATGACTCGGATGCCATGCATTTAACAAATCGCCGGTAGCCATGTTTCCTTCGCGCGCTCGTATTTTTTCCTATCGTTTCATAAATTTTAATTGACAATATTTACTGCGCGGAAGCATTGTAAATATCATAACTAACTGTATAAGAAGTCTGTAAAAAGGTTTATCTAATAACTTATAGCTTCACTCTTAGCATCTGGACTTTTTATTTTACATTTTATAATTCCAAGCTGGCATGAGATTTATACAGGGTGGAAAAAAAGTATGGGCCCTCCAGCGGAACTACCTTAAATCCTTAAGTTAGGTCATTTTACTCAAAGGAAACACTCTCTTATTTAAAAAAAAAAAAAAAATTGCATTCAAAGATTTTGGAATTAGGGAAACTGTGTAATTAATGGTAATAGTGAAATTGGAAATAAATAATTTAAAAAAAGTTGTGTCCAGTTGTGGTACGCAAAACCTCCTGCAGATCATAGTCGCAAATTAAATGGGTTAAATGGTATAACCACGTTCAGCAAAATTATCTTAATATTCTCGTTTAATAACCGAGAATCGTATATTTATGGCATATTGATTACCCCATTACTTATAGCGATTAGGTAACGAGTGCAAAATTATCAAGTTTACTAACAGACCGAGCTACTAACTTGTAAATGCGGTACTACTTATTTACCTCAGTTGTGAGATTTACCTATAAACCTCCTTTGAATGAGAAAATTAAGTAGGACTCCTAGAGAGAGCATACCTATAGTGCGACAAAGCTCTCTTGGCGCGTGGCGATAATCGGAACTAACGTTGCCGTCAAGAGTTCCCTTTGTTCTTGTTTGAATATGGAATATCCTAATAAGCCTTTATTTTCCAACAGCGCCCCCCTGTCAATGTCATTCAAGTGCGAAAAGAGCCTTGTCGCAATGTAACCAAAATGACGTTTCGCGTGTTTCCAGTTTTTTACGGCTCTTTAATAGTGATGTGGTGCAATCGATACTTACCGATAAAATATTGTAGGTATAATGAGACAGCAAAATGTGTTGAAAATAATTCCAATTCAAATGAATAAAGTATGGGCTGATTCTCAATTTATGAGTTTTACATATTATTTTTGAATTTTTTTTAGGTGAATTATTTTTGATAGACTACTAAGGTATATTAAGTATTTCCTCACGGTGCATTGTTTTATTTCACCGTTAAAGCAAGTGATATTTAATTAATTAAAACGCACGTAACTCCGAAAAGTCAGAGGTGCGTGCCCGGTATCGAACCCCCGACCTCCGATTAGAAGGCGGACGTCCTAACCACTAGGCTGTCACAGCATTTAATAGGCTTATTAGGCTGTTATTATGCTTCACTATTAATAAAATGAATTCTGTTTTTCCCACATTCCACACATGGGTCCACTTTATGACGCAACAAGTTGTACCAATTAATAATCTATAACTCTATTTGCATTTTACATGAATAAAATACCAATCTTTATGAACCTGTGATGCAGTCATGACACTAAGGTGTAATAATTACCGTGTTCCGCCTAAATTAGTCGTAATAAACTGTTTTGCATGCAGTAGAAATAAGTATAAAATATAGGACTGTATGAAATCATGTTTTCGAATAATTTTATTATGTTTTTAACATAGCAAATGGAGACCACCAGCTAGAAATAGATTATTATTTAAATAACACGTGAGTAATTATAAACAACCAGACTAGATGATTACCGCGACTTCCTTCGCGTGGATTTTTTTTTAAATCTCATGGCAGATGCTGCTCCATTTTTAGGGTTCTGTATTTCAAAAGGAAAAAAGGAACCCTTATAGGTCACTTCGTTGTCGTGTCCGTCAAGAAAACCTATAGGGTACTTCCCGTTGACCTAGAATCATGTTTGGCAAATAGGTACGTCTAATAGCACACGTAAGGGCGAAAATTTGAAAACCGTGAATTTGTGGTTACATCACAAAAAAATGTGTTCATGAACAAATAATTTGTATTTTCATAATATTATATCAAAGTAAGATAACTCTATATTCTAAAACAGATTTTACTTATTTTTGTGCATAACAGTTTATGATTTATCGTGCAAAATGTCGAAAAAAATACCCGAGTACGGAACCCTCGGTGCGTGAGTCTGACTCGTACTTGGCCGGTTTCTTAAATTCCATGGCACCTATACTATTCCGTTTTAATTTTACCACCGCACAGTTATTCAGCGGCTCCCCGCATGCGGCTGGTTTGCAGATGTCGTCCGTCCACCTAGAGGGAGAGCATCTATCGCGACGCTGCGCTTTCCGGCGTGAGGTCACCATTCCAGCACGTTGGGACCCCATCGTTTATGGAATTTTCAAACTAAGTATGTGCCCTGCTCATTGCCACTTTAGCTTCGCAACTCACTGAGTCTATTTGTCGATTACTCTGGTTCTCCTACGGATTTCCTCATTTCTGATTTGGTCACGTAGATAAAAGTCAAGCATTGTTCTCTCCATCGCCCGCTGAGTAACTCTGAGCTTTCTTACGAGGCCCATAGTTAGTGACCATATCTCAAATCCATATGTCATCACTGGCAACACGCACTGTTCGAAGACTTTGGTCTTCACGCACTGAGACGAGAATCTCGAAGCTTCCCAAACGCTGCCTAGCCGAGAGAGAATATGAGAGATAAATTAATAATTCAAAGGCAATAAAGCCAATATTCTACGTTGCAATGATAATGTAAGCAACTCAGGAAAGGCAGTTAAGCTATCAACTAATCTGATAATTTATCAGCCAGATTTAGATAAGGGATCGCATCAGTCGCCGCGCGCCGGCGGACAGCGACACGGGGAACTGACATTGGAGCACTATAATGACAATGATATCGATATTGCATACAGCCTTCAAATATGAAGAAAGAAGTGAATCGATTTTGTCGACCTCAATGGCGCAGTGGTGAACGCTGTGGGTTTATGAGGGGGATTTTCGTAACATAAACAATGAAAATAAATTCAACAAAATATTAAAAAACTTTTTATTAGAAAAGGCCTACTGTGCCGTAAATGATTTCCTAAACGACAAACATAAAAATAAATAATAATTTGGGTCTCCCTACTCACGGGTCACGGGTATGGGTCTTTGGTCTAAGGACCAAATTGCGACACCCAAACTGGGTATCCATAATACTTTGTACATAATATGATATAAGTAGTTTATGGAAATGCAATAAATGATTATGCAATAAATTTCAATTTTCAGGCAGGGACAATTCGGGAAATTATAATTTCTAAATTGTCTCTGGTCTGGTTGTTGGGTGGCTTCTGCCGTGGCTAGTTACCACCTTACCGGCAAAGCGATTTAGGATTCCCGTACCGTGCCGTGTAGAAACTGATAAGGGGTATGGGTCCTATGAAACTGCCATACCCCGTCCAAGTTAGCCCGCTTTCCATCGAATTTATCAGTGGTTTTTTTTTCAATTGGAAGTTGAAACTTGAAATTAAAAGAACGTTTCAAAAGTCATTTTAGAATAAATTAATATGAGGGGAAACCATAGCCATGCCTGCAATTTAAGCCTCAATAGCTCAACCGGTATAGGAGTGGACTGAAAACCGAAAGGTCGACGGTTCAAATCCCGCCCGTTGAACTATTGTCGTACCTACTCCTAGCACAAGCCTGACGCTTAATTGGAGAGGAAAGGGGAATATTAGTCATTTAATATGGCTAATATTCTTTTTTTTTTAAAAAAAAAAAAAAAAATTGCAATGTAGTATAGGAGCAGGCGTTACTTTGCGGAAGTCCGGATTGTAAGGTCTACATCAGCTCCTGAGGATGCTCCGGTGTCGGGACCAAACTTGCGTCGAGTGTGTTTGGGATTTGTGTGGTGCTGCGTGGTGGTGGTGCGTATTGCTTGCCTGGTGGCTGCTTCTTCCTGCATGTTTAGCAGTGGGAGGGCGGGCGGTGCGTGTTGCACCATACAAATTCGATCTGTTTCAGCGGATTATAGCAAATTAAGCTTTTGGTTAATTGAATGGCAATGTAATTTATATCCAATTAAAGAAATTCCTTTATCGAATAAGGATATTCGTCAAGGAATAGGAATTCATCAAATTGACCCTCTATTTCTATCCATTGAACTAATGTAACTAATAATATTGAATGCACGAAACATAGATCAACGTGTATTATTTTGGATTAGGCAGCTGTCCCACCGCCGACGATGAGCGAGAAACAACTTGTGCTAGAGACTAGGAACAAGCTGGCGAACAACGAGAAGTGAGTGTGTAGTTAGGTTCAATGGGCGGGTCAGCAAATTCCTGAAAGGCTGGCAACGCATCGACAGTTCCTCTGGTGCTGCAAATGTTCATGGGCGGCGGTAATCAGGACCTGCCTGCTCGTTTGCTCGCTATCTCTATTTAAAAAAGAAAAAAAGGTTATCGCTGGGCTATGAGTAAGTACGAGTGGGATGGGAGAGTAATCTCAACATTTATTCGATTTGTAAAACACGCTGTATTTATCTATTTTATTGACATGGTCGGTTGTACGTTTCTTGAGCGAAAATAATCTATAGCTAGTCGCCTCCTCGTTGGCGGTGGGACAACTGCCTTACGGGCTTTTAGTATTAAGCTATATCGATTACTATCGAACAGCGGAGAAATGTAAGGCGTGCTCGATTGTTTCGCAACTCGATACATTTCTGTGAGCTGAATCGATTGAAGGTCTCGATTGTATTGATTTTAACCTCAAATGGAATTATGTCATTCAACTGTAATTCGAATATTTATATACAAATCAATGGACCTCCTCTTGCAGCCCTTGAAGAGTTTTGTGTAATTATTTGACTAACTATAGTCTGGCTAACGAAATATGAGACTGAAATTAGTATTACCTACCTTCCCAATTTCAAGTTTGTAAGCTTTATAGTTTTGAGATTTCGTGATTAGTCAGTCAGTGAGTGAGTAGTATTTCACTTTTATATATTTAGACGAAGGTCTGGCCCTCCCGGGCTCTCTTTGAACTGAAAGCTGAGCCGGTTGCTTCCAGTTTTACGCAACTCTGTCATTATTTGATCCAAAAATGTATGAATATCCGGAAGAATCCTTATATTCAGAATTTTCTAGGTCAATATACTTATTGACTTTTAAACCTGGCAAGACAAGTCACGCCTGTTAGTGTAAATCACTCTACCAACCTATCGAATACAATGCAACACCGAACCTCAAATGTCGTGAGTTCAGTCACCTCCTAAACGATATTATTCAAAAATATCTGTCTGTATCTCTGAGACACATTAGGGGACATAATATATCTCGACACAATCGTACTTTCACCGAGCCCTAATTACGGCCTCCTGCCCCAATAAAGTATGCACTTTATTACTGCATCGACTGTTGACCGCCAGAAAAGCTCCTACAGAAGAAAAAGTCCGAGTCAGACTCATCCACCAAGGGTTCCTCACCCACTGAAGATTTTTTTATTGCAAGTTAGGCTAGCGCTTGACAACAATGAAGCTTAATAATAAAGCTCTAGACGTTTCGTCGGTCTCAACGACATAGACAATGCTCTTCAAATCTGCTATCTCCTTCTAAAGGTCGATGTAAATTACTTTCTGCCGTGTACTGTAAGTTATCCGAGACAGGAAACACGGATGCGGGAAGAGCATTGCACACCGTATCAGAAACGACAAAACACTGTAATTCAAAAATATCTGTCTGTATCTCTGAGACACATTAGGGGACAAAATATATCTCGACACAATCGTACTTTCGTCTGGTGGGAGGCTTCGGCCGTGGCTAGTTACCACCCTACCGGCAAAGCCGTGCCGTGTAGAAACCGAAGGGGCATGGGTTTATTAAAAACTGCCATACCCCTTCCAGGTTAGCCCGCTTTCATCTTAGACAGCATCGTCACTTACCACCAGGTGAGATTGCAGTCAAGGGCTAACTTGTATCTGAATAAAAATAAAAAAATAAAAAAATTCACCAAGCCCTAATTACGGCCTCGTGCCCCAACAAAGTATGCACTTTATTACTGCATCGACTGTTGACCGCCAGAAACACTCCTATAGAAGAAAAAACCGGCCAAGTGTGAGTCAGACTCGCGCACCAAGTGTCCCGTACTACCGTATTATGCATAAAAATAAATAAAAATCTGGGCTTTTCCCAGGTGGGTGGATGATATCCCACTTGGTATCGTTATCTTACTTTGAAAATTGAAAAAACTAATTATTTGCTTAGACCTCTAATGCCATACTGATCGCATTTATCTATTTAATAGCTTCTTATGACAAACATGGCCAAAAGCTTTGCTCGTATCAAAAAACACACGTTACAGGATAGTTTTTGTCCATGCATTCCGATATTTCTTTGACTAGCGAAAAACACGCTTAATTTGTTGATTTCCCTTTTTGAAAACCATTTTGTTCCTTTAAAATGATATTATGTTTCGACAAAAAAATATGTAAATAGCTTTTCGAAGAAAACTTTGAGATAATAGGAATTAGTGTGATTTTTCTCTACGGGACCCTAAAAAGGGTTAATTTAAAGATCTATTTTTATTTTTATTAAGTACCTATGTGTAATTTGAACTTGCTTTTACCAAAATTACTACCGATATTTTAAGATTCTTGTGATGACACGATAAGTGTCGGTATTTTATAGTAGAGTCGAAGAAAGTTCTAAAAGTAAGTAATCTTCGAGTTTTAACATCCCTAGAAGATGAAATTGCTTGCTACCACCTAAGCTTCTGGATTTAACAAAATCACAGTAATTCAGTAATAATGTTATTAGCTGGATACTTACCTACTTACTTATTATTTTGCAATGATTCTAATCATTGTTTCAATGATATTAAAATACTTTAAGTAGAAGATTTTTTTAGAATAAATAACGAACTAATCATAACCGATAGATTCTTACTGATTCCATCCATCCATAAGCAGCTTAACAAAAACACATACAAGCTAATAAATATATATTATGTAAAAAAACAATAATTCCCACGACAAACGCTACTTCATCATAAATATCTACATTAGCTGCTAAATATGACAAATCGATACATTATGTTATAAGACCGCCTACGTTATATAAATTATGTAAAAAATATTATTTTTATACGCCATTTAGCATGCCAAATACATATTAATAGCTCATTTATTATCTCTATATCACACATAATTTATGAGTTTAATCCTTTGTTAAATCTCAATGTTTACGATGGAAAAAGACATTTGATTGAAAAAGAATACCCGACTGAGTTTGTTGTGGGCTCTTCTCAGACGTGAGCGTGTTTGGAACCCTCGTAGCTTTAGCTGTTTTAAGTAATTAAACGTATTTTATACGCAACGCCCTGTATAGTTTAATAAATTATTCACGTTTAAGGGTGTTTGGAGGGGGTTCCCACGACACTTAGAGTGAGATTTATATAGCGCACTCTGACTTAGCTTAGACTTAAGACAAAGTTAAAACGAAACAGAGCTACCTATATCTCTCACATAAATCTGTCTCGTTTTAAGTCTGAGCCTGTGGTCTGAGCAAAGTCAAAGTGCGCTATATACCTAGATCTCAGCCATGCATGACGTGATTTTTAATATTACTCCAAAGAAAATATTTTATTTTATTTTTATTTTTATTTTTATTTTTATTTATTCGGATCAACAAACAGTAGCACGCAGTGCTTGGATAAAAAACAGTAATAAAATAACTTAGTAATAATATACGTGCTACCCACTACGTCAACCACATAGTTATTATTATTAATTAATATACTTACATGTGTAAAAATATATAAATGTAGTATAAAATATAAATAAAGAATATATTAGTACCCTACCATCTATCTAAATTCTAATTATCCTACAGGCTTAGTGTAATATAGCAATATTATTCCTAAGATAATTCATGACCAGCTTCTTGAAAGAGCCCACTCGAGAGGAAAAAATGTCAATATTTCCGAAGCATGCATTGTATGACTGTGTCATTCTGTATAGTGGTGATCTCTCACCAGAATTTGTACGGCATCTGGAAGTAGCAAAAAGTTTGTGTGTTAGAGTGCTGCGTACATGACTTCTGGCAGGAATTCTATAACAAAGTTTACGAGTCAAAGGAATACAATCATATTTATTATGACACAGATCATACAATAGCATAGCTTCAAGTTGTTTGCGCCTCGACTGCAAGTCAAGTATATTGTATTTTTCAAGAAGCTGGTCATAAGGAAGGTAGCTTCTCGTACATTTATAATGCATCGTCCGTAGAAATTTTCTCTGTACATTTTCTAATCTCTTAACATATTTATTATAATAGGGATTCCAGATACAAACAGCATATTCAAGTTGTGAGCGAACCAGTGATTTATACAAATGTAGATATGTATCAACTCTCCTGAAATTAGTACCGGTCCGCATTATAAATCCATACATTTTAAAAGCTTTATTTACAATGGTTTGTATATGCGTGTCTAAGTGTAACTTACTATCCAATATTATTCCTAGATCTTTAATATTACTAACCTTCTCTAGACTTTCTCCACATAGCGAATATGTATAGTCGCTAGCGGATCTCTTTTTAGTAAAAGTAATATGCTTACATTTATTTAGGCTAAGATTAAGTTTATTTTCTGTACAATATTTAGTAAATCTATTTAAATCAGCCTGCAGATGGTCATGATTATCTCGTAATTCAATTGTTTTAAATATTTTAAGATCATCTGCATATAGTAGAAAATTACTATGCTTAAAGCATTTATGAATATCGTTTATGAATATAATAAATAAAAGAGGTCCAAGAATTGACCCTTGTGGAACTCCAGAAGTAATCATAACCAATTTTGATTGATGGCCACTGATAATAACTCTTTGAGTACGATTTGATATGTACGATTTAAACCATCGCCAAAGATCACCACGTATACCGTTATAAGCTAATTTTTCTAATAAGCGTTTATGATCTACTCTATCAAAAGCTTTTTGAAAGTCTGTATAAATGCAGTCTGTTTGCCTATTGTTATCTAAATTTTCAAATAACTGTGAAGCAAAAACAAGAAGATTGGTTACTGTTGAGCGTTTCTGCACGAATCCATGTTGTTGTGGAATTATAATATTATGTAGCAATGGATAAATGGAATCGTGTACAAGCCGCTCAAAGAACTTTGAAAGTACAGGCAAGATAGAGATGGGTCGGTAATTTTCTACATTCTTTTTGGATCCGCCTTTATGTACAGGTACTATGCGAGCCATTTTCCATTTTTCTGGAAATATGCCTTGCTTAAGACACATACTGAATAAGATATGCAGTGGCTTGTAAATTGTAGTAGCAGTGGCTTTGAAAAATATTGGAGGTATATCATCCAACCCAGATCCCTTCGTTACATCCAACTTGTTTAGAGCCTTCATTACATTTTCAGCCGTGATAACAGTTTGACTGATAATGTCACATACTATTTCATCCTTACCAGTGCATTCAATATTATCTATGTCGAAGTCATTCGTAAGAGTAGATGGAACAAAAACCGAGTAAAAAAAGTCAGAAAATAAATTATATGCATCGATCGGGGTATTAGCTATATTATTTTTATAAAATACATTATAAGGTATGCGGGAATTATTTTTTACATTAGAAAAGTATGTCCAAAAATAGCGTGTATTGACTTTAATACTATCTTCTACTATGTTCATGTATTCACTGTAACGACGTTTTGATTCTTTTTTAAAACGAAGTCTAAGTATACAGAACACCTCATAGTCTGACACATTATTATATAAAAAAATTAGACTTTATATTTTCACGTAAGATTGTTTACTCCCTTATTATCTTCTAAAGCCACCATGATACAAACAAACGTTCCTCCCAGTGTAGGGGACAATACGCAGATAAACTTTCAGCTTTTATAAAATAAGGAAGGCCTGGCACGCGCTGGCTCTCTCTCTCTCTATTACTTGTTATTTTCGCATACTTGACAGTTGATAAAATAATTTAAATCCATATTTATAATAAACTTTCCTATGTCAATGTAGTAAACCTAATCACCAATAAATAAGACTTTAGAAATTAGTGTCTAGCCTCCATCTAGCAGGGTGTTCGTTGAATCGTAAAACATGTACAAAAGTCACAATAAATCAGTTTTTAGGAGACCATTTATTTACTGAGGTGAGAGTTAATATTGTTTAATATGGCCATAAAACATAATTTATTTCGACACTTAAGTAGCTAGTGTGTTTTTCAGTAGAAAATACTGTAGGAAGAATAACTATAAGATAGGGATCTATAAGAAAGGGATTGTCTAAAACCTAAAACTGTATTAGCTGAGGCCCGGTCTCCACCTAAGCGGAGCGGAGAGATGTGTGCAGTCGGCCAATCAGATTTTCACGTGTCAAGAAATCAGGAAAATCACGTGATATTTTTTTCACGTCATTTAAAAAGAATCTGATTGGTTGACTGAACACATCTCCTCTCCTCTCCGCTTAGGTGGAGACCGGGCCTAACAGCTTGCGATTGACAGCTCATATCTCCGCTTTGTACCCGCGCCGCCCAGCTTAGGCACAACTCATCGCCGCATCGATCGTGCCATAAAGTTTCTCTAATCTGTGGTGCCATACAAATATGCAGTGGCGTGCACAGGAGTTCAAGCCAGGGTATGCATTTAGGTATGAACTTGTTTTACGGCAGGTTATAATGAAAAAGTAAGCATTGATTTCTTACAATGAGGGTAAGCAGTGCGTTTATGCTTCTATGAGCTGCACGCCACTGCAAATATGATACATCTCCGCTCAGTGGTGACCACTGAAGCAAAAAGGAGACGAGATGCGGGAATAACGAAATTCTGTTGGTTGTTTATATCAGATCTCCTCTCTTCTCGTCTCGTCTCCACTCTGGTGGAGTCCAGGCCCAATAGGAGCTGTTGATTTTTATTAAGCTTTCCAAGCACTCTCCATAGAAAGAATAGTACGTATTATAATCGGAGTATGAGGCGGGTGTGCGGGGCGTCCCCACCCCAATTGCCACCTCGACCTGTCGCGTACTGTAGGTTGGTTTTCATTTGAATAATAACTAATCAAACTCAATGTAATTTTGCAAGCACGTTCTAGAACCTAATTTCTTTGTCTGTGGTTTGCCAGATTTCCGAAAGTCCCGTAAGATTTCTTTGATTTTCCGGGACCAAAAGTACCCTATATCCTTCCGGACCCCGGGGAACAGTGCGACAAGGCTATATTGGCGCGTGGCGTAAATCGGAAATAACGTTGCCGTCAAGTGTCCCCTTTGTTCCTGTTGGAATATTCTAAGTCTTTGTTCTCCAACAGCGCCCCCCTGTCAATGTCGTTGAAGTGCCAAGAGAGCTTTGTCGCACTGTACACGATACCTCTGAACCAAATTTCGTCACAATCGTTAAACGGATGGGCCGTGAAAAGCTAGCAAACAGACAAACATACTTTCGCATTTATAATATTAGTAGGTATGTGAGTATGGATTAGGTTACTACTTAACAAAATAACAATTGCCTTCTAAATCTTATATATTATGCAAGATTCTAAATCTATATATATAACAGGAAAGGCTGACTGACTGATTGACTGATCCATCAACGCACAGCTGGACGGATCGGGCTGAAATTTGGCATGCAGATAGAACTCTTATGACGTAGGCATCCGCTAAGAAAGGTTTTTGAAAATGCTTCCCCTAAATGGGTAAAAATTCGGGTTTGAAATTTGTGTAGTCGCGAAGTGTGACGAGTTCGCGAGCATAAGCTAGTAATATTATAAATGCGAAAGTGTGTCTGTCTGTCTGCTGGCTTTTCACGGTCCAACAGTTAAAATCGCGCGTTCTAAATCTTATAAATGCAAGATTCTAAATTAACAAAATAAACATTAATTAGAACAAGATTAAACAAAGGTAGAATTCGATAAGAAACTAGGAGAGGTCAAATAAATAATTGGTTCAAAGAATTTAGTTCTAACAATCTGATAGCTATGCGCATAATCTGATATAGCGACTATCACACTAACCGGATAAGGGCTTATTTCGCAAATTATTCCCAAACCCAAGTTTTACAATCCAGATCTGTTAAATAAATTAGAATATTCGACGAACAATGTTATTTTAGATGGTTTTTAGGGTTCCGTACCTCAAAAGGAAAAACGGAACTCTTATCACTTTGTTGTTTGTCTGTCTGTCTGTCTGTCTGTCTGTCTGTCCGTCTGTCTGTCAAGAAACCTACAGGGTACTTCCCGTTGACCTAGAATCATGAAATTTGGCAGGTAGGTAGATCTTATAGCTGACATTTTGGGAAAAATCTGAAAACCGTGAATTTAGGGTTAGATCACACAAAAAAAATTAAATTGTGGTCATGAACTAATAATTAGTATTTTCAACTTTAGAAGCGAGTGACTATATCAAGTGGGGTATCATATGAATGGTGTACCTGTACATTCTAAAACAGATTTTTATTTATTTTTATGCATCATAGTTTTTGAATTATCGTGCAAAATGTCGAAAAAATACGACTGTAGTACGGAACCCTCATTGCGCGAGCCTGACTCGCACTTGGCCGGTTTTTATTCAACATTCATAAATTCGTGAAATTAATTCTTATAAATAACAGAAGGAATAATTTACTTCTATTTTAAAAAAAATCATTGTTTTTCGATAGAATTATTTTATTTAGGAAGTAAAGTGAAATAATTGAATGTAGAAATAACTCTTTAAATAAAGGAGTACCTCAGTACCAACTCCTTCCATTTGATCGGATCCAAAGGCGGGATGTTCGACTTGTGGACGATCCCAAACTAACCGGCTCGTTGGAAAGCCTGGAACACCGCAGAGACGTAAGCTCTCTTTACGTGTTCTGTCGCCTCTGTAATGGGGATCATCAAAGGAGTGATAGAGCATAGCACAGCACAGCGCAGCACGGCTCAGTGTTGATTGGTCATCCTGACGCTCATAGGCCCACAGGCGTCACCGGCGGCCACTGACATCTTGGTAACATCTAATTGGTTCGTTATAGATTCCTTTATTGCCGTGTGACTTCGTATATAAATACCCCGGCGGCCATCGGACACTATTTATATACCCAAATACTATTTCCTAGAAATCGTAGATAATTCTGTTATATTGACGGCATTTTCGGTTTATTTGCGGAATAAATTTTCGTTTTTAGGGTTACGTATTCAAATAACAAACCCTTTATTTTTAATTTAGAACTCAAACCCTTTTTTAGGGTTCCGTACACGAAAAACGGAACCCTTATAGGATCACTTTGTTATCTGTCTGTCCGTCTGTCTGTTTGTCAAGAAATCTACAGGGTACTTCCCGTAGACTCTAGAATCATGAAATTTGGCAGGTAGGTAGATTTTATAGCAGAGATAAGGGGAAAAAAACCGTTACATCACACAAAAAAAAATTAAAATGTGGTCATGAACTATGAATTAGTATTTTCAATTTTCGAAGTGAGATATCTATATCATGTGGGGTATCATATGAAAGGGCTTCATCTGTGCATTCAAAAACAGATGTTTATTTATTTTTATGCAACATGGTTTTTGAATTATCGTGCAAAATGTCGAAAGAACACGACTGTAGCACGAAACTCTCGTTGCGCGAGCCTGATTCGCACTTGGCCGGTTTTTTTTCTTAGTGGTGGCTGCGGGTGCGAGACATCGTTTGGAGTCATGCCAGATCGTTTAAGACATCATGAGTAGGTACTGGATTGATGTTATGCCTTATAAAGTGTTACAAAATTGTTTAAATTGCTCCTTCAAAGGGAGACTCTGTTTTGGTGCGTGAATTTATTGGTAAAATAGACCCAATAATTTTGAGTTAATTTTAAAACGTTTCGATTTTCATTTGAATTTATATGCTGTTTTTATTGGTGGGATGAGCCGTGAAAGGCTAGCTGACAGACAGACAGACGGGCAGACAGACAGCCCCACTTTCGGTTTAATAATAATAATTATTAGTATGCATATCATTTTTTGTATATGTACCTATCTACTAATTCTGAGGGATACTAACTTTGTTTGGACTGACCTTTTCATGGCTAATTTGTTAAACTGATCATCATAATCATTAGCACTGAGATCTAGCATATCTAATACAATAGGTTTTCTGGAATATTGAAGACCTCCCTGGCGCAGTGGTGAGCGCTGTGGTCTTAATAGTGGGAGGTCCCGGGTTCGATTCCTGGCAGGGGTTTGGAATTTTATAATTTCTAAATTTCTGGTCTGGTCTGGTGGGAGGCTTCGGCCGTGGCTAGTTACCACCCTACCGGTAAAGCCGTGCCACCAAGCGATTTAGCGTTCCGGTACGATGCCGTGTAGAAACCAAAGGGGTATGGGTTTAATAAAAACTGCCATACCCCTTCCAGGTTAGCCCGCTATCATCTTAGACTGCATCATCACTTACCACCAGGTGAGGTTGCAGTCAAGGGCTAACTTGTATCTGAATTTAAAAAAAAATCAGAAACATAAGATACGTGTTACTTTTAACACAGGGTGTTTGTCCCATGTGGAAGCAGAATTATTTGGATACTTAATACAAAAATCTTAACAGCTACCTAATCTATACAGTTATACACATAATGTTTTCCTGTTTCAGCATGATGCAAGTGTATAACACCAATAATACCAACAATACTATGCAAAACAAACTGAAAATGATGCGGCGGTGCGGGCGCCTCTAATTCGGCGCAGACGCGCGCTGCCGTGCAATTACGTACCGATAACATCCACAACGCTTAATATCGTCACCTGTAGGGTTGACAAAACAGACTGACCAAAATGGTCATATTTTGTTCAACAAGATAGCAAAGTTTGATTCCGGAAAAATAAAGAGTTCCCACGGGATTTTTAAAAACCTAAATACACGCGGACGAAGTCGCGGGCATCATCTAGTTATCTATATAATTATTATGAACCCTGAAAATATTACACTCATTTTATTTGGACGGTCGGTTAATAATCGACATTTATCTCTGCTATCTTCCAGACCAGACGTAGTCAAACAAATCATAAAATATGCCTTTCGAAAGACATCGCCACATCTTTGTCCATTCAGAACTAGTTTATAGGATTATGCTGGAGTCTAGACTGAATCATTAAGCCCTGATAAGATATCCTGCACTTTCTATACCGCTTGATTGGCCAGATATAAATAAATCTACATCTCAATGCTGACTTAGTCGAAGAGACTGACTTTTTAAAATGTCACGAGATGCGATGATATGATATTATTTTATTTTATTTTAGTTGGAAACCCAACAGCTTAATTGAACTAAATGATTTAGAGCTAATAGTCAGTAGGAGAACTAGAGTAACCGTCATAGCTCAACGAGTTGCGAAGCTGAAGTGGCAATAGGCAGGCCACATAGTTCGTAAAACCGATAGACGTCTCTAGGTGCTGGAATGGCGACCTCGCATCGGAAGACCCAGCGTTGGAAGACCCCCCCGCTTTCTACCGAAAAGAACCAGTAAGAAGTTTTAACTTATGTGTCAATCGTACGATTTTAGCCCCTTATTTTAAAGGTGAACCGTACTTTTGACATGACGGTTGACCCATAGAGTTAAAATGGCGCGTGAAAAATCATTTCGTGCGTACTTCAATTTCAATGAAGCCAAACTTTTAAACAGAAAATGAGAGGACATTTTGACAGCCCTGATTGATTTCCAATCTACGTTGATGCGTGATTATGAATATCCTCCCAGCTCATGCAATATGCATGAGAGTTGAGACGAGGCACTTGTTACAACGCGTCAATCTGCGATGTTGGTTTATCGATACCGCCAATCATAGGGTTGAACACATTCCGATCAAGGGAGACCCGTTTGATTCATTTATAAATGTTTATAGTAAAACACATCCATATTATTCATCGTCATGATCAACATAGTCGGCTCACTACAGAGCCCAGAAGGGCGATTGTCTAAAACCGGCATCAATCATTATTACAATCTCAATTGTTCTGATTGGTTGAATTTGTGCGATTCTTGTTGCAACAATGCATTGTAGCCAATAGTGAGCGAGCATTAACCAATCAGAGATGATTGCGATCGTGACATTGTAGCTGTCAAACAACCGCGGTAGGGCCACGGGTCTCCTTTCAGAGTGAGAAGTGTTTTTGGCCATAGTCTACCACGCTGGCTGTGCGGATTGGTCGTCCTAACCACTAGGTTATCACAGTTTGTCATCAACTCCATAAATACTAATCCATACTAATTACCTACTACCATATTTAAAATTATTAATGCGAAAGTGTTTCTGTCTGTCTGAGTGCTAGCTTTTCACGGTAGATCCGATTTTGACGAGAGATAGCTTGCATCCCGGGGAAGGACATAGGCTACTTTTATTGCGGAAAATCAAGAAGTCCCTACGGGGTTTTTAAGACCCTAAATTGTATTAAACCTAAATATAGATGAAGATCCGATCATCATCAGACTTGATTTAGAGATAGCTCGCATCCTCAAGACGCGACATAGACTACTTTTATCCCCGAAAACCAAAGAGTTTTCACAGGTTTGTTTTAAATCTTTTACCTAGTTTGAATAGTTTGGCTTAGTATGGATAACTTTGATTTGTAGATTTACAGAGCTTGAAAAATAGGCAATATGAAGCAAGGTTTCAATAGCATACCTACGCTTGCGGATCCCTAAAAACACGTCAACGCAAACTATTTATTTTATCGACAGCAAATGATAGTGCTGAAGACACAACACGTTTAACAGGAAAACATCGCACGTATATACTTTAAAAAGCGGAACTTAAAAATTTGGGTAAATAGGTATCTCAAGAACAGTATTTTGAGTAAACAATAAAAGATGGACGGAGACTTTCAGAGGAAAGACATTTTTAACTCATAAAATAAGGAGTAGAAATAGAATATTAATAGAGATCTAAGTATTGATAAAATATCAAGCAAATGAAAAAATAAAAACAAAGAAATTTATAAGACTTCAAATTGAAACTGAAAGTGAGGAAATCAAAATAGATCAAAGACTAGTTGAATAAAAGACAAGCAAATAAATAAAAGAAAATGAAAGCAAGGTTAAATGCTTGAGACGTATTAATATTACAGTATACAGCCGTATTAACCCATATCTAAACTCGCAAAACCTATAAAAAGGATATTTACTAACCACATGCGAACCAACTAGTAAAATTAATGACGTAGTCTTCAAAGCGGCTGTTAATTAAAATTCAATATAAATTAATATGCAACGAGATTGCAACGGCTTCTAATTAACAACACGGCAAAATGAAGACGAAAGTTTTCTAGATACGCCACTCTGGCGCATTTACTTACTCGTGAAGATTATGTTGTAAATAGTTATAGCAACGAGGTAAACGAGAGTAGACTGGATTAATACAACTTCTATCGATTTGTGCGGGAGCGGTGTGCAGGCTCGACCGTACCAAAGGAAGATCTTCCACCCAGTGGGTTGTGCTCGTTAGCGCCAGCTGGGCCGACGGTTGTGTATATAAACTTCTGTGTATAGTCTAGATTGCAGAAAACTCCGTTAGTGCGAGTACTGTCGGTGGTACATTTGTTCGGGACTACGTCATAAAATGTTATCGATTGAATAGCGCCATCTTGTTGCATCTGTGGCAACCGCCACAGATTCTTTCATTTTCAACTTCATCATTATCAAGCAAAAGACATACATAAAGACATAGGTTTCTTGTAGGACCTTCTATACGCTACAGTCTTGCGCCGCTTGAATCAAGCGGTTCCCTGCGACTCGACTGTCCACCTAGTGGTCTGCTAATGCTGCGGTTTCCGGTGCCAGGTTGGCACTCTAGCAGCAATCGTCCAACCCCAACGTCTATTGTGTTTTCGGACTATGTACCCTGCTCATTTCCACTTCAGCTTTGCAACCCGTTTAGCTATGTCAATTACTCCGGTTCTCCTACAGATCTCGTCGCTGTGATTTGATCATAGAGAAACTTCAAGCATTCATTTTCATCGTAGGTGTCTAATTTTTAAGTCATTTGATTTTAAAAGTAAGTTTTCCTCATTGACGTCTATCTGTCGAAACTTGTAACCAGCTCTACTTTTCTTCTGTATTTCCACTTCTATCTCCTGTAATTGTTGCAAGTTATCCTTTATAGTAAAATAAAATAAAATTGATGATTATTAAGCATTCTAATTTTAACATTAGTCACTTTTGCTAATGTACCACTTATCAGACAAGTCTGGTTAAATTTAAATATGTGATCAATAATAGAAAAAAACATTCGAGTTTTGGCACACATACAAAATCCGTCACCGTGGCACTGACCAGTGACCAGTGACCAGTGACCAGTGACCAGTGACCAGTGACCACTACATTACGCTTGTATCATTTTATTGTACCGCATTAAAAATAGAACGTTTACGTGGTTTCTATAATTGTTTTATTGTTCACAGATAATCCTCACATCGTCTGTAACATATAACGACAGTTTTGATACTTCGTTGTTTTCATTTAAGTGATCTAAATATATAAAAGGAAAAGCTGACTGATTGACTGATCTATCAACGCACAGCTCAATCTACTGGACGGATCGGCCTGAAATTTAGCTTGCAGATAGCTATTATGACATAACCGTCCGCTAAGAGAGAATTTTTGAAAATCCAATCCCAAAGGGGTAAAACGGGGTGGTTTAGGCTATGCGTTGATATATAAGTCAGACAGTCAGTCAGGACTTTAAATTTTATATATATAGATTTATATTTATTTTGATCTAGGTAATCAACTACAAGTGTTAAAGGTATTTCCATCAGATGGCCACGAACTGGTTGCGCGAGTTAATGCGCTTAACAAGATACAAGGGAAGTGAGAATATAAATATTTAATAACGTTGCAAGTTATTCGCAAATATACGAACATACTCCTGATGGTTGCCTCAGGTTAATGTTTTGTATTTTTTGCGTTTAGAACATTTCTTGTTATGTACTACAATTTACAACAGACTTTACAAACTTATTTATTGCATGTCAGACAACTTGTACCACTTTTGCTACATCATGACTTTACTTTACAACTAAGTCGTTCAGAAAGCAGATTGTTCTGAGAAGGGCTGGCAAGAAACAACCAAGTACCAACAACCTTTCGAATTGCAAATTTTTTGACGAATATTGTGAGATGGGGGCACAAAAATAAAAAGACAAGCAACTTTAAAATGGTTGAGGTTAGCATTTTGTATTTTTTTGCGTTTAGAACATTTCCTGCTATGTAATTATTACAATATGTTACAACAGTCTATACAAACTTCTTTATTGCATGTCGATGTTAGACAACTTGTACCATTTTTGCTACATCTTGACTTTACTTTACAACTAAGTAGTTCAGAAAGCTGATTGTTCTGAGAAGGACTGGTAAGAAACAGCCAAGTACCTAAAAGCTTGCGCAGCGGTAAGCACTGTGGTCTTATGAGGCCCCAGGTTCGATTCCTGGCAGGGGTTTGGAATTTTATAATTTCTAAATTTCGGGTCTGGTCTCGTGGGAGGCTTCGGCCGTGGCTAGTTACCACCCTATTGGCAAAGCCGTGCCGCCAAGTGATCAAGCGTTCTGGCACGATACTGTGAAACCAAAGCGGTGTGGGTTTAATAAAAACTGCGATACCCCTTCTAGGTTAGTTGAAGACGGGGTCTGTCCCCCCCCCCCCCCCCCCCCCCGAATCCGAAACAACAAAAAATTCCAGGTTAGCCCGCTTCCATTTAAGGCTGCATCATCTCTTACCACCAGGTGAGATTGCAGCCAAGGGCTAACTTGTATCTGAATTTTAAAAAAAAACCTCTAAACCACTTCGGTTTCACCGCTTTTTACTTTACATGCACTTTATTATTTTAGTGTCACATAATTTCTGATTTGTTAGACCTTTGTGAAAGTGAGCAGATATCTTGGTCCTATCGCTTATCTCACTGATTAGGAAAGTAGTAAAATAGCTGTAGGCTCGGTCGTAAAACAGCGAATAGAAATGTTTTGATTTTTAGTATTGCCCTGAGTGGTTTGTGGTTCTAGGTCACCCGTACACATTTACTGACAGTTTAGACTACTTTACACGAAACGTGCAGTACGCAGCAGAAAATAATGTATATCGGCCTTTAGAATGACATTTTGGCTTTGTAAAGTAAAGGAAGGCAGCATTACCGTTGGGACGACGATATCAAAAAAGTGGCGGAACCAAACTGGATGCTCAAAGCCAAAGATAGGGTAAAGTGGGTTTCTCTGGAGGAGGCCTTGACCTGAAAACGGTTCTTCACAAAAATAAGTAATCGTACTAAATTTAAATTATTATTTAATTTTATTTTAATGTCTAGTATTTTAAGTTTTATTTAATAATCCCATAACTATTGTAAAATAAGTGAAGAAATAAAAGGCTTTTTTATTTTTTATTATTTATTTAAAGTAAAACAAATATAGTTACGGCATGTCGTAAAAGAGACATAGAGAATCTATATGAGGGCGCTCATGCAGCTCGTCCTTGCTTATCCCGGGTGTAATTATAGCCCGGTAACGGTCAATTGTAAGGAGAACAACAAGGCGTTAGCCACACGCGGACATATAGTAGCTAGATACCGCACCCGACCGTTCAGGCGTGCCTGAAATGTTGGTTGGCGTGTCACCCGACTACGGCGAACCAAAAGAAAGGGTTATGATTTTAGCAGTCTATACATATCGCTTAAATTGTAACACCACGCATCCATTGATGTAGGCACCTAAGTCAAAATTCTCATCTAAATTACAGGAGAGCGAAAAAACTTGCTGTGACCAGAGGTCCTTTTATTTTATTTTTTATTGAACCACCAATACAATTACATATACTAAAAAAAACTACATTATTCAAATCCTAGGTGCTAAGTTATTATAATATAACTAGCTTATGCTCGCGACTTCGTCCGCGTGGACTACACGAATTTCAAACCCCTATTTCACCCCCTTAGGGGTTGTATTTTCAAAAATCCTTTCTTAGCGGACGCCTACGTCATAATAGCTATCTGCATGCCAAATTTCAGCCCGATCCGTCCAGTAGTTTGAGCTGTGCGTTGATTGATCAGTCAGTCAGTCAGTCAGTCAGTCAGTCACCTTTTCCTTTTATATATTTAGATTTGAATTATAAGCGGCTACAGCATGTAAATTTAGACAGTTAAGTCGTGCGTAAGAACTTCTAACAGTTTATGAAAGAAACATAAAGGTAAAAGGTAAGAAAAAAAGAAAATAGATTAGGTTGTTTGATGGATACCGTGGTACTTTTCATTCTTTTAAGAATTTTTATTGGACATTTTCTTATTTCTAACGTTGATGTTGTGCTCAATGACGCCTGGAGATTGAAACTGACAACTGTGCGTTGTGATCATCACCAAATGACTTGCGTGACGTCATTCTTCTTCTTCTTCCTTACCTTATCCCACGCTACGAGGGGTTGGCACATGTCTTCTTCTTCCACTCACTTCTGTCATCCGTGAAACGGTGAACGTATTATCCACCTCTTTTACACGCATATCCTCTTTCACGCAATCCATCCACCATTTCTTTGGTCGTCGTCTCCTCTTTTTTCGTTCCACATGCATTGCGTGACGTTATTCATCGTAGAAAAATAAATTTCATACTATTTAATGAGCATGCGGCACCTAGCTATTCTATTCCTAATCCGTGGCCGCACATATCTGGTCAGTTACTATGCCAGCTGACAAACCGAATTAAGCGTAGCACGACGGAAATTTGCACGCTCGCACCTTATTTGCTGTTGTACTCCTATAATAGAACTAAAATTAAGGGTTATGCTTTATAGCTCCTGTATTACAGAACTTGTTTATTAAATAGCATTTCTCACAATAAATGAAAATGGAGTCATAAATGTAATTGCAACCGGAACTCACACACCAAAGTTTGGCCTTTCATTTTAAACTAACAAGTACCTAGCATGCATTGCAATGTGAGTCGTGTGCATCTGAAAAAGGAACGTTGGAACTTGGATTGGATCACAACCATTTCATTGGTCCAATGGCATCACCAAGCTGGCGGGAAAAACTTGGGTGACAGTCGCCCAACGCCGGAAAGAATAGGCCTATGTCCAACAATCGATAAGTGAATGCTGAAGGTACTCTGTGTCAGAAACTTTCCCACAAGTCCCAACAACAACTGTACAAAGTTATAACTCAATCGGGTGAACAATGTGTGAACGCATAGTTAGCGAACAGACAAACAGGTAAACAGAGAAATATTAATTACTAGATGATGCCCGTTTTAAGGTTTTTGAAATCCCGTGGGAACTCTTTAATTTTTTTGAATAAAAAGTAGCCTATGTCCTTCCCCGAGATGCAAGCTATCTCTGTACTAAATTTCATCAAAATCGGTTGAACGGTTGGGCCGTGAAAAGCTAGCAGACTTTTTATCCCGGAAAATCAAAGAGTTCCCACGAGATTTTTAAAAACCTAAATCCACGCGGACGAAGTCGCGGGCATCATCTAGTATAACATATAGGTAGCATCAGCAGCTATTTCTATGGCATCTGTTACTCGAGTATGTTGGTACCTATCTACCTAAACCTAAATTTTATGGTATTTTTGATGTTTTCAAGTTTTTAAATAATTCGCATATCGCACGCCGAAATAATTTCTTTGATCTTGCCGAACAATGTAACGTAATTTTGTTACCAGGGCTACCAACCTGAACATTTTTTTATAATTATTTTTCTACCGCGTACCGATAAGCGCAGTGTAGGACGACCTCCAGCCCGCTGAACTGATGGCTTGAAGTAGGTGAGAATGAGGAAGGTATGGAGGACCGTGTTTGGTGGCGCGCTCTTGAAAAGAACTATGTCCAGCAGTGGACGCATACAGGCTAATGGAATGGAATCATTTTACTTATTCGAGGATATCTTATTAATCTTACTTCCAAAAACTGAAATGTATCTTAGTAGGTACTTAGAGCATCGTAATTTTTTTGTAATTATTGTAGTGTGAACAAAAGGTCAATACAAAAAAAATGAAAAAAAACCGACTGCTATTTGCACTTCGTCTTTTGCTCTATCATTTTTCATAAGCTTGCATATTAAAGCGCATAAGATCCGCCATTTTGATTGTTTATGAATTGTAATACCTATACCTAATGACACACGCGCCACGCCATCAAGACGAATCTAATGACGTTATACGTCATTAGATTTATCAAAATCGGTTGAGCCCTTGAATGGTTACAAGCGGACATAGAAACGAACATACATACATACAGATCAAACATACCCTCTTTTAGGCTTCGTTGCAGCCGGGCAAAAAGACGTTACATTAATTTAACCCGCTTGGCAACCCTAATTAGTGTTACATCATTAATAGGCAGCTGAGAATTTGAGAAGGGAACAATAAATTTCATATAACGACGGATGTATGAAAGAATTCTTGACCAATGTCCACGTGGAAGCAAAGCTCGGGATTTTTATAGTTTTTTTAAATATTTTATTTTAAACACATCTAAGACAATAATGACGTGAGAAAATAATTTTGACGCTTACATCTTTTCTTTGAGTTCATAGCATCGATGTACATATATTCAAACTCTGTTATAGGTGCCTACATCGATATGGTCCGCACAAATTAAAATTTCTAAAATTATAATTGATCGTAAAAATTTATTAACTTCGTAAATTTCTAAAATGTTTTATATAACCGATCCGAAACTGATACTCGTAGTAGGTAAATTAAAAAATATAAGAAAGAACAAAGTAATATATATACGTGACTCTGATAGTAAATTTATAGCTCGTGTGTAGACGAAATATGCGTCCACCGCATCGTTAGCGTTTTATAAATACACGAGTTTTTGTTAATTGTAACTTTTTTAGCGACTTTTCGGTGTCTTTGTAATAAAAGCTAAAGATATACGATAGCAGACACGTTTTATAACATCTTTCCGAAGTGTACGATAGATTTTTCACGGAGTTTTCTATCACTCCGTTATTTTTTCACATTTATCCATTGCATAGAGTATTTATATACCATAATAGGGTATTTTACCCTTTTTTGAGAGTGTTTTAATTTGATTCACGTCGCGAAAATCCTACCCGCCATCTTTTTAGGTTCATGAGCTATCATGACGTCACACAAATTGGTAAACAACGGTGTTTTCTTAGTGAAATACGCTTACTTTCTACTTATATGGAAATACGTTACAACTTCAATCCATGTGACGTCACAGTCGGAATTCATCATAGCGTCGTCAGCTCCGTGCGTTTAGAATTTTTTGTAAAACATAAAAAAATTAAATCTTTTAAATGAATTATAAAATTCATTATAATTATGATTTTATAAACTTTAAATATTTATTATTTAATAATTACTTGAAGATGGAAACAAATAAACTATTAATAAACTTAAATCTAAAAAAAAAGAAAACAATATTAAATTAAAACTAAAATAAATTAAATTAAATCTAAAACCTCATCGAGACCACCGCAGCGAGGCATTGTACCCAAGATGCTGGCAGCATTACCCCTTTGGATGGCCAAACTAATTCTTTGGCCAAGGTAGCTGCCAGCTCTCGGGTCCCCGGTTGACTCGATAACTCTTTTCGCAATTTCTTCAAAAAGAGCTCGAGCCCCCGGGCCCCACGGCCCCAAGGTCTCCACACCAAAAGGCACGAATACGAAGCTCCCATCGAGGTTTTCATATTTGCGCCTTTTGGCCTGTTCGGCGCTGATGGCCGCTGCACCCGCCATAGAGGAGGTCGCCTGAATGTGGGATGCAGCTAAAGTGTCTACACAAGTTGCATCCCAAACAAGCGACCTGCCCATCTTCCACGGTACGAGCGTCATACCATCAGGTCTCTTGCCATCGCCACGTGCCAAACCAATAGGTTCTAGTACAGCTGGCACATGGGCGGTGGCAAGGGACCTCCGGATGATGTCGTTAAGGGTACTATGGCGGGAGAAGCGACCAGCGCTTCTCGAACAGGAGAGCCCATGGTGGCCGAAGGCGTCAACGCAGTCACCGCAGTGGCAACGGTGAGTTTTATAAACTGAAATTAACATTTTTCGATTGCTTATTGCTAATCTATCTTGTTTATACATTTTTAGATTTTCTCTCGCTTGGTGTACAATACCGTATTGTAAAGTGGATGCACAAAAGCTCAAAATCACAAAAGCTTTATGGAGTCTACACCTCCTGAGTTAGATTTGTGCAGTGGTAGGTATATTGTACCTATTGCATGACTTTCCTGCTTAAGATTAAAAAATTGCTAACCGCTAATGTAAAATGACTTGCAGGCAATTATTTATGTTCGTGAGTGTACGAAAGAAAGTTCCCAAGTGGTAAGTATTTGCCGGGTAAATCTTTTAGGCTGGCCGCATACTAGCAGCTGTCAAAAAAAATAAAAGCGCCGTATGGCACTCTGGTACAGTTTACGACAGTTCTGAAACTTGTGACAAAACGTTAAGGCTTCACCTAATATAATACTTGGAGAACATTTGACGACTTATCGTTTATGCTATGTGTCCTTTAGTCATAAATCCTTTTGTATGTAAATACTTGTGTATGTGTAAATGTTGTTGGTTAGTCAAATAAAAAAAATTAAAAAAAAAAAAAATTAAAAAAAATTTGATCAGTTGCAGATACCGAATATTTGACAGACGTCGATTCAGGATCAAACAAAGTTTCTTCACTCTAGTTCACTCTGACTCTGTTCATAAGACACCCTGCAGACTGTCAGAATATTCTCGTGATGTTTGCAAAGAGAGTGGGCCAGAAAGTTTTTTTACCGACAAACTCATACACTAAAAAGAAAAGTCCTGGGGTTTGACCACGCGAAAGTGACAGTCACATTGTGACGATCGCAATCATTTCTGGTTGGCCGATACTTGCTTTCTATTGGCTACACTACAAGCTATAATGCATGGTTGCAACTATATAATATAAGTAATAATACCACAAATTCAGCCAATCATAACAATTGCGATTGTAATGCGAGGGAAGTCGTACTTTTAAGGCTTAGTATTTGTGATTTTTTTGTCTGTATGTTTTTGTTGTGTTTTGTACTGTGTACTGTGTTTGATCTATGGTCCCAAATAAATGAGTATTTATTTTATTTAAGTATTTAATAATTATTGATGCAGGTTTTCCGAAACCGACCAGCTGACTCACTAACTGACTCATCAAAAACCAACCCAAACCGTTGGACCTAGAAAGCTGAAAATTTTCACAGAACGGCACAAGGAATAAAATGAAATGAAATGAATTTATTTATTTCATATAGGACAGCATGTGAAACTTATGAAAAGTCAATAAAGGCTGTATTTTTTAAATTTCCATGGGATATAGTTTCTGACAATATGCGGCCGGCCTTATAATGGATGGTGGCATTGTTTGCGCTTATTAAGTGGGGGTTTTGACACGGGCATTTAATATTCAACAACACTTACCTACTTGTCTACTAGTAGTTAGTACTATTGTTTACATAACCGCATCTTATAGAGATAGTAATTTATATTGTAGTGAATACAAACGGATAGACGTCTACAGCTGGTCATAGGTTTTTAATAATAATAATAATAAATAATTTTTATTTCAGGCAATGAAAATACAACCCATAACAATATACACAGTATGAAGCGGATTAAATTAATATTAAAATTGATTAGAATATAATATAAATGTAAAAAAATAGAGCTAACAATTTAAAAAACTAATCTAAGTAAAGGTGTTATTGTCGCACCGATGCAGGTTGGACTAATGTTTTGTAAAAGGATTACTAAGGTCCTCTACAACAGCGCACAAGATAGCGTTTGTACTGTGTGTCAGTCTTTTCCAGAAGGATGCCGTCCTTGCTCGGAGTATGGCGAAGAAGTCAGGGACTCTTGCAGCAGCAAACATAGCTTTATTATATTAGCACTGCAGAAACGCGGGTGCTTCATTAGGATGCGGAAGGCGTTGTTATATTGTACCCTAAGTGCATTATAGCTGCGCTTGGTAAACTTTGTCCACAGCTGACATGTGTATTTTTGCAAAAAATCTCTTTTATTAGTTCATGTTTATAAGTTAGCCAACTCCCATCGGCGGTGTTCCCACTAGATTACAACATGGGGTTATTCAAGAGGCGGACCAACAAATTCCTAAAAGGCCGGCAACGCAATCGGCGGTTCCTCTGGTGCTGCAAATGTTCATGGGCGGCGGTGACCCGCCTGCTAGTTTGCTCGCTATATCTATTAAAAAAAAGCCCTTGACTGTGATCTTGCCTCGCTTGGTGATAAATGATGATGTAGGCTGATGGAAGCGGGCTAACTTGGAAGGAGTATGGTAGTTTTCATTAAATCAACACCCCTTTGGTTTCTATACGGCATCGTAGCGGAACGCTAAGCCGCTTGGCGAAACGGCTTTGCCGAATTTCGCTTTTAATCTATCTGTTATCACGGAAGACCCACAAGATTTTCAAAAATGTTTCTTTCACTTTTTTTTTTGAATAGAGATAGCGAGCAAACGAGCAGGCGGGTCACCTGATGTTAAGTGATTACCGCCGCCCATGAACATTTGCAGCACCAGAGGAACAACCGATGCGTTGCCGGCCTTTTACACTTTCATACTTTATTACTTTTTTTTCACTTTGTATCTAAACAACAACTTTGTTACAAAATTTCATTGAGTTTGATTGGTTGATGCGTTTGTTCGTAAATGCCTGGAATGGGTTGATTCTCTTAAGGGGGCTCAGGACGATGCTTTCTTCATACAAACGTAGGAGGGTAATTACTACATTATTTGATACTGTACGCTCAAAACTAAGTATTATATCGATTAATCTCGTCAGTATCTAGGTTTATTGATATATGAAACATTGAAAAAAATATTGATTTTGTAGTTACGAGCCTCAAAAGATTCCTATTTTAACACTAAATTTATGACAACTTTGAGCGTAAATAAATAAGATTAGGGGTATGAAAATCCTAAAGAAATTTAACATTGGACATAGTTTATTTATTCATTAGTTGAAATAACTATACTTTGCAAACATAAACACAGCAGTTTTTTCTCAAAAATACTTTTCCTAAACCCTTGATTTCGGTGAAAATCATCGTGCCTCTCACCTTTCTCATACAATGTCAAGTGAAAAGCAAACAGGTTCGGTCGAGCGTACTGCGTCACCTTAAGTTAGGGATAGAGATTTTCGTAAAGCGATCGAAGTAGCAATACCGATAACGATCAGATTGTTATAGGAACCGGGCATTAGTCACAATCACCATCATAAATAACATTGTAATGGATGTTAATCGCCGTCACCGATTGTCACAGCCATGTTGGTGAGCGCCCAATTAGTATGTCCCGTTAATTAATTTAGCCATCTAAAGACATCGGAATTTCACGTTATATGGCGTTGGTGTGAAAATTGAAAAGGTGGTGACGAAATAGCTTATTATGAAATGTACTAACTGATGCCCGCGACTTCGTACGCGTGGGAACTCTTTGATTTTCCGGGATAAAAAGTAGCGTATGTCACTCTCCAGGTATTAAACTATACCCATACAAATAAAAACCGGCCAAGTGCGAGTCAGGCTCGCGCAATGAGGGTTCCATACTACAGTCGTATTTTTTCGACATTTTGCACGATAATTCAAAAACTATGATGCATAAATAATAAATAATAAAAATAAATAAAAATCTGTTTTAGAATGTACAAGTAAAGACCTTTCATATGACACTAATTATTATTTGATAAAGTTATCTCACTTCGAAAGTTGAAAATACTAATTATTAGTTCATGACAACAATTTAATTTTTTTGTGTGATCTAACCCTAATTCACGGTTTTGAGATTTTTCCCCAAATGTCAGCTATAAGATCTACCTACCTGCCAAATTTCATGATTCTAGGTCAATGGGAAGTACCCTGTAGGTTTCTCGACAGACAGACAGACAGACAACAAAGTGATCCTATAAGGGTTCCGTTTTTCCTTTTGAGGTACGGAACCCTAAAAATCGCGTCTATCCGTTGCTCCGTTGCAACGTAATTGAAGGACAAACAAACACACTTTCGCATTTATAATAGGGGTATATAATATTACAGTTACAGGTACAGGTTTATATTACAGTAGGAGTTGTACGCGAGTTACGAGGAACATAATGTTATATTTTTTATTTGTTTATATATTTGTTTTTTAGTTGTTTATTTGAAAGTAATCAACAGCGTAAATACATAATTATTATTTAAATTTAAATCTAGGTATAACAGAAGGCCAAAAGAGATTACTTAAAATTATAATTAAAACTATTTTAACAGAATAGATTTAGAATAAATGTAGGTATAATATACAATAATAAAATTACAACAGTGTGTGTATGCTTGTGTGTGTGTATGCGTGTGTGAGTGTGTGCTTGTGTGTGTGTGTGTGTGTGTGTGTAAGTGGGAAATGATCAGGTGTGGAACCTTTCCTTAGGAGGCTTTTATCCAGATTTTAGTTGACTTTCAAATAATAATGTTTGTACCTTTATTAGACATACAAATTGAACAAAATATACAACACGTAATATACCGTTATCTCATTTATTACACAATATGTTACTGTAACTGAATTCATTAAAGCCATCGTACAGTCCAGAGAAAGTAACATAGCAATGTCACTACTCACTAGATAAAATAACAGACTAATAAAAACTACAAATGGATGGAGACTACAAATATTCAGAAAAGTGAAGCCATTTGATTTCCTACGTGCTACGTATCTCCTACAATATGAAGTAAAGCAATGGGCTCTACCTACTCCTATCGGACTTCAAAAAGAGGAAGCTTCCAATAGGACGAGTTTTTTTTTAATTTCATGCGCTCGGTACACTTTAAATTTTCATTGGATATTGAGCTTATTATATTATTTTCATTAAATACGTTGGTGCTTGATTGAGATGTTACTTGATGGTGACGATACGTAAGTAATTAGTATGTACATGGTTTTCTACCATGCTAATTTAAAAAAGTAAGGAAAGGAAATTAAATACACTTGTAACTCATTTCCACGTGCCGTATCAGTATTTATTGCTTGACGATAAGATTTTGCCGGTGTTGTCATAACTAACGCAACCGAAGCTTCCCATCGGACTCGACCTGAGCCAAATTAAAATACAAACGTGTGGAATTAGGTTTTTTAAAAATCCCGTGGGAACTCTTAGATTTTCCGGGATAAAAAGCCTATGTCAGTCTCCAAGTCTTTATCTATACCCATGCAAAAAATCACGTCAATCACTTGCACCGTTGCGTCGTGATTGAAGGACAAACCAACAAACCAACACACCAACAAACCAACAAATAAACACACTTTCGCATTTATAATTTCCCAAACTGTCCGAGTCAGAATAAAACCCGAATGTTATATTGCCGCTTATAATGGCACAGCAAACTCTTCGCCAGTTCGTCTTTTCTATCTTTTTTCTTTAGTCTGTGACTAAAATCCGGTAGTCCAACCAAACAATTATATTTAATCTAGACACGCTGTGAAAACACGAGATAGTACGCGTTAACTATTTAACTTATATTAAGAGGTGGAAAGCCTAACTGTTCAACAAGGAAACTGTGTACTGTGGAGTACAGTAATTCATCATCATCATCATCATCAGCCTGTGGACGTCCATGACTGTGGACATAGGCCTTCCCTAAAGAGCGCCACAGATAAACAGATATAAAACATAATATATTTCCGGATTTAAAAAAATATAAAGACAAGAAGAATTAGGTACCTTTTTTTTTTTCTTATTCAGATACAAGTTAGCTCTTGACTGCAATCTCACCTGGTGGTAAGTGATGATGCAGTCTAAGATGATAGCGGGCTAACCTGGAAGGGGTATGGCAGTTTTTATTAAACCCATACCCCTTTGGTATCTACACGGCATCGTACCGGAACGCTAAATCGCTTGGCGGCACGGCTTTGCCGGTAGGGTGGTAACTAGCCACGGCCGAAGCCTCCCACCAGACCAGACCAAAAATTTAGAAATTATAAAATTCCAAACCCCTGCCAGGAATCGAACCCGGGACCTCCCACTATTAAGACCACAGCGCTCACCACTGCGCCAGGGACCTACATTTATTCTATCCAATTAAATAATGTTAAACTTCTGACGAGTGGTTGAGATAGTAATTTAATGGTTAACGTTTGAAACCAACGAACTTTCAGAGAAGTTCGACCGCTAGAGTCGAGCCATCGGAGCTTTTAGTCTCTACAAATGAAATAGACATTAAGTATTATTGAGAACTATGCGCATACGAATTGTTGAACCAACTCCCTTCGGCGGTGTTCCCGCTCAATTTCAAGAGGAAGAGATCATTCAAGGGGCTGATCAACAAATTCCTTAAAAACAGGCAACGTATTGACGGTTTCTCTAGTGCTGTAAACGTTCATGGCGGCGGTAATCACTTAACATCAGCTGATCTACCTCTTCTTTTGCTTACTATTTTTTAAACTATTGATTTTGTCTCAGTTAACGTAGGTGTTAGTTTAAAAGCTCATCAGATTTTGATAAAGTTAGCACTTACCTGGAAAAACTTCGGCGCTGTTATAAGAATTTTCATCACTACCAGTAACGGAACTGCACATACAAAACCAAATGGAAAATCCAGTCACACTATACCTATTGATTTTATTATCTGTGAAACAACACTCACATCACTAATAGTCGAAACACTGGCACAACACTGAATTTAGAAAAAAAGAAAACTGTTGAAAAATTCAAATTTCGAATCGTGGTAAATCGGAAAATGGCCGTACAGGAGACAGGCGCGCGCGCTGCGTTCGAATCTCGAACTGAGCTACCGATGCGGGACAGCAATAAACCGAATGTTACTTTTTTTTAATTTATTTTGAAATGGACTAAAAATCGGCGAAGAGATTGACGCCTTGCCCGGCGCTCTTTGATGCGCGCTCGGACCACCGGCCAGTTCATTTGCACGCGTCAAAGTTGACAGGATAATCCGCTGGCAGCAAATTTTGGCGCAAGGAATTTTTCGCAGGGCCGAGCGAGTAATCAGATAAAAAGGGTAGCTTTTATCTGACTACTCTAAGCTTTTTGGCCAATACTGACTAGCTGAATTATGTCACGTCTATTTGCACTTAATAGTTTAAATTCGCTTTTTAATATTTTGCTGATTTCTTTGATGCCTAAAATCAGACATCATCATCTTTGTCAACTAAATATATGTCTACTGCTGGGCACATATGGGAGGCTTCGGCCATGGCCTGGCCACCCTACCGGCAAAGCCGTGCCGCCAAGCGATTTAGCGTTCCGGTACAATGCTGTGTAAAAACTAAACGGGCATGGGTTTAATAAAAACTGCCATACCCCTTACAGGTTAGCCCGTTTCCATCTTAGACTGCATCATTACTTACCACCAGGTGAGATTGCAGCCAAGGGCTAACTTGTATCTGAAAAAAAAAGGAATCTTACGTAGGGTACGGTCGCCACGCCACGGTCTTTCGCCACCTGAATCCCTCCGACTGGTTTGATGTGATCTGTCCTCCTAATGCGAGGACGCCATTGTAGCACCTTGGGACCCCAACGTCACTGTGGAAAGAAAACCAGTCCCAAAAGAGCATTTTTATGATGATATTAAAATTCACGTTTCATGGTGAATTCCTCGGCTAGACGGCAGACGGGCATGGACTGAACGAAACTATAAAGGGACTGAAAAAAGGAGTTAAGGATATTCAAAAGCTGTCTGGTTAGGACGTTCGCCTTCTAATCGGAGGTTGGGGTTCGATCCCGGGCACGCACCTCTAACTTTTGGGAGTTATGTTCATTTTAAGTAATTAAATATCACTTGTTTTATTGTAACGGTGAAGGAAACCCGCATGCCTGAAAGTTCTCCATAATGTTCGTTCTCAAAGGCGTGTGAAGTCTTTCAATCCGCACATGGCCAGCGTGGCCTATGGCCAAAACCCTTCCCACTCTGAGTGCCAACCCGTGCTCTGTAGTGAGCCGGCGATGGGTTGATCATGATATTCAGACATTTTTGAACCTATCTATCGCCTATTTAGAACACAAATCTTTTAAAGTTCAAGCCATTTTTGGGTCACAGATCAGATAGATCACAACTATCATGTAAGTCTAAAGACTATTAATTGAATAATGAATACTTGCAATAGAAAGCTTTGTCTATTTATACATTTTACATACAGGGTGTAACCAGAAAGCAAGCAAAAACTTAGCGTTATTTTTATACTACCTAAACACATTCCAATACCAGTAACCATTTGCCTCATTTTGTAGTTATATTGTATTTTTTAAACACGCAATGTATACGCTACAAAACTCGGGTTAATGCCCCAACTACGACGCGGCATTGACTCTGAGTGGCCTACTCACTAGCGTAGCGTAGCGTCACTCGGACGTTTTATGTGCAACATATTGTGAACTTTTACATAATGATAGGATTTTTTTAAATATTTTTTCGCGTTTTTTTTTGGTATCATATCAGTACCTGTCTTCGTTTTTGCCAGTGTTCTGGTTACACCATATATAATTTGGACAAGCAAAGCGATCCCAATCGCTAAAGTCACTAGTGCGAACATGCACATCATAATAATTTGAGTGCTTTTCTTAATTCGATCTCAATCACTGTACTGTAAGACACAAAACAAAACTACACACAGCAAAACACAACCTAATTGTACTTAATAGAAAGGTCAAAGTTGTATACAAAGATGATGGTTTCAACGGTATGTGGTGGGTTGTACATGACAAAAGACACCGGAGTGTTCAGACACCGGAGGCTAAAAATCTCATAGCGCCTCTGACATGGGGTTATTACTAAATCCATAGACTACAGGAAAAGATAGACGGTTACCAAGTCAATGCACGGGGCTGCAATTGCTTGTACAGTATGGTATAATAAATAATAATATTGTAAATTGATCTCTTGAAAAGAGCAAAAGTTTCTTTCTGGTTCTTCTCGGTAGGAACGGCATTCCAAACCAGTGGTAAATTATACTAGTTAACCATTCGAAAGCACTTGTAAAAGTTTACTTGAATAAAAATATATTCTATTCTATTCTAATGGAACGAGATTTGTCTGGATAAAATTCATCATATTTTATATCTTATTTAATCAACCAAGCAATCTATTGTAAATGGTTATTTTATATGGTTGTCTAATAAAATAGATAAGTGATCTTTCTTATTTTATAGAAATGACGTTTGTGTTTAGTCGACGTTAGCCCGACTAGTTTCGAGCCCATCCGTGTCCTTTTTCAAGGGCGTCAGTTCGCGCACGCGTCGCGGTTAAGATTCGGAGGCGGATGAGTTCGAAACTAGTCGGGCTAACGTCGACTAAACACGTGAGTATAGCCGGGTGAGAGATATTATGTATAATGGAAATCACTCACGATAGTTTAAACGCTATAATGACGTAAGGGTTTCTTCCATTTCGTACAAATAACTACGCAAAAAGTATTTTACCTAAATAATCAATGCGAAGTCAATTTTAAAAGAAGCCACCTCGCCATCTCAATTATGAATACTTGCTTAAAGCAGTGCTATATACAGTACGCGGCCGAAAGTGATGAACATCGGCCTTTAGAATGACATTCCATCTTTGTAGAGCGTTGTCTCTGTCACTTATACCCATATGATGCTTTGTCGGTCTCAACGACCGAGACAGTGCTCTACAAATCTGCTGTCTCCTTCTAAAAATCGATGTTTATCATTTTTGGCCGCTTACTGTACCTACTTGACGCAATTACTATTATCATTGGCTTCGCTTTTATGGATAAGTTGCGATTTATTCCGTTCTAATATCAACAACTAATACCACTAGTATTGCCAGTGCTACGTCAATTTTTTTCTATAATCTGTGACTGTAATATAACCAAAAGTGATATGAAAAATAGCTTATTGTCAGAGCTACAAGGATCAAAATACAACTTAAAAGTTTATACAATCTGATTTATATGCAAAATTGCTTAAAGCGTCTTGAACAATTTGCTTTGTGGTAGCTTTAAGTTGACCTGCAATTTGCACAACATCCAAAATGCTTGTGTAGTAGACCTATTGAAAAATTTAAAAAATAAAATATGTACCTACGTCAAAGAGAGTTGAGGTGCAACTCACACCGGTAGAGTGCAATAGAGCCGTTTTATCATCATCATGATCAACCCATTGCCGGCTCACTACTGTCCTCTGAGAGTGAGAAGGATTTGGCCATAGTCTACCACGCTTCCCAAATGGAGATTAGCAGACGTCACACTCCTTTGAGAAAATTATGGAGAACTCTCAAGCATACAGGTTTCCTCACGATGTTTTTCTTCACTGTTAAAACAAGTGATATTGAATTGTTTAAATAAAATAAGGAACAGTAAAGAACTCTTCGATTTTCCGGGATAAAAAGTGGCCTATGTTCCTCTCCAGGTCTTAAACTAAAGGTACCCACGCAAAAAATCACGTCAATCCGTTGCTCCGCTGCGAAGTGATTGAAGGCCAAACCAACAAACCAACAAACAAACACACTTGCACATTTATAATAGGTGTAGTGATTTATTAGGATTTATTAGGCATTCCGAACCAGTGGTAGATGCATCCGACTATTCGTAAGCACTTGTAAAAGTTTATCCGAATAAAAAAGATTTTCATTTCATTTTCATTTCATTTCATTTCATTTCATTTCATTTTCTTTTCATTTCATTTCATTTCATTTCATTTCATTTCATTTTATTTCATTTCATTTCATTAAGTAATTATTATTATTTAATAAAATTTCTACCAATTTATAAATCTTTGTTTGTACTTATAGAAAAGTATTTAGGTACAACAAATTAACATTCATAAGTTGAATGTTAAGTGTAACATAATTGCACTAGAGATTGCTATCTGTACAGCAATTAACATGGTTTATCTTGCTTATCATTGCAACAACAGTCAACGAGGCAATCTGACAAACTTCCTTATTGATGTAAAGGATCCTTCAGAGAAGAGGTTCATACTTTGTTCAAAAATATTTCATTGGAATAGGTATAATAAAAAAGATAACGTTTAAAAACTAATACTGACGTCTCCTCTAAAAATTCCACACAGACGAACTATTTATCCATGCTATATTATTATTATAAATGCAAAAATGTGTCTGTCTGTCTGTCAGCTTGTCTGCTAGCTTTTCATACTATGTCAAAAAATATTTCATCACTACCCATCACTACCCATATTGTAAATGCGAAAGAGTGTTTGTTTGTTGGTTTGTCCTTCAATCACTTCGCAACGGAGCAACGGATCGACGTGATTTTTTGCATGGATATAGGTAGGTACTTAGTTAAAGACCTGGAGAGTGACAAAGACTACTTTATATCATGGAAAATGAAAGGGTTCCCACGGGATTTTTAAAAAACCTAATTCCACGCGGATGAAGACGTGCGCACTGCGCATCAGCTAGTTGATATTATAAATGCGAAAATGTCTATCTGACTGTCAGTGTGTCGCTAGCTTTTCAAGGTCCTTCCGTTTTACCTATTTTGACAAAATTAGGTACAGAGAGAATATAGCTTGCATGCCGGGGAAGACATAGGCTACTTTTGCCCCGGAAAATCAAATAGTTCCCACGAGATTCTCAAAAACCTAAATTCACGAGGATGAACTTGCGGGCAACGTTTATTTGGTACAGAGATAGAGTTTATTTGGTACAGAGATAGAGTTTATTTGGTACAGAGATAGAGTTTATTTGGTACAGAGAGAGCTTGCATCCTGGAGACGGGCATACTAAATACTAAGTAATCTTCTAAATATATAAAAGGAAAAGGTGACTGACTGACTGAATGACTGACTGACTGACTGACTGATCTATCAACGCACAGCTCAAACTACTGAACGGATCGGGGTGAAATTTGGCACACAGATAGCTATTATGACGTAGGCATCCGCTAAGAAAGGATTTTTGAAAACTCAACCCCTAAGGGGGTGAAATAGGAAGGTTTGAAATATGTGTAGTCCACGCGGACGAAGTCGCGAGCATAAGCTAGTATTATTATAAATGCTACAGTATGTCTGTCTGTCTGCTGGCTTTTCACGGCCCATCCGTTTAATCTAGTTTTATATAACTACTAGCTGATACCCGCGACTTCGTCGGCGTGGATTTTTAAAATCCCATGGGAACTCTGATGTTACGGGATAAAAGCATACTCATAAGCACACACTCACACACGCATACACACACACATACAATCATACACACACTGTTGTAATTTTATTTTATTATTGTATATACCTACATTTATTCTAACTCTATTCTGTTAAAATAGTTTAATTATAATTTTAAGTAATCTCTTTTGGCCTTCTGTTATACCTAGATTTAAATTTAAATAATAATTATGTATTTACGCTGTTGATTACTTTCAAATAAACAAAATAAAAAAAAATAAAAAAAAGTAGCTTATGTGTTAATCAAGGGTACAATACATACAAACTTACTTCTGCATATAGTCCGTGGGTACAATCTATATCTCCATTCTCAGCTAAATCAGTTCAGTTCTTGCGTGTAAGATTAACATATTTTTCACACAAGCTTTCGCCTTTATAATATTAGTGTAATGTGATGAGGGGTTTAAATTTATTTGCAACTTTTATTCGCAAGCATGCGCTACGACTACACAGAGACTATACAGAGATAGGATACTGTAATTATGAAACAATCGTAGTGACGTGTGTACATAAACGATTAACAATCCATTACAATATGAATAGACTTGTTTGTAAGAAGATCAAACACGTGCTTGGCAGCATTTCAATTCATTACAGCCTCAATAGCTCAATGGTTATGGAACGAACTGGTTTCCAAAAAGTCGAGTCGTTCAAACCCCATTATGCTTTAGTGCAAAGCCACTATAATAATTGTCGTAGCTCCTCATAGCACAAGCTTCAATGTGAGGTAATAGAACAGAGAATTAATTGATTGGTTTAAGATCATGCAGGTTAAAATGTAGCCACCCAAACTCATTAAATACCTACTTAAAACGTCTAAACTAGATCAAAAGCTATTAAACTTTAGTAATGGATAAAGTCTACTTAGCGTAGAAAGCCTAGGAGATCCCTCAAGTACTTTAAGGTTCCTAATGGCGCGTAAACAATCATAAATTATGCGTCTACCAATGCTTTACTGGCCACAAGATATGTTAATGACGACGCTACGAAGACGACACGACATTTTTTGCTTACTACTACTACTTATTACTAGGCATTAGCTGAAAATCAGCGTCCTGCATCTTATGTGTGTTAACGCATATGATGCAAGACATTATCCTGAGCTGTACACCCATTTGGGGTGGTGTCGTCACAGATGAAAATGTTACATTTGTACTTTGTTTTTATCTGTGACACCAACAACAAATAAATGCATTTTCTTTCTTTTTTTCTGGATGATACCTGAGATGAGACTTTCGTGGACTAGGTTTTTAAAAACTGGCGTGGTAACTCTAATTTTCTGAGATGAAAAGTAGCTTAAGTTACTTTTCAGATCATTAACTATACCCTTGCAAAAATTCACGTCAATCTGTTGCTTCGTTTATGAATCAAGTTTTTAACGCACACATTTACAATCACAACTTAGTAAGTATAGTCCGTGACAGGCCGAGATGGCAAACAAGGTATGAGGCGGGGGGGTGCCTCGCACACCCGCGCTCGCTCGCACCGGGTTAGCGAAGGGGCTTTGCGGGTGTGCGAGGCGTTCCCTCCCCGATTGCCATCCCACACTGTCGCGTATTATAGGTACACCAGTCATTTGATAGTTTTACCTGGAAAGTTTTCCGAGAAATTTTAAAATTGATTTTATAAATTTGCTCATGCTCTTTTCGAACCTTCGATTGGAAATCAATCGCCGTGATTTTTTGCATGGATGTAGTTTAAGACTTCCGAAAACAAATTCCTGCGGCATTTTTAAAATATGTAGGTACCTAAATCTACGCGGGTGGCGTCATCTATCAAAATCATAAAATGTCTGCTATGTTCTTGCACAGGTTCATAAAAGATTGCAATTTTTATATTTTAGTCGTATATCTACAGTTTTTAGATAGGTAAAAATGTCTAGATCGTATTGATCGTGTCGTCGCGTGTAAAGGACAATATAACGTTATTTCGAAACGTGCGTTCAAATCAACTAATATTACACTGACCGTAGGGCCACCATTTTGTAACAAATCATGAGCTCCTTAACAAGGAGGTAGGTCAGCTTCCTGCATAATATTGTACCTAATACCTAGTACCTACTTACGTACCTACTAGTTACATTCGACGACTCTACATTTTATGAGAATAATTTTATTTTGACAATCATGATCATCATTATGATCATCATCATGATCAACCCATCACCGGCTCACTACAGAGCACGGTGCTCCTCTCCGAGTGAGAAGGGTTTTGGCCATAGTCTACCACGCTGGCCATGTGCGGATTGGTAGACTTCACACACCTTTGAGAACATTATGGAGAACTCTCAAGCATGCAGGTTTCCTCACGATGTTTTCCTTCACCGTTAAAGCAAGTGACATTTTAATTACTTAAAAACGCACGTAACTCTGAAAAGTTAGAGGTGCGTGCCCGGGATCGAATCTCCGACCTCCTGTCCGAGCCACTAGGCTACCACAGCTTAGGTTCAGCAGTAAACATCAAATATTCATAAGGCCGCGTGTAATCCGTTATTTGGCTTAGGCTTATACCTCCAGCGCCTACGGGACCAGACTTTCGCGGATGCATCCCAAATCAAATACCACTACTTACCCCCTTCCCTACAATCTCACACCTCTAACTTATCAAATGCAAAGGATTCTCTACCATCCATTAAATAATAATAAAGAATATAGTCGCTTGAAAGGTTTTAGTAGAATAATGTATAGATATCAGATCGTAAATTGTAATGCAAAGTCCGTATTTTGCCGGTGTCACCTCCTTTATCACTGGTGACAGACCAATGTGCATTTTTAAAATGCATAGTGGCAAAACAATGGTATAGGAAAACATAGATAGTTTTAACACTATTCAAAAAGTAACTTAAAATAGTCTTATATCTAAACTAGCTGATGCCCGCGACTTCGTACGCGTGGATTTAGGTTTTAAAAATCCCGTCCGAACTCATCAATTTTCCGGGATGAAAAGTAGCCTATGTCCTTCCCCGGGATATAAGCTAACTCTGTACTAAATTACCTCAAAATCTGTTGAACCGGCCGTGAAAAGCTACCAGACAGACAGACAGACACACATTCGCATTTATAATAGTAATTAGTATGGATCATTAATCATTTAATCATTAATCATCCCGGGGACGGTCATAGCTACTTTTTACAAAGTTCCCGTGAAATTTTTAAAAACCTAAATCCATGCGGAATACGTCATGGGCATCTCCTAGTAATTATACCTATAGTCCGAAAAAAATGACTCTCAAGCGCTATTTTAACGCTATGGTTCAACTGTTATATGTATACAGTGCGGTTCATAATAATGACTAAAATCGTATTTATTAAAAAAATAAGGACTAAAATGGTATTTATTAAAAAGAAAATTGCAAATGAAAAATGCCGCGATAGTTCGCCTCTTTCTGGCATTTCAGCGAGAAGCTACTTGTTTACCTTGGAAAATAGATTGTATCTATTTCTATTGCCTATCTAAATTTTAAGATATCAGCGGTGTCCAAAGGTTTTGCAAAAAAATCGCACTCTGAATGAATCGCGTGAAGAATTACAAATCAAAATAACTAAAATGTGAGAAACATAAAAATGCATTCCTCTTCGTATGGGGAAATCGGTTATTTATTGCGATTCTGATGTCGTTTGACGTACGTACCTGCCTACCTTCCGTTTTATCTTGTGTGGTCATCTTCAGTAAAAGTCTTGTCCTTAAAAGGTAATGCTTGATGCACGATGTTAGGTAGTACCTACCTAGGTACCTACCTAGGTGCTATGATGATTACGTAAAGCTGCAATAGTGTAAGATGTACTTACTTAATGTATTGTAATAAATAATTATATGTACTGTAGAGTCGCTGGATTCAGGCGGAGCAAGACCGTGTCGCGTGGAAGTCCCTACAGGAGACATAGGTCCACCAGTGGACGTCTATCGGTTGATGATGACGATGATGATGATGAATGCGTAAGGCTAGAGCAGGACTCTTATCGAGACTGAATAATAATAATAGTAATATCCACAAGATCCACAAATTTTTAGTTGCATTTTTTCAAACTCAAATTCATTAATATTTTTACAATAAAAATGTTAAGTAGAAGTAAGAGTTTTCCAGTAGAAGTTCCAGTTGCATTGTGATATTATTTTTGGTTATTATTCTTAAAGAACTTTCTTCAAATCCATTAAAAAGGAACATTTCCATTTTGTGCTAATCATCAAATCATCGCCGGCCCACTACTGAGCACGAGTCTCTACTCAGTATTAGAAGGGTTTAGGGTACAGTCCGCCACGCTGGCTGGCTAAGCGCAGATTTGCAGATTTTAGGCATGCAGGTTTCCTCGCGCTGTTTTCCTTCACCGTTAAAGCAAGTGATATTTTTTTAATTCAGATTTAGCACTTGACTGCATTCTCACCTGGTGGTAAGTGATGATGCGTACGTGTAACTCCGAAAAGTTAGAGGTAGAGTAGTTAACTACTTAGCTATCACTCAATACGATCTAAATAATTTAAACATTAACCCAAGTTTAATTATAATCATTATGAATTCCGAGCACATGATCATAAACAGATAATTCGACGATAAACGATCCTCAAAGATGCCACACTCGTAGATAATCTAATCACGACTGCATATTAGCATACAGGCAAGACCACACCGGCTATGTGACTCATTAAGTTATTGCATTTGTTTAGTATTAACTAGCTTATGCTCGCGACTTCGTCCGCGTGGACTACAAAATTTCAAACCCCTGTTTCACCCCCTTAGGAGTTGAATTTTCAAAAATCCTTTCTTAGCGGATGCCTACGTCATAATAGCTATCTGCCAAATTTCAGCCCGATCCGTCCAGTAGTTTGAGCTGTGCGTTGATAGATCAGTCAGTCATTCAGTCAGTCTGTCAGTCACCTTTTCCTTTTATATATTTAGATTGGCTATAAAAATCATCATGATCATTATCACCCATCGCCAGCTCACTACAGAGCACGGGTCTCCTCTCAGAGTGAGAAATGGTTTTGGCCATAGTCTACCACGCTGGCCAATGTGAGGATTGGTAGACTTCACACACCTTTGAGAACATTATGGAGAACTCTCAGTTAGAGGTGCGTGCCCGGGATCGAATCCGGGGTTGCTATAGAGTACAATACCATCCATTGGGATAGGGGGCAGTAAAGGGGGTGCTCCTGAAACTCAAAGTTAAAATTTCAGAGCTCGAAAATCATTTTTTTAAATAAAATTAATCACTTTAATCACAATTAGCATTTTTAGAATAAACTAAACAAACACAATACAAAATCGCAAAATACAATAGATACTGTCATAGGTTACCACCGTTAACACCTGTAATACTTTTTTTTTACTGATTTTACAGCTCTGGGTTCTAATCTATAATACTTTTGCTGCTGCTGTACAGACTACAGACCAGTAAAGTAAACTTTTTTTTTCTAAACGGCTTTAAAGCGAGTCTTCTGGCGTAGCCTGTTTTAAAAAACTTAAGGATTGGGTAGGTTAGGGGGGGGGGGGGGGGGGGTTTATCCCCTTCTAACCTAACCCTTCCGAGTCGGAGTGCCCCAAGTCCCGAGCTCGCTTCGCTCGCTCTTGATGGTGGGAGCGGGGGGGAGGTATAGATTAGAACCCAGAGCCGTAAAACCAGTTAAAAAAAAAAGTATCTTGCTAAGTTTACTTTATTGGTCTTTGGTTCCCAGCAAGATTATTATAGATCCCAGAGCCGTAAAACCAGTTAAAAAAAAAAGTATTATAGGTTTATGTTATGGTAATCTTTATATGTGTTCGTAGTTCATACTTTGCGGTTTTGTGTTTCTAAAAATGCTAGGGACCTAATTAATTTCATTTTATTTACATAAATCTGTATAAAATACGCGATTACGTGTCTTGAAATTAAGAAATTACGTAAAGATCAGTGCAAATTAATATCTTTCCAGTGAATATTAACGAAATCTATGTAGTAATCGTGTTTTCTATTTATAATGTTAATCATTTTAAAATTGTATAAATGTCTATAAATACGTGTCTCCGAAACTTGAAATTACAGATATGTAAAGTGCAAATGAACCTCTTTATACTGAATATTACCGCTATACCTATATAGTATAATATTCGTGAATAAATAGTGGTGAACCTTTCTATAGTGGAGCCGATAAATCTAGCCGACAAGCCAAGTCAAGCAAAGCAAAAACACTCTCACACGATAAAGTTCGCTAAAACACAAGATTCGCTAAGTTATTAACACTAATTAATTATAGTCATCAAGCTTATTTGCCATTGGTCCGTTCTACATTGCTGCTTTACTGAGTGATACTAAAATATTTTTTCGTAGAAAACCTTCAATGGATATCATTCAACGTTGATCACTGAGTTAGCGAATCACCCACTGGCTTTTTTAGAGCAGAGATCATTTATTATAAGTAATCTCTGATTATAGGTAGGACGAACGAAGCGACCGCGCCAGGCGCAAGATACGGTGCCACATTGGTAAAAAACCGGCCAAGTGCGAGTCGGTCTCGCACACAAAGGGTTCCGTACTACGTACAAGATATTTTAACATTTTTATGTGCAACACTGTAACAATAAAAAACTATAAACAGCAAATATTTGCTTCAATATTGACACAAAGAATTATTATCGTTCGTAAAATGTTTCAGAAAATAACATCATCAATTTTTAAAGCAAACGAACTCCTTAACAAGGCCAGTACCTACACAAAAGTATTACACAATTATCTTTATAAGGCAAAGAAATGCATTCGTAACGGTCTATTTGAAGCATACAAAATAATATAAGTAGGAAGGTAGGTAACATACCTAGTTGCTTTAGTAATTAGACACTTAACATCGAACGAACGAAGTAAACATCCCGATATTTTGGGAAAGCTATAAATCGGGCAGTCAACTGAAAAGTTAAATTACCCACCTATCCACTTTGTGGCATACCGGCTTCGGGTGTACCAACTTGTTTTGCCACCAACTTAGTAGCTTTCTGCTGCTATCTCCTAGCTTAGTCAACATTGGTAAATTTTGCTACTACTAGCGACATCTTTTGTTCAGTAGCTATACTTTTGTGGAGAGTTAGCAAGAAAACAGTCAATAGATGTCACTAATTCATTAAAGATTAGTCTATAAAATTTTGAGACATCAAAAAAAAATTGAAATATTTTTCCACTAAATTTTTATCAAATAAAAGAAAACAATTTACAAAACCATTTACTTTTCAAAATATAAAATTAATTCATGGGAGGTGGCAACACAAAGCAACGGCCATGTTTCTTTCCTTTGACGTGCTGTCAAAACAACAAAAACAGCACGTGTGAAAAATGCGTATAGAAACTTGCTATTTCTGCTCATCCAGGATATATCCTGGCCATGGGATCCAATTTGTGAGAAACGATTGCAAGGTAGAGTATAAGCCAACAAAAAAAAATCGAGTTACCACCTACATATTTCTCACATAATTGCATAAGTTTATGAAGTGGTGTTACCCTTTCAGATTTTCAGGTTTTGCCGTTCTAAATGCCATGCAGCGTTCAAAAAGAAGAAGAACCCACGTAAAACCAAATGGACTAAAGCGTACCGTAAGACTGCTGGCAAAGAATTGGCCATCGACCCATCCTTTGAGTTCGAGAAACGTCGTCATGCACCTATCAAATATAACCGTGAATTGTGGAGTAAGACCATTGAAGCCATGAAGAAAGTGGAGGAGATCAGGCAGAGGCGGTCTAATAACTACATTATGCAGAGGTTAAGGAAAGGACGTGAAGTTGAGTGGCAGAGAGATGTTAGAGAGGTTCAGCGGGATATTTCTCTTATCAGGTAACTGTTAAAAACTTGCTCTGAGATCTATAGATACTTAGCTTACATAAAGTCACAGTACATGCTTTAAGTTAGAAGTGTCTAAGATAGAAGGCTCTTGTCAGAAGTAACATTTTGCTTGCTACCTAGTTAAACAATGAAAGTTACTCAATATTGTAAAATAAGCTGAAAGGGTAACTATGTGATGCTCGAATGTATTTTATCTAAATATATAAAAGGAAAAGGTGACTGACTGACTGACTAATCTATCAACACACAGCTCAAACTACTGGACGGATTGGGCTGAAATTTGGCATGCAGATACCTATTTTGATGTAGGCATCTGCTAAGAAAGGATTTTTGAAAATTCAACCCCTAAGGGGGTGAAATGGGGGTTTGAAATTTGTGTAGTCCATGCAGATGCGAGCATAAGCTAGTTGTAAACAAGCCTTGTTAAGGTACTTATGAGTTGTCCTAGTACTTTCTTCTACTATTTTATTTTTATTTATTTTATAGTTTTTGATTCCCTTGACGGGTCTCGACAGACACAATAGATAGACAAAGAAGTGATCCTACAAGGGTTCCTTTTTTCTCAGGAGATACAGAATCCTAAAAATGTATACAAAATGTATGTGTATTTCGCATACTGGATGTTGCACCATACAGATTCGACCTGATTCAGCGGATTATAGCAAATTAAGCTTTTGGTTCATTGTATATCATGGACTTCCGCAAAGTAATGCCTGCTACTATACAACACTTAAAAATATACTCAACTTTGTTTTAGATCCCCAGCAGCAGGGATGAAACAGAAGCAAGCAGCGGAGGACACAGAAATGGAGGTAGAACCGGAGACCATTGAGGTGGTAGACTCCAAGGGCAGGAAGCAGGTCATTGAAGCACCCGTCATGGTGCCGGCTGTGGGAGAGATGATTGAAGATGGCGGAGAAATTAACTTATAATACAATTCTGTATAAATTTTTTACCCAACTGCCCACAATGAATCATTATTGTATGTATGTATGTGAGTTTATTCCACTATACCTTCTAAAAACCTGTACAGATTTAGATGTATGCAGTCATGTTTTTTTATTTATTTTTTATGACTATGAAATCTAGCATACAGTGCGACAAGGCTATCTTGGCGCGTGTCGAAAATCGGAACTAACGTTCCGTTATGTGTCCCCTTTGTTCTTGTTTGAATATTCTACTAAGCCTTTGTTCTCCGACAGCGCCCCCTGTCAATGTCATTCAAGTGCCAAGAGAGCCTTGTCGCACTGTAACTTGTGTTATTGAAATCAACAACTGTAACTAATTCACAACCTCTAAAATAAATGTCAGGTCTTAATGTATTGCTAACCCTTTCGTAATGCTCCGTGCAGAAAAGGATAGCACAAGATTTAGTTCAGAGATTCTGTATAAAAAACCGGCCAAGTGCGAGTCATGCTCGCGCAGCGAGGGTTCCATGCTACAGTCGTATTTTTTCATTATAATTCAAAAACTATGATGCATAAAAATCTGTTTTAGAATGCACAGGTAAAGCCCTTTCATATGATACCCCACTTGCTTGATATAGTTGTATGATGTAACCCTAAATTCACGAGTTTTAGATTTTTCCCCGAATTTCAGCTATAAGATCTACCTACCTGCCAAATTTCATGATTCTAGGTCAACGGGAAGTACCCTGTAGGTTTCTTGACAGACAGACAACAAAGTGATCCTATAAGGGTTCCGTTTTTCCTTTTGAGGTACGGAACCCTAAAACGGTAGGTAGCCAGTGTTTTTTATGAAATACTAAGTCATACTTAATATACCTATTTTAGTAAAATAAAGTTTTTTTTAATTTCGAGTAAGACTAATATTCCCTTATTCTCCAGCTAAATTGTTGATTACCTGACCTATACTTGTCAAAGTAACCTTTAATATACCATCGGGAATTTGTATTCCAAGAACAAGACAGAAAATGTGACAATATGGTAACCTCACATCATCATGATCAACCCATAGCCACCTCACTACAGAACACGGGTCTCCTCTCAGAGTGAAAAGGGATTTGGCGATAGTCTACCACACTGGCTATGTGCGGATTGGTAGACTTCACACATCTTTGAGAACATTATAGAGAACTCTTAGGCATGGTTTCGTCACGATGTTGTCCTTCATCGTTAAAGCGAGTGATATTTAATTACTTAAAACGCACATAACTCCGAAAAGTTAGAGGTGCGTGCCCGGGATCGAACCCCCGACCTCCGATTAGAGGGCGGACGTCCTAACCACTAGGCTATCACAACCTCGCATAGTTGGGTATTTCTTGACTTCATAAGGTATATACCTACTTATTTGTTAACGAATTTAATAGGGTTTCCTAGGGTCATGCTTAATCATCTTAAAGGTGTTCAATTATTACAAACCATTTAGCAGTAAAGAAGCTTATTGATACTAATTCTAATAATTAAGACTGGCCTCCTATTCGTGAGGTCCAGGGTTCGATTCCTGCACGCACCACTAACTTTTCGTGCGTTTTATATCACTTGCCATGACAGTGAAGGAAAACATCGTGAGGGAACCTGCATGTTTCATGAAGGCTGGCAAGCGTGGTGGACTATGGCCTAACTAAACCGTTCTCAATCTGACTGGCTAGTTAGAGGAAACACGTGCTCAGTACCTACTTCATTATGATCAAACCATGACCGGCTCACTACAGAGCATGGGTCTCCTCTCAAAATGAAAAGGGTTATGGTCATAGTCTACCACGCTGGCCATGTACCGATTGGCAGACTTCACGCACCTTTGAGAACTTTACGGAGAGTAGGTATGCAGGTTTCCTCACGATGTTTTCCTTCACTGTTAAAAGTAACTGCCTAGCCAAGCAGCCTAAAGGTGAGATCTATAGAGCGCACTCTGACTTTGCTTAGACTTAAGACAGAGTTAAAACGAAACAGAGCAACATCTCTCACATAAATCTGTCTCGTTTTAACTCAATCTTAAGTTTGAGAAAAGTCTAAGTGCGCTCTATAGATCTCAAGAGCCCACAGCATAATCCTGAAAAATCCCTGACCAGATGATTAACAGAAAGGGGTCGCGACCCTCAGCAATAATGAAATCAATGCAGAGATGTACCTATACCTACATTATTTACTATAATATAATAATTATAGCTTGTGTAAGCAAAAAGCGAAATTGTGAAATCGTTCAGTATAAATAAAATATTGATTTCCGACGTCACCCGGGAATGTAATCCTCTTAGGTTTTCCGACAGGGGTTGCCAACATTTATGCCCCATCTTTTGTTTTTGTAACTAGGTTAGGTTAGTACCTAGGTCCTAGGTCTCTGAATCAGAAAATTTGAAAAAAATCTGATTTAGAGACCTATGTACCTACTTATATTTTCAGTTTCAACTTTTAAGTATCTACCTATCTTTGTAAATTCTATGTACTCACTTACATAGGTAAGTGGGTGGGTGGGTATTCATAGAACGCCGAAACTACGGAACGGATTTGAAAACATTTTGGGGTATTCATATAGATAGGTAGTCTATTAGAGAAAGTATGATATCAAAAAACATTCGAAAACATAGTTTCGTTTGTGATTGGTTGGCCACTCAAAATGGTTAACGCCCACTGAGTTTTTGTCTTTACCATTTGTACAGGATAACGTAACAGAGAGCCCTTTTTTCCGTGGGGAAATCCTCATGGATGCATCCTCGCACCCGGGGAGGTATGGAGGTTATGTCGGACTGTTACCGACTAAAACCTTACGATGTTCCACGCATCGCCTGGTGGCTGGGCTACGGGGCCAAACACGTTCGCGCAACCCAGCCAGCGGCGCCTGCTGAGGACCCACCTCAGGAGACCAATGAAGTCCCTACACACCGTCTGAGGCGCACCAGGAACACAAAGGTGCGCCTCCCGACTCCAGGACTGGTTTCTTTCCGGACGATAGACTAACAGAGAGCCCTATACTAACTTCTCTCAGTGGATAGAGTATAGTAAGGAATATTCTACAGTTCAATTAGTGCCGGTAGCAATGCCTGGAATAGGTAGCGGTGGCCAGTCAACATTCGTGCCGTGCCGTGCCGTGCCCAGGCAAGCATGGCGGTGCTGTCGTACCTGATTAGCGTGCTGGTGGCGTGCGTGTCATATGTGCTGTACCACAAGTACGGGAACGTGTATAGCAGCTTTGTTGCCAAGCCGGATAAACGATATGATTATATTATAGGTGAGGATTTTCAACTGGATAAGTAGCTAATGTGGCCAATTCCGTTGTACACAATCTCTAAACTAAACTAAAAATGACACTTCTAAATCTATTGCTATCCCTTTCATAATGTTGCTTGCGGAAAAGGATAGCACTAGATTTAGACCTATTAGTTTAGTTTAGAGATTGTGTACAAGAGAATCGGCCACACCTACCTATATTAATAATTAAGTAATTAGATAGGTCTAAAATTTCACTTTATCAAAGGATATAAATTAGCTTAGGTACTGGATTTTCTCACACTTTACTACAGAAATGACTGAACATTTTTATTGCTAATCAAAAATAATCAGGCTATAATAAAAACCCCTCACAATTTATGTAAAAAACAATACTTTTATACTTTGTCTAGGGAGTCGAGCTAACATAGGGGCATCTTTCTTGCACAATTGTATAGAAATGAAAAGAACAAAGTTCGACCCAAAGTTCCGCGCACCTGTCTAATCCAATTAGTGCCGGTAGCAATGCCTGGAATACGTAGCGGTGGCCAGTCAACATTCGTGCCGTGCCGTGCCGTGCCCAGGCAAGCATGGCGGTGCTGTCGTACCTGATTAGCGTGCTGGTGGCGTGCGTGTCATATGTGCTGTACCACAAGTACGCGAACGTGTATAGCAGCTTTGTCGCCAAGCCGGACAAACGATATGATTATATTATAGGTAAGGAATTTTAACTAGATAAGTAGGTACCTAATCATCATGATCAACCCATCGCTGGCTCACTACAGAGCACGAGTCTTCTCTCAATATGAGAACGGTTTGGCTATAGTCCACCACGCTGGCCAGGTGCGGCTTGGCAGATTGGGGATAAGTAGCTAGGACTTTATATTAATAAAGTGATTCAATACGTCTCCAGTATACCTAATCATTTTAGTACAGCAGTATCTGCATACATTTTTATTGCTATTGAAAAACAATTTAGGCGATACTAAAAAGACATTCACATCCATACTAATATTATAAATGCGAAAGTGTGTCTGTCTGTCTGCTAGCTTTTCACGGCTCAACCGTTCAACCGATTTTGACGAAATTTGGTACAGAGATAGCTTGCATCCCGGGGAAGGACATAGGCTACTTTTTATCCCGGAAAATTGAAGAGTTCCCACAGGACATTTAAGAACCTAAATCCACGCGGACGAAGTCGCGGGCATCATCTAGTTTCACAATAAATAAATAAAAACCGGCCAAGGTCAGGCTCGCGCAATGAAGGTTCCGTACTACAGTCGTATTTTTTCGACATTTTGCAGGATAATTCAAAGACTATGATACATAAAAATAAATAAAAATCTATTTTAGAATGCACAGGTGAAGACCTTTCATATGATACCCCACTTGATATAGTTATCTTACTTTGAAAATTGAAAACACTAATAATTATTAGTTCATGACCACAATTTATTTATTTTTTCATTATGTTACCACAAATTCACGGTTTTCGGATTTTTCACCTTACATGTGCTATAAGACCTACCTACCTGCCAAATTTCATGATTCTAAGTCAACGGGAAGTACCCTCTAGGTTTCTTAACAGACAGACTGGCATACAACAAAGTGATCCTATAAGGGTTCCGTTTTTTTTAAAGAATATCAGCCAAGTTGCTGACTAATATTCCCCTTTCCCCTCCAATTAAGCTTAAAGCTTGTGCTAGGAGTAGGTACGACAATATAGTGCAACGGGTGGGATTTGAACCGGTTTTCAGTCCGCTCCTTTAACTGTTGAGCTAGCGAGGCTCCAGTTTTATCCAGAACCCTAAAAATTGCAATTTTCAGTTGGTGCGGGAACGGCAGGCTGCGTGCTCGCCTCGCGCCTGTCAGAGAACCCTGAGGTGAAGGTGCTGCTCATAGAGGCAGGGGACCACATGGGCTACTTCACGAAGATACCGCTCACTGCCACGGCGGCGCAGCAGGGACCCAACGACTGGTCTATTAGGGCTACTTCGCAGAAATACTCGTCTTTTGGGCTGTGGAATCAGGTAGGTACTCGTTATGATCATCGTCAACCCATCACCCCTACTAGATTACAACATGGGGTTATTCAAGGGGCGGACCAACAAATTCCTAAAAGGCCGGCAACGCATCGGCGGCGCGGCGGTTCCTCTGGTGCTGCAAATTTTCATGGGCGGCGGTAGGTAATCACTTAACATCAGGTGACCCGCCTGCTCGTTTGCTCGCTATCTCTATTAAAAAAAAAGAAAAAAGATCTCTTCTCAGAAAAGGTCTTTTCTCAGAATGAGAAAGTTTTTTTTAAATTCAGATACCTACAAGTTAGCCCTTGACTGCAATCTCACCTAATGGTAAGTGACGATGCAGTCTAAGATGAAAGCGGGCTAACCTGGAAGGGGTATGGCAGTTTCATTAAACCCACACCCCTTTGGTTTCTACACGGAATCGTACCGGAACGCTAAATCGCTTGGCAGCACGACTTTACCGTTAGCCTCCCACCAGACCAGACCAGAAATTTAGGAATTATAAAATACCAAACCTCTGCCGGGAATCGAACCCGGGACCGCCCACTAATAAGACATCAGCGCTTACCACTGCGCCAGGGAGGTCGTCGAAGAGGAGAACTGTCATAATAGTGGGCCAGCGATGGGTTTTTGATGTTGCTGTTGATCAGGGCCGTCTTTAACCTATTGGGGCCCCGGGCACATTAGAATAATGGGGCCCCTATAATCTTGACAGAGTAGGTACTATTTTCTTATAATAGACATAGAAAGTAGATAATAGTCCAGCAGCCGCTGAGTGTCGGATATAAGTCAGTCTTGACTAGTTAACAATCTCTATCGTCGTTTGTTCGAGAGGAACTTTTTGACCTTAGATTTTATCGAAATAAATATGTTTTCGGTAATAAAATATCGGTCGGTGGGTTATAGAATGGCGATCTGGCAGGGATTAGTGGGTCCCTATCGATCGTGGGCTCTGGGCACGTGCCCAGAGTGCCCAGTGGGAAAGAGGGCCCTGCTGATGATAAAATGTTTGTAGAGTCCAATCATTCCACGAGGCAAGGGTCCAGGTGGATCTGGTCAGATAAACTTCCTCCTCCATGGTTTCGGGCTGCCAGAAGACTACAACCGCTGGTCTCGGCTGGGCTTCAAAGGATGGACGATGGATGACCTGAAACCATACTTCCTGAAGGCCTTTGGGACTGTTAGGAGCGAATTTGATTCAGATATGTGCCCGCCCAAGGGATTTTGTGCTAAGGTAAGAAATAGGATCTGTTTTATTTTGGTTATTCGATGGAACGTAGTTTTAGTTTTACTACTACTCGGAGAGTTATTTGTTTATGATTTCATATAAGTATATCTAAGCCTTAAAATGTAGTCCTGATGGCACACATTGTGCATAAAATCAAAACACAACAGACAGACAGAAAGTATTAATATTCTCTGTTTAAGAACTGATATCTATTAGCTGTGCTTCAAAACATGACTTTGTAAAAGAATTTGATCTAATAAACCGTGTCTTTGATTTGATTTTATTACCTTATTATATTATTATATTTGGTAGATACCTAGGTACCTACTTATTTATGTTTTTAAAATTTCCGGGAAGAGCATTATTTTTACAATGGTTTCGACCTGTTGCTACACTTAGTCTAAGGAAAAGGTCACTGACTGACTGACTGACCGACTGATCTATCAACGCATAGCTCTAACTACTGGACGGATCGGGCTGAAATTTGGAATGCAGATAGCTATTATGACGTAGGCATCCGTTAAGAAAGGATTTCTAAAAATTAAACCCCTAAGGGGGGAAATAGGGGTTCTTAATTTGGGTAGTCCACGCAGACGTAGTCGCGGGCATAAACTAGTCATACAATAAAAAAAGTAAAAAGCTAAGTAAAAAGCAACCTGTATCCATCTCCAGGACGCCAGCATTTTCCATGCTAAATTATTGGTTAAGCAGAAAAACTGTAACATTAACAGACACTTTCTTAATTACAGGCTCCAATGAAACTGAAGCTCATAGATGACCACGACGAACTGATGACGGTTTTCAAGCAAGCATCCTCAAGCATCGCGGACAACAACACGCTGTTCAGGAAGGCAACAGCCAGCGTCAAGGATGGCAGCAGATACCAGGCGTATGACGCTTATCTAAAGCCAGTGCTGACTAGGCCGAATTTACATGTGCTGCTCGGGACACAGGGGATTTCTGTAAGTTACAAGTTTTGTATGTGGGAACTGATAAAACACGTTGGGATAGTTCAGAAATTCCTTTGCAGCTTCCACTTATAGAGGAATACAAGATCTTCAAATCAAGAGTGGATAAGCATAATAGGCAACCTTCAAGTCTGATTGCTGCCAAGCATCATAACATCATCGTTGTCAACTGATAGACGCCCACAGCTGGACATTGGTCTCGTCATTTGATGTCATCTGTCCACCTAGAAGTGGTCTACCAAAGCTGCGTTTTCTGTTACAAGGTCGCCATTCTAGCACCTTGGTACGGTCTCCTATCGGTACCTATCGGTTTTTCAAACTATGTACACTGCCCGTTGCCACTTCAGCTTCGCAACCTGATGAATCAAGCGCTGACCTATTAATAAAAAAAGACATTTTGTTTTACACACTTGAAATATTAGAAAGTGATCATGCAAAATGATGTAGGTACTGCATTAATAAATTTCCAGATTAAAGATATTTCGCACAGAAAATAACCCTACCTATGCTAAATAACACCTTGTTTTTCATAGTCTGGGACGTTCAAGTCCATAAATTACGAGTAGACAACAAAACTTTCCAGGCTGAGATCTATGGAGCATATACTTAGTTTAACTTTGGACACCATTGGACAACAAAACGAGACAGCGACGATAGCGGTATATAGCTGGCATAAATCTATCTCGTTTTAACTGAAGCTTAAGTCTAAACAAAGTCAGAGTACGCTCTAGCTAGAGATACCAACGTAAAGATTTGTAGGCTTCTCAGCCAAGTGCTATAAATTAAAAAGCATCAAAGCGAAAATCTTCTATAATATGGATCATGCTTTCAGATTCGATTCGAGAACAAAAAGGTATCATCCCTGTACATCTTGCGAGATCATCGGAACCTGGACAACATTTTTGTAAACAAAGAAATAATCCTAAGCGCTGGTTCCCTCAAAACGCCACAGATTATGATTCTATCTGGAATAGGACCCAGAAACTTGATTAACAGGTGAGGGCTTCTTCATCATCATCATCTCAATCCATCGCTGACCCAATACACACACATATTTTAATGTAATATAATAGATAACGGATAATCTGTCAAGGGCAATAGCGAACTACCCTCTTTCTTGTTCTTTTCGCTGAAACTAAAAAATCCACAGTTTGCATGTGCATGGAAAGAAGGATCTGGCACAACGGACGGTCGAGGCACAGGTCGAGGTGCACCAGACACACAGTGGCGCGCGGTGCGGTTGTGGAAAGAGGAGGGTAGAAAAAACCTAGTGTGTTGACATTAGATAATTTATGAAGATAATTTAGAAATAATTTTGCACGCCATGCTTGGCAGGATATGTAACTGACTACCTAACTTTTAAGACCCCATGTAAATAATATACATGTACCTACCTATAGTGCTAAAAATTTTTTACGAGACATTTCACCGCGATTAATAGCCTCAACTGGTGACAGAAGGGCTGGCTCATTTTTTGCGCAGCGGATCAGCCTGGCTGTCCAGCGCGGAAATGCAGCCAGTATTCTTGGCACCATTCCACGCGGTCATGATTTATATAGTAATTAGATAAGGCTAGCTTTAAGTTTTATTGTATTAAAAAAAAAAAAAAAAATGTACCTACCATATCTGATCAAAATAAATAAATGATTATAATTATGATTATGAGTATGACAAAATTATAATCATTTTTCTCTTACAGATTGCGGTTAAATCTAATATCAGCCAATGAGCACGTGGGACAAAATCTGCACGATCATTTAAATCTGCCCATCTACGTCAGCATCAAGCAACCAATCAGTGTAACCCTCGCTAAAGTCTTCAGCCCCTCTACTTTGTGGGATTATTATTGGAAAAACAGCGGTAAGATATCTTGGTTAAATTGTCTTTGGGTTCTGTATAATTGCCATGAAGGCTAAGATCTAAAGAGCGAACTTTGTCTTCGCTCAGTCTTAAGACAGAGTTAAATCGAGACGTATGAGATTGTCTGAGCAAAGTGAAATTAGTAATCACGCTTAGGTACAGAATACAGATCTCAGCGTTAGCACATAATTATTTGTGACACACCAAACACAGGTCGGTGTTAACGCCATCTTTAAACACAGTTATACTTAGTTTTGACAAAAAGTTTTGCAGAGAAAAATCAGCAGTAAGTTGCAAAACCTGTATCTCAGGGTCCCTGCTCATCCTCTTGCGTCGCAAATAAGTAGGTAAATCTTTTCAACATAATAAACAATAACAAAATTTAAAATACACTCTTGTTAGTGTATCTGTGTGTGTGTGTGTGTGTGTTTTTGTGCGAGTGTAAAAATAAATCAAAGTTATCTGAAAATCACCTCTTAATTTTCGCTTTCTTATTTATTTATTATACTTTATTGCACACAACACAAAGTAAACACACTGCGTTCCGAGGTCATTCAACAAATTTTCTTCTGATGCGTATTTTAATGTACAGGATATTTGGCGTTTCCGCCCGTAGCGGGCGTGGAGTACCAGAACTCATCAGCTCTCATGTTGTTCTCAATGGGGTCCACCAGCGAGAGGTTGCTGCGAGGGATATCAAACTATCGACCTCAGGTAGGTACTTATTTACTCTTTGAATAATACGCAGCGTTACTTCCAGTGATAAAAAATCCTAACCTAACTAGAAGGCAATGCATTGGCAGGGGAAAGATTTGATTGAGCAATGACAGGCATGCAATAGCGCGTGCCAAAAAAGAAATAAATTGAAAAGAGCAGAATTAATCATTTCATCTCACTTACACGGTATACCTGTGTCTAGCGTGTGAGTAAGACGGATATCCCAAAGAGTAATTTTTGTCTCACAGGTTTTCCACGACCTATTTCCCTTCCTCAACGACACGGTAAAAGAAGGTTTCATGTTCCTCGCAACTTGCATCCAGCCCAGGAGTAGAGGATCTGTCACGTTGAAGGACTCTAGTACATCTGTACCGATAGTGGTGGATCCCAATTACTTGCATCGGGAGTACGACGTCAAATGTATGGTGAAGGGTGAGGAATGAAGTTTTATTATGTTAAAGAACTCCTCTGTCATCTCAGATAAAAAAAACTGCAGCATATCATCACCATCATTTCAACCCATTACTAGCCTTAACTGCTAAGCGCGGATCTCTCAGCATGAGAAGGTTGGAAGGCTGGAAGCCGTAGTCTACCCTGCTGGGCGAATGAGGATCTGCAAACTTCATGCAAGTTTCCTTCACCGTTGAAGTTTAATATTTAATTGCTTTAAACTCAAAGAAATGTCAATCAGTTTCCTTAAATTCCCAGTCACTATCTGAGTTCAACTATTTAGTCCCCGTAGTTCAACTCTTAAAAGAATTTAAACGCAGTTGAACTACTGGGGGAAGTCTCACTAGTACAATGGTTGAACGAATCTGTTGAACTAGTGGGAACGAGCCCAAAATATCGGACCCCTGACCCCTCTCCTAACAGGAGGCCGAAGTTCTAACCAATATAAAGAAGAGGTCTCTTCTTTATATTTGGGCTAGGAGTCCTTAACCTAAGCTGACGTTGCTGATATTATTTTAAAAATACCTTCATCTGCAGCAATCCGGAGAGCAGAAAAGCTGGTATCAACAAAACCTTTCCAATCAATCGGAGCGCGCATCCACTGGCCGCGGTCGGAGCGATGCCTCATGTTCTGGAACTACACCAAACAGGAGCAAATAGGACTTGTGAAGAGGAGGAAAAAGTACGACAAAGTTTCTTGGTTTTAACTTCATCATGATCAATCCATCGCTGACTCACTATGGAGCACAAGTCTCCTCTGGAGAGCATTGTGGAGCACACAGGTTTTCGCACCGTATTTTCCTTCAATGTTAAATCTATATTAATAAGCTATCTAGCTTCATCATCATCATCATACCCATGACTGGTTCACTACAGAGCTCGGGTCTCCTCTCAAATAAGAAACCCTTTATAAGCCTTAAATTCCAGGATAAAATCTCCAAGCGATAAAAAATTGAAGGAAATTCCGAAACCGAAGCGTATAGTCTACAGCCCTCCAGATGCATATCTGGAGTGTATGATAAGGGAAGCCGCTGTGACGGGGCACCACGCGGCTGGCACTTGCGCGGGGGGGAGAGTGGTGGATGAATACTTGAGGTCAGTAAAAATCGAAAATCGAAAAACAGGTGAAAATAATTATTGACTCATTTTTTGGTTTCGAAGAGAATCTTCTAAACATACCTGCAGACCTTTTGGAGAAGTGAAAACTTTACGTAGAACCGAACGTAGATTTATAGATTTTTTAAATCCCCTGGGAACTCTATAATTTGAAGTCAATGCTGGGCAACTACTACTAAATTATTTGACCATGAACAGTTCCTTAATCCCTATGGCTTACAAGTGCTGTCATGCATTATCAGTGTTGAGGAGTTGGATCTTGAGTTTAATTGTGAATACGTTGCTAATTACCTACAGTTTCAATTTACCATCAAGAGTTCCTGAATCTCCATAATTTATGCGGACACAGTAAATCTGTATATATCCTTTATTGAGTAAAAAAATCTTGCAAATCGAACCAGAAATGTGAGAGGAATAGGTGTAAATTTAAATACATAGAAAAAATATACGCATTGAATTGAGAACTTTCTTTTGTAAGTCGATTGAGAAATTGTAGGCTCAACATTTGACTGAGACCTTTAGAATGCATTTCCTGAATTTACCTGCCAATACAACCCTGATGACAATCAAAGACAAATCGATATAATATATTTTTCAGAGTAAAGAATGTTATAGGAGTGCGTATTATGGATGCCAGCGTGTTTCCATCACCAATTTCTCTGTACCCGAATTCTGTTGTGGTGGCCATGGCGGAGAAAGCTGCTGATGTGATCCGACATACACCCAACTAGTTAGTAGTTTAATGATTTGTAAATAAAGTGTTTTGTCTTTGAACTTTTGTAAACTTTGTTTCATTTTGTGAAATCCAGATTCAACATGTTCTTGCACAACGTAAGATCTTCCGAATAGCGAAAGCCTAATAAATTCTGCCACTGCCTGATTCAGAATGGCCTGGTTTGAAATTGCCTCCATTACTGTTAGGTTATTAGGTAGGTATACTGGTTTTTAAAGGCGCCGAATTATAAACCTGCTTCTTTTTGGAAGTCAGTTAAAAATCTGATAACAAGTGACTTTATTTTACTCCAAGGAGGAGTTTTAGTGATATTAAATTACGAAACTCATGGCAGGGCATCCTAAATTCCGTATTAGACTAACATCATCCCGTAATAGCTCAATCGATTGCAGTCGAAGGTAGTAAATTAGAATGGAAGTGAATAGAACATTTTGAGCGTAATGCTGTTGTGCCTGAACAATATTATACTTTGGTAGAAGAAACAAGAAGTGACAAAGGGAGGGGATTAAGGATAGAAGATGACTATAAACAATAAAAAATTACACAAAGAAAAATCAATGAATAAATTTTATTTAAGACGCATTGGTAGAAGAAAAGTCATGTCTTTAGAAAACCCTGGGAGTGGACAGATATAAGGGTAGCATTGAGCAAAGATGTCTGATAATAATCATTGAATTTCTGTTTAGCAAGGTATATGAAGAGATAACTGTCAGAATTCAGTAGTAAAGAGGCAGAAAAAGAGAAAACTTTATTAATTTGGTTCAAGATCTGTTCCACTTGGTCTCCTCGTAGCGCAAAACCATGATCACCTTCAGGATCTGCTCCTTTGACCTCGTCACGAATATCTCCATTATAATGTAATAGTCGCTGGCTATCATTGGGATCGGCATGTTCTTTGGTGGCAACACCATGTTGAATATGTTGTATGTGGCCTAAACAAAAATTCGAAAGTTACTGAGGGTCAAGGAAATTTTCTCAGTAGTAGTTGATAAGTTAGCGGTGATACCTCATGAACGTAAAGCTATGTCCTGCACCTGATCTCTCTCCAATCATGTTAGATTGCTGACCCACAGACTATGAGAGTAAAGGAATAAAGTGTGCACGTGAAAGTGAACTAATTTTAATGAAGTATTTTAGATATTTGACTTTGCAAACTATACGGAATTTCGGTTGAAAAATGATTTTGTTTAAAACTATTCCTTTAACGGACGTAGAAATACCTATGATAATACCTAAGAGTTCCTTTTTTACCATTTTTATAAGGGGCTCTAACAGACAAACTTACTGGTGGAAATGGGCATGTGGTGTCCAAATCGGAGTGCGCTTTCACAAAATTTATGATCCAGACTTCTTTCATGATGTCGCACAACTTTTGGCTCAGTCTGAAATCTCCACCGGACATTATTTGCAAGGTGATTGCAGCCTAGGAAACCAAGAAAATAATTATTTTAAAAGTAAAGCTTGAGGAAGAAACTGCTAATTAATGCTATACATGATTGACCGAGCGAAGCGAGGTCTCTGAGTCTACTTGAGTGAAATTGCACTGGTCCATCTGTCCGTTTGTCATAACTTCTGAATTACTGAACGTAATTTCTTCAAATTTAAACATAGTAAACTGATTGCCTTTAGCCAAATATTGCATAAAAAAATATAAAAAGCTTTATCATGGGAGCCCCATACGAAATGGGGGGTTTTAAAGTGGAGATCGAATGCGACGCTATATGTCAAAAACGGCTACATATCAGAAACTGAAACTTGTGTTTAATTTCAGTTATATCCTGGACTTGAACAACAAATATACAACAATACCGACAATACCGCGAAGTCTTAGGGTGAGATTTATAGAGCGCACTCTGACTTTGCTCAGACTCAGGACACGGTTAAAACGAGACAGCGTTATATAGCTGGCATAAATCTGTCTTGTTTTAACAGTGACAGTCTAAGCTAAGTCAAAGCACTCTCTATAGATTTCAGTCATAGTTTAAGGCGAACCACTAGTGACAAACATTTTGAATAAGTACATCGATATTTTGAGCCTGATAAGGGACTGCTATGAAGTCAATACTTACACTAACATTGTTACCAAAAGTCGTCAACGTGGTTGCCGTGAGATTGGTGTAGTAGGAATCGTTGCGGGTTCGACGCCCTGTGAATACGTGCGCATCCTTTATATAATTAGGATTTGCATAGATAATTTTTGCTTTTTCTTGACGAAAATCCTGTAAGAATAAACATCTCACATTAGTAACATAACCTTTCCGCGATTTATATTTTGTCCCTCTCACAAGTCAAGGATATTAATTAATTGCTTACTGCGTAAACGTAATAAAAACAGAAAATTGAACACATAAAAAATAAGTATTTCATTTTGTTTGTAGGTAGGTACTAGGTATGTAGTTATTGGCAATCTAATAGATTGAGTACTAAACTCTACTAAACTAGGTATTTTAAATCATAATATTATATTATCATCATCTAGGTATTGTATGTAATACACATAATGTTCATAATGTATTTTTAACGATCTATATTTTATGCTTCTAATGATTGCAAAATATTTCTAACTACATACTACAGACCTACCTAAATTACTATTTTGCAATCATTAGGTACCATGGCTGTAGGCAGGGGAGAAGTTTTGGGGGTTCATAATTTTTGCGATGGTTTTGCATTATGTGATCTTAGTGTCAAATTGAAAAAAAATACATTTTATGGTAGGATTTTTGAAAGATATGATAATATAATATCGGTCCAATTTTTTTATCTCATTCGAATGAGTTTGTTAAAATTTGGATACTTACCTACTTTGTTATTGTTGAGCTTGTGGGCAATTAGAAAATTACGAGTAAGCATTTACCTTTGCAAACCTTCAAAGTCGGTCATCCATTCATTTACCGACTTAGGTCAACGTTGTTATAACAACCTCCCCACTAAGGAATGATGTTTATGAATTCCACCCGAACGAAGTCGCGGCTGTTCGACTAGTATATTTATATAACTAAATATTGCAAAGAGCGGCAGACATGCCTTTCTTACTTTCTTTTCCTTTCTCCAAAGGTTGTCTGGGAGAGATTGGCAAAAGCGATAAGACCGCCTTTGCATGATATTGAATCATTTCTTGTATTTGTTTGCAATAAAGTTTTCAAACAGATATACAAACAACCACACCTCCTTATAGATGATATGATCTACTTTCACCGCTAGTAGAGCAGAATGTTTTCATTAATGAGATCTACGATAGACAGAGAGTAGATTGTTATCCAAATGTTCCATGGTCGCACGCGCGGCTTGTTTCTCACCACACTCACGGCCAACTTCGACCAATTGTCTTCTTTAATCGGTTGGTAATAAACAAGTGAACAACAAGCACGTCATGAGGGTAGAAAGGGTCTAAGTGCCTATAACTTAACAAAGGCACTTAGTACCTTTTTACACTCATTGACGCATATCCTGCGTATTTCTATTATGGCCAAGCGCCATACGTACTTACTTAAATCTCGCTCCATTCTAAAAGTAGCCTCGGACCGGCACTGTTTACTTGTAGTTTTGCAACTAATTTTGAAACTAATCCATATGTAAATATAATTACTTCTAAGATGTTGTAAACTGTTTTGTGTGACATTGATAAATAAAATAAATTATTAAAATAAAAGTAGTCTCTGAGTGAAGTCCAAACTGTTAATATAGTTATTGCGACATTAAAAGTGACAATGTGTGATAAAGACACTCGTCTAGACGGGAAGACAGTAATAGTGACTGGAGGAAGTTCCGGGATAGGATTCGAAACGGCAAAAGACCTTGCGTTTCGAGGAGCTAAAGTGATCATCGCAAGCCGAAATGAAACCAAACTCACCCAAGCGAGAGATGAAATTCAAAAAATAACGAACAACAAACTTGTATCATACGATCTGGTAGATTTTGCATCCCTTCAATCAGTCAGAAACTTCGCTGCTAATACTATCAATACACAAGAACGACTCGACATACTCATCAATAACGCTGCAACAATAGGGCTCCCAGATCGGCTAACTCAAGATGGACTCAATTTATCAATGCAAGTGAACTACTTTGGCACATTCTTACTTACGTATCTATTGCTGCCTTTGTTGAAGAGTTCAGCTCCGAGTCGAATAATCAACAGTTCTTCAGCAGCGATGTTAGTCGGACACATCGACTTCAACCATTGGAATGATGTAGGAAGATTCAATAATTCCATTGAACTATTCGCAAATTCTAAATTAGCGCTTGCGTTATTCACAGCAGAACTGGATAATCGTTTTAGAGTTAGTGGTGTAACTGCAAACAGTTTTGATCCATCCGTGGTTCAAGATACAGATATTTTAAAGGTCCTCCCCGATGTTGTTAAGAATATTTATAAATTGTTTGTGGATTTGGTCGGACAGACTAAAGAAGAGGTGGGGAGGCAAGTCGCAGCACTAGCAGCTGACCCTAAGTTAGATATGGAAAGTGGTCAGGTTTATATGTTTTGTTGGAAATGGATAAATCACTGGTTGGTCAACGATCGAAAATTTACAAAAACCCTTTGGGATATTACGAAAGGTCTTGTAAAAATTACTCCAGAAGAAGATTGGGAAGCTAATAGTGTGTGAAAATCAATGAATTGAATTGAATGGGTTTTATGCTGTAAAATGTGTAATTCGTGTAATTACTGACTTTTATATCATTGATAAATAATAATTATTATTATTAGAACTTATGACGAGTGTTTTTGTACTAAGTATGCATAAAACATGTTCCTACCTACGTATTGTTTTTAGCAAGAATGTTACGTCATATTGTGTTTACCTACGTGGTACACTAATACCAAAGGAATATTAATATTCGCTTTTGTATACGACAATCTCTGTCTGATTTAGATTGTGCCTGTGCATAATTTAGGTATTAGGCACCTACTTCTACCGTCTACGATTATTATGCTGATTATGCACTATGTATACTCGTAGAATTAGGTAGCTACCTATACCTATCAAGTTTAATTTGCATATCGCACTCATTAGTTTTGCATAATATTATATTTTGTTAAATAATTGTTTACAAAATATTCATCTCTCTCTTCAAGTAGGTATCCATTCCATAACAATCAGGCGGGTTACCTGTTATTAAATTAACCACTGATGTATGGTTTATCAGAGTACCTAAGTATATTGTTCATGTACTGACAAAATATCGGTTCTATTAGTAGCGTAGGTACCGTAGTTACTAATTTTACTAACAAATAGGTTTAAGATATATGTATTACTAACATAAGCCTTGATGGTCAAAACAAAATACTTTTGTTTTATTTATTAACTAGCTTATGCCCGTGAACATTAATTATTTTCTGCCGCGTACTGCACAATTTAATACCGCTAGTGTGGAAAATTTGTAACCAAACATTATAAAAATGTATATCAGCCGGTTTCTATTTTATTTCAGCTCTTAATATTCTCAAAAACCCGTGATTTGAAAATCGAATAGAGCGTTCATTCACTGGAGCCTCTACCCTACTTTGCAGCTAGATAAATTTTCATTTTTCACCAGGGATCGGAAATTCTGGTACAAATGGTGTTATTGGGAAGCAATAGCTCGTATACCTACTTCGCTTGCCACACCGTGGACCCGCGGAGGACCTGGACGAGTAAAAAGTAACATCGATGGTTTATAAGAATTAAAAAATAGTCGAGCACTCCGACCAACGCATGCTTTTAGAGGCGTCGCGAGTGACACTCGCCGTCATCTAACCCTTTTGGACGTTGTAGAAATATAAACTCTGTACAATTGTTGTTGGACTTGCGTGAAGGTATCGGACAAAGTAAACCTACCTTCAACAAGCGAGTCGTTCAAACAAATTACAAAATATAATATAGGTACAGTTGAAAGAGACATTGCAATGCTTGCCGCGGGCAAATGTATAAATTCATATTGGCATTATTGCACATGCCCTAATAGGTACACGACATATCAAGCTGTCTTCCCTTTTAAAGCATGCTAAACATACAATGCTTGAGAATAAATACGTAAGTAATAAATTACACAGAGTAATAATAATAAACAAACCGACAAAGCACTTATTCTGCAGACCGTACGAGTATGGCAAATGTCACAAAATTAAAATCAATCTATAGAACACCTACAGGTACAAGTGAAAAATTAAATTAATACTAGTAGTATTATAAACGCGAAAGTGTGCCTGTCTGTCTGTCTGCTAGCTTTTCTCGGCCCAACAGTTTAACCGATTTTGTTGAGATTAGGTAGGTACAGAGTTAGCTTACATCCCGGGGAAGGACATAGGCTACTTATTATCCTGGAAAATTAAATAGTTCCCACGGGTGTGATTCTGAGATGTGAGAAACAGTAAGTATTATATTAAGCCGGGTTGTTCTAAGAGCATAAATATTGTAAGTAGGTACGTGCGTTTTAAACAATTATAAATAGGTCCAATCCCTTGTACGTTGTAGAACGTTTATCTAGGAAAACACTGAGAGGAAACCTGCAGGTCCATAATGTTTTTCCAATTTTTTTAAATTAAATATTTATGACTTGATGATGTTTTTTGTTTTAATTATTTTATTAGGCTCCGAAAAGATGCAAGTAGGCGTTTGTGCTCGATAGTAGGCCCAAAACTAGTTAGGGTGTTGACATTAGCATTACGTTTGAGTCCTTTCACAATAACCGAGGCCATTCAAAGGGCCTTGCAATAAAAAGATTTAATTAGGCCTACCTACTTAGGTACATACTTACCTACTTAATAAGACAAAAAAATAGTTTAACTGGGTAGACCAGTGGCCCTACCGCGGTTGTTTGACAGCTACAATGTCACGATCGCAATCATCTCTGATTGGTTAATGCTCGCTCACTATTGGCCACAATGCATTGTTGCAACAAGAATCGCACAAATTCAGCCAATCAGAACAATTGAGATTGTAATAATGATTGATGCAGGTTTTAGACAATCGCCCTGCGGAAGCATATTCAACATGTCAAACTTATACTTAAATAGAGAATGCCCGCGACTTCGTCCGCGTGGATTTAGTTTTTAAAAATCCCGTAGGAACTCTTTGTTTTTCCGGGATAAAAAGTAGCCTATGTCCTTCCCCGGGATGCAAGCTATCTCTGTACCAAATTTCATCAAAATAGGTTGAACGGTTGAGCCGTGAAAAGCTAGCAGACAGACAGACACACTTTCGAATTTATAATGTTAGTATGGATTATTAAAAGGCGGACGTCCTAACCTACTATTAGCTATTAGCAATAATGCCCATCGCTAATTGCGAGTCATTTCCAATTATTATTACGGAGCTATGAAAGAAAAACAAACACCTTCATGAAGCGATGTTTAATTGTTTATTAATCTGTACCTCGATACTTAAACAGTCTGAAACATCGAGGTACTATTGTCTGAGCTGTGAATGATTAATAATTAAGTTATTTTTTTATTTATTTTTTTTATTTGTACCAAAAACATTTACCTACAGTAAAGAGAAAAAGAGAGCAAAAGTGGACAGGGACGCACTTATCGCTATGAGAGATCTCTACCAGTGACCCTTGGCAGTGCGAGAGCTTGTAAAGGGAGTAGAATAGGTACAAGAAGCAGATATAATACTCATAGGTACCTATATAAAAAGGACATTTAAATAGATAAGTACTATGTTATACTGTTTTGATGAACTAAAAAGAAAAACAAATTGCGGATTTTATATTAATAAGCAAAACGTAAAAACCTCAAGCACTTAAAAAAACCGGTTCGTTAAAAGAAACAGGTAAAAACTTAAAAAAACCAAAATAGGTAGGTAATTCCCAGGAAAATCACGTTTAGCCCTACTATTAGTCCTTATAAAAAAAATATTAAACACGTTAGCGACCCGCCTCGGCTACGCCCGGGTGCAATGTAGAATATGTGATGTCAGTGTGGTTATCTAAATATATAAAAGGAAAAGGTGACTGACTGACTGACTGACTGACTAATCTATCAACGCACATCTCAAACTACTAGACGGATCGGGCTGAAATTTGGCATGCAGATAGCTATTATGACGTAAACATCCACTAAGAACGGATTTTTGAAAATTCAACCCCTAAAGGGGTAAAATAGGGATTCGAAATATGTGTAGTCCACGCGGACGAAGTCGCGGGCATAAGCTAGTTGTGTATTCCAAAAGATGGATAAGAGTTTTTACACAATATAATAGTCTTAATTAATAATAACATGACGATTATTACTTAATAATAATTTATTATTACTCTGTAGCTAAGTATCTATTCACGAAAATTTACCATTATTTTCTAACAGTAGGTAGGTTAGTTATAGTTAAGTATATAATAATTGAATATAGGTAGAATAAGTTATAGACCTATTACGTAGGTGTATAATAAAATATGTAATTTTCTATTAATAAATTCATAATAATATTATACTTACCTTTACAAGGAACTTACTATAATTCAATACTTGCTTCCTATATTACTATGGGTAGTAATTAGGTACCTAATTGCTTGATATAAAAGTTTTAAACGATCTCTAAGTACGTATCGAAAATTAATCCAATCAGTACACTATAACTGTATAAAATGTCAAAATAGTTAAAATTTATATCGTAAAAATTAAGCCTTTCAGCACTGTTTTGTCACTGCTATAAAAAATGAATTGAGTTCTTAATCATTTTATTACGTCCCCATTTTTTTTAAGAACAGCTGTTTAAGTTACCAAGGTTTAAGGTTTTTGGAAATTAACAAAACAACGCAATTTTTACCAAAAAAATATGAACGAACAATTATTTGATTTCAATTAATTTCGATTGAAAATAAATTCGCAATATCAATTAAGTGACAAAAAAGCGAGTTTCAATAGTAGCCGTTCAAGTAATTTTAATTGCAGCCGATATAAAAAAATATAACAAATAACATTGCAGACCACGTCCATGGTATACGTTTCCTGTTTACCGTAGTCTCTCGGTAGACTCCGAACTGATAATATTGTTCTTGCAACATCATTAAATATGACAATATGTGATAAGAACACTCGTCTTGACGGCAAGACGGCTATCGTGACAGGAGGAAGTTCCGGGATAGGATACGAAACAGCAAAAAATCTCGCGCTTCGTGGAGCTAAAGTTATCATCGCGAGCCGCAACGAAACTAAACTAACCCGAGCGAGAGATCGATTACAAAAAATAACGAACAACAAACTTGTATCGCACAAACTGATAGATTTGGCATCCCTGAAATCGATTCGAAGTTTTGCTGCATACACTATCAACACACAAGATCGACTCGATATCCTCATCAACAATGCTGGAGCCATCGGACTACCGGATCGGTTAACAGAAGATGGACTCAATTTGACGATGCAAGTGAACTATTTCGGTGCATTCCTTCTTACGTATCTATTGCTGCCTTTGTTGAAGAACTCTGCTCCGAGTCGGATAATCAACAGTTCAGCATCGTCGATGTACGTCGGACATATAGACTTCGACCATTGGAATGATGTTGGAAGATACAATTCTGTAGAATTACTGGCAAATTCTAAGCTAGCGGTTGCATTGTTCACAGCAGAATTGGATAATCGTTTTAGGGATAGTGGTGTGACTGCGAATAGTTTTGATCCATTTTTGGTTCGCGATACAGATCTTTTGAATAATCTTCCCGATTTGGTGAAGAATATTTCAAGGTTATTCGTGGATGTGGTAGGGCAGCCAAAACAAGGTGTGGGGAAGCAAGTCGCGGCACTGGCATCTAACCCCGAGTTGGAGATGGAAAGTGGTCAGCATTATAAGTTCTGTAGGAAGTGGATAAATCACTGGTTGGTCAGCGATCAAGAACTGACCAGCACTTTGTGGGACATATCGAAAGGTATTGTAAAGATTACTCCAGAAGAAGATTGGGAAGCAAATAGTGTGTGAAAATTGTGAATTTATGTAATCTACTAGAGGATGCCCGCGACTTCGTCCGCGTGGATTTAGTTTTTAAAAATCCCGTGGGAACTCTTTGTTTTTCCGGGATAAAAAGTAGCCTATGTCCTTCCCCGGGATGCAAGCTATCTCTACCAAATTTCGTCAAAATCGGTTGAACGGTTGAGCCGTGAAAAGCTAGCAGACAGACAGACAGACAGGCACACTTTCGCATTTATAATATTATAGTAAGTATATAGTATTATAGTATATAGTATAGTATGGATGGATGTGATCTTTGTACTAATATTATCCTAAAAGTAAACTTTTCAATTTCCTGTCCATTTATTCAGAATTTAGAATGTAAATATATAAAACTAGCTGATGCCCGCGACTTCGTCCGCGTGGATTTAGGTTTTTTAAATCCCGTGGGACTCTTTAATTTTTCGGGATAAAAAGTAGCCTATGTCCTTCCCCGGGATATAAGCTAACGCTGTACCAAATTTCATCAAAATCGTTTGAACGGTTGGGCCGTGAAAAGCTAGCAGACAGACAGACAGGCAGACAAACACACTTTCGCATTTATAATATTAGTATGGATAATATTAGTATGGATGAAAAGGTGACTGACTGACTGACTGATCTATCAACGCACAGCTCAAACTACTAGACGGATCGGGCTGAAATTTGGCATGCAGATAGCTATTATGACGTAGGTATCCGCTAAGAAAGGATTTTTGAAAATCCAACCCCTAAGGGGGTGAAATAGGGGTTTGAATTTGTGTAGTCTACGCGGACGAAGTCGCGAGCATAAGCTATAGTCTCTTGTTTAGGAACATATTAAACTTGGGCTGATCTTTCGCCAAATAAAGTTTAAGTGAAGAATTGACATTTTGGCAAAACAAAAACTGTCAAAGCAAATGTTATTTGGCGATTGAAAAATCGGCTCTTACTGTGAAGTACAGTAGCCGGCAGAGAATATTGTGCATCGACCTTTAGAAAGAGATTTCGGCTTCGTAGAGCGTTGTCTCTGACTCGTACCTATATGAAGTTTTATCGGTTTCAACGACTACGAAGTAGGAACGTCAGCCGAACGGTCACCTCCTAGGATATTTTGCTGGCATGCACATTGCACACCTACGCGACTGTAGTAGCGACAGGTCGAGATGGCAATCGGGGAGGGAACGTCCCGCACACCCGAACAGCCCCAGCGTTAACTCGGCGAGTGCGAGGCGTCCCCCCGCCTCATACCCCGATTGCAGTGGCGTGCATGTCATAGAGGCATAAATGCACTGCTTACCCCAGTTGCAATAGCTCAATGCATATTTTTCATTATGACCTGCCAGTAAACAGGTTCCTACCTAACTAATGCCTACCCTGGCTTCACTGTGCACGCCACTGCCCGATTGCTATCTCAACCTGTCGCGTATAGATTGTCGGCGCGCGGCGTCGGTGTGGGTGTACTTTACGGTATGGACGTAATTAGGTATTCTTGTAATACTAGCGAATAAATAAGGAGGTTTCCAGGCAACGTTCGAGAAAATTTTCATAGATAGCGCTGAATGCTACAACCACTAAAGATGAAAAATAATACCTCTATCTATAATATTATGATCTATGCTTTAATGTTTAGGTCGTGTCAATCAATAGCGTGCACTTTTTTTTATTTATTCAGATACAAGCCCTTGACTGCATTCTCACCTGGTGGTAAGTGATGATGCAGTCTAAGATGATAGCGGGCTAACCTGGAAGGGGCATGGCAGTTTTTATTAAACCCATACCCCTTTGGTTTCTACACGGCATCGTACCGGAACGCTAAATCGCTTGGCGGCACGGCTTTGCCGGTAGGGTGGTAACTAGCCACGGCCGAAGCCTCCCACCAGACCAGACCAGAAATTTAGAAATTATAAAACTCCAAACCCCTGCCAGGAATCGAACCCGGGACCTCCCACTATTAAGACCACAGCGCTCACCACTGCGCCAGGGAGGTCGTCATTTTCCTTAATTTTCATTTTGCACTGCAATTTTCCTTACGTTTCTTCCCCACAAAATCTGTAGGTAATTAATTAATTTCGCATCGGATTTAAATTTAAAAATTTAAAGCATAAATCATAATATAGATAGGTATTATTTTTCGTCTTTAGTGGTGACAGTATTTAACGCCATCTATGAAAATTTTTCGAACGTTGCTGGAAACCTCCTTATTAATTATTAGTTATTTTTGATTTTTTGATTTTGAAATAAAAATAAGACTTACTACCATTAAACGTGAAGTTTTTTATTTACTTTTTCCTTATGTTAATGTTATCGCGTTATCGTGAAAAGTTATACCTACATCAACACTAGATATTTTTTTAAAGAATATTAGCCATGTTTACGATGAGTTATTTTCCTCCTTTCCCCTCCAACTAAGCGTACTGCGTAAAGCTTGAGCTAGGAGTAGGTACGACTATTTAGTGTGAGTGGTGGACATCGATATAAATGACAAGATATACCTAAGCGAACAAAATTTTTCACGGTTTTGGAACCAAATAAATCAGCGCCACCTTTTAGATACTAATGAACGACCCGTCTTAAATCCAGACGTCACTGAGGTTGCATTGGTAGGTAGGTACTAAAGCACCACTGAATCGGTGCCATTTTGTTTGTTCAATAACCCTGTCCATACGAAGTAATATATAAGTCAATGGTGGTGGGGGTTGAACCGGCGACCTTTCGGATTTCAGTCCGCTCCTTTAACCGTTGAGCTTTTAAGGATCTATACTTTAGGCGCATACCTAGTTAACGTAAACAAAAATTGTAGGTACGTAATGATTGAAATACAAAAAAAATCGTGACACAAAAGACAGGTACAGCGCCTTTCGCGTACAATATAATTTTGTCTCATCATCATCATCATCATCAACAACAACAACCGATAGACGTCCACTGCTGGACATAGGATAGGTCTCTTATAGGGACTTCTACCCGGCACGGTTTTGCGCCGCCTGAATCCAGCGGCTCCCTGCGACTCGTCTGATGTTGTCCATCCACCTAGTGGGAGGTCTTCCAACGCTGCGTCTTCCGGTGCGAGGTCGCCATTCCAGCACCTTGGGACCCCAAAGTCTATCGGTTTTACCATAGATAAAAGTTATCTGTGGGTTTTACGAACTACGTGCCCTGCCATTGCCACTTCAGCTTCGCAACCCGTTGAGCTATGTCGGTTACTCTAGTTCTCCTACGGATCTCCTCATTTCTGATTTGATCACGTAGAGAAACTCCAAACATAGCTCTCTCCATCGCCCGCTGAGTGACTCTGAGGTTTCTTATTATTTTGTCTCGTACAATACCGCTATTTTGGAAAAAAGAAAACCTACTAAGACTTGGAGACTACCAAATTAGATCACTCATGTGCCGTTAGGTAAGCAAAAACCTTCAAAGCCCTTTAAGTACCTCTATTAGTGCAGATATTATCTACTACACCACACAATCTTGACCTTATTTCATAGTGTACATAGTTGTTAGCTTGTTCAACGTAATATTTACAACGGTACAGTATTAGATTTGCTTTGAACTATACTGGACGACGAATAATAAGTATACAACGTCGCGTCTTCCGTTCCTCAAATATTTTTTCAATTTTCACTGAAATAGAAATATAGTGTAATCGGAGCTCGATTCAAGATTAGGTACTTAGTATCTTATACCTACTAACTGAAACTTGTCCATAAAGCTAGTTAAATTTCTCACTATGCGTGTTTTAGACGATTTTACTAACTGTGAAACTGACGTGCGCTTAGATGGAAAAGTGGCTTTAATAACTGGAGCAACATCCGGAACAGGTCTGGAAGTCGCTAAAAACTTGGCCAAACGAGGAGCCAAAGTCATCATCGCTAGTCGAAACCCTGCCAAGCTAGAAGCAGCAAAACACCAAATCATCCAAAGTTCAGGAAACGAGAAAATTGACACCAGACAAATGGATTTTCAATCGCTCAAATCGATACGAAATTTCGCCAACGAAGTGCAAACATTTGAACCGAAGTTGAACATACTAATAAATAATATCGGCGCTATTGGTTTAGAAGACAAATTAACTGGAGACAATTTACATGCAATGATGCAGGTCAACTACTTTGGAGCTTTTCTACTAACTTTTCTTCTATACCCGTTGCTTAAATCATCAGCACCGAGCAGAATTGTAAACGTATCGTCTTTAGCTCTTATTCTCGGGCAAATAGAAATAGACCACATGAATGCTATTGGGAGGTATACGAATTTTGGATATTATTGCAATGCGAAGTTAGCGAATGTACTTTTTTCAGTGGAAATGGATAGAAGAATAAAAGACAGTGGCGTTGGTGTATACAGTATGGATCCTGGTATAGGCAAGTCAGAGTTTTTCAGGAATTACAACAGTTCGTTTTGGGAAACAACAATGAATACTTTACTTTATATATTTGGAAGACCGTTACATAGGGTTGCAACAATGCCTGTGTTCTTAGCAGTAGATCAAAGAGTTGCAGGTTTGAGTGGGAAACATTTTAGGGATTGCAGTGAGTTTTACAGCACTTGGTTTGCCAATGATACAGTTTTAACAGAAAGCCTGTGGGAAGAGTCCAAGAGACTAGTAGGAATTACGCCGGACGAAGATTGGGAAAGATTTGAAGTTTAGTGAATAAGCCCTTGATTATAATAGCTTGTAGAGATTTTTTGTTGTGAAATGTGCTGAAACAGTGAATTGTTTTGTTAAAACACATAGTGTACTCCCTTACTCTTCTTATTCTGAGAGGATACCCATGCTCAGTAGTAGGCCAATGATGGGTTGATCATGATGACAATGTGGTCTACTCCTTATGAAATTAAAAATTCCAATAGTATTAGTACGCGACAGTTCGAAATGGCAATCGGGGAGGGAACGCCCCCCGCCTCATACCCCGATCATTGGCATCTCGACCTGTTGCGAACTATAGACATAGGTAAGTTTGGTAGCTTTGCTTAGAACTATAGAGGTTGATATTATATATTTTGCATTTTTGGTTTTAATATTTATTTAAAGGTAGGTACCTACTCGAACTATATTAATAGGTATGTCAAATGTGACAGGAGCCAAGGAAGGGTGGCCGGAAGAGCGTACCTTGAACTTAGGGCGTAGACTGAGTATAAAAGCTAGACTAAAGTACCTACTCTGTAACCGCGTCTGAGATAGCGTTAGCACGACGTAACGATGAATAACACGACAATTACCATTGTTTAGTAGTCAATATTTGTATTAACCGATCAACAATATTTGTATTAAAACGTTTTTTAAGTGAAAAGAAGTAACTAACTAATGAAAAATACAATGACGCCACGAATTCTCAAAGTTTGTTTTGCAACTAAAGTTGTACCTAGTCCTTGAAAAAAATCGGTTACACGATAACGGACAAAAATAGGTTAGCTGCCTCTCTGTTTATCACATCAGTAACCTTATCTGTGCTCTCTTTTTAGTGTGAATGAGAAAGCAAACGTTCCTTTGTCTAGGTTTGTTACTCAGTCTACGACTTAGGGGTATAACTACTACCAATTCTACAACCCATATTATAAAATGCGAAAGTGTGTTTGGTTTGTTGGTGTGTCCTTCAATCTAGCCGCAACAGGGCTACGGATCGACGTGATTTTTTTATATGGGTATAGTTAAAGACGTGTAGAGTAACATAGGCTACTTTTTATCCCGGTGAATCAAAGAGTTCCCACGGCATTTTTAAAAACCTAAATCTACGTGGGCGAAGTCGCGGGCTCAGATAGTAGACTTATAGTTATAAGTTTATAACCTACAATAATCTTAACTAGTCGTTAGACCTGTCACATTGTATGGTTCAGAATGTTGGGCGGTAAAAGGGACGGATGAAAGGCGAGTACATGCGACTGAAATGCGAATGTTGAGATGGATGTGTGGTGTGACAAGGATGGATAAGATAAGAAATGAATATATAAGGGGTAGTTTGAAAGTAGCGCCAGTGGTAGAAAAGATGAGGGGTAATAGGCTGGCATGGTATGGGCATATAATGCGGAGGGAAGAAAGCCATGTCACTAGAAGAATGTTAAGTATGCATGTGGAAGGAAAAAAGAGGAGAGGACGACCAAAGAAAAGGTGGATGGATTGCGTGAAAGAGGATATGCGTGAAAAAGAAGTGGATAATACGTTGACGAATGACAGGAATGAGTGGAAGAAGAAGACATGTTGTGCCGACCCCACGTAGCGTGGGATAAGGTAAGGAAGAAGAAGAAGAAGAAGAATCTTAACTAGGACTGAAGAAAAAGATTCACAGCTCGTAAAAGTAAAGCAAAATTACATTCCGACGCAATTGCGGTGCTAATATTATAAGAGAAAAACGCGAAATCTTGAGTTCACTTGAATTCACATGAAGGCGCCAATAGTGTAAGAAACGACTATACTTGTAGCAAAATCTCAAAAGCAAGAGAGCTTCTTTTGCTTTTCCAACAAAAGAAGTAGGTACCTATTTTTGCCCCGCGGGCAGCGAGATTTTGCGACGACTATAAGTATGTGACAGACGGAAACGTTTAAGTGCGCAAACCAGCCCCGAGTGGAGAAGAAGAAGATAAGAAGTATGTGACACGGGCCGCCGTGGCAGCGTGACAAAGATTTTCACGTCATCCCAGTTGCTCAAATACTTACGTAATATAATTTGACAGATGTCGATTCAGGATTAAACCAAGAGCTCAGCAGCTCACTCACTCCAGTTCACTCTGACCGGGGTACCTACGCCACAGGTCGAGATGACAGTCAGGGTGGGGACGCCCCGCACACCCGCACAGCCTCCGCGCTAACCCGGTGCAAGATAGCACGGGTGACGCAAGGGTGTGCGGGGCGCCCCCGTCTCATACCGCGGTTGCCATCTCGACCTGTCGCGTACTATACATACAGTGCCGAACCAAGCAAACTTGGCACCCTACAGGAATAATTTTATTAGAGTGTTAAAATCATAGAATGTGTATTTTTATTGCCGCATAAGTAATGAAAATTTCAAAATGGCGGCCAATAAAAATATCGACAGAAAATAAGGTACAGATTACAGAACCCTTTGAGTTGGAGTCCGACTCGCACTTAAGCGGTTTTTCTTTTTCGCGGTTAAAAATGTTGGAGGCACCTGCCTGTATTTGCTGGTAATACGCAAATCATTATGTCAGTCACACTCATCTTGCTTCCGTGTGAATTACGCAAAATTGCTTTTGGTACAAGCTCATATGAGAAAGCGTCCTAAGCAGCGAATTAATAAGCTTAAGCGGATAATCCATATTTGAAAGAAGGAAGATAATAATTTTGTTCTGTCACATGTTATCTTAATCTTACAACTAAATGGTATATTATAGTAAAAATCGATAAAGTGCGAGTCGGACTCGAGCACGAAGGGTTCCGTACCATCGTAAAAGAAATAACACTTTTTTAATTTTCATGGCAGCCATTTTAAAATTTTGATTATCTGTTGTTATAGTGGCAATAAATACACACTTGTAAAAATGTTAGCTCTCTATTTATTATGGTACATGAGGTACGGCCGACTCGGGTACGGAACCCTAATAATAGTATTTCAAGCATTAAGTATAGCATATAATAAAAAGTAAGGTTGTTTTGCACCCACATTGAACAAAACAAAATGGTCCCCACTAAGCAAGTAAAACTGCTGCAGGCTTTAAGAGCCCGCCGTTCATCAGCTATTGTAATATGATGAATATTATGTTATAAAATAATCTTATTGTGCTTTGTTCACTTGTCAATTTGAAATTAGATATTTATTTCCCAAGCCATAAAATTTATAAATTTTAATACTTCGTCAGCGTGGACTACACAAATTTCAAACCCCTATTTCACCCACTTAGGGGTTGAATTTTCAAAAATCCTTTCTTAGCGGATGCCCACGACATAATAGCTATCTGCATGCCAAATTTCAGCCTGATCAGTCGAGTAGTGTGAGCTGTGTTTTGATTGATCAGTCAGTCACCTTTTCATTTTATATATTTAGATTTTATGGTAATTTCCACAGATTCTGTGGTTATTCGAACAAAAATTTAGGTTAGGTATAGGTATATTTTCTGGGTCACGTCACACCAAGCGAGCTCGGTAGATATTATTGTTTTGAAAATCGCTACCGCCTGTCACTCGCGAAGGTCGCCGGACAACAAACGCTAAAAGGATTCTGCGGTGAAACTGGAAAGTTCGTTTTCCACACTATGCGATGCCCTGCGCATGTCTAATATTTCTAATACGCGCAATATAGTTTTATTTGTAAAACACACACCGTCACTGCTAACTAAAAATTAGCATCTTCGGAGTTCAAATAAACAGGAGAGTGGTGACTTGCCAACGCCCACGCCATTTTAAAACTCATATTTTCCCCTTTCAGTGAATGCCAGTCTGTTTACACACCCGACATTTTCTTCTTCAAATCATTACCATCCACATTTTCTTCATCAAATCATTACCATCCATATTATACAGGGTGTAATTAGAACGCTAGCACAAACGAAGACAAGTGATAGTACAGTACGCGGCAGAAAATAATGTACATCGACATTAGAAAGAGATAGCGGTTTTGTAGAGCATTGTCTCTGTCGTTGAGACCGACAAAACGTCATATAAGTATGAGTGACAGAGACAACGCTCTACAAAGCCGAAATCTCATTCTAAAGGTCGATGTACAATATTTTCTGCCGAGTACTGTACCTACTGATAATTACTGATAATAAGACACCGAGAAGAACCAACAAGAAACACGGCGTTGCTCATTTCAACAATTCGCTTTTTTTTTAATAAAAATAGTGAGCAAACGAGTAGAGATGATTATCGCCGCCCATGAATATTTACAGTACAGAAAGTAAGTGGCTAATAGATAAATGTTTTTATTCAATCAATGAAATGTTGGCACAGTAGGTTAAGTTGACTAGAATTAAACTTGAGTTAGATTGTAAAAATATTTAATATTTAATGAATTTAACTATGCTAATAATTATTAGAATTTTATTAATTGTGTTATAATAGAAAAAAAATTGCATGCCAGAAATGGCTGATTACATTGATTCTTACTTACCTTAAAAATTAACTACCATTGTGACATGTATTCTAGCAAAATAAAGGATTTATGATTTATGATTATGATAGAACCTTTAGACTCTTTAGAGGAAGGATTTACCATAATGATTGCCATGTTTGAAGTACCTACCTATTGTTGACCCGCGTATTGCTGGAGTGAGCTGCATGTCGATTCCTTCTTATAGCACAAGTAAAGGAATAAATCCTAACCGTGAATTTGTGGTTAAGTTACAAACAAAAATATATTCATGAACGAATACTTAATTAGTTTTTTAAAAATTTCAATGTAAGATAACTATACCAAGTGGGATATCATATGAAAGGGCTCTACCTGTACATTCTAAAACAGATTTTTATTTATTTTTATGCATAATAGTTTTTGATTTATCATGCAAAATGTCGAAAAAACCCTCAGTGCGCGAGTCTCTTCTCGCCCTTGCCCGGGATTTTTCGAGCTATGTGCGCGCCCATTGCCACTTCAGTTTCGCAACCCGTTGAGCTATGTCGGTTACTCTGGTTCTCCTACGAATCACTACGTAGTCACTCAGCGGGTGATGGAGATAGCTATGCTTAGAGTTTCTCTACGTGATCAAATCAGAAATGAGAGGCCCGTAGGATAATTTCTACTATTTCCAATTAATTTCTAATCCTTTGTTATGTTAAAGTATATAAAAACCGAACAGCATAGTAAAAACCGGCCAAGTGCGAGTCAGGCTCGCGCAATGAGGGTTCCGTACCCTGTACTGTAGTCGTATTTTTTCAACATTTTACAGGATAATTCAAAAACTATGATACATAAAAATAAATAAAAATCTGTTTTAGAATGCACAGGTGCAGACCTTTCATATGATACCCCACTTGATATACTATCTTACTTAGAAAATTGAAAATACTAATTATTAGTTCATGACCACAATTTTATTTTTTATGTGTGATGTAACCACAAATTCACGGTTTTCAGATTTTTCCCCAAATGTCAGCTATAAGATCTACCTACCTGCCAAATTTCACGATTCTAGGTCAACGGGAAGTACCCTGTAGGTTTCTTGACAGACAGACGGACAGGCAGACAGACAGACAGACAACAAAGTGATCCTATAAGGGTTCAGTTTTCCTTTTGAGGTACGGAACCCTAAAAATGTAAACATGATAATAAAATATTATGTTAAAAAGTTAAATTCCTACATTAATAATTAAGCAGTCTTGCCATAATCACTTTACGTTAGGAACGTATTTTATGCATGTTGTGATATAATAATAATTTATTGTCAGTGACGTGAAGGAAAACATCGATATAATTTAATGTTTTTCTTATTTCGTCCAGAAATTTTCTTAATATTCACAATAAAAACAATAAGTTAGGGAAAATGCTCAACGACAAAAATAGTTTCGCCTGTCTACATTAATCTAACAACTTAGTAATTTTATTATTACTTATTTACTAGATGGGACAGATGGACAAACATACATACTTTTGCATTTGTGATGTTAAAATGGAAGTATGGATTTTATTAAATATACCCACAGAACAATAAAACAATAATTTAATCAGTATTTTAAATTTAAACCAATTTCTTAAGGTTAATAATTTACAGTTTTTTTAAAGTTTATTTTGGTTTCGCTGCAACGCTATTTGTAATTTGTATTGAAGATAACATTATTTTGATCGATATCAAGACGAGCCAGTAAATTAATTGGATCGTGTAAATAATAAAACCGGTCAAGCGCGACTCGCACACGAAGGGTTCTGTACCATCGTACAAGATATAACACTATCTTCTTTTATTTTTTTTAATTTACACGGCGGCCATTTTGAAAAGTTTATTTTCTTTTTGTAACGGCAATAGAAATACATGCACTCTGAAAATTTCAACCCTCTACCTTTTACGGTTCATGAGACAAAGCTCGTTGACAGACTGACAGACGGACAGACGGACGGACAATAGAGGCTTAGTAATATTATCCCGTTGACACTCTTCGGGTGTTTGTGCACTCATTCGGATTCGGTTCGTATCCGTGATTCTTCAAAGTGGCCGTCATACAAATACGTACATTCGATTCGTGTTTTGTTGACGGATCCGTGAAATCACGGATGAGTGCACAAACGCCCTGCGGGTACGGAAAGAACCCTAAAAAGATCACAATTCTTGATCTTACTCTGAAGTTAATTTACAATAATGATAGTTACAATTAATATTATAATCTATCGATACGCATCGCAGTTGCATCACTAGCTGCCGTAACTCGGGTCATTGGAAAGTATGAAGCAAAGGTTATGCCATCTATTATAGCAGCACAGTTTTGTCGATATCTATTGAAATACCAGCGTGTTCTCTGGCTACATCGATTCAGGAAGCGTTGCCCTTTCCCATCACTATTTCGAAATTATACTCTCCTTATGGGACAATACGCAAGGGCCGTCTCGTAGTAGGATAAGCCAAGTAAGTAACTGTATAATATCCTTATTTTTCCCATGATGTTTCCTATATATACGAGAACCAAAATAACCGACATTACCCAACGGATAAGCAAGCAAAACATTTTTATATAGATCTTAAAACCCGTGCCTACTTAATTAAAAATTGTGATTAAAAAGCTTCGTTAAAAAGTGAATAAAAAACTTCTCATTCTGAGAGAAGAACCATATACTGAGCATGGGTGAAAATGAGAAGGGGTTAGGCCATAGTCTACCACGCTGTCCTAGTGCGGATTGGCAGCTACCCAACCAGACAACCAACTGGAGGGAAGGTATGTGGGACTCGCCGGCCGAGAGGCGACCGGAATATCCACTAAAACCCAGCGGCGCTCCTGCGCGTCGCCTCGCGACTGGGTCACGGGAACACCGAAACAATCAACCGCGACCCAGCCAGCGACGTCCGCCGAGGCGACCCTCCACCAGGGACCCACTCACGAGGTCCCCCGCGCCGCCCGTCCGAGGCGCACCAACTATGTGCACCTCCCGGAGACCCAAGTACGGGCCGGCAACGTGATCCCGCGCACGTCGCCCGCGTCTCATCTTTCGCCTCTGCTAGCCCTTTGCTAGTCAGAGGGACACGCGCAGAAACCTTCCCCCTGCCAAGCAGTGGCGTGCACAGGAGTTCAAGCCAGGGTATGCATTTAGGTATGAACTTATTTTACGGCAGGTTATAATGAAAAATAAGCATTGATTTATTACAATGAGGGTAAGCAGTGCGTTTATGCTTCTATGAGCTGCACGCCACTGCTGCCAAGTCATTAGCCATAGCTAACAATATCCCCGAAGAGAAATTATTAGCCATGTTACCGGGGACAACCCTCCACCTCCCATGGCCCCACCAACCTCTCGGTTATATGGGCCGAATCGCGGGAGGGCGCCCGTTCGGTACTTGCTCTTGGCATTTTCCCGGGGCGCCTTCTTGACTCCCTACAAATTATTTTGTCTCTTCCTTGTCCCTTATGCTCACTCTCCCCCCTTGGGGGCTAGACGTCACTAGCACAGCTGTGATCTCCGCTGCTGCTCCTCCGTGGTGCCGGCCTGGCACCTGCACGCTCCGAGCTGCTTCGCCTCTTATGCCAATGGTGCGCGAATTCCCGTAGCCGGTTGTAGTTCCCCGCCGATGAGACGAGGTCCGTGCAGAAGACCGGCCCCGGTGATGTTACCGGGGTGTACCGGCCCGAATAGTGCTCTTCCCCTCGGACGTATCCAAAAGGGACCAGCAGCACCCAGGCACACTGGAAGGTTACCTGGCTGGCACCCCTAAATGAGAATCAACCTAACCTAACCTAACCCGGTGCGGGATAGCGCGGTAGACGTGCGGGTGTGCGGGGCGTTCCCCTGCCTCATACTGTGAGAGATCGATAAACTTTGTCAGCCCTAGCACAGACTACGGTCTTTTTGGGCTGCAAACTGCCAACACCAGTATCGGCTTTTTATCTAGTGCTTTGGTGTATGGTGTAAATTGTTCACTTTTTATTTTGTCAAAATAAAAATAAATAAATAAAAAACCCCCCCGATTTCCATGACCTGTCGCAAACTTTACGGATGTATGCTGCGCACTTGGGCACACTCGAGATGAGCTCCTCTAATCGTAGGCACATCGGTGGAAGACATCTTTCGAAAGACAATGGCTTAAATATTTACAACACAATAATTAGCGGCCATCACTCTAATCTCAGACTACGTGGTAATTGCGGGAAAAAACTCTGTTTTATACAACACTTATGTAACTTTATGTATTTTTTCTGTTACATAAGTAAATACAAATTAAATTCGTGTACACAACATTACCTTTGTACACAATTGAGTAGATACTTATCTTTAGTTAGGGATCTATAGTACGCGACAGGTTGACATGGCGATCGGAGTGCGGACGCCCCGCACAGCCCACAGTCGGGCGCGGGTGACGTGCAGGTGTGCGGGGCGTATCTTTTTAACCGACTTCAAAAAAAGGAGGAGGTTCTCAATTCGTCGGAATCTTTTTTTTTTTTTTTATGTATGTTCCCCGATTACTCGAAGACGCCTGGACCGATTTGGAAAATTCTTTTTTTGTTTGAAAGGGTATACTTCAAAGTTGGTCCCATTTAAATTTGGTGAAGATCTGATGAACATCTTTGAAGATAGATACTGGAACTCCTCAACGGATAAGAGTAAATTGCTCGCAATCAGTCTAATAGCTTAGTAAACAGTAGATTTTTAACCAGTCATAGCATAATTCCGTGGGACCACTAAAAATTGTGAAATAAAAATTTTTACAAAAAAAATAAAAACCGACTTCGATACACAAACACTAAAAATTGAAAAATAATTTAATTTATTACCGAATATATTATGTATACAAGAGTTAATATAGTTCCATAATAATATTTTTTGGGGTCGGTGCCAATGAGGTGCCATTGTGGAGTCTCATAAAAATATGAAGTCTAGACGATTCGCGCAGCTAAAGCTAATTGGCACCGGCACCAAAAAGTATTATTATGGAACTATATTAACTCTTGTATACATAATATATTCGGTAATAAATTAAATTATTTTTCAATTTTTAGTGTTTGTGTATCGAAGTCGGTTTTTATTTTTTTTGTAAAAAAATTTTGTGATGTAACCACAAATTCACGGTTTTCGGATTTATTCCTTTACTAGTGCTATAAGACCTACCTATCTACCAAATTTCATGATTCTAGGTCAACGTCAACGGGAAGTATCCTATAGGTTTTCTTGACAGACACAACGGACAACCCACCACCTCCCATGGCCCCACCAACCTCGCGGTTATATGGGCCGAAAAGCGGGAGGGCGCCCGTTCGGTACTTGCTCGGTGGCTCTTTCCCGACACGGCGGACAGACGGACAGACAGACAACGAAGTGATCCTATACAGGTTCCTTTTTACCTTTTGAGGTACAGAACCCTGAAAATTAATAAATGGACGCCAAAAAATGTTATTTCTTGTACGATGGTAATGAATCCTTCGCATGCGAGTCCGACTCGCACTTGACCGTTTTTTTTGTTTAAACTTTCGTTGCACTTGTTTGAGGTTATAGACAAGAAAGTGACAGGCGATGACTAGTAAAAACATTAAAAAATTAAAGGTATGATTCCGTACCACACTGCACGCAGCAGCGCTGCCGCAACAGTGCTGTCCCCAGCTGTCACAGTCCTGTCACGGCTCTACTGGTCTCCATACAATATCTATAAGCTTATATGACATTACATTCCGCACTAGGCAGCAATGTCGCGGCAGCAATGTAGCGGAACATTGCTGCCTAGCTCGGAGTGTAATGTCATTATATAAGCTTATAGAGATTGTATGGGGATCAGCGGCCCTACCGCGGTTGTTTGACAGCTACAATGTCACGATCGCAATCATCTCTGATTGGTTAATGCTCGCTCACTATTGGCCAAAATGCATTGTTGCAACAAGAATCGCACAAATTCAGCTAATCAGAACAATTGAGATTGTAATAATGATTGATGCAGGTTTTAGACAATCGCCCTACAGTAGTGCCGCGACAGGACTGTGACAGCTGGTGACAGCACTGTTGCGGCAGCGCTGCTGCGTGCAGCGTGGTTCGGAATCATACCTTAAAAAAGCTGTTAGTTAAGGTCAAAGTTAACGTAGGCGTGTTTGAGTAACAGCTCACCGCCGACGGGCTCAGAGATGAGTTGATGAAGATGAGTGTTGACCTTTATAACAGCCATTGCGACCGCATGACGTGCTGATTAAGTTTTAGGGATCCGTACCCAAAGGGAATGTATTGAAGGACATCATCATCATCATCAACCGATAGACGTCCACTGCTGGACATAGGACTTTTAGAGACTTCCACATGTCACGGTCTTGCGCCGCCTGAATCCTGCGGCTCCCTGGGGCTCGTTTGATGTCGTCCGTCCATAAATCCTTTCAAAAATCCTTTCTTAGCGGATGCCTACGTCATTTAATTTTTAATTCAATTTAATTTAATTTATCATACCTAATAGCTACCTATCTGCAAGCCAAATTTCAGCCCGATCCGTCCAGTAGTTTGAGCTGTGCGTTGATAGATCAGTCAGTCAGTCAGTCAGTCAGTCAGTCAGTCACCTTTTCCTTTTATATATTTAGATTGCGTATGTTGCGCGTGCGTCACTAATGAGGGAGAGGGTGCAAGAGAGTGCGTTTGCAGATTGCACCCATCTTGCACCACAGGGTTCGCATGTAAGTAGACATGCGCTAATGTCAGCGGAAATGAGGACCTTTGGGACCTGGGTCTAGCGCATGCGTCTAACGCAAGTTGAATGGGCACCACTGTAGTTAGAAATATACCTAGGCAGTTCCTTTGGTTCCACAGATGTTTTTCGACGACGGAAATTCTAAAATTCTACTCCTCCTAAGTCCTAGTACCTACAGTGCGACAAGGCTATCTCGGCGCGTGGCGAAAATCTAAAACTAACGTTGCCGTCAAGTGTCCCCTTTGTTCTTGTTTGAATATTCTAAGCCTTTGTTCTCCAACAGCGCCCCCCTGTCAACGTCATTCAACTGCCAAAAGAGCCTTGTCGCACTGTATCTAGCTACTTCAAAGATGCTCTAGGGTTTTGTAATTTGTGGTCAACATTTTATTGTTTTCTTAAGAAATTGGGTAAGCATAACATGTCAAGACCTTGTGTGGGGCTTAGCCTCGAAAATTAAGATGTTATTTAAACCGATAGCGATATCTAAATATATAAAAGGAAAAGGTGACTGACTGACTGATCTATCAACGCACAGCTCAAACTACTGGACGGATCGGGCTGAAATTTGGTATGCAGATAGCTATTATGACGTAGGCATCCGCTAAGAAAGGATTTTGGAAAATTCAACCCATAAGGAGGTGAAATAGGGGTTTGAAATTTGTGTAGTCCGCGCGGATGCAGTCGCGAGCATAAGCTAGTTATACTTAATTATAATATAAAAGAATGTTACCAATACTTACAATATTATGTTGTAATTCAACCTCTATATTTTTCTTGGAATGTATGTCGTTATGGTGTTGACTCTAGATAAGTATTCGACCATTGTGTTATTGACTGCTTATAATATGACTAGCTTATGCTGGCGACTTCGTCCGCGTGGACTACACAAATTTCAAACCCCTATTTCGACCCTTAAGGGGTTGAATTTTTAAAAATCCTTTCTTAGCGGATGACTACGTCATAACAGTTATCTGCATTCTGCATGCCAAATATCAGCCCGATCCGTCCAGTAGTTTGAGCTGTGCGTTGATAGATCAGTCAGTCAGTCAATCAGTCAGTCAGTCACCTTTTCCTTTTATGTAATACTAGCTTATGTTCGCGACTTCGTCCGCGTGGACTACAAAATTTCAAACCCCTATTTCACCCCCTTAGGAGTTGAATTTTCAAAAATCCTTTCTTAGCGGATGCCTACGTCATAATAGCTATCTGCATGCCAAATTTCAGCCCGATCCGTCCAGTAGTTTGAGCTGTGCGTTGATAGATCAGTCAGTCAGTCAATCAGTCAGTCAGTCACCTTTTCCTTTTATATATTTAGAAGATTAGGTAAAAAACTTGGACAAAAGCAAAGTTGCATAATCCGTGTTACGTACTTAGGTAATTAAAAATCTTCATCATCATGATCAACTCATCGCCGGCTCACTACAGAGCACGGGTCTCCTCTCAGAGTGACACGGGTTTTCGGCATAGTCTACCAGCTGGCCAAGTGCGGATTATCAGACTTCACCCACCTTTGTGAACATTATGGAGAACTCTCAGGCAGTTTCCCAAGTTATATTTAATTAAGTAAGCCCAAGATCGAACCCCCGACCTCCGATTAGAAGGCGGACGTTCTAACCACTAGGCTATCCTATTACAGGTAAAAATCTTACCGTGAACCAAATTCTAAAGTCATTTTAAGCAAAGTAGGTAGTCATGAAGTACATCACGCCGCGCCGGAACAGTTTCTAACCTTATACCATCTAGTTAGCGAATCTTGCGAGTAGGTATACTTATTATTATCTCCAACAGATATCTCTTCTTCCAAAACACGACCGTTAAATTTGTTAAAACTGTTGAAAGATGCATCAAACGAAGAGAAAGGACGACGGAATCGAATAAAATACCAAATCGCAAGCAATTCATAAGTTTTAAGTTAAACCACACAAGCGTCATGTCGCTCGACAAAATGTTGCAGTTCTGTCAACAATCAACATAACTACTGGGGCTAAACGGCTTGATTTTCCTAATACTTCTATATAATATGTACTGACTGACTGACTGATTGACATATATTATGCAAGATATCCCTGTACTAACTATCTGGTGCCCGCGACTTCGTCCGCGTGGATTTAGATGTTTAAAATCCCATAACTCTACCACACTGGTTCAGTAAACAGAAAACTGGTTGAGAAGAACCGGCGAGAAACTCAGTTCAATTTTACGCTGTAGGTTGATTTAGCATTTGTCAAGGCATAAACAGCACGCGACAAGACCAAAAGTTAAATGCTACTGAAGCTTTGAAACAAAAAGTCTCTACTATGTTCTTGCCCTAAACCAGTAAATCGCAAGCAATTCATATGTTTAACGTTTGTTGTCGAAAAGTGAACGGACACTGTGAACGCAACTTTAATCACTTCGGCCTTGGAGTGTTTAGTAAACCTATCTGATGGCGATATTTGGTGATGGACATATCGATGATTTACTATCGATTTTTGTGTGTAAACTGATTGATTAGAAACAACCGAGCATTATGGATAGTCTTGCGAATCCATCATTACGGGTTCCATTTTTAAATTCACAATACAAGTTAGCCATTGACTGCAATCACACGTTATCGTACCCAAACGCTAAATCGCTTGGCAGTACTTTGACGGTATGGTGGTAACTAGCTATGGACGCAGCCTCCCTGGACCAAACCAGACCAGAGAAAATTTAGAATTTATAAAATTCCAAATTTCCCCTGCCGGGACTCGAACTCATGACCTCCCACTAACAAGACCACAGTGTTCACTCCAGTTTAGTGCTCTCCTTTGGTAGCAAGGCCTAATTGGACCTTACATTGACATACCTTATAGGTAAGTATAATATAACCTAGGACCAACTAGGCACGTGCCTAGGGGCGTGAGGTTACGAAGGGGCGCGTGCGATCATGTAGAGTTCGATTACCTGGCCTACCTAATTATCACTAAGTACTAATATTATTTTGGAGTGATCGAAACTGGCTCTTCTCTACATAGTATAAAATAAAGTCGCTTTCCGCTGTCTGTATGTATGTATGAACGCGTAGATCTTTTAAACTACGCAAGGGATTTTAATGCGGTTTTAACCGACTTCAAAAAAAGGAGGAGGTATGGTATGTATAGGTATGTTCCCCGATTACTCAAAAACGCCTGGACCGATTTTGAAAATTCTTTTTTTGTTTGAAAGGGTATACTTCAAAGTTGGTCCCATTTCAATTTGGTGAAGATCTGATGAACATCTTCGAAGATAGATACTGGAACTCCTCAACGGATAAGAGTAAATTGCTCGCGATCAGTGTAACAGCTTAGTAAACAGTAGATTTTTAACCAGTCATAGCATAATTCCATGGGGCCACTAAAAATTGTGAAATAAAAATTTTTTACAAAAAAAATAAAAACCGACTTCGTTACATAAACACTAAAAATTGAAAAATAATTTAATTTATTACCGAATATATTATGTATACAAGAGTTAATATAGTTCCATAATAATATTTTTTGGGGTCGGTGCCAATGAGGTGCCATTGTGGAGTCCCATAAAAATATGAAGTCTAGACGATTCGCGCAGCTAAAGCTAATTGGCACCGGCACCAAAAAGTATTATTATGGAACTATATTAACTCTTGTATACATAATATATTCGGTAATAAATTAAATTATTTTTCAATTTTTAGTGTTTATGTAACGAAGTCGGTTTTTATTTTTTTTGTAATTACCAACAGATAGAGTGATTCAAGACGAAGGTTTATAGTTATAGTTTAATTCTCAAAAAATAGAGATCCCTAGAGAAATTGAAATAATGTGATTAAGGTCGGAAAAAAATCCTCTCATTTGAGAGTTTCCGACGCAATGACACCTCAATGACACTACATTAGTATCTACATTGCACCCATGCGAAGCTGGGGCGGGTCGCTAGTCTTCAATATAGCAAAGTGTTATGAACTCATGAGGTAATGTTCTTCACTCGTTCACATAAATAGTATAATCACCAACTACCAGCTATGCAATGAGACGATTCCTCATTCCTTTGAATTTAGTTAGTAATTTTTTTGGATATGGCTGTTAGAGGTGCCTATGAGCAGTGGCGTGCAGGTCATAGAGGCATAAATGCACTGCTTACCCCAGTTGTAATAGCTTAGTGCTTATTTTTCATTATGGCCTGCCAGTAAACAGGTTCCTACCTAACTAATGCCTACCCTGGCCTCAAACCCTGTGCACGCCACTGCCTACGAAGTGCTTGCCTAGGGCGCTCTCGACATATAATCCGCCTCTGCCTAGGACTACATCATCGTGACGTGATCTTGACCACGATTCAAGCAGTCTTATAATAACTTTATTTACTTACTTATAAGGTAAATATAAAATTATTAAAAAAATTGCTAGAATATCTGGCCTTGTTTCAAATACCTATCAATACCATCTCCGCCGATAAACTGTCACATTGACACACGATAATTGCACGCGACCTCCACTCACCGGCTAGTGTGAAGTGGCCACTTTTAGTTCACTTAAACTGCCCATATAAGGTTAAACGATTACAGAATTACAGTCACATTTAACCCTGATAGCTTTAAGCTAAACAAAATGACCTTGTTCTGATATAAAAGAAAGTTTTTTTTAATACTAGCGCTTGGCTGCAATCACACCTGGTGGCAAGTGATGATGCAGCCTAAGATGGAGCGCGCTTGCCTAGAAGATGCCTATTTACTCTTGACTTGAAATATTGCTTGGATTGCTTTGATTATTACCTATTTATCGTACACATTGTTATAACCTCAAATTAATTACCCATATACATAATATATGAACATACCAAGTGGGATGTCATATAAAAGGTTTCATAGACCTGTACATTCTAAAACAGATTTTTTTATGCATAATAATTTTTGATTTATCATACAAAATCTCGAAAAAAATACCCGAGTACGGAACCCTCGGTGCGCGAGCCTAACTCGTACTTGGCTGGTTGCTATTAAACCCGTTTGGTTTCTACACGGCATCGTACCGGAACGCTAAATCGCTTGGCGGTACGGCTTTGCCGGTAGGACGGTAACTAGCCACGGCCGACGCCTCCCATTAGACCCAGAGCGGAGAAATTTTAGAAATTATATATTTCCCCTGCCGGGAATCGAACCTAGGGCCTCCCAATAACCACCACAGCGCTCACCACCGCACCTTACCAGTTACCACTAGCTGCGATTATGCAATGGATGTCATTGATTAATTACTATTTATTCATTGAAGTCTCCTTTTTGTTTCTTTATTGCACAAAAAGTACAACAAGCGAACTTAAAGCTAATTAGATGTAACTATTCAACGACCTTGAAGCAATAATTACTATGAATAACATACAGGGTGTCCAGATTTTACACTTTTAAACATAATCGCGTTAGATCGCCAATACGACGATCTCCCTGGCGCAGTGGTAAGCGCTGTGGTCTTATTAGTGGGAGGTCCCGGGTTCGATTCCTGGCAGGGTTCGGAATTTTATAATTTCTAATTTTCTGGTCTGGACTGGTGGGAGGCTTCGGCCGTCGCTAGTTACCACCCTACCAGCAAAGCCGTGCCGCCAAGCGATTTAGCGTTCCGGTACGATGCCGTGTAGAAACCAAAGGGTTTAATAAAAATGCCTTACCCCTTCCAGCCGCCGTTTAGCCCGCTTCTATATTAGACTACTTTACAGTCAAGGGCTAACTTGTATCCGAATTAAAAAAAAACCTACCGCATACACTATCTGCACTGAACTTTTTTTTAACTTGCTGGCAAGTGATGAAGATATAGTGCGCCTGCCTAGACATGCCTTTTCACTCTTGACATGAAGGTACCCATATTAAAATTGGCAAGGAAAACTGATGCTGGAAGGGCGTTCGAATCAAAAACGATTAGACAAATCGCTTCGTTCGTGTCAGTGGAATTTCGACTACGTACGGCTGCAAACCTTGGCGATGCCTTGCAGTACGATGCGTAGTAGAAAGGTGAAGGAGGAGGTCAAAAGTTCTTGGAGAAATCCAATGGCACTAAATGCACCCCTGACCGAGTCTCTTCCCTGTGACATAATTTTGTAGACCAATGGAGCATTTGTGCCGCGTCGCGACTCGCCAGCAGAGACCCTTTGAAAAGGCCTCTGCTTTTTTTTCGCTTAGGAGGGGAAAACTCAGTACACTCATTCAAATACAGAGTGAAGCAGTATTACTTACCATTAATATAGAGTATTTTATATATTATATGTATTTATATTTTTCATATATTATGTATATAATTATGTATGATAAGTATTATTATTGTATATAAGTTGATTTGGGTATTTATTATAAGATATTTATGTAGTTTATTAGATTCTAGTACCGTAGACCTATTCCACTTCTTGATACGCCTTACTCACAACCTTGAATGGGAAGCTGGAAGAAATCTCTGTTTAGAGATAAGCATTTCCGATGTAACTTAATTTATTATTACTTTGTAACTACAATTTTTGGTACATGAATAATAAAAAAATAAAAAAAAAATCCTCCTGGACATAGTGCCGGACTCCTACCGACTAAAAACCCCTCCTTTCTCTTCTTTCGACTTTCTCCTTACTTTCCATTATAGCTTCCATGTATTTCTGAACTATCAGCCACTTCCTTTTCTCTTCCAGCATTGTGCTTATGAGGCTCTCCACTCCAAACTCTCCTCCAAGCTCGGCCACGACATTCCTTCTTTCTTCCTCAAACTGAGGACAACGGAACAGCGTATGTTCTTCATTGCTGTATAATAAATCTATCGATCGATTAAATATAAATAATTAAAACATCCTGTAAACAAAAATATAATAAAAAGATTATTATATAGAAAAAAAGTTGAGTTTCATTCATCATTATTCATATTTACTTACTTTCTTTTTTATCTTAAACAAGTTAGCTCTATACGATCTCACATGATGGTGTAACACAGTGGCGTGCAGGTCATAGAGGCATACATGTACTGCTTACCCTAGTGACCCTAGTCCTAATAACTCAATGCTTATTTTTCATTATGACTAAATAGGTTCGTACCTAATTACCTATCCAGACTTGAATATCTGCGCACGCCACTGGTGTAACCTAAGACGGAATGCGCTTTGAAGAGCTATGGCAGCTCAGTATACAAATATACGGTCCATCCATCCATCAACTTGTACGTGTCTCTGCTGGACTTAGGCCTTTTGGAAAGCGCGTCACCACACATCACGGTAGGTACGAGGTACACCTTCCTCATTTACCTATTCCTCGTCACCATTTGAAAGTTGTCAGTCCAGCGGGCTGGAGGACGCCACACGGCAAAAAAAAGATTTACACTGGATTTTTAGGGTTCCGTACCTCAAAAGGACAAAAGGAACCCTTATAGGATCAGGATTGAATATTTACAGTACCAGAGGAACCTTTACAGGTAGGATTTAGGATAATGGTCGCCATGTAAAAGTACCTAATTGCAGACCCGCGCATTGAGTGAGCTGCATGTCAAATCCACGCTCTTCTAAGATTTACAAACCTAATCAATACCATATTTTATAATTTTTATAGTGTTTCACCTACACTTGAAGGAAATTTCTAAATAATTTTAAATACACATCAAAAATTGCGAACCGGCAGGAATCGAACCCGCGTCTCCTGGGATCGCGCCCGACGCTCTAACCACTAAGCTACAGCCCGCTTACTGCCGGTGACGAAATTTGTGATGTGTATGCTCACTCAGTACTGAAGCGACTGTTTCTGCCATCTAGTAGCGACATCTAATCAATACCAACTACAACCCGGGTATCTTTAAAACAAGAGTGAATAGGCATCTTCTAGGTAAACGCGTCCCATCTTAGGCCGCATCATCACTTTCCGTCAGGTGTGATTGCGGTCAAGCGTTTGCCTATAATGAATAAAAAAAATAAAAAAAAACTTCGATTCTGTAATAAATGTTTTTGGGGTTTTACCTGTACATTCTACAACAGTTTTTGTATTTATTATTTATGCATAACAGTTTTTGGTTTATCGTGGAAAATGTCGAAAAAATACGACTGTAATACGGAACCCTCGCGTGTGCGAGTCTTACTCGCACTTGGCGACACTAGTTTTTAGAAATCTAATTAATCCCCGCGGACATAAGTCGTGGTCATCATGTAGTCCATAACAATATATTGAATTACATTATTAAAATAATATTGCAGTTAATTTAAACGAATTGCTATCAGACAAACACAAAAATAACTATTAAACATTATATTAATAGACTTACGTAAAACTATCTCGTCTTCACATTTTACTTATGAATATGCAAGTTATTGTTGAGCATTATGAATAATTAATTCAAAACGTCGTAAAATTAAACAGTCTGAACATAAATACGTAAGTACTCTTAATCACTGTCTGCGTCGTAATTTATCATTGCTGAGGCGCATGCCAAGGTGCTGAGGTGCATGCCAAGGTGCTGAGGTGCATGCCAAGGTGCTGAGGTGCATGCCAAGGTGCTGGAACGGCGAATATACCATCACCAGCCATATCCATATAATGTAATTTTTGGTAACGATCAGTCGTGTTTCAGGCGCCATAAATGCTTATGACAACCACTCAGCGCCGGCAGAGTGGCATATTTAGCTTCAGAGAGTTGCCCTCTCTCCTCTGAAACCAACAAAATCCATATCGGTGATGCTTACCAAATTTGTTGTGACCCGCCGGACCTTTAGGGAACTTCTAACATAATGTCAAGGCTTTGATGACGTCACTGGCAGGCGTCAAATGTTAGTAGATTTGACGCAGGCAGCCCTAAAGTAGCCTTATTTTTCTTTGATTTTACGTCACCATAGCCTAATACCGTCGATCCAGGATCAAAGGGAGAGCTACCTCACTCTAGTTCACTCTGTCACTATGCAAGACGTGACGTCAGCAACATAAACGCCGTGAAAATGCGTGGGATTATTTACTTCAGCGTCGATTTCTGCCTAGCTCGACCGCGACACCCACTTGGGCGGGCGTATTGCGAAAACGCCTTGAGTCTTGAGAAGGTTAAGAAAAGTCGGTCAAATGCGAGTCTGACTCACATATGAACGGTTCCGTACCATCGTACAAGAATATTTTTTATTTTAATTCATGGCAGCAATTTTTTAAATTTTTGTTTTTTGTTGTTGTATCAGTTGTGGCAATAGATATCTACACATTCTGCAAAAAATTCTAATACCGGTTCTCGCGACGCAGCCCGCTGACAGACAGACGGGCGGACGGACGGACAGCGGAGGCTTATGTTTCTGTGTTAAAAGTAGAGCGTCGTTTTTTACCCGACTACGAAAAAGCCTAAAGGAAGGGTTTTGATTTGTGCAGTCAATGTATGTATGTATCTATGTGTGTTCCACTGTAGCGGCTAAGCTATGGGGCCGATTTTGATAAATGAAGTGTCAATTGAATCCTTGTTATCATTGATGTTGGAATCCCCAGTCCGGGTGACATAGGCTACATTTTATACGAAAAAAATTTATCTGACCGAGGTTGCATCCAAAAAATTGGGGGAGTTTTTAAAAAAATGTTTTGCCATTGTATCGAGTGGGATATCAAAGGAAAAAGGAAAAAATACTGCGTTCATAAATATAAATATATCATACCTACTATTAAAATATACCAAGCATCAGAAACCCAATTTTACTGTACCTAATATTTCAGCGAAGATCGTAATCGGGTTTATTGTTCGCCGATCTATTTGTCTGAGGGTCCACGTCTCAGCCGCGTAGAAAGATCGGATAGACAAGGCATTTTATTAGACTCGCGCGTTCTTTTACAATCACGCATTTGTTTTTAAAATTCGCAACCAAAACTATTGCAGCACCAACAGAAGTTAGGGAGTTGTGTACTGAATATTGAATAATCAATAGCGAATAATTGAATAAATTGGTTCCTAAGAATAGTCCGGTCATGGACACCCGAAGGTCACACCAATAGTTTTGTAACGGTGGTAGGTGACTAAAGTCTAAACAGGTGTTCGTATGCAGTGCGACCGAGGCTGCAATAATAACCGTTAAAGGTTTATTAAATATTCCAATAACGTTACCGTTTTGTAAGATTGCAATCTTACGAGACGAACCTAAAAACTGAGTCTGCTACTGAGGACGGGTGTGTTCTGAGAATTGCTGAGTATATTATGAATAGAATAGAATAGATGCCATGAAAGAAATGACACTTCCTAAATTTAAACGGAAGCTACCCGAGTGGTTTTCTTTTTGTAACATCTCAACTGTTTACCCATATTCGCAATAAAGAAATTTGTATTTTGTATTTGTATTTGTTATTATTTCATTGTTTTTACTCGGTTAATGACTTCTTAAACTTCAAAGAATGATAATTTGGCGGATAAAGTGTTTGTTGTTAACAATTACTAATCTAAGTACTATAACTAATAATAATTTTAATGACAGCATGTTGACATACTTTTTTCCACTTTTGATGTCTGTTTATATAATATTTTATTAATTTTAATAATTGACATTTTGTAATCGCAATATTTTATTTTGTTTCGTACTCAATATTCTCCTTTAAATACTAATTATTGATGACTTATTTAAATTAGGTATATATTATTGACATTATTGTACTTAATAACATTGCACGCCATACTTGGTAATACACTGTTTCCAAAAAAATATTGTAACACCACTTCACGTGTATTTTTTGCAATAAAAAATTATGAATAATTATAAATTATGAATTATGATGTTTATTAAAATAAACTTTTCGGGTTTCCGAAATATGTCCCCTGCCCATTCAGCTTCGCCACCCGCTGAGTTATATCGTTACATGACCAACCTTTATTTCTCTATTGCAGTCTAAATTCCTAGTTTTTTCAAACACTTATTAACTATCGTATCCGTCGTATCTGCTGGTCGATTACGGGAAACCTGCATGAGTCATTATTACAATTGCAATTGTTGTGATTGGCTGAATTTATGGTATTCTTGTTGCAACAATGCACTGTAGCCAATAGTGAGCGATTGTCAACCAATCAGATTGCGATCGTGACATTCTATCACAATCTAGCCTCTGTTCTCGGCACCTTTCACAGAGATAATGGCTAATGTTCTTGATGTAGATATTATAAATTACAATATGGAAGACATTCAGTTTGTGCATTAACCTAGTGCAAGATATCCGACACTGTATATATAATAGCAGATAGGTAATTGCCCCAAAATGTCTTGGAACCGTGCAAATCATATTTCACAAGCAAGTGTGAAGTGAGTCTACGTTTCAAATTCAACGGGTTCAAGTCATAAGTGATGAGCTGCGGGGTGATTGTCTAAAACCTGCATCAATCATTATTACAATCTCAATTGTTCTGATTGGCTGAATTTGTGCGGTTCTTGTTGCAACAATGAGCAACAATGCATTGTGGCCAATAGTCAGCGAGCATTAACCAATCAGAGATGATTGCGATCGTGACATTGTAGCTGTCAAACAACCGCGGTAGGGCCACAGGTGCGCGATTGCGGTACAATGACAGCTACAATGTCACGATCGCAATCATCTCTGATTGGTTGACGCTCGCTCACTATAGGCTACAATGCATTGTTGCAACAAGAATAGCACAAATTCAGCCAATCACAACAATTGAGATTGTAGTAATGATTGATGCAGGTTGTACGAAATCGCCCCACAGGTTATCATACATCATCATCATCGTCAACCGATAGATGCCCACTGCTGGACAAAGGTGTTTTGTAGGGACTTCCAAAGCCACGGTCCTGCGCTGCTTAATCCATACATTTTTTTAAATTTATTTTAGACGTATGTATGACCACGATCACACCTGATGGGAAGTGATGATGTGGCCTAAAATGTGACGCGTTTGCTTTCATGATTCTAGGTCGACGGGAAGTACCCTATAGGTTTCTCGACAGACAGACAACAAAGTGATCCTATAAGGGTTCCGTTTTTCATTTTGAGGCACGGAACCCTAATAACGAATTCGCTCCTAGCTTGTCGCTTGGACCATATAAACATGACATATTATGAAATGTCAGAAATAATTTGTAAACTCTCGAATTTTTTCTGCATCGCCTTCAGGCAGTGGTCCGACCGCCGGCGAGAAAACGACTAACTATCGGCGATTTTCTCTCTCAAGAAACGCACAATAAATGTACATTACGTGTAAACGAAAGAGATGCATATATCAAAAGTTGCTCTCTGATTGTTCACACTGCCGGCGACGACTCGCTTTACTAGTTTGGTCACTGAGCGCCGTGCTTTCAAAAATAAACTCGCTCAGCGATATTCGTTCAGCGATGCTCGCTCGCTTGAACACGTGTAACGCGCGCAGGTTTGCACAGGACTGAGCGACCGCGGGCGAATGGCGCGAGTAATCGCTCGTCGTACTTGCACACTCGCTTATAGCCCGGCGACAAAACTATCGAAACTACACACTCGCTTCCCGCTGATCGCCAACTCGTTTAAGTTTCTGGTTCTACTCGTTTCTCGTTCATCGTCGGCGGTCGGACCACTGCCTCAAAGAGCTAATCCATACTAATCCATATCCATATTCATATCCATACTAATATTATAAATGCAAAAGTGTGTCTGTCTGTCTATCTGTCTGTCTGCTAGCTTTTCACGTCTCAACCGTTCAACCGATTTTGACGAAATTTGGTACAGCGATAGTTTTCATCCCGGGGAAGGACATAGGCTACTTTTTATCCCGGAAAAGTGAAGAGTTCCCACAGGATTTTTAGAAACTTAAATCCACGCGGACGAAGTCGCGGGCATCTATCTAGTAAGTGATAAGTCTCATGCTGTTTGAGTGAATTAGAAAGAACGGTCATTCTTTGTAACACCTTACCAGTTACCACAGCAGGTGTAATGAGTTAATGACACGCACACTTTACGTGATAGCCTTGTGGTTAAAACGTCGGCCTCCTATTCGGGAGGTCGGGGGTTCGATCCGGAGCACGCTTCTCTGACTTTTCGGAGTTTACTGCGTTTTAAGCAATAGGGTTTTGGACTGTACTGAATATACTGTAGAATAGGAATGTCTCGTAATCTAATTTATCTGTTTAAATAAAATTCAAAGTCCTGACTGACTGACTTATATATCAACGCACAGCCTAAACCGCTAGGGATGGTATCATTTTTAAAGTTACATCGATGAAACATTATTGGTATTCAAGCTTTCGTTTAAGAATAAAAAATTAGTATTTCACGATTTTTGAAAATTCTACCACCAAGGGGGTTAAATAGGGGATGAAAGTTTGTATGAAAGTCCGTCATTTTTCAAGTTATTTGCATGAAAATTGGTATTTGGGTTATCGGTAACAAATGAAGAAAATATATGCATTTCAGGATTTTTGGAAATCAGGATTTTCTAAATTCTACCCGAGCAAAGCCGGGGCGGGTCAGCTAGTTTAAATATAGATATAGAGATAGATAGATAACTCCAGTCCCCAAGCAACCAGTGGCTCTACCGCGGTTGTTTGACAGCTACAATGTCACGATCGCAATCATCTCTGATTGGTTAATGCTCGCTCACTATTGGCCACAATGCATTGTTGCAACAAGAATCGCACAAATTCAGCCAATCAGAACAATTGAGATTGTAATAATGATTGATGCAGGTTTTAGACAATCGCCCTACAGGGTGCCTGTAATGACGTAGGACTCGTTGCCTCACTGCATGACTATGCAAATGATTGTTTGGATTAGAATGGAAATTGTCACGTGAGAAAACTTCTTTACACTTTGGGTATAGTGTAAATTCTTAGGCTCGGTGCACATTGATTGCTATTGCTGAGCATCTATAGCCACACTAGACTTTATAACAATCATAGCTCAAAATGGCAGCTATTATAATAACTGGTTCCATCTTCAAATTAAAGTTTGGCGGCCAAAATATGTAAAGCTTTTTTCTTTGCTCTAGAGTCTTGACTCTAGTGCCACCTTCTTCAAGTCAGAGTAATTGTGCTGTGTTCACTTCTTTACATCATTGGTCCACTTCCACTTAAAGTCAAAGTCAAAGTCAAATTATTTATATTCAAAATAGGTAATTAATTACTCTTTTTGATGGTCAGATGTTGGATTTGTAAGATATAGTGGTGATAATTATTACGCAAACTTAAAACTAAAACTACGAGGGTTCCAAACGCGCCGACTCTGAGGAACTTATAAGCGCACAGCGAGGAAGCTCTCGGTTTGATCCTAAATCGACATAATATTCTGTCAAATTTAAGGCTATGGGCAGAGACTATTTGGATTTCTCCTCGGTGGCTAGGGGTGTCGTGAAATCAAAAATACCTATAGACGTTTAATAGCCTATGAAGCCTAGCTACATTCAACGAATCCCAGTGTAGTCTGAAGCCTCAACGACGTTTTGTTACAATTATTTTAATAACTGTCATGAACTGTGCTTTCGGTCACTTTTCAGCAGCACTGAAATGGTAGCTATGAAATGCTCAATTAATGTTTCCGTTAGTATGGAGACCCGAGCCGCATTCGAGCGTTGCGATTTAAATATCAGACGCATCAGACGCTCAGCTTCTGAAAAGAAACAATTGCTCAGACGAAAGTCAATGTGCGTGCACCCTACAGATCTTATAGTAATGATTGCAAATCTTATTCTAATTATACTAACGCGCCTACATTTTCGCACGTTCTATTGATATTTTGATAAGCGCTTGATTACAAACACACTTGATGGTGTTTAGATGTAACTTTCGGTTTGGTGAGAGACTGGCATGGCTATAGTTACCAGTTTGTAGTTTATAGGGTTTCGTACCCGAGGGTGCCATTGGTGCCCTATTACCTACTAAGCTTCCGCTGTCCGTCCGTCCGTCTGTCTGTCAGCTGTTAAAATTCACTATTTACATAATTTATTAATTCACAATTCACGAATTGTGTATATTTCAATTCAACTTATATATTATATGTGTATATCCACAAATAGTAAAAAATTCAAAATTTTGAATTTTTCTATCTGATGTAGATTTTTAAAAATCCTGTGGGAACTCTTTGATTTTCCGGGATAAAAAAGCCTATGCCCTTCCCCGGGATGCAAGCTACCTCTGCAGTACCAAATTTCGTCAAAATCGGTTGAACAGGTGAGCCGCGAAAAGCTAGCAGACAGACAGACAGCCAGACACATTTTCGCATTTATAATATTAGTATGGATTAGTATGGATTAAAAAGTTTTTCATACATGGTACAGAACCCTTCATGTGCCAGTTTGATTCGCATTTACCTTTTACATTTTACCTTTTATAATAAAATCCCGCAAACTATTTTGGACTTACCTTTGCACAAGTTTAAAAAATTTATTAAAAATATGCTCCTGAAAAAAGCATATTATTACACAATTGAAGATTATCTAAATGATAAAAGAGCGTGATTTGACCTGCAGCTCGTTCCAGCAACGCACAAGACTGCAAATACTATTTTATACATGGCATAATCTTGTACCTACTTATATCAAATATTTGAAAAGAGCAACCGCCGAGTTTCTTGCTGGTTCTTCTCGGCAGGAAAGGCATTCCGAACCAGTGGTAGATGCATCCGACTATTCGTAAGCACTTGTAAAAGTTTATACGAATAAAAAAGATTTTCATTTTCATTTTCATTTTCATTTTCATTTTCATTTGACCGGCTTTTTTCTATAACTTGACCCATTGCACTTAATATAAGAATGACCAACATAGCCTACCTATATCTAATATCTATCTCATACGGTCATACCTACATAATACATTTCTCAATGTAGTTATTAGACTATAATAGGTGAACGTGCGGGTGTCGTTTGAATATCATCTCGGATTGTTTGTCGCGTTATTATGCAGTCACAGTTCCGGGTTCGAGTCCCGCGTATTGCCTACCAGCTACTTACCTACCTGTTGCTAATGTACGTAAATTGTGACATCAAACATAATATACCTGCCTATTTAAACGTATGATGTCTACGTATTTAATTGGGATTTTCATGGGTTTTTCAAATCTCATTGAAATATCAATAGGTAGGTATGTACTTCAATGAGTTACCCATAGGTGATTAGGTATATTTATTTTGTACATTGGACTTAAAAAACATCCATAGCACAAAAAACGTTTATTTTCGTCTTTGGCAAGTATTCGTTTAATTACACTTACGGCGATTACGCACTACACTTCCGTCATCCGAGTTCTATCCGTCATCCGTGAGAATACCAGCGATTAACTACGACATATGTCATAAACTCCCATACAAAACAAAAAGGAACGTACACGTATTTTCTCGGACTCGGATCGGATGAGTGCGTAACCGCTGCTAAGCTAGTCACACATCTATCAGATCGCACCGTACTTGCCGCACGTGTACTGAAATGTACGCACGCATTAGGTACTAAACTAGCGGCACGCTATGATGGCCGGTTTGACGTTTGTCCGCTCATGAAGTTCCGTATTAATTGATAACGACTTTGAAGGAAATAATTGTATTACTTTATTGACGATAGTGATGTGCAGAGATTCATAAATTTTATCGAATGTAGTTTTAGGTTTAGGACTCAAAATTTATTTATTAAATTGATTTCTTAAATGTATACAAGTGTAGAAAAATCAGTTTGCACCATTTAAGGGGTGAATGTACTTGTGAATATGAACAATTTTCACTATGTGGACAAACCTCTGAAATCGCAAAAAAATATCAATAAATTTTTAAAAATGGAATCTAATACGATCGTCACATAGGATCGCTGGCTAGCACAACTACTACCTCCGGCAAACTCGCGTCAATGCTCAATGCAAAACAAAGCAGTTTCGAATTGACGTTGCTTCGAAAAGTATAAACTGTCAGTGCAATGCGATTGTGATATAGTTTTGACCTGGCTTTGGATTTCAAATATTGATACTGCATTACTGTTGACCCTTGCTCGTTAATTTGGACTCTGTTCAAGCCCTTTGTTGTGGATTTCGTCGATATGACCGAACGTACGCAGAGAACTGTTCTAAATAGTCAGACACGTGAGTTCCTAATACGCCTTCGTAACTATTTCGATCGTGAAGCTCAAAATGGAGGGCCAATTTTACCTATAACGTCAGTGGTTGAACGCGTAGCTGATGCGCTTAATATTGGACAACGAACTGTTAGACGGATAACTAAAAAAAAATATGGCGAGACTGGCACAGAAGAAAATAAACTTCACACACCAAAAAAGAGAAAACGAGCAAAACCAGTCGTAGGCATCGATAGCTTTGATGCCGATGCTATCCGAAGACATGTTTACGGCTACTATTTACAGAAGGAGTATCCAACAAGAAAAAAGTTGGTGCATTCACTGAAGGAAGCTGGATTATTCTTCGGTGGGGAAAGTTCTTTAACGAAGATTTTGAAGACCATTGGATTTCGATACAAAAAATGTAACAAACGCAAAATATTGATGGAAAGATTTGATATAGCGATGGCAAGGTATACTTTTTTACGGCAAGTGAAAGAAATCAAAAATTGGCAAAATGTTGTGTTCTTGGATGAAACATGGCTTAATGCTAACCATACTGTAGGCCGTTCTTGGAACGATGACACAGCAGCATCTACTTCCAAAGTTCCTGTAGGAAAAGGATCGCGACTTATAATTTGTCACGCCGGAACCATCAACGGGTTTGTCGAAGGTTCTCTCATGGCTTTTGCGTCAAAAACCACTGGAGACTATCATGAAGACATGAATGGAGAAAAGTTTACTGAATGGTTTACCTCAATGTTGTGTAGCCTCCCTGAACCATCTATTATAATTATGGACAACGCCCCATACCACTCGATGCAAATTGACAAGCCACCTGCCCAATCCCAAAAGAAAGCTGATATCGTCGCATGGCTTCGTAAAAATGGCGTAGATGCAAACATGAATATGTTAAAAGCGGAATTAGTACGTCTTTTAAAAGAAAACAAACCAACCAAGATCCGATACGTCATTGACGAAATAGCATTAGAACATGGGCACAGAGTTATACGGTTACCGCCTTACCATTGTGAGTATAATGCGATTGAGTTGGTGTGGGCTCAAATTAAGGGATATGCTGCAAGACACAATACAGAACCCCCATTTACCACAAAAAAAATGCTAAAATTATTAGAAGAAGCTTGTGAACATGTGACTAAAGGAGACTGGGAAAAGGTTGTGAATAGAACTGTTAAATTAATAAGGGAAGATTATGAAAGAGATGTGAAAATAGATAATATTATAGAAAACGAACATATAATTATTAATGTATGTGATGATAGCAGTGACGACAGTGAAAATAGTAGTATGGACGAATCTGATTAATTATGGCCTTTTGTGGCACCTTTTTCGGTATCTTTTGTATTCATATGTTTCTTGTGTGCATATAAAGTATGTATATTCATTTTCGTTCAAATATTCAGTTCGTTCAAATAAATTAAATAAACATATACATTTTTGTTTTATTAAACCTATTTAATCAGGTACAAAAACAAAACTTAATTGTTTTTTGTTCGAGAATAAATTGACATTCCACATCACTATTGTAATGTGTCAAACCGGCCATCATAGCGTGCCGCTAGTGTAAGTACTAAACAAAGGCCCTCAAGTTAGCGTAAATCTGACATTTGGTATTGATGCGAAAAGGACAAAAACTTTTCCATCCCTTTTCTGCCTTTTCTGGAAGACAGATTCACAATACTAGAGTCTCCATGGATGTAGGAAGTAATAATTATATTTCAAATTCCTGAAAGGTCGGTAACGCATTGGCGGTTCCTCTAGTACCTACAGCAAATAATCATGGGCAGCAGTAATCACTTAACATCAGGTGACCTGCCTGCTCGTTTTCCCGCTATACTTATTAATAGAAAAACTTTTGAGAGCATTAGAATACGAATGATGTCAACGGCGCGTGTCACATGGACATTTCGAAAAGTTACTGCGATTCCATTTCTTCTTCGAATCTTAGCTGGTTAATTTTTTTTTAAAAAATAGATTTAACAGCTTTCGCTGATGCGTCTATACGAGTATCTTGCTCGCTTATATATCACTTATATATAGCTATATATCTCGCTTTGTGCCATCTGGAGCATCCTTTTTATTAAACGCTTTCAGCGTGAGTGAGCTAGCGCTCTCTTGGACGGCCTCGGAAATCGAGATATGTAGCGTTTGCTGCGTGTCAGGTGCCGTTTAGATATGCGATTACCTTAAACTTTATATTAGCGTAACATTTATTGTATTTACAACTAGCTGATCCCCGCGGCTTCGCCCGCGTAGATTTAGGTTTTTAAAGATCCCGTATAGCCTATGTCACTCAGGAATAATGTAGCTTTCTACTGGTGAAAGAATTTTTAAAATCGGTTCAGTAGTTCTAAAGATTACCCCCTACAAACAAACTTAACGACATTACCTCTTTATATAATACAACGGGCCGTGCAGCAGAAATCGTAATATTTTAATTTCGCCATAACTTCAAAACCAAACGTCCAATTTTAATCATTCAAAGACCAAATATTATCTCCATAAACTGTTCTTAGTGATGAAATCATTTATTTTGATAAGGATTAATAGCATGAGTAAAATAAACGCGTTTAAATGTAGTCCAAAAAAAATTCAAGATTTTTAAATAAAAAAATGGTTGCTGTGCCTCACTCGACATAGATGGGTATAGTGTGTCGCGGACTTTTTTGTAGATATTTATAAGATCTACAATTAATTAGAACATTTTATGGTTCTATCTTTTATAGTTTAGGCAGCGTACGCAAAATAAGTAACTTTTCTGGTTGATTTTTTACACCTTGTGTCCGAAAAACCCAAATATCTTACGGAACCCTTACTTTATTTTTTTCCAAAATAAAATATAGCCTATGTTACTCGTGGATAATGTAGCTTTCGAATGGTGAAAGAATTTTTAAAATCGGTCCAGTAGTTTTTGAGCCTATTCAGTACAAACAAACAAACAAACAAACAAACAAACAAACAAACAAAGTTTTCCTCTTTATAATATTATAGTGTAGAAGTGTAGATTTACATATCCTAATTTCCTTTATAATAAGCGAGAAATAGGTAGGTAGATACATATATTGAATTATCTTAATATTAATTCCATTTACCTTAAAATATCTATTTGCTTGACTGCATAAACATTTATGCAAACAACTTTTAAATTGTTTGTCTGTATGTCATTTTATTTTGTGACAGAACAAGTTTTGGTAAAACTTTCACTATCGACAATAATATGCCTACGCATTAAAAGTTATGCGTGAATTTAGTGTGTTTATAATTAAGATGCCTAGTCCTAATGATAGAGAGTTCATAAATTAAGGAAATAAGGAAGTTAAGGAAAGGAGCAGCTGAGACGGTTACTATAGAACAGCGAATGAGAGAGCTTTTCAGAAGCTGCCCCCCAATTGTGTAAGAAAAACGTATTCATCGTTATCGTAATCGTCAACAAATTCTGCCCTTTGATTGGCTGTCAAAAAATTTAAACAGCGAATCAACCAATCAAAGGGCAGAATTTTTGACGATTACGATAACGATGAATACATTTTTCTTACACAATCGGGGGGCTGGTTGTCCACTGGGCATGTTACGAAAATAAGCAAAGAGCTAGAAAAACTTTTTTTTAGTTCCAATACAAGTTACAGTGCGAAAATCGGAACTAACGTTGCCGTCAAGTGTCTCCTTTATTGTTCTTGTTTGAGTACTCTAAACCTTTGTTCTCCTACAGCGCCCCCCTGTCAATGTCATTCAAGTGCCTGTCAATGTCATTCAAGTGCCTGTCAATGTCGCACTGGAGCCCATGAAGATTGGCCGACTCAGCCTTGGGCGAATGTGTCCAAGTCCTTTTAAAAGATTATCAGGCATAGCAACAAGGTAAATCCTTTCAGTTAGGTATAGGAGGTAAATACTTACCTACATAAGTATTAGGCCACAAAAAAGATACTCTGCCTTTGAAAGTCCAAATAATTTAAACTGTTTACATATGGACTAAGAGCCAGCGCGTGCCAGACCTTCGTTATTTCATAAAAGCTGAAAGTTTATCTGCGTATTGTCCCCAACACTGGGAGAAACGTTTGTTCGGATGTTTCATTGGATCATGGTCGCAAAGATATTTTACTTGTAAAATGTCTTGCATGGCGGCTTTGGGAGATAACGGGCAATAAATGCGTATAAAATCTTATACTATAATATAATCTTTTTTTTAATTCAGATACAAGTTAGCCCTTGACTGCAATCGCACCTGGTGGTAAGTGATGCAGACTAAGATGATAGCGGGCTTGAATCTAGTATTATTCTGAAGACATTATAAAAAAATTAGACTTTATACCTACTTTGACGTAAGATTTTTTACACCTTTAATACCTGTTATCTTCCAGAGCCACCATGATCCAAACAAACATCCGAACAAACGTTCCTCCCAGTGTTGGGGACAATACGCAGAGAACATTTCAGCTTTTATAAAATAACGAAGGTCTGGCACGCGCTGGCTCTCTCTCAAATAGACTGTTTATTTAATTCACAAATGTCATTGTCAACGACCCTGATATTGTGAAATCGATGCTTCTTCACTGGTGACTGCAGTACACCACATCAATTTACATTTTTTTACACGATGACAAGTTAGCCCTTGACTGCGATTTCACCTGGTGGTAAGTGGTGCAGTAAGTATAAGCCAATACAAGACTAACCCTAGGCATCAAACCCTAAACAGTAAGCAGGTCTTTTCAGCTAGGGCGGTAACTAGCCAAGGCCGAAGCTATCCACTACACCAGCCATTCCAGATTTATAAATTACTAGCTTATGCTCGCGACTTCGTTCGCGTGGACTACACAAACTTCAAACCCCTATTTCACCCCCTTAGGGGTTGAATTTTCAAAAATCCTTTCTTAGCGGATTATTACGTCATAATAGCTATCTGCATGCCAAATTTCAGCCCGATCCGTCCAGTAGTTTGAGCTGTGCGTTGATAGATCAGTCAGTCAGTCAGTCAGTCAGTCAGCTTTTCCTTTTATATATTTAAGAAGACTAGCTGATGCCCGCGACTTCGTCGGCGTGTATTTAGGTTTTCAAAAATCCCGTGGGAACTCTTTGATTTTCCGGGATAAAAAGTAGCCTATGTCCTTCCCCGGGATGCAAGCTATATCGGTACCTAATTTCGTCAAAATCGGTTGAACGGATGGGGCCGTGAAAGGCTAGCAGACAGACAGACAGACAGACAGACGGACAGATATACAGACAGACACACTTTCGCATTTATAATATTAGTATGGATGACCTAGGTATACCTAGGTCTCGCGAGCATCATCTAGTAGCACCTACCTACTAGAAGATGCCTAAGATTACTAATCATAAATACTAATTAATTCAAATTAGATTTCGTTCTATTCAGTCCAATAGCGATAGGCCACACGTTTGATCCTCACACCAAAGGTTGTCCAAAACCCAAAATGCGACCCTCTGTTTAGAACAGCTTCCTAAACATCTCCCTAGCTTGCACAACACTAGAGCTCATCCTTTCTCCGCCCCACCGCGACTTGTCTGGTATATATCTCAGTGATGTACACCAACCACATCACAGTTCTAACGAACCATAGTGACCACAGTAAGCAGCATGAAGGCCTTCGTAGCGGTAAGTCCGCCTCCGCAGTGTTGTGCAGTGTTGACTGAAACCACCAAGTGATGTGAAGTGACGTTCAGAAATCATAGTGCAAGGATTCTCTCATAAACTCGATTGTTGTCAAAGTGCAAGCCGCGTTCAATTTGGATTGTTATGCACCCGATTTCCGAACGTTTCTTTCGATTTCGAAATTCGAATCTGTGATTTTGATACGCGGGTAGGTATAACTGAAAACTGAAAACATTGATTTGCCCTTTCAGATTGATTTGTATAAAAGTTTAGTAACTCGAATTCAAACCCTAATATTAAGTTAATCGTGAAATCTGTACCTACTACATCTGCGAAAATAAAATCCAGTCATGAAAAATGAAAAGTACAGTAATATACATCGGCCTTTAGAATGATATTTCGGCTTTGTTCGTTGTCTCTGTCACTCATACCTATGTGACGTTTTGTCGGTCTCAACGAATGAGACAGTGCTCCACAAATCTGCTGCCTCCTTCTAAAGGTCGATGTTCATCACTTTTGGCCGCGTGCACACTTAGTTTAAAGATAATGAAGCTATGAAATGAATTTACGTTCGAATCATTTTTATTCAAAATCTTTATCTTTTCATTTCCCTATTCAAAAGCACGCAGCATCAGCAATCACTATTATTTACACACAATATAAGTAAATAAAATTACCTATTCTATCTTAAACTAAAATCTCTACCTTATCTGACTCTCGAACCTAATGGGAAAAGTCCCGAATTCAATTTCCGTCTTACTTAAATATTGAAATTTTAAATTGAAATCTGATAGCAATGTTTTCACGCAGAAATAGAACGAAATCGCGGGCGAGTCGGTACTAAAAATCATGCAGATTTTTATCTTTACGTACCTATTCAAATCAACTTGACTTTATTTACATATAAAAAAGCGATTACTATATCTCTTACTTAAATCTAGGTAAGAATTAAAATCGCGTGACAATGTCTCGATCTATATAAGGAAGGTTCACACATAACAAAATGCAATAAATATGTCACATGAAAGCTTTTTGCATGCCTTTGTAATGTCATTTGAATTCCCTACAGACAAAATAATAAGATTTCGTATCAAAAAGAAAGCTTACGTGAATTCCCATACTAAATTATAATTTTATCAGTGCCTTTTTAATACCGAATCTCTCCGTTACTCCCTCCATACACACGTAGTTTTGTTCTCATTCCAATAATAATCAATCAAACTCGATGATATTTTTTTGACACGTTCTAGAAACTAATATTTATATCTGTGCTTTGCCAGATTTCCCTAAAAATTACTAGTTTTAAAGATTTGTACGTAAATTCTAGAGACCGTGAAATTTTGAAACTGAATATTTTAACGGAAATCTGGAAAACTAATATCGACGTCATAACAGTATTCAACTTAGAAACCAGAACAACGAGGATTCCAAACGCGCTCTGATCCGAGATCCAAATCCGATGATAAAATTCATGAGTCTAGGTCAACGGGAAGTACCCCGAATCGACAGACACGACAAAGACACAGACTAACAGACAGACAGAAAGATTCAAGATTCGAGATTCTTGCAGAAACATTTTTTACAATGAGTTGTTTATAATTGTCCAGTAGAAATGTTTCACCTTACATAATCAGGCATGAAAAATTAGTACATAGTAAAAAAGACAGACAACGAAGTGAACCTATAAGAGTTCCTCTTTTACTTTTGAGGTACGTAACCCTAAAATTGACGGGCAAATACGGAACTCTAAAATGCTCGTTACCCGTCACGCACTTGACCGGTTTTTCATTAATTTTAATCTGTACACAATCACATTATATCACGGTTATTCAATATCTAACGATTCGTTATGGCGATCTTCTCTTCCCTATTACATAACATCGATAAGTCAAAGTTTATAGAATGACTGCCGACTATTGCTTAATTATGAGAAAAACTGTATTTTCCTTGCGTAACCCACTTGTAGCATCATCATCAGCTGATAGACATCCACTGCTGGACATAGATCGTAGGGGCTTCCACACTTCACGGATTTGTGCCGTTTGTCTGTATCTCTCTCATCATCATCATCATCATGATCTCAGAATGAGGGTTTAGGCCATTGTCCACCACGCTGGCCCAGTGCGAATTAGCAGACTTCACACACTCTCTAGGACTCGTTTAATGTTATCTGTCAACCTAATAAGAGATCAACACAGCTCAGTGCAAGGTCTAGGCTAGAATAGATTTATTTTTCAAAAATAGACAAACAAAAAACAAAGTCCTTTCAAATTGTCAAGTGAATCTACCACTGTCAGTTTAGGAATGCCCTCCCTACGAAATTCCCCAGGAACCTCAAGTCTTAAAACATTGTCCAAATTTTGTTCCTTGCTTATTAATATGAACTTGTCCTAAACAATCCTACCTAGACGAAAACGCACTTAAAATCGTAATAAGATAATGATCTCTTACAAAGCATAGAAAGCTACCTTATAAATTGAGAAAAACTCTTCAACAATGTAAGAAGTTTTATTCTAATGAGATCTAATAACCATAATGGTCTTCATTACGCATGTCAAACGAGTCAGAAATCAGACGATTATGGAACTTTACAAGATAATCACCATCGCTGAGACTTTCTTAACGCTATTAGAATAATTATTATTTATTACATGACATGGCATGACTTTGTTGTTCTAAGATATCAAAATGCCTGTTGATCTCATGATTAACATTTAACACCCATGTTAACACCCCTAATTATTTATACTATTTTTATATGCAGTAGGTATAATAAATAGTTACTACGACATAAGAAAGAAGGAAAGAATGTAAATGTTATACCACCGTATATAGTAAAACTATGTAGGTAAGCTAGACAGACAGACGTGACATAACATAGGTTTAGATAATCAACATTATTAATCAAAGTAGCAGTAGTAGATCACTGACTAGTAGTCTTAATCTACTATGATCTAGGTCTGATCTAGGTACCTATTTATTTTGTATTAATTTGTGAAAATGAAAATAAATAAGCCAAATAATTTTTTTTTAATGAAAACTTTGTGATGAAACTCAGAGCTAGTCTTATTAAATTACTGTACAAATCATGCCCGCGAGGAATGGTACCAAAAATACTGGCTGCAAATCCGCGCTGAACAGTCAGGCTAATGCTTTGAGCAAAAAATAAGCCAGCTCCATCACCAGATGAGGCAGATAAATGCAGTGAAATATCCCGTAAATTTTAAAAATGTAGCTCTAAGTAAATCCAAAACATAACAGTCATGTCTCGTGGCTCATGAGTCAGTCATCGAACGTGCTAAGAACACAAATTCACATAAAGCAGTGCATCTTTAGAATTTCAATGCAGCACCACATTTGCTTTGTATTAAATGAGCGTAAAATAAGATCATCCATGCCAATTTCTTTAAGGAAGTGCACACTCATTTATACACGCTTTTTCCAAATAGAAAGATTGAAATGTTACCCATTCTGTTATCTCTCAGTTTTGAGTTTCGCTTGTTTTAGGCCCACCCAAAAAATGTTACTGTGCGACAAGGCTATCTTGGCGCGTGGCGAAAATTGGAACTAAAGTTGCCGTCAAGGGGACACCCTTCCCATCCCATCCGCAATATCTCATCCATAGCATCCATAAAGATTTTAGATTCCATCCCTTCTTCCACCCTATTATTTACCTTGCATTCCATCCACAGCCGTCAGCACTCCATCTAAAACGTTTAGTTTCAAATCCTTATAATACCTACACTACTAGTGTTAGGAGACTAACAAAAACAGAATCATCATCATCATCATTAACGCTTTGTCACAGCCGCCCATGAGTTTTAGTTTGATCGACTATTCTGCGCTAGTTCTGCCTGTCTGTCTAGTGGCTTCCACTGTTTGTCTTGCGACCTTAAATTCTTGTTAAACGTTACCATCTTATTATTAACTAGCTTATGCTCGCGACTTCGTCCACGTAGACTACACAAATTTCAAACCCCTATTTCACTCCCTTAGGGGTTGAATTTTCAAAAATCCTTTCTTAGTGGATGCCTACGTCATAATACCTATCGGCATGCCAAATTTTAGCCCGATCCTCACACCTCAGTCACCTTTTCCTTTTATGTATATAGATTTTATCCGTCTCTTTTTCTATAATTTAGTTTACTATCAGTAATCAGGTTAGATTTTACTGCATCAGAGCCCTTAGTGTAACATTTCCATTCATCATAAGTCATAACCGTTGAGTAAAATCAACCAAAATTATTAGATGTCAAACATACATTTTTCTTGTAAGTTTTCCGCTTCCGTTTTCCATACTTAAGATGAGTTTAAGCACGTTAAATTAAAAAGTAACACTCAACAAGTTACAACATCAAAATCAATACAAGAATAAAATAGTCATTTAACATCTTCTTGAGGAACAAATTTTCGCAAACCTACTCAAAACTAATGACTATACAATACATAATGTAATAGGCAATACCTCCCATAAAAGACGCGTTAGAGTACTCACCTAGTTAAAGCGGTCATTATCAAAGCATATATTGGTATTCCTACACCATACATGCGCAGAATGGTCTGCGCAATCGATTTAAACGGCCTACACAATCAACTATTGCTTTACATGACCGGCGCTAATGATGTGTTTGTACGGTTCAAAAGGCTATTAGAAATAGAAAATTAACATTGCCAATCTGTTCGCGCAATGAAATGGACCCGCACGTCATTACAATTAGTCAGGATTCAGAAATCAACGCCTAAATTCTTAGAGTATGAAATCGAGACAGCAATTTCGAAAAAAGCAAGCACTGTAAAAGGATTTTCGAAAATGCAACCACTAAGGGGGTAAAGAATACAAAGAGATTAAGGAATGCCACTGCGTCCCTAACCAGCAATTGCCACTGAGAATAATAGCAAGTTGTGTATCAAAATGAAGTCAAATCAATCGCTTTTGCATACTTAGTTAAAGTTTTTACCATAAGGTAAAGTTTGTGGAAATTGCAATTCCAATAGATTTAGGGCACCTAACCTTACGTATACTGAACTAGATGATTCACACGAGTTCTTCCATGCGATTAAGTAAGGTTTTAAGGATTCTGTTGGAATTTCTCAAAATCCCTTTGATGCAAATTTTCAAGTTTCTAGATCTGGTTCACTGGTTTGAGAACTGCACCTTGATATAATGTGAGTACATCAGGACAAGTCTTTTTATTACAGACTAGTCCGTGATAGATACCCGTGACTTCGTCCGCGTGGAATTAGGTTTTTAAAAATCCCGTGGAAACTCTTTCATTTTCCGGGATAAAAAGTATGTCTATGTCACTCTCCAAGTCTTTATCTATACCCATGCAAAAATTCACGTCAATCCATTGCACCGTTGCGACGCGATTCAAGGACAAACCGACAAACCAATAAACAAACACACTTTTGCATTTATAATAAGGGTACTGAGGTACTGATAGCATTACATATTGACTTGTTTTATCCTGGCATCATACTATATGACAGTCACGTTCAATGGACCGCGTAGAACAATTTATTTGCCTAGGGTGTCGGTGACTGTCGTAATCTGGACTGTATTCATCTATTCCAAACGCAAAGTGATTTGAATTGCCGAACTTGATGCGTCCTGCTTTTAAATTGGATTTGGACATAGATGAAACACATCCGATCTTGTCACTTTACGTGACACGATCGCATCACCATAGAATAAGTGGTTTCCAAAGAAATGCTCGTCTCCCTAACCCAAAAATTGCTTTGCTTCAATGGGTCTCCAATGTTATATTGTGATACAAAACTTGTAAGAATCACTGTTTATAAGTATGAATGTTTTTAATGTTATTGGTACCGAATACCTACCGATAATATTGGTACGTTCAAAAGAAGATTGAATGAACCTTCTAGGCAGGCATGCTCCATTTTAGGCTGCATCGTCTCCTATTGTTTGGTGAGATTGCAGTCAAGCGCAAGCCTATAATAAAATAAAAAGATTTATTTTTATTTTTATTGTATATACATATTAATTTAACTTTTATCTCCCCATAAAGTAGATAGATATCCGTAGTAATTTTTTGAAGAAATAGAGTTTAACTGTTTACTGAGATATCCTTTGACCTTTCCTTGTTATATTATTGTCGGAATTTTAGGAATTAATAATATAATCAATTAACCGGACTAAACATTGTAACCATATTTACATATTTATTTTATCTTCATTTGCGAATTCTTTATTGATTGGCTCTTATTCTTCATTTAGGTTGTGTTATGTCTCGTTACTGCGCGACATAAACTTTAAAACAATTCTTACTTCTTAATCTGGGACAGACACTTAACATAAATCATTCTTAATGACTTTAGTAATTAACAGAATAAAATTATCTTTAAATATATAAAAGGAAAAGGTGACTGACTGTCTGATTGACTGACTATCAACGCACAGCTCAAACTACTGGACGGGTCGGCCTGAAATTTGGCATGCAGTTAGCTATTATGACGTAGGCATCCGCTAAGAAAGGATTTTTGAAAATTCAACCTCTAAGAAGGTGAAAGGGGTTTGGAATTTGTGTTGTCCGCGCGGACGAAGTCGCGAGCATAAGCTAGTCATTCATATTATTAAGCTCAAAGAAATACGATGACGCAACTGTTAACTAAAACAAACAAACAGACAGATAGAATGAGGTATCTTACATGCCCATAACGATTAGCCATTGTATAAAGTCACGATGATCGCAGTCACCGCGTGACTTCCTAACTTGGCGGAAATCTCACGCAATGGCCCAAATAGTTTTACATTTAATATCACAGACGCTTTCGTTTTCGTAAACAATAATTAAAATTCCAATAATAATTTGTTTAAATTCCAGTATAAGGCTCTATATCCATCAAAATGGAGATAGCCGTGGGATGGAGTTAGTAGAATAATCAGCCTAGCTAGGTTCTCTTTGATCGATACCAGGCCTTATTAACCCTATTCCAAAGGGTAAAACGGGACCCTATTGCTAAGACTCCGTTGTCCGTCCGTCTGTCTGTCTGTCCGTCTGTCACCAGGCTGTATCTCATGAACCGTAATAGTTAAACAGTTGAAATTTTCACTATTACCTTTTCATGGCCTATCAGTTAAACCAACTTTGACGAAACTTGACTTCACTTTTCAATCTTCAAATAAGGAGGAGGTTCTCAAATCGTGGGAATCTTTGTATCTCGGAAAATTCTAAGCTTTCACACGGGATTTAAAAAAATATGCGTTGGTAAAATCGCGGACTTGAAAGTGCAAAATAATGCAGCACTATTGATAGAGATAATCGTTTTGATTTGGTAGCTGTTACATGCGCGGACGCAGGATATAATAGCTGCGTCGTGTGGTGAAAGTGCAGTGTCATAGGTCGGGACGACGCCGATGTTGTTTACATCACAGCTCGATGAAGATAGATAATGATTACTTACTGACTTTTTTCCATTGACCTGTTAGCTACAATGTAGTGTTACTTAAGTTGTTTTTGACGACTTTATCAACACTGTAATGGTGTACCGTATAGGCCTACTAATATCCATAATATTATATCTGGACCGAAGCTATGACGAATGACGATTCGAAAATACGACGAAACTCTTCCAGAAAAGGGAGGTATGTAGTGCCCCATCCTTGAGGCCCGGTATCCACCTAGGAGCGGAGAGGAGATGTGTTCAGTCGTAACGATAAAGGTTATCTCAATTACCGTGTATCTAAATTGTAAACAATATAAAAAGAAAGTCAAATACTCGATAACATAGTGCCTACCGTCATAAGCACAGAAAACACGTCTTGACCCAAAATAATAATACACGTAGACAAAATTTCACCTCCAATTAACTTCATGAGGAAAAGTGAACCGAAAATAGTGATGTGACAAAGAATTATTTTTTCTATTTTATCGATAACCAGATGATGCCCGCGCTAAGTCCGCGTGGCTTAGGTTTTGAAATCCTGTCTGAACTCCTCGATATGTTATTATCATACGACATCAGTTTTCCCTTCCACCTTCAAGGCAAGAGTGAATAGGCAAGCGTGCTGATTAGGCTGCATCATCACTTGCACAGATTTTCTTGCTTCTTTCTTTCTTCACTCTGAACTGGTTTCCGCACTTAAACGATTTCGACTCCAGCCATCCAAGCTCGCTCCAGAAGCCGAGTACACCACCCAGGTTGCCGAGGGCTTCATGGAGTGAGGTTGGGGAACCTAAATGGCGCTCGCGTTGTTCTGCAATCAGACCTTTGCAAGTGTATAAATTATAGCCGTGTTTCTTTTTCAATCGATTTGTACAAAGCTTGCATCCCGGAGACTAACATAAACTACTTTTTAAACAACAACCGAAAATAAAGAGGTTCTCAATTCGGCGCGTATATTTTTGTTATCCCGGAAAATCAGAAAGTCCCCACGAGATTTTTACAGAACCATCCACGGGGAAAAAATCGCGGCCATCATCTAGTAATCAATACCTATGTTATGAAAGTTTAAATTGCCAAGTAAACATTAGCGTCACTGTGTTTGTCCAATGCTGGACATACATATTATATGCTTATGCAACGTTTGCTTAGACAAGCTGCCGAGATGTGCCGATACGCAATCACAATTGACATAACCATCGATGAAAGTGAAAACAAAACATTATTTAAAATTCTTTTTAACCGTTTACTGAATAATTTAACACTAAAACTTACATCAACACGGAAAGAAATTACGGTTTTATTTTAAAGACTAGTGACCCGCCCCCGTTTCGCTGGGTATCTTGAGAGGAACCTATTCTACTATAATTGCATTGTTTACGCAGCGCACAGAAGCTCTCGCGGGGAAGATTTTTTAGAAGATTATTTAAACTCTGAAATATTTTTTTTCATTTATTTTTCCTGATGATAAGTTTAGAAATATAAGTATTTGTATATTTCGGAAATATTGACATAACAAATAGAATCCTACTCAAACATAGAAAGTAAACACCTACAGTAGCACTCCGAGCGAGTTAGCGAGTGTTTGTGAAAATTGACACACTCATAAAAATGAAATTGAGCCATAAATTCAATATTATTATAGTTATATATCACGTAACTAATTATATAATTATGCCAAAGCATAACATAGCCCTATATAATTGCTTATCATAAAAATCGCCCATACGTGTTAACAAGAATCGTAAAATGAAATATACTTATTAATAATTTTATCGACTCCAGTTTAAAGCTCTTGAAAGCTCTCTTCACTATTAGTTTTATCATTAGAGCAAATATTAAGTACTATAAACATTATTAAACCTTACTTTTTATTTTCTAAATCTCAATGTCCATTTGCAATAGAACTTACAGAATTTATGTTAATGTTCTGCAAGTTTTAGTATACAAAACTTGAAATTAACTTTCAGCAAGTGTTTACTTGTAGACTTGACAGAGATAGCTTCTGTAAGTACGATTGTTAGTGGACACAACTTATCGTTAGAAAAAGTCTATCGAAATCACAAATTCTTCGAAATTCCTTCAAACTGAAATAAGTAAATCAAGCTTTATGAAGTAAAATCTGATGAGTCCAATTTCCTGTTGTCCACAGTGCATAGCCCTGGCTTTGGTGGCGAGTTCCAGCGCCGAAGCTCCCTCCGGTTACAACTATAACCGTCCGTCAGGAGGCCACGGTGGCGGTGGCATCGGCGGTCTGATCGGTGGAGGCGGCAGCTTGCGCGCCGTCTCCTCAGGTTACCAGACCTCCGAAGGACAAAACGTCGACTCTCAACTCCTAGAACAAGTCCGTCAAATCCTCCTCAGGGAAGAGGCTTCATCCGGAGGCGGACACGGCGGCGGACACGGAGGCGGCCACGGCGGTGGTATCTCTTCCTCATACGGCGTCCCATCCACTTCCTACGGAGTCCCCAGCGGTGGCCGCGTCGTAGGCATCAGCCTTGAAGCTATCCGTCAAGCCATCCAAGTCGCCCAGTACGAGCAGACCGGCGGATACAGCGGCGGCGGCGGCGGGTACCCGTCCGGCCCTTCCACGTCGTACGGCACCCCCTCCGGCAGCTACGGCGCTCCCTACTAAATCCCAAATTCCCAACAGCCATCCTTTGAGATGTTCGACTTATTCGGGTTAGATCGTTCCATCTCCGACAGCCCGAATGCCTAAACCAATGGATCGAGGGCCACGTACAATGTAGGTGGCCTCGCTCTGCCTCGGCCTGCCACCCGGCCAACGCTTGCGACTGTGCACGCTCACGGGTTGCCCAGCTATCAGCCAGTCGTTTCGTGACAGCTGTCAAAACTGTCAAACATACCTTTGACAGTTCCGACAGCTCTCGGGAGAAAACGAAGTGGCTCATAGCTGGGGACGACTCTTGTTCTGTATAAAGTTTATCGATAAGTTAGCTTAATTGTTATTTTAAGTTTTTGTTTTTTTTATAAAAAAATAATAAATACATTTTGACACCGTATTTTGTTGTATTTTTTAGACTCCAACCTGACAATATACGACCAAGATCAATATCTTCTAAATATATAAAAAGAAAAGCTGACTGACTGATTGATCTATTAACGCACAGCTCAAACTACCGGACAGACGGGACAGATCGGGCTGAAATTTGGGATGCATCATGCAGATAACTGTCATGATGTAGACATCCGTTGAGAAAGGATTTTTAAAAATTCAAAGGGGCTAAAATGGGGGTTTGAAATTAGTACAATCTACGTGGTCGTAAGTCGCTGGCTTAAGCTAGTTTGATGATAAACTGTCGCCAGATAAAAGCTGTCGCCTATCAGTAATCGAATAAATTAGTCGCAAGTAATAAAATAACATGGAACAGATGAAATAAGAATAGCAGTTTAGATGAATAGTAATTGTGAGCATTGAGACTCTATGGCCGCAAAGTCTTCAAAAGAGAATTGGAATAAAGAATATCTAAACATTTTAAATCAGAAAAAATTAGTAAAAACCACCAAAACAGATGTTACAAAATTTAAATTTCGGTCGTTAGCTTAACACAAAAATTCAAATAAATGAAAGTAGGAATTAAATTTAGCGTTGTATATTTAAATGCGCAACAGAATTAACATACAGATTAAGTTTAAACCCATTTCGCTTGATGTTACACCTATTTTGAAGCTTCCGCGGAAAATAACAAGGCAATTAATTAAGTATTGCTTGGTTATGATGATGTAGCGTTCAAATTTTGAATTATGTTTAACTTTAAACTCTCTATTCAGTATTAATTATTATGTAATTTTGTATCGTCATCATTATCATCATGATCAACCCATCGCTGAGCACGCGTCTCCTCTCAGAATGAGAATGGTTTGGCCATAGTCTAACACGCTGGCCATGTGCGGATTGGTAGACTTCACACACTTTTGAGAACATTATGGCGAATTCTCACGCATGCAGGTTTCCTCACGATGTTTTCCTTCACCGTTAAAGCAAAACGAACATAACTCTGAAAAGTTAGAGGTGCGTGCCCGGGATCGAACTCCCGACCTCCGATTAGAAGGCGGACGTCTTAACCACTAGGCTATCACAGCTTAGCAATATTTTTACGTTTACACAATTACTTACAAATACAATAGCCGGCAGGAAATATTGTACATCGACCTTTAGAATGAGATTTCAGCTTTGTAGAGCGTTATCTCTGTCACTCATACTTATCTGGCGTTTTGTCGGTCCCAACGACAGAGACATCGCTCTACGAAACCGCTATATCTTTCTAAAGATAGATGTACCTACAATATTTTCTGCCGCGTACTGTAGGTACTTCATTAATACTCACACACGCATACACACACACACACACAATCATACACACACTGTTGTAATTTTATTATTGTATATACCTACATTTATTCTAAATCTATTCTGTTACAATAGTTTTATTTATAATTTTAAGTTATCTCTTTTGGCCTTCTGTTATAACTAGATTTAAATTTAAATAATAATTATGTATTTACGCTGTTGATTACTTTCAAATAAACAAAAAAATATATATATATATATATATACTACGTCTGTGAAATAAATAATGGCGGGAATACTGGTATATAGTGTGTTATCTATGATATATGCGTTTTAATTAAACAACTAAGCCCAGTGCAGGTTTACACACCTTTGAGAATCATCATCATCATCAATATTACCGATAGACGTCAACAACTGGACATAGATCTCTTGTAGAGACTTCCACACGCCACGGTCTTGCGCCGCCACCATCTAGCGGCTCCATGCGACCCACCTGATCTCGTCCGTCCATCTAGATAATAGTGGGAGGTCTTCCAACGCTGCGCTTTCCGGTGCGAGGTCGCCACTCCAGTGCCTTAGGACCCCAACGTGTATCGGTTTTCCGAACTATATGCCCTATTGCCCATTGCCACTTCAGCTTCGCCACCCGCTGAGCTATATCGAGAGCTCACTCGAGAAGAGACCCGTGCTCTATAGTGAGTCGGCGATTGGTTGATGATGATGATGATGATTATGATGATGATGATGATGATGATGATGATGATGATGATGATGATGATGATGATGATGATGATGATGATGATGTTGATGTTGATGATGATGATGATGAAAAAAGTAGCTCTATTCATTAACTCCTGACATTTATCACAATAAAGTTCAGATGTTGAAAACGAGACTGTTTCAACTATAACCCCGCAGTGATGCTAATGCTCTTTTTTAGATTACTATACAATTACCCGCGTTGGTGCTGTGTGGCCACGACTCGAGCGAGCTGTTTCTACAATGCTACAAATAGAAAGAAATAGTATTGAACTTGGGGGTAATGCTGTAAGACAGCATTACCCCCAAAAAATTACGAGACATTTCACCGCGATTAATAGCCTCATCTGGTAGGCTATCTCATCAACAAACAAACACACTTTCGCTTTTATAATAAGGGTACTGACTTTCATTTTAAAAAAACATGCTGAAATGTCTCATGAGAATTCGTCAGCATTGAGTCTCTATGGCCGCAAAGTCTTCAAAAGAGAATTGGAATAAAGAATATCAAAACATTTTAAATCAGAAAAAATTAATTGGGGGTAATGCTGTCTTAGTCGTTAGCGCCCCTAAAACCCGCGCTTCACTCAGGATTTTAGATGCTACACCCTCGCTACGCTCGGGAGTTACTAGGGGTTTGTTGGTTTGTCCGGAGCATCGGATTGACGTGATTTTTTTGCTTGTGTATATGGAGAATGAGAATGACGTACAGTCCGCGCCAGGTTAAGGTGGCAATCGGGGTACGAGGCGGGAGGACGCCCCGTACACCCGCACGTCACCCGCGCTCGCCCACACCGGGTTAACGCGGGGGCTGTGCGGGCGTTACCTCCCCATTGCAATCTCTACCCGTCGAGTACTATAAGGCTACTTTGAATCCCGAAAACTCAAAGAGGTTCCATAGAACTTTTAGAAACCTAAATTCACGAAGTTGCGGGTAGATATCAGCTAGTGCGACTATTTAGAGGAGAGTATTGAAGTAATAGAAAGAAAGAAAATGCATTTATTTGCTGTTGGTGTCACAGATAAAAACAAAGTACAAATGTAACATTTTCATCTATGACGACACACACACCCACATGGGTGTACAGCACAGCATAATGTCTTGCAGGACGCTGATTTTCAGATGATTTTAATAGCGATTTCATAAGATAACCTGTACCCGTAGTACAAGATTTTACGTCTCACCAAACCAAACCAAATTCGAGAGTCGAAATACTTCCGCGTTACAGTAAACTGGATCTTAAACGCATTGTTTTAAAGCTCAAGTTTGTCTACACTTCTACAGCCAGCGTTTCAAGGGGAAACATTGCGAAATTAAAATCAGTGGCATTGAATATTTGACTTCAATTCAAGGCACTTTAGGTCCATTTTACTTTGATGTTATTGTGTTTCGACTCTCGAATTCTAGCAACGTTTGGTGAGACGTAAAATCTTATACTACGGGTACTGCTATAACTAGCGCTGGTGTAAGGGCCATGTAGCGACCCACTTGCACAGTACCATCGTCTGATCATTATGAAACGCAATCCCACAACTAATCGCTCCGATCTCGGACATAATGTATACTCTTACATAACCTGGCTTCTTGTACAACACGTATACAATGAACCTACCATGTTGATGACCGTTTGCTCCCGGCGACAACTAACCTATACCACAGAAAATATAATAGTACTAACGTACAGAAGTCTCACTCTATTGTTAAAGAACTACTAGTGACGATTTGATAGCCTATGCCTATACCTATAGTAAGCGCAGACTTAAGCGTAATAAGTAAGCGTAGGAAGCGTAGTAAGCGTAGTATACCTATAGTAGCTATAGTAGGTAAGCGTAGTAGTAAGTAGTAAGCGACAGGTCGAGATAGCAATCGGGGAGGGAACGTCCGCACACCCACACAGCCCCCGCGCCAACCCGGTGCGGGCGAGCGAGGGTGACGTGCGGGGTGTGGGGCGTAACCCCGCCTCATACCCCGATTTTTTGTCAATAATTATTAATTAATAACAAGCAAGGCGAGGCCTGAGAGTTCTCCATAATGTTCTGGAAGGTGTGTAATTTCTAACAATTTGCACATGACCAGCGTAGTAGAATAGAATAGAATGAAATGGAATGGAATGGAATGGAATGGAATGGAATAGAATAGAATAGAATTTATTTTATTCAAGTAGACTTATTACAAGTGCTTTTGAATCGTTAACTAGTTTAATTTACCACTGGTTCGGAATGCCGTTCCTACCGAGAAGAACCAGCAAGAAACTCGGCGGTTGCTCTTTTCAAATCATCAATTTACAATATTATTATACCATACTGTACCTACAAGCAATTGCAGCATCGTGCATTGCTGGAGCGAGTAGCGACTATGGTCTTCTCACTCTGAGAGGAGACCCATGCTCTGTAGTGAGCCGGCGCTGGGTTGATCATGATGATGATGATGAAGGCGCTAGATAAGTAAGCTGGAAGAACTGTACTTATATTCTGTTGCTTAGTGAACCACTCTGAGTCTGCGGCCCAACTGGGATAATGATGAATACGACTAGATTTTTAACTGACTTCCAAAAAGGAGGTTTCTCAATTCGGCCCGTTTTTTTTTCGACTTTTTTTTCGGCTCTAGCAACGGCCAGTTGCGAAAAGCGAAGCAACGCGTGTCGTAGTTGACGATGGCTGTACGAAGTCGGTGTGAAAGTGTGTTTATCCGTAATTACTCTAATCGCAGGAAGATGTTATCTCAGAAATGTGCCACATTTACAAAAGTGGAGCGTGGCGGTTTATTCTTTTCACTGAGATCGTTTGTCGCCGTTGAAATCTTGCCAAACAATTACGTACAGTACGCGGCCGAAAGTAATGTGCATCGACCTTTAGAAGGAGATAGCAGATTTGTAGAGCATTGTCTTTGTTGTTGAGACCGACAAAACGTCATATCCATACTAATAATATTATAAATGCGAAAGTGTGTCTGTCTGTCTGTCTGTCTGTCCGTCTGCTAGCTTTTCACGGCCCATCCGTTCAACCGATTTTAATAAAATGTGGTAGAGATATAGCTTGCATCCCGGAGAAGGACATGGGCTACTTTTATCCCGTAAAATAAAAAAAAGTTCCCACGGGATTTTTAAAAACCTAAATCCACGCGGACGAAGTTGCGGGCATCATCTAGTAAGGTATAAGTGACAGAGACAACGCTCTACAAACCCGAAATGTCATTCTAAAGGCCGATGTACATTACTTTCTGCCGCGTACTGTACATCGCATGACCTCGCAATTCACATGTAATTGAAATTTTTATTTAGAAATCTTTTAGTAATCAGTTTTTTTCTACATGTAAATATTTATCTTCTTCTTCAAGTGCCATCTCCTACCGGAGGTTGGCAATCATTAAGGCTATCTGGATCTTGTTTACTGCTGCCCTAAACAGTGATCTTGTACTCATGTTAAACCACTGGCGAAGGTTCTTGAGCCAGGATATTCGTCTACCGCCAGGCCTACGTCTGCCTTTTATCTTGCCCTGTATTATAAGCTGCAGTAGATCGTATTTTGGGTTGCGCATAAAATATTTATACTTACCTATTTTTCTTTTGTATTCAAGATAATAAATTTAAAAAATCGGAAGTTCCGACATTTCGGAATCGTAATCGAACCTCCGTAATCTACTTGGGATTAATATAATCTGTATCTACTACCCTAAAAGGTGTATGAAGTCTGCCAATCCACACTTGACTAGCGCGGTGGACTATGGCCAAATCCTTTTCATTCTGATTTCTGAGAGGAGACCCGTGCTCAGTAGTGAGCCAGCGATGGGTTGATCATGGTGATGATGACCCTACATACCTTCATATTCACTCGTCTTACCAAGGGTTGCCTGGTGGAGATTGCTCTGTGAAGCAATAAGGCCGTCTTTGCATCATCATTATGATCAGTATTGGCCCACTACTGAGGTTTAGGCCATAGTCTGACACGCTGGCCCAATGCGGATTGGCAGACTGCACACACAGATAAATATTATACAAAACAAAAACATTTTTGACATTAGATTACAATAATATGAAGTTTAATATATACCTACATATATACATACTATATGACCTCTCTGGGAAATAAACTAATATAGTACCTATAGTGTATGTCTGTTATATATGTGTGTGTATGTGTGGTATGAGAGAGGGTGTGTAAGATACAAAAAGCGTGAACAGTTTCAAATACAGGTACGTTTAGAGGGTAGGTATTTGAAGAAAATCTTTAACTTCAGTTTCTATAAGTTATTTAAAAGTGGTAAGTAAATTTTCGGTGTCTTAATAAGATAATTTATGTGTGTAGATATGTGTCAATGCATTAACTTTATTATAAAAATGAGGTCCCTGGAAGCAGTAAAATTTTTCAATGAAAGCTGTTTTTAATTTATGTGGTATGTTTGCTACTTTGTGTATTCTACGATTATTTAGATAAGATGTATCATACGTTAGTTCACTATGCTGTTTTAATAATATACACAATATGAACAACTTTTCATTTAATATTTATATGCTCAAACCTATATACTCCAAAAATTAAAGGAGCGTGCCCAGGATCGAACCCTGGACCCCCGAGTAGCAAGCTGACGTCTTAACCACTAGGCTATCATCACTTTTTGTGTTTATGTGTTACGTTAAACAGACTAGACCAAAAATGAGAAAAAGAAAAACAAGTTCTGGAAAAAAATAATTTAATTTCATAAAATCACTTATCATTTCACCTCCATGATCATCATCGTCACTATCATCACATCACAACATCGTAACATCATCGAATAAAAAAATTACGTTCATTTTAAATTTACCTACCTACTTAATCTAAAATTGGCACTTAGTGAGCACAAAAGTTTCTATTTACAGCGACAACGTACGGCACACGTCACGTAAGTTGAATTTAAGGCGTGTCACCGAGGCGGGCAGCGCGGCTTTGAAGTAAACCGCTTGGCAACGTTCAAATTCTGTGTTTCAAACGTTAAATTTGAATTTAATAAATTATAGAAGTCCTGGTGAAAACCAAAATTTTGCAGGTTCTCTGTAGTACTTAAAGACAAATATTTCCATATAAAAATTATTTGCCAAGTCAGAAATTTAAGTATTAAATAATTCGTTTTAGACTTTTATTTCGGCTTATTTCAAGATTTTATTTGATCGAGTGAAGTACTTCCTATTGTGTATCAAAGTAGCACATTCTTTAGACAATATCTTTAGGTATATTGTATATTTTTAGCAAGGCCATTATTTAATTGTAAATACCTAAAACATTTGATCCAGCAAACTTTGACTCGCCTTAACTAGGCATCAGCCCGCCAGCCATCCATCTGGAGGGAGGGTATGTGGGACTCACCGGCCGAGAGGTGACCGGAATACCCACTAAACCCAGCTGCGCTCTTGCACGTCGCCTGGCGCGAGTGACTTGGGTGGAAGCAATCAACCGCGAATACTAACAAATGGCATCTATCTACGCAACGCAACTATCAAAACTGCACTATGCAATGAAACGGTGATACACTGTCCCGATATTGAAAACAACAGGTCCCATTTCTATTACCTTATTTAGAAGTTAGAACTAGCTTATGCTCGCGACTTCGTCCGAGATTACGCAAATTTCAAACCCCTATTTCACCCCCTTAGGGGTTGAATTTTCAAAAATCCTTTCTTAGCGGATGACTTCGTCATAATAGCTACCTGCATGCCAAATTTCAGTCCGATCCGTCCAGTAGTTTGAGCTGTGCGTTGATAGATCAGTCAGTCAGTCACCTTTTCCTTTTATATATTTAGATAACATACACTTTCAGTTATAGTCGTAATGCAACACGGACGGACAATACGTTGGTGCTAGAGGGCAGAAGATTCTAACCTAAAATGTTTCCGACTCCTAAATTTTTCATACTTCTTATAATTTGTAAAAAAATAAAGGAGGGGCGCGCAATTTCCATTTAGAAAATCATTGTAAATAATATACATCTATAAAAATATTTATAATACTTATTATGACAATAATTGCTTAGGTTGAGCGTCCAATGATTGATTAACAGGATTTACTTTGCGGAATTCCAAAACATACTTACAAAGAAAATATTTATCTGCGGGATTATCAAAAAAAATTGTCTGCAGTTACAATGGACGGCCAACCCTCAAATGGTACCCATATAACCTCGTTTGCTGTAACCTACCTAAACAATTAATATTAAACATTTTATTTACTCACAGATTTGATCTCATAAACTTGAATATCTTTTTCCATATAAAGGCACCTACATACAAGATGTAACTAGAACGCTAGCAATAACTTAGCGTTATTGTCACAGGTACTACCTAAACACAATCCAATACCAATAACCATTTGCCTCATTTTGCAGTTTTAGTGATTTAGTAATTTTCAAGACCGCAATGTAGAGCGTGCAAAAGTCGGGTCAATGCCCCACCTACGACGTGGCATTGACTCCTAGTGGCTTACTTACGCAACATTCTTTGACCTCTAACGTGAGTCAGATGTTTTATTTGCAATATATCGTAAACTTTTACAAAATTATAGAATTTTGCAATATTTTTTTGATGTAGTACCTATCATTATTATCAGTAATCATCAGTACTATCACCTGTCTTCGTTTTTGCTAGCGTTCTGGTTACACCCTGTTCACACTGTGCAAACTTAAATAAGGGGTCCAGGATTTCTGACCCCATGGAAATATTAAAAATAACGACTAAATTCTAAAAGTAATCCATCTAAAACTATAATTGTCTAGGAACATGTGAGGGCACCAGCACTAATATGCACCACAGAAAAAGAAATGGACTTTATTCATAAATTTCGAGACAGTGAGCTACTATACAATGTTAGTTTTAGTATACGCAAAACCTGAAAGTAGTTTGTTCAGAATCAGTAACAGAATAGATTGCAATCATTTTTAGTACCTACGGGTTATATTTTGCCCAAAAAATACTTTAAAATTCTGCAAGTTTGAACACCTAGGTTAGTTAAATGACCGCATTTACCTACCAGCTGATTCGAGTAGCGCAAGCGGGAGCGCGCAGGATCGACTCTAGCCGTCCCGTTCGCTCACAGCCGCTCGCTTGGGGTGACCATGTTTTTCGAAGAAAACGACTCAACTCAACAAGCTTATAACTTCGTTCATTAAATATTTTTGAAATCTTGTTTATGTAAAAATATTCGACACAATATGTTCTGAAAAAGACTTGGAATCAGCACCCTCAAAAGCAGGCGAGAAAGAGGCGATCTAATTGAAACTTACAACATACTAAATAATTATTATAATGTCCCAAATTTTGAGAGCATGTTTCCAAGAAGGACAATCCTAGATTAAGGGGACATGATTATGAAGCTACAATATCAATTGCCATCGTCAAATCCATAAAAATATTTTTTGATCAACAGAGTTGTTCACATATGGAATAAATTGCCTAAGGATGTGGTTATGTCAAGTTCTGTTAACCAGTTCAAGAGTAGATTAGACAATCATTTAGAAAACTCGAAGCACTTCTGATATAGACGCATCGGCGAAAGCTGCTTAGTCTATTAAAAATAATAATAATAATGGTTTTTGCGTCAACTAAAACTAACGTTGTATTATACAAAATTATGAGGACAACTCTTGCACTGATGCCCTATATCGCTTATCTAAGTATATTTTATAAATGCTTCGAAAAATAGGAATTTCTACAACTTGCCATTCTAGAGGATATTCTCACGAAATTGACACCAAAAATCAGTTATCTATATCTCTGTTTTGAAAAATCTATACACAAATATTTCCTAAAATAATATCCTCATACCACCGTACTCAGAGTCACTAATCGTTACTTAAGATTGAGTTAAAGCGAGAAAGATTTATGTGAGAGATATTCTGTATCGACTGTATGACTGACAGAGACTTAAGTAACGATTAAGCGACTCTGAGTACGGCGGTTAGACAACAATTGTTAATTATATGTACAGAAGAATAAATTGTTTGCAGTTCTATAATACATTTCGAAATTAAGTCGTTAAACCTAGGTACTTATAATTTAACTTTTTACATTAGTATTCTTAACTATTTACTGTTCGTTTAAACCTAATGCTATAAAAATACTGGTCTATTTCAATAATGCCAGTCCAATATCTTTATCCGACTGATATTATCAATTAGATCTGCTGTACCTACACATTTTAACTTCATAGCTGCCAATCCAAATCCACCAAATCCATCAACCAAAATATCACTATTAAAACAAATAATTTCGCTATAGGTATATTTGTCATAATTTTCAAAATAATCCTAACTATAACCCTGTACTAGCTAGCACCTTTCACCTTCTGCGGCCATAATACTTCAGGATTGTTTAACATATAATATGTCATGTGCTTATCACTTCCATATGTCGAGGCTTTCGTTCCGAGACACATTAGAAACTGGCTTTTCTCCAACTTGCTATCACAGTCCACCGAATGGAAGATATGCACCAAAGTCTCATCAGCTATCCTATACACTGTTAAGTTTGACTTTATTAACGTTTCAAACAATTGCACATCCTCCATGCCCCACCCTTTGATACTTAAATCGAACCCACCCACTCTTTCAAAGTCACATTTGTAAATACTAAGTATACCAAAACCGTATTGTCTAAAATAACCGAAATCATCATCTATATCACCACTGTACTTCAAATCTGCTAATTCTCTTTCACTTTTATTTAGATCATCATTAATTTCTTCCGCATTATCTGCTTCGGTAGCTTCAGTAATTTCTTCCTTGAATTTATTATATTCATCACCATACACCACTTCAGGATTGTACTGACTGAACACAATTGGAAAGTACACTTGATTGTATTTAACAGTATTAATTCTAATTCTCCTAAGTGATATGTGATTAAACATCATGTCCACGTCTATAAAAGAAACTAGATCATCAATTGAACACTCCTTGAGACCTTCTGTGAGCGCTGCACCTCTTGAAAAAGTCGTCGCACCCATTGAAACTACTCTTATATCTTTCCCGTAAAGGCTTTTATAATGATTGATTAATGTTTCGGAATTATCATAATCTAGAGGACTTTCGGGATCTAAGAATAGAACAATAATTAAGCTAACAGCTTCATCGCTTTTAAGGACGATGTCTTCGTAATTTTTCATGAATCGATTAAATGTTTCGAATCTACCCAAAAGGGGTAAAATGAAGTTAATCTGTCTGTAGTAGACGGCATACTCGTAGTTCTCGTTGCTCCACTGAAGCATTTTTGGCAAGTTATTGTGTATCTTCAGCAAGCTGTTCTCGAAAGCTTGTCTCACATTCAAATTGCCTAAGTCGAGGAAGCTGTTCTGGTTCTGGTTTGCATCATCAAAGTCCTCATATTCGTTTTGATAGTTCTTTCCATTGGGATCGAGTTGTTCCAATATTTCAGCCTCTTCGATTGGTGCTGGATCCCCCATCGGCAGCTCTCGTATCTCAGTTCCTGAAAATTAAAAACTTAGCTTTAGTAGTTCTTTTTTGACCCATATCGTGTTCTGATACTACCAGTTTTCTGGAAACTATTTAATTTTTGCAACTCGTTAAAAATGGAGTTTTGTTTTGAATCAGGGATTTTTTCAAAAGATTTCTACTTGTCGGTATAATAATTTATTATAACGATTTTTAACGGTGGTAATATTATGTTTTTGTGAAACAAAGGGGATTTATGATTCAGCTTATTGTTGTAAAAACGATAGACATAGACTGTTTATAATTTAACGATAACTAGTTGATAAGACCTTCAATTTCATAAAACTCAATAGCCTCCATAAATTCCTTAACATTATAATAGTCGCAAACTCATAAAACATTATAAACTACAATAGTTAAGGTATATTTATGTATATAAAAGGAAAACTGACTGACTGAGTGTTCTATCAATACACAGCTCAAACTACTGGACGGATGGGGTTGAAATTTGGTATCCAGATAGCTAAGACGTAGACGTCCGATAAGAAAGAGTATTTGAAAATTCAACGCCTAACGGGATAAAATAGAAGTTTGAAATTTGTGTAGTATACGCGAACTAAGCCGCGGGGATAAGCTAGTTATGTATAAATAATATGAACATGCATTAAAATATTATGATAAATTAAACTAGTCGGGGTAACGTCGACTAAATACGTGAGTTCAGCCGTTGACAGATATTATTTAAATGATAAATGACTCATCCATCATAAAATGGCGACTTCGCACTGGATAAACCAACGCTGGAAGACCCTCCACTGGGTGGACAGACGACATCAATCATCAGGGAGCTGCTGGATAGCCCTAAAACCGTGGCGTGTAGAAGTCCCTACGTGAGACCTATGACCATCAGTGGATGTCTATTGTCTATCGGTTGATGATGATGATGATGGTGATGATGACGATGATGATGATGATGACGATGATGATGATTACCTGTGAAGGACTGCTGCAAGTAAGCGTGCCGCCGTACAGCAGCGGTCATCTTCCTGCCCCTGTACCGCCGGTACTTGAGCAGCAAGTCCAGCACGTGGTCTATGCCATGTACGGGTTGCAGGCGAGTGTAGCCGTACAGTAGCTCATTGAAGTCTATGACACGGCCACGCTGACGCGATGGCGCGTTGATGATCTCCATTACCTGAAATGTGGAGAAACGGAACAGTTGTTAATTTTTACCGTTTCAAACCCAACGGATGTCAACAGGGTCCTATTACTAAGCGTCCGCAGTCCGTCCGTCTGCCCGTCTGTCTGTCAGCAGGCTATATCTCATAAACCGTAATAGGTGGAGAGTTGAAATTCTCACAATGCGTATTTCTAATGCTGCTAAAACAACAAATGTAAAAAACCGGCCAAGTATGAGTTGAGCTTCGCTCTTTTAGGATTCCTTCCGACTCGCACTTGACCGGGTTTTCCTCCAACTATCATCACTCGTCAGTTTCAGATTATTTATAAAATCCTTCTCCATACAACACAAAGCTTTCGCGAGACATTCGAAGCTGAAATCCAGGCCGTGACGGATGTTTAAATTTTTTTCCAAAACGTGAATTGATAAGAATATAGTTATATTAGTCGAAACAGTAGGTACTCAAATGACAAAAATCATGGAAACGTCTCTGAATTGATCATAAAAGGTAAATCTATTGTTATAGGTTTCTCTAATGAAAAAGAAGAGTCTTATTTGTGTAAACCTTTATAAATCATCAACTAGTAAAGTACTAACTTCTCGTATAACGTCATCCAGTGCCTCCTTCAGTGGCGTCTCGATTCTTCGCTTGGGGTTGGAGTGGCTGACGGAGTGGATGGACTTGGTGATGAAGTCGAACGGCACGATGTCCATTACTTTTTTGGCTTTGTAGCGGTTGAAGTCTATTGGGGCACCTGAAAACGGAAAGGAAAAGCTAACTGACTCACTGATATATCAACGCACAGCTCAAACTATTGGACGAATCGGGCTAAGATTTGGTTTGCTGATAGCAACCACATCTCACAAATTCAACAACTGACCATCAGAAAGTGTACAATGGTACCCAATTTGAATAAATAGACTTTGACGTAGATATTTTTTTATTTAATTCAGATACAAGATAGCCCTTGACTGCAATCTCACCTGGTGGTAAGTGATGATGCAGTCTTCTTAGACTGCATCATCACTTACCGGAAGCGGGCTAGCCTGGAAGGGGTAGGGCAGTTTTTAATTAACGCATTGCCCCTTTAGTTTCTACACGGCATCTCATCAGATATCCGCTAAGAAAGTATTTTCGAAAATTCAACCCCTAAGGGGGTAAAATAGGGGTTTAAAATTTGTGTAGTCGCGGGCATAACCATAAGCTAGTTTTAAAAGAAACGTTACCTAAAATATGTCCAAAATTCCTCAGTGCTTGAAGACCAAAGTCTTCGAACAGTGTGTGTTGCCAGTGATGACATATGGATCCGAGACATGGTCGCTAACTATGGGCCTCATAAGAAAGCTCAGAGTCTCTCAGCGGGCGATAGAGAGAGCTATGTGCGGAGTTTCTCTACGTGATCAAATCAGAAATGAGGAGAGCTAGAGTAACCGACATAGCTCAACGGGTTGCGAAGCTGAAGTGGCAATGGGCAGGGCGCATAGTTCGTACAACCGATAGACGTTGGGGTCCCAAGGTGCTGGAATAGCGACCTCGCACCGGAAGACGCAGCGTTGGAAGACCCCCCACTAGGTGGACGGACGACATCAGACGAGTCGCAGGGAGCCGCTGGATCCAGGCAGCGCAAGACCGTGGCGTGTGTAAATCCCTACAAGAGACCTATGTCCAGCAGTGGGCGTCTATTGGTTGATGATGATGATGATGTTACCTAAAATCCTATTGTCTCCCAAGTAACCAGGTTCTCCCATCTTAGCAATGAACAAGGGTACACCGCCCGGCAGAACGAAGCTGTTCACGTGTTTTCCTGCCACACCAAGTTCACGCGCTGACGATTGGATGTCTCTGTGCAGATCCAGGGACTGCTCTCGGAGATCCTGGATACGGAGGTTCTGGAAAAAGGTAAAATAATTTGAATCAATCCTTTCTACTTTCAATCTAGCTTATGCCCGTGACCCCAACGTCTATCGGTTCTAGGAACTATGTGCCCTGCCCATTGCCACTTCAGCTTCGCAACCCGTTGAGCCGGTTGGGGTCCCAAGGTACTAGAATGGCGACCTCGCACCGGAAGACGCAGTGTTGGAAGACTCCCACTAGGTAGACGGACGACATCAGACGAGCCGCTGGATTCAGGCGGCGGCGCAAGACCGTGGCGTGTGGAAGTCTTTACAAGAGACCTATGTCCAGCAGTGGATGTCTATCGGTTGATGATGATGATGATGATGAATGCCCGTGAATGAATGGTTAATTTATATATTTTTGGCTGTCCTGTGGAGACTGGAGTCAACTCCCTTCGGCGGTGTTCCCATTAGATTACAACAAAGGGTGGACCAACAATTTCCTGAAAGGCCGGCAACGCATTGGTGGTTCCTCTGGTACTGCAAATGTTCATGGGCGGCGGTAATCACTTAACATCAGGTGAGTCGCCTGCACGTTTGCTTGCAATTTTTTTTTAACTCTTTGATTTTACTGGATAAAAAGTTCTACGTCCGTTGAAGTCTACGTCTATGTTTTTCAAATTCTATACAAATGTAATAATTATATTTTTTACTAAGAAATAGGTAATTAACTTTTGTTTTATTAACTAATACCACTTCTGAGTTCTGACCCTAAAAATTACCCACTTAACTTCGCAAGGACGTGCTTTATACTTAAAAACAATCTATGCAATTCAATTATATTCTTTTCAAGGCAAATCAGTAGGTACGGGACATTCAGTATTCACACAATGCCTAACTTGGGGTTAAGGGTTAGGGGCATTGGGTTAAATACCGCTCCTAGCATAATGAGGCGCAGTAACTGTACAGTTAATAACTATCTATATGCAAGTCGAGGACAGCTGAGGCTGTAATAGTCCTCATTCCTACCAATAAGTTAATAATATCATACCTTACCTTACCATACCTTTTATAATAAAATCCCGCAATCTATTTTGGACTTACCTTTGCACAAATTTAAAAAATCTATTAAAAATATGCTCCTGAAAAAAGCATATTACACAATTGAAGATTATCTAAATGATAAAAGAGCGTGGATTTGACCTGCAGCTCGTTCCAGCAACGCACAGGACTGCAAATACTATTTTATACATGGCATAAATCTTGTACCTATATCAAATATTGAAAAGAGCAACCGCCGAGTTTCTTGCTGGTTCTTCTCGGTAGGAAAGGCATTCCGAACCAGTGGTAGATGGATCCGACTATTCGTATCGATTTTATTTTTTTATTTTTTTGTTTATCACTTGCTTTAACGGTGAAAAAAAATATCGTGAGGAAACCTGCATACCTGAGAATTCTCCATACTATTCTGTATGAAGTCTGGCAGACTAGGCCAACGTGACTATGGCCTAAACCGTTCTCCACCGTTCTCATTCGAAAGGAGACACTTTCCCAACCCAATTTCGTCTGCGTAAATCTCCGTTTGCAATCGTCAATAATTATTCTTCGGATGCGGCGATCTCAAGCATCAAGATCTATTGCATCAAGTTGGTAATTGGCATACTAAGAGTTTAACAGAAAAATCCCAATTTATTCCGATACCTATTACTTACTATCTTATACCTATTCCTATCCTTCCTTTAATTACCTATACGATAGATACCTATTCCTTACCTTTAATTTTAGCGTGAGTGATTTCCATTATATATAATACTAGCTGATCATCGCGGCTTCGCCTGCATGTATATAATATAGCCTATGTCACTCAGGAATAATGTAGCTTTCTATTGGTGAAAGAATTTTTAAAATCGGTTCAGTAGTTCCAGAGATTACCCCCTACAAACAAACTTAACGACATTACCTCTTTATAATATTAGTATAGATCACATCACAACGGGCTCTTCGGGCAGCGGCACGCGCAGCGCGCAGTCTCATGGTCTCAATCGCGACCCGTGCGCGAACTGACTCCCTTGAAAAAGGACCCCGGATGGGTTCGAAACTAGTCGGGCTAACGTCGACTAAATACGTGAGTATAGCCGTTGACAGATATTAGTTATTACCTTTAATTTTTTACAATTTTGAGCGCCAAGTTTCCCGTTCTTTCGTTTGTGCACTTTATGGCTGGGCATATTACAGAAATAACTAACCTTAAAGTACGTGTGTAGCCTGTACATCTGGCGGTGATCTTTGACGGGATGCAGCGTGATGGCACGGTGCACCTCGCGCTTCTTGAGTCGCCCGGTGTACGCCTCCGACCCGCTGCTGTTGTGGTGCAGGATCGTCTGCATCTGCATACGGGAGTATTGTCACAAGAGTCTTTGTACTTGTTATATTACTTAACATGCAATGTGTGTAATAAGGAACGTTTATTGTTTCATAGAGATTGTTTGATGCTCAGATGCTGACTAAGAATCAAGGAGACTTGTCAGACGCCTATACCCGAAAGGGACAAAACAAAAAAAATCATAATACGTATGAAAGGTTTCATCATTTGCGTTCGCTACAACTCTTACACAGCAATGCACCATACATGGTTTCTACACACCTTCAATACTAAATTTAAAACAGAAAACTAAAAAAAAACTCGCAATAAATTAGGTTTGTTAGACCCAAACGACAACGTGCCCGACAAAAAAAAGCTAAACTATGACAAAGACAAAAAAACTGTGTTTTTGTCTTTATCACTCTTCAGAGCTTTTCTATACACCTAGCTTGCTCTAATAAGGTATTATTATTTTAATGCCAAGTCTCCTTGATTCTTAGTCGAGGTTTGATGCGCCAGAGTGGAATTTGCGTGTAAAATCTTCCTGTATTATGTTAAGATAGTTTTTAGGGTTCCCTACCTCAAAAGGAAAAACGGAACTCTTTTAGGATCACTTCATTGTCTGTCTGTCTGTCTGTCTGTCTGTCTGTCTGTCTGTCCGTCTGTCCGTCAAGAAAACCTATAGGGTGCTTCTTGTTGACCTAGAATCATGAAATTTGGTAGGTAGGTAGGTCTTAAAGAACAAGTAAAGGAATAAATCCGAAAACCGTGAATTTGTAATTTGTGGTTAGTTACATCACCAAAAAAAAAATTAAAATTAAGATAGCTATACCAAGTGGCCAGTGTTTTTACCTGTACGTTCTAGAACAGTTTTTGATTTATCATGCAAAATGTCGAAAAATACGACTGTACTACGGAACCCTCGGTGGGCGAATCTGACTCGCACTTGGCCGGTTTTTTAAAGGATAAATCGTTGAATACATTTTAATACATTGAATGCCGAACAGTTCAAAGTGCAAGCGGCCGATACACAGGCTATCATCGGTCAATATTAATCAATAATAATTAATCAACAATCATACGATGTTTGGAGCTTGTTAAACCATCTGCTGATAAACCACTTTCATGTAGCCGTCTAGAATTCTATATAATGCTAGCTACTAGTGACCCGCCCCGGCTTCGCACGCGTATCTTATTACAATTATTTTTGTAGGGATCCCTAATTTTTTTGAAATAAAATATAGCCTAGATGTCACTCAGGAATAATTTACTCGGGCAACTGGCTTGAAGGAGCGAATAGAGGAGTATAATGCCTTTTATGAATACGGTATTAGACAACTAGTCAAATCAGTAACTTTTTATCAAATACCGGTGTGTGACGTCACAATCATTTGACATGCTTTTTTTAGTTTAATCGATAATTTAAAATGGATATTACACGTAAAACCAACAAAGAACGTGGATTTCACGTATTTTGGAAGACCCTCTATTTAAAAATAACTGAGAAATAATTTATTTTTGATGTAGTCAAATACCCAATTACTATTACTTGAACGAAGACTTAAAGAAACTTGGCAACATTGTATAAGAATACGTCATGTACAGACTGATGTAAGCTTCTCAGGAAAGCACTCGGGAAAACCTCCTCCTCAGGAAAACGCACACACACTAAACACAAACACAAATCTTTCCAAAACAACTGATTTGTTTAAGTCTATACAAATAGACTGTATACGCAAACTGCGATTGTTTATGAATTGCAAACATATTTCAAACATCAAATGACGTGCATCCCACAAGCTAAGCTGATTCCTAACTCCCATGTGCACGCCCGTTGCACATATCTACCTATGCAGCAGTCGAAAATTAAAGTAAATTTCCGTGCGTTTTTTTCCGCAAAATCTGTGAACAATATCAGTACCCTCAGAATACAGAATCCTGAGGGTACTGAGTCAGTACCCTTATTATAAATGCGAAAGTGTATTTGTTTGTTGGCTTGTTGGTTTCTCCTTCAATCACGTCGCAACGGTGCAACGGATTGACGTGACTTTTTGCATGGGTATAGATAAAGACCTGGAGAGTGACATAGGCTTTTTATCCCGGAAAATCAAAGAGTTCCCACAGGATTTTTAAAAATCTAATTCCACGCGTACGAAGTCGCGGGCATCAGCTAGTAGGTTATACATAAGCGAGATTATTGAAATTGATTGAAATTGAAATGATTTATTTGTTTTAAAAGGTCTTTTTAAAATTGTGCCAGGGATCCTGAAGTAAGTTTGCAGAACCTGTATCTCATTATTAACCCTCCCTATTATAAAAATAACCATGACTTATCCTTGTCATAAAAGTAAATACACAAGTAAGATCTACTGACGCATTTCAAACCAGTCCCAAATATAGGTAATAGGGTATAGACAGGTTTTCTAAAAATATTTATAAGTCTAGTATTCACAAAAACGTTAGGTACCGTTTAGGAGATCGGACAGTGACACACAGACATACAGACACGTGGAAGAGCGGCGGCGAGACGAGTTTTTGTTCGCATATGTAACCTATTGTGTGATAATATCAGTTAGCTGTCTGTAGATTAGCTCTAAACAGAGACAATACAAGCTGTAAGAAGCTACATGATTTTCAGATGTCCTAGGCTCTTTTGTGTGAAAAAACTTTTAAAGTTAACTAAATAAGGTAAATTAAGTATCGTAGAGAAGAAAATGCAATACCATAAACTATCAATCCTAGAGAGAACTTAAATTAGGAATACCACGGCGAAGACTAGCGATATGTTCCCGCAATTTTTTTTATTTTTTTATTACCAACATAGAGAATGTTTGACAAATCCAATTTAGACACAACAAAAAACCACGAAGGTTTAAAAAGTGTGTCATTCCGTCTACTTACTTATTAATATATAATAATAGTGCTTCTATAAACAATTTACATTGTTTATAGTAGTTATTGCAGAATTAATTCCACAGTGCGCGCGCTATGTAGTTCTATGCTATACGTAGTTCTATAGTTCACAGATTTTGCTAGAAAAAAACATACGGATCGCAGTGCGCGCTAGCTCTAAATGGCATAGACAGTATTTTTCGTCTTACGTGTCGACCTAAGCTAACTTTGTGTAAGCAAAGATATATAATATGTATTTAGAGCTATGATTTAGAGACATCTATGAAAATTTTATGGAACCTGTGCTGGAAAGTTCCTCATTGCCTCATTGGACCATCTTATCCTATGATCTTAGCACTGCCGTAATGTCACCATATTCAAATGACTCATAAAATCCTTAATAGAATTTAGAGTAGAGTATCTGTTGAGGGATTACTCTGTGGGAGTCAGTGGGACGATTGCTAACATCTGTTGACATTCAACTTTCACTAACCTATACAGATGGAGGAAGTCACAGATATGTCCAGATATGCAACTAGCGTGGCCCCCTAAGTCCCTCTCGCTCAAGCAGATTTTCTTACTTGTGAAATGTCATTCCTTCTACACTTCACGTTGTTTGTCAAATACTCACGTACAAATACATTTTGACAAACAAAAAAAAGTGGCCACGGTGATAAGGACAAAACATAATCATTTTGTCACGTTCTAACAAGAGCTTAAATGCATTTAGCTATCTCGCTCTAACAGTAAGTGTCACAATAGGGCTACTTCTAACAGTCCTTATTCTGAGGAGGAAGACCATAATTTATTACCATAAACGAAGTTAGAAGACAACGATATTTGTGTCGGACTGAAATCCATACTCCATACTAATATTATAAATGCGAAAGTGTGTCTGTCTGTCTGTCTGTCTGCTAGCTTTTTACGGCTCAACAGCTCAGCCGATTTTGATGAAATATCTTTAATCTTTATATAATAAATACTTTTTATCCCGGAAAATTAAAGAGTTCTAACGGGATGTTTTAAAAACCTAAATCCACGCGGACGAAGTCAAAGTCAAAGTCAAATGATTTATTCAAAATAGGTAATAAATTACTCTTTTTGATAAGTTGAAGTCGCGGGCATCATCTAGTTAACTAATAAGGCGCTAGAATATCTGGATGACTAATGATTCTTGCTTTGCGATACCGAAAATAATGGGTTTTTGAGTAAAGGAAAGAAATAAACGGAGAAAAGTTGCGCAGCGTGGCAGACTAATGGCCTTATCATCATCATCATAATCAACCGATAGACGTCCACTGCTGGACATAGGTCTCTTGTAGGGACTTCCACACGCCACGGTCTTGCGCCGCCTGAATTCAGCGGCTCCCTGCGACTCGTCTGATGTCGTCCGTCCACCTAGTGGGGGGTCATCCAACACTGTGTCTTCCGGCGAAAAGTCATCATACAAATAGTTCTATGACTACTACAGAACGTATTTTCACGGATTCGGAACGGATGCAGAGCGTAATCATCGCCCTAAAGGCGGTTACGCTCTCATCCGATTTATATGGTAGCTTATGACATAATATGACGTAAACATTTTTTATATCCGTATTTTCACGGATTCGGATCGGATGAATACGTGATCACTCTTACTGTAGCGAACTGTGCTAATACCAAATGTGAAAAATAAAAGTTAAAACGGAAAACTTTTTCGGAAAATGTGGTAATTTTCTTACAAATCTTTGCTTGAATGAGTCAGAACTCAAAATGGTAAATGTAAGTAGGTGGGCAGCTAATCTCAGACAAATGTTTTAGCAAGTGTAGGCCGTGAAGGCACGGAGACCGGTTAGGTGACCTAGGTAATGTGAAATCTGTACGGGAAAGTAAACGACTAACGAATACATCATATCTACCTATTTTTAACCGACTTCCAAAAAGGAGGTGGTTCTCAATTGGGCCCGTTTTTTTAATGTATGTACATCGATTTTTTTGGAGGTTTCTGGACCGATTTGCAAATATTTTTTTGATCAACAGAGGAAGTTTTTATGGTCCCATAAAAATTTCTGGATCCAACTCCTTAATCCTGATGCTGCAGGGTTAGTGCCCGCCTAAGTTATCAAGATTTGGAAAGTTTTGGTGGTTTTTTTTTTTAACTAAAAAGCTTAAAATAAAATAAGAATCTTAAAAAAACCGACTTCCAAAAACACTACAAAGTAAAAAATTACTTTTGTTTCAACACGTGTATGTACCTACGTATGAAGTCGGGTGAGCATAATAAAATAAACTAGAAATCAAAGGGTGAAGCTCGCAACGTATTTCCCAACGATAAAAAAAATCGTGACTGTATGTCAAAAAGTCACGATATCTATGGTAAAGATGAGGAATCTTTATCCCAATTTCAGTAGTGGTGATACTAAGTCAATGAAGCGACACGGAGTGCTCCCGTCACTAAGAGCTCAAGATTATCTCGCGCTATTGACACTGCATAGAAACAGCGAACACTGATTTGATGAGTTTATGTGGGTTATTGGGTTTGAAAACCGGCCAAGTGCGAGTCAGGCTCGCGCCCGAGGGTTTCGTACTACAGTCGTATTTTTTCGACATTTTGCACGATAATTCAAAAACATAAAATAAAGGTACGGACAGACGTGCTCAAAAAAGCGTGCTTTTATGCTAGCTAATGTTAGTATGCTCATGCAACTGTTCACATTTGCCAGCAATAAGCATGCTTAAATAAACTGTAGAGTTATATGTTGTATGTTGTACTGAGTACATGCTAATAAGCAAACCCTGTTCAGACGCGCTCGGAGCACGCCCCCTTCTACCCGCGCCTCAGGTAGCATGCTCGAAAATCAAACGTCGGTTGATTTTTGAGCATGCTCGAAATAAGCATGCTCATTACATGACACACGTGCTACTAATGAGCACTTGCTCAATAAAAGCATGCTTTCGTGCTAGTAATGAGCACGTCTGTCCGTACCTTAAATAAAAATCTGTTTTAAGAATGCACAGGTAAAGAAAGCCCTTTCATATGATACCCCACTTGATATAATTACTTTCTTCGAAAATTGAAAATACTAAATATGTCGTTAAACCACGAAATAAGCTTAAAATCATTAGTTGAAATGAAAATACTAATTATTAGTTCATGACCACAATTTTTTTTTGTGTAATGTAACCCTAAATTCACGGTTTTCAGATTTTTCCCTTATAGCAGAATAAGACCTACTTACCTGCCAAATTTCATGATTTTGAGTCAACGGGAAGTACCCTGTAGGTTTCTTGACAGACCGACAGACCTACAGACAGACAGACAGACAAAGTGATCCTGTAAGGGTTCCGTTTTTCTTTTTGAGGTACGGAACCTTAAAAATTGTGATCTTTCCAAAAATTCAGTATACCTACATTTTAGGTAAGCTGTGATAGCCTAGTGGTTAGGACGTCCGCCTTCTAATCGGAGGTTCGATGCTGGACACGCATCTCAAACTTTTCGGAGTTTGTGCGTTTTAAATAATTGTATAACACTTGCTTTAACGGTGTAGGAAAACATCGTGAGGAAACCTACGTGCCTGAGAGTTCTCCATAATGTTCTCAATGGTGTGTGAAGTCTTCCAATCCGCACTTGGCCAGCGTGGTAGACTATGGCCAAAACCCATTTCACTCTGAGAGAAGACCCGTGCTCTGTAGTGAGCCGGCGATGGGTTGTACATTACGATGATGATGATAGGTATTTGCAGCCCCGCGCATTGCTGGAGCTAGTAGCTACGCCAGTATTACCAGGAATTGCGAGACATTGCAGACCTGTGTGGTTTTATTTTAAGTAATTCAATATAACTACACTTGGCCAGTGTGGCGGTCTATGGCCTTAACCCTTCTCATTCTGAGAGGAGACCCGTGCTCAGTACCATGTATATTATTGTATAAGCAATTGCAGCCCAGCGCAATCTTGGAGCGAGCTACGCGTGTCCAATCCACGCTCTTTTATCAACGATCTTGTAAGTTCTCGAAGGATGTTTAAAGTATCACAGATAAGCACTTAGCTATGATACGCTAGACGTCCCAGACGACAGCTATATAAGGATCCACAACATCAATCATAGTACCGGAGGAAGCACCCACTTGCCCCCCCAGTATCACCGGGAATCGCATCACCAAATAACGCACACGAGGAAACGCCAATCTTGGTTATTTCCTCCATCTTCTGACTGGGCCTTGTGTATTATGTGACACAATTTAACACGTGTTACTGTTTTTATGCCCATAATATTCTTATCGAAGAAGAACCAAAAATCCAAAAACAGTGTTCAATTGATATTTATGATAGGAGAGCCCAAGAGGGGAATTTCTGATTTACTCGAGCGCGACAGATTAAGATAAGACAAGTTAATTTAATGCAGAAATGTGTGCATTTCATTGATCTGACAATTTGAGCATGACATAAGGAAATGGGAGAGTCACAAAGTTTCAAAAATCAGTCATGACTTTTGGTTGCGTACAAATCATCAATTTTTTTAATAGGAGCTAGTTGAGTGTGCACTTAACCATCTCTTCTCAATATCTGACGCGCTCGATAAATATTTTTGGTTCTATTTTCTCTTTTCTTTTTTTCCTTTTTTAAATTTATAGACTCGCGCTTGGCTGCAATTTGACCTGGTGGCAAGTGATAATGCAGCCTAAGATGGAGCGCCCCCTTCTACCCCTTCGTACGACCACACCCGCCATGCAAACCAGCAGATAAATATTTTTGCGATAAAAAAAAAGGGGGGCGCATTAAATACTATTAATATCTAAAGCGCTCGAGTATTTCTTTGTACGCGCTCTCCCACCAGTGAAAGCGCATCATTTATATCCTTTTTTCTTTTTAGCACCTAATCTTCACGATCCAATAGGTCCCCACGACGCTCGAGTAAATCCCTATTTAGCATCTTGGGCTCCCCTACTATCTACTAAATGAGAGATTTGTTCACGTCACGCATAAACTATTGCTAGGACCTCGGACCATTATATTGTAATCTACGTTAAAGTTACGGAGGGGCCTCAGAGCTAAAAGCACACAATTGAAATACATTGTAAACAAAGAGATTAATTATTAATAGGTTTGATTGTACGAGTAAACGCTGGGTAAATTGTAAACAAATCTATACTAATAGACTAGCTGATGCCCGCGACTTCGTCCACGTGGATTTAGGTTTTTAAAACCGACAGTTTCTAAATCCCATCAGTTTAGGTGATCAGGTCAGGTCGCCTGCAGCATCAGGATTGAGGAGTTGGAATCAAATTTTTTTACATGGAACTATGTTGCGAAGTTTCTCTATCAATTAAAAAAAGAAACTACGCAAATCGGTTTGGTAATCTCAGAGATGAAAATAAACTTAAAATAAAATTATGTATTCTAATTATATATACGGACTAAGTAATAAACTGACGAACATGTTAAGTAACATAAATTATGAAGCTACTGAAAAGCTTATTCGTTAAAACCTATAACCTATACTTGTATTAGGAATATACAAACACACACACACACACCGAAACACGCGAAAGGTTATAAATTGATATTGGTACTTACCAAGTAAAGACTTTTTGAACTCGAGGTCCTAACTCGTCAGCCCTGATGCTGTAAGGGATTGCATTCCTAAATCGTGGTGATCCAACGGGATTTTTAAAGAATCATGTGTTTACATGTTTTTACGAAAGGTACTGCATCCTTGCATCAAAAGCTGTGATAGCCTAGTGGCTAGGACGTCCGCCTTCTAATCGGAGGTTGGGGGTTCGATCCCGCGCACGCGCCTCTAACTTTTCGGAGTTATGTGCGTTTTAAGTAATTAAATATCACTTGCTTTAACGGTGAAGGAAAACATCGTGAAGGAACCTGCATGCCTGAGAGTTCTCCATAATGTTTTCAAAAGTGTATGAAGTCTACCAATCCGCATATAATATAATATAGTAATGCCCAAACTGTTGGTACTCGCACAGGGATGTCCCATGTCACCCTTTTCATTAACCTTGTATTAGTTTGATACAAGTAAATTGTTTAAGTATTTTTACTATGATACAGCTGTTGTTAATCATGTTTTATGATAACAGAACATTTTTCATGATAAACATGATACCGTTATCAACGAAATACCTACATCTAAATACATGACCACTTCCGATTAACAAGTCGGAACTTAAAAGTAACTTTTCTAATTCTTTTGTAACCAGAAAGGCATATGTAGTTAACTATGTTTCTGTAAATGTTAAATTACAAATTCACATATTATTTTACATAATGCCTAATATCACTGATATGCATTGCAAAAGACGCCGACAATTATTGTCTTACGTAAACTATGTATCTTAACTTATCTTCTTAATTTGTTCAGGGCTGTTTATTTTGTGAAAGCTTTGCTAGATAAGTTCAGATTTGCCATCTCAATAAAACTACCTACTCATTGGCTTTTGCTTGATTTTAGGCTATATTATGGAATCAGGTGATCAACATTTTACCTTTTAGTTCGTTTTTTAGCCAGGCAATCTGGTTTTTTTTAATTACGACTTGTTTCACAGATTTTAGAATCAGCCAAGACTTGAAAACTGAATTCACGATATTTTTTTATCTAAATCAATGTCAATGAAACTAGAATAAATCAAAGATAAGTAAATCCACTCGATGTTGATAAAATTTTGTATTACAATTTTTTTATCTCAAAATTGTTGTGATAGGATTAGAAGGTATGTGTAACGTAGTGTGTATGTACTACTTCATATAATTTTCTATTTTGAAGTTGGAATAATGTAATCGTACAATCGTACAAATCGTACAATGGTCGCTAACTATGGGCCTCATAAGAAAGCTCAGAGTCACTCAGCGGGCGATGGAGAAAGCTATGCTTGGAGTTTCTCTACGTGATCAATGAGGAAATGAGGAGAACTAGAATAACCGACATAGCTCAACGGGTTGCGAAGCTGAAGTGGCAATGGGCAGGGCACATAGTTCGTACAACCGATAGACGTTGGGGTCCCAAGGTGCTGGAATGGCGACCTCGCACCGGAAGACGCAGCGTTGGAAGACCCCCCCACTAGGTGGACGGACGACATCAGACGAGTCGCAGGGAGCCGCTGGATCCAGGCGGCGCAAGACGTGTGGAAGTCCCTACAAGAGACCTATGTCCACCATGGACGTCTATTGGTTGATGATGATGATGATGATGATGATGATGACAATCAACTGAATAAATAATTGAAATTTGGCGAATGCTGAAACTTTGAAAGAGAGAGGAAAATAGGAAAATACCCATGGCGGAATATGCCGAAAACAAAATATAAAAAATTTATCAAAACACAGAATTAACTAATGGATTTTTACCCGTCTATATTCTATAACGCATCTTTATATTGCATTTTAAACGAAATCCTAATTTAAAATTAAGTAAGTAGGTTCAAATTCGTTTCGTCGTTCATCTATTAGCAAGCAGACGCACAAAAAATCTATGGCTAATGAGTTGGCGTGGTTTCGAATTGACTTTGCAGTCAAAATAAATTAGGATCTCCTACCACCTCTTAGCAAGACGATAGATAGAATCATAGATGCGGTTAACAGTAGGTACAGTTATGTATGGTAGGAGGCTAATGTCCTACAGGCAAAGCAATACCGCCAAGCCATTTAGCGCTCTTTTTTTAAAAAAAAATCGGGCAAACACGCAGGTGGCAGCGGCGAAGAGTCAATATAACACGATTCCTATCGGCTTCCCTTTAAGCTAAATTCCGTAATACGTTCGTAAATACAAAGGTTCGATCGTCACAAATGCTAATTTTTCTTTTGTTATTAAGTACTAATTTAAGTTAAAAACATAACAGCTAATGTAAGTAACATACACCTACGTCCTACACCGTACAAGCCGTAAAATATCGGATTCCCTAGTTAGATTTTTGCTTAGTATTTATCTCTTTCATTTCCCTAGCGAAAGCGAAAGGAGCGAACTAGGTCTGTCTCGCTCTACGGTCGACTAATAAAGAGCTCACCAATTTAATCTGGCCCAGTAGCGAATACGAATTTGGAACTCTGACAGGTCAGACAAATTTGACGTAAATAACTCGGTTGGATCCGAGTTACCCTATAATACCTCCAAATTAAAAATTATATTAATAGTATTGTTTTAACAGGTACATGCTACTATTTTGAGTATTTTGTATTTTGAAGGGTTATTTGATATTGATACATTTGTTTTTGTGAAGCGGCCATGCTTGTTTGTTTTTAAAGTTGTTAGTGGTGTTTTATTTTGATATAATAAATTGGGGATGTGATTAATAACTTATAAGTGTAAGTTCACGGTAATTTTGATTCAGTTTGGTAAGTCAAAATCAGAAATGGCCTTAATTCACATAGATTGTTGTTTAACAGATTTCTTGTTACGTAACGATAGTAATTTTTCTAAATTAAGTTTTGAAAACAAAAATCGAACAGCTGATATTCTTTTAGATAAGTACGTTTCCGGCTTCCCTTTATCAGATTTTCACCCTTCGCCACTGGCAGGTGGGTCACCTGATGTTAAGTGATTACCACCGCTCATGAACATTTGCAGCACCAGAGGAATCGCCCATGCGCTGTCGTCTTTTCAAAAAATTGTTGAGCCGCCCCTTGCAATAACTGCATGTTGCATTGAAATCTAATGGCAACACACCGCCGAAGGAAGTTGGTTCCACATTTTGCATGTGCGTGAAAAAAAGATCTGGCACAACGGGTCAAAGTGTACCAGCCACTCAGGTGGTGAGGGTGGAATCCAGTATGCAATGCCGCATAGACGCAGTTAGAATAGAACTGAGAAGTGTGGGTTTAAAAAGTAAATTAAATACATAGATTACTATTGCAACTGTCATACTCTTTCCGGTTACCGAGCTTCCCTCTTACACTGCTGACTGCATTATTGTCACTTACCACCAGGTGAAATCTCACCTGGTGGTAAGTGGGACTAGTTAAATCTAGCCTACGATCGTATTCAAGAGTACCTACCTATATGAATAAAAATAGAAAAGATTTTGTCATCAAAGTTGAAACGATAATATTTTTGATACTTAGTAGAATTTCCATAATTCTCAGTTTAATTGGACGCGTCCCGTTAATGTTTAAGCCTGATTAACAAAAGGTAATTTTGTTGTAGTTATTTCTTGAGCAGTTAAATAAGTCGCGAAGTGAATTTTTTTTAAATTTAAATACACTTTTACACTTTATATAGTTTGCAATATTGCAACACGTCGTCATACATTAAATAAAATTTACATATAAATAAAATAAATAATAAAATAAAATAAATAATAATAAATTAAATATATACCTACACAAATAAGTAAAAAGTATGTTTATTATGATTTTGTTATAAGGAAAATATTATAAATACCTACTACTTATAACGACGGAAATAGGATTAGAAAATTAACTAGATTATAAGCAAAATGTTATTAGAGTAGTGTCATATAATTAAGAATTAATGGAAGGAATCTAAATAAAGCTTTTATTATTTATTTATTATATTAAATAAGTCGCGAAGTGAATTTTTATTTTATTTAAATACACTTTTACACTTTATAAAGTTTGCAATATTGCAACACGTCGTCGTCGGATAACTGGACCGCGATCCTTATTACCGGTCAGCGTAATTCTCATAAACGCAATATCTTCTAATGGCCAATGGCGCCGCGGTCGACGACCCCTGCCAATCTGCTGGCGAATTTGTTTTGACCATCATAGTAGGAGAGACCACTTGAAAATATAATCTTCAAATTAATTCCTGTTTGTAGGCTTTTCTTTCTCATGTGTTCTTAAAAGCTCTTAAAATCGGAAAGATCGAAATCGTCGGCATTTTGGATAGTTCGTAAGCTAAAATACCACCAATGGATTTTTAAGATAATGTGGTGATAATTTCAACGCAAACTTAAAACTAAAGCTGCGAGGGTTCCAAACGCTCCCAGGTCTGAGAAGAGCCCACAACAAACTCAGCCGAGTATTCTTTTTATTATCACCACTCTACAAAATTAAACTTATTAGAACTATCACATAGCCGTTAAGCAACTCATTCCCAAGCTTGCTTATCATTTAAAATTTAAATTATCCTTTACATTGTAATAGGTATAGGCAGTGGCGTGCAGGTCACAGAGGCATAAATGCACTGCTTACCCCAGCTGTAATAGCGCAATGCATATTTTTCATTATGACCTGCCAGTAAACAGGTTCTCACCTAACTAATGCCTACCCTGGCTTCAAACCCTGTGCACGCCACTGGGTATAGGTAGGTAGTCATTAATTAACCTCATATTATGCCTAAAAGTCCGCTGCATTTCATAGTATCCTCTTATACTATCAATTTCCATTAAACCTAGGAACATTAAACTCATAAAATTGAAAGTGTTAAGTTGTCTGTATACCTACTGTAAACGTCTACTGAAATCTGATATCAACTACATTATCATGAATTTATTTGTTTGCATTAATACTTATTTCATTGTTACCTACGTATTTAAATTGTGTACTTATACGTAACTAAATGATGCATGCGACTTTATTCGTGTGGATTTAGGTTTTTTAAAAATCCCGTAGGAACTATTTGATTTTTCGGGATAAAAAGCTGCCTATGCCTTCCAGGACGCAAAGTACATGCCTCTGTGCTAAATCCATATTTCCATACTAATATTATCAATGCGAAAGTGTGTCTGTCTGTCTGTCTGCTAGCTTTTCACGGCCCATCCGTCAAACCGATTTTGATGAAATTTTGGTACAGAGATAGCTTGCATCCCGAGGAAGGACATTTATGTTACTTTTGATCCTGGAAAATTAAAGAGTTCTCAAGGGATATGGGCCGTGAAAAGCTAGCAGACAGACCCACTTTTGCATTCAAAATATGTATTAGTATGGAGGATGACTGATAAGTGATGACCCAGAAGCAAATAATGAGATGTATTTTATAGCAAAATGACATAGATACTTTGGAAAATATAGTAGGTAGTTACTAGGTAGGCACCAGAAAGAATAATTTTTTGAACCACAAACATTATGAGTTATCTTGATTCTTGAATAGGTAGGTACCTACTTATACTTAAATCATAAAAATTCCTTCAATACGAGTTTTGGTCACAACCTGCGGAACAACCATAAATAAAATACTTTTATGCCTATCTCATGGAGAGATGAATTTTAACTGTATCCTGTATTCTTACTTTCTGTAATTTTGTCAACAGTAAAGTTATTTAAATAAATAAATAAATGGAAAAATCAAGTAAATGACACAATTTTTTTACCTTACTAAGAATTAAAAAAATTTACGATTACAATACTATGTTGTTTATATCACCTACATTATATTATAGAGGTCGTGAATCATAAACATGTGCATTGTGAGTAGCTACCGATATTTATAATCTTCGCGTTAACTATGCGTGAGCATGTTTTTATCAAAGACATTAAATATCATTATGTACGCATACATGAGACGTCGCTAACTATGGGCCTCATAAGAAAGCTCAGAGTTACTCAGCGGGCGATGGAGAGAGCTATGCTTGGAGTTTCTCTACGTGATCAAATCAGATATGAGGAGATCCGTAGGAGAACTAGAGTAACCGACATAGCTCTAGGGGTTGCGAAGCTGAAGTGGCAATGGGCAGGGCACATAGTTCGCAAAACTGATAGACGTTGTGGTCCCATGGTGCTGGAATGGCGACCTCGCACTGGAAGACGCAGTTTTGGAAGACCCCCCACTAGGTGGACGGACGACTTCAGACAAGTCGCAGGGAGCCACTGGATTTAGGCAGCGCAAGACCGTGGCGTATGGAAGTCCCTACAAGAGACCTATGTCCAGCAGTAGACGTCTATCGGTTGATGATAATGATGTTTGCATATTGACCTTTCATTCATTACATTGAGTTGAAACTTTTTGTGCAGTTGCTGTGCTGGCACTTGAATTCGTAGTACCTAGTACCATATTCAAAATACAATAAAGTGGCGCGCAATTCCTGCATTTGAATTGAGTCAGAATTTGCAAATGCTTGTCGGGCATTCCTAAGCTAGTGGTTTATGTACAATAAAAGGTCAATGGCTACAATCTTGTAATCAAATTAATGAACTACATATTTAGCAAATTGTACCTACGTGCAAATGAAATTATGCTTTATTTTGAAAGTAATAAATATCACCTTCTCGTAATCTAGTCAAACTAATTCTATTCTCGGGGCAAATTCTGCGACACACCCAAATTTAATGCTCCATTGTTTTAGTTAATATCAAACAATAGAAGACAATCTTCATATTATACTAAATATCAAAACATGAGGTAACGTCGGTGATGACATCAAAACTTTAGTTAAACGAGTCACAGGTCATGTAGCTAATGCATTACCTTGAAATTATTTATTTGAAGGAGACATAAATATTGACAGAATATTTCGTAGCTTCGTAGCTGCTAAGTGCTAATCTATGTGTGAACTTCAAATATTACCTCTAATTTCCTATGTAATTATTTCCTATATAATTATGGGCTATCAGAATAATTGATTTGTTGCGTAAATAGATACTTATTTATTTTACAAAACCCAGCTCTCCTAAAGCTAGCTTTTCGTTTGTACCTCATTTACTCGGAATCTAAAAAAATGACGATTGAATTAAAATCTTAAAATTCTAGATCTCTTCTATGTATAGTCACGTTCACTATTCAGTGTCACGTTGGATTAAAGAAACGCGAAAACACGCGTCTTTATAATCCTACGTGACATTGGCAGAAATTACTGCGTAGTTAGTGTGTTGTGTGTACGCACCTATTTCCGCACCACCACCACGCACCATTTGTTGTTGTTCTTTTAATTAATGGCTTTCAGGTGCTGAAAGCCATTAATTATTAAAAGAACAACAAGAAATTCAACGAAGCGAAATGTGTTCAACAAAGCCATTTAATTAAACAAAACAAAAACTGCGATCAACCAATGACAACATACATTCTTCGCTATTGCACCTCGCATAATCTCATCTCCATCAAGCCAAGAAAATGTTGATGTCATCATCATCAACCAATAGACGTCCACTGCTGGACATAGGTCTCTTGTAGGGACTTCCACACGCCACGGTCTTGCGCCGCCTGAATCCAGCGGCTCCCTGAATGATGTACCTGATGGCAAATTAGATTGGAAGGGAACTGGAGATAGTAGTGATCACCATCAATGGGCACTGGTCGAAGGGATCTCTTTCCAGAAAGAGGAAATAAGATCACCCAAGACGAATCTTTATTCGTTCGATCTTTTTGAAGTCTTAGAAAATGATGACTCACTAAAGACAAATGGAAACCAAGGATTGAAGCGACGCGGCAGTGGGAATGATTGTAGTTAGGAGAGATGGCTGTTGGAGTCGGTAAGTTTTATGATACCAGCAGATGCTTGCAGCAAACTTTTATTACAGTGTTTGGCTATGGTTTGTCTTGCAGCCAATTGGATTGAATTACAAGCGCTCTCAAGCGTTGGCAAGCATACGCAAACACCCGTCCACACGCTTGCCAGTGCTTGTTGTTTGCTGTTTGTCGCAAGCATGTAGATCCACCATTAGAACAAAGACCAGCGTAGACCCTCCAACAAGATAATTCATAAATAAAATGGCGGAAAGTGGCTGAGAAAGAGGAAATGTGAGAAACGAATGTGGTGGCGCTCATTAGAGAAAGCATATGTGGGTAATTGGCAAGCTGATATGATGAAAACATCATGCCTAACGGTGGTTACGCACTCATCCGATCCGAGTCCGTGAAAATACGTTCCTTTTTGTATTGTTTGGTAGCTTATGAGTTATGACATATGTCGTAGATAATCGCTGGTATTCTCACGGATGACGGATAGAACTCGGAAAGTGCAGAGCGTAATCGGTCTAAGTTTAAGAAATGTGTGTCAAATAAAAATGATCGGCACAGTTTGTTAACTTTAAGGCGTCTTATTAAGGCCAATGTTTGAACACTTGAGATGCAAAATAACCCGGCTGCGTTTGGATTGGTGTCAATGGAGAGTTGTGCGTTTATTAAGTGCATTTCACGGTTTGCTTAGCCTTGTTTATATGATTGAACTGATTTGGCATTGGATCTTATTTATATATTATTAACAAGACAACAGGACCAATTTTTATTAATTTTACTTGAAGAAATTTTGAAAAATCCCTTAGATAAAAAATAAATTATCAGAAACAGAAGCAAGCGGATTAAATTTTACAGTGGATTTTACAATCGGATTAAGTTTTACAGTGGATGACGTTACAGCAAAACTTAAAGCTATTATATAGTAGTAGTATAGTAGCCTTATCTAATCAGTATACAAATCATCCATGCGTGGAATAGTGCCAAGAATACAGGCTATATTTCCGCACTGAACTGTCAGGCTGATTTGCGCAAAAAATCAGCCAGTCCTTCTGTCACCTAATGAGGCAATCAAGAGCAGTGAAACGTTAATAATTTTGAAAACTAATGTCTCAACGCTAAGGTTATTTATATACTCTTCAATAAGTAGGAAAGAAGAAAAAAGAAATATAGCTGTCTACTTAAGTCCGTATAAGTAATCCAATAAAAGGTCCTTCCTCCTATCCGTAAATAGAAAGTAGGTAGTAGCAGCGACTCTCGCTTGTTCACACAGAAACGATACAGCCACTGTCCTAGAAACCATACCAAACAAAATATTTGTGTGATGGTGATAAAATATGAGATGTTGCACAGCCGTTTGCACCTTGTGCTGCCACTGGTTACTGTTGGCTTACGTAAGAGGAAGCCGTAATATAATCAACTTATGATATAATGTGTTATGTATAAATCCTGTGAAGCTTTAACAGTTGAACGATTTAGAAGGCGGACTCCGACCGCCGACGATGAACGATAAACGAGTAGAACTAGAAACTTAAACGAGTTTGGCGATCAGCGGGAAGCGAGTGTGTAGTTTTGATAGTTTTGTCGTGGGGCTATAAGCGAGTGTGCAATGCGACGAGCGATTACTCGCGCCATTCGCCCGCGGTCGCTAAGTCCTGAGAAACCTGGGCGCGCATTACACGTGTTCAAGCGAGCGAGCATCGCTGAAAGAATATCGCTGAGCGAGTTTATTTTTGAAAGAAGTTGCGAGCATAAGCTAGTTAACTTAAAAGTTAAAACGCATGTTTGCAAATGCAACCAGTTTCGGCTGACAAAAACATAATCCAACTAGGTAGACATTAATTGGCCTAACTATAGAACAAGTTGATAATGTATTTTCACACACGTTCGCACATTATCGCACAATCGTGCAATCCGTGTTGAAATTACGACATTTGCATAATTCGGTCAAATATGGCGTGATTCTGGTGTGCATTACATTGGGGGCACCATGAGCTCGACTAATTTAGGAAATTATCTACATCCTAGCAGAAACAATATCGTGAATATCGTTTAACTGACAGGTAGAACCCGCTGGTCGATTTCGAAAAGGTAAAGTCCGATGCAAGGTCGATGCCAGAAGAGCTGCATGATACATCAATCCTTTTTAAAACCTCAATGGTTGTGATTGGCTGAATTTATGGTCTTCTTATTGCGACAATATATCGTAGCCAATAGTGAGCAAGTGTCAGCTAATCAGAAGTAATTAAGATCGTCACACTGTAGCTGTCAAACTACCACGGCCATATCAGAGCAGGAACAGTTATTAAGAAGTCAAAAATTCTAAATTGCCTCTGCGGGTATTGATGAAACCTTTTGTAAAAATAACAGAGCTGACCAATACACCTTCACTCAGATTTATAACAATTTCAAATAGCAGCTACCTTGGTCAAAGAATTAGTTTGGCCATCCAAAGGGGCAATGCTTGCCCGCATCTTGGATACAATGCCTCGCTGTGGTGGTCTCGATGATATTTTAGATTTAATTTAATTTATTTTAGTTTTAATTTAATGTTGTTTTATTTAACTTTTAATTTAGATTTAAGTTTTTTAAATATAATTGTCTATCCCTATATAAATTATATATTGATTGTTATAATATAAGATTGACATAAAATTTCAAACAAATAAAAAAATACTGCTGAAATGGTGCCTAGTTTATTTAATACTAGATGATACCGCGACTTCGTCTGCGTGGATATGGGTTTTGTTAACCCGCGGGAACTCTTTGATTTACCAGAATAAATGTGTTAAGTCAAGATATAAGCTATGTTTTTTTCCAAAAATCCGTCCGTCCGTCGTTTCCAAAAGAACCACAAAGACACACACACACACGCACGTTCACAAATACAAACTTTCACCTTTAAAATATTAGTGTGATTATTAATGGGACTAGTCTCATTAATACGTGAGATTTGGTCACTCTAGACATTGTTCGTCTATTGTAGGAATTGATGTGTGCGCAAATTTGCGTCCCAATTACCGACCAGTAACTGCAATAAACAATATCGGAGCCATTTGCTGACCGATAAGCTGCGATAAATCGGTTTATGGCGCCTTCAAAGCAATGGTTATAGTTTATTGAATTATTACATTTGTAACCTTGAGCTCATAAAACTATGATAACTGCCAATTAGTGGTGGAAATCTGTGCGTCTAAATAATGTTTTTACGCACGAGTGTAATTATGCGTTGGTACTAGGTAGGTACTTAAGTATAAGTAGGTACCTACATATTCTACAATATATTCTTGTTAGACATGTGGAAAGATACGACGTTTATTATCAGCTAGCTTATGCTCGCGACTTCGTCCGCGTGGACTACACAAGTTTCAAGCCCCTATTTCACCCACTCAGGGGTTGAATTTTTAAAAATTTCCTTTCTTAGCGGATGTCAAATTCATAATACTGGGCGCTCAGAATACAGACTGGGCGTTACACAAGATCCACTTGGGGCCTGACAAGAACCGCTTGGGGCCTTCAATAATCACCAATACGTGGTGCCGACAATGCATAGCTAGAGACCAATCAGTCAGTCAGTCAGTCAATCAGTCACCTTTCCCTTTTAGGTAGATATATATTATACTGAACCTGTAAGTAGGAAAATCTGTTTGGATTGACCACAATGAACTATTGCGTTGAGTTGAAACTCCAATTCACCTAGGTACTTGATTCTATAAATAAAGTAAATGAGTCAACTAGGTAGGTACATGAATTTGTCGGTATTAGGTTGGTTCTCAGGTTACAACTTACAGTTGAAAGTAGAATTAATTACCTACTCAGTAAATAGGTAACCCCGCAGCCGCACGCGTCTACCTAAAATCTAAATACCTATATGTAGGTATAAGGCACTGGTCCGACCGCCGACGATGAACGAAAAACGAGTAGAACTAGAAACTTAAACGAGTTGGCGATCAGCGGGAAGCGAGTGTGCAAGTGCGACGAGCGATTACTCGCGCCATTCGCCCGCCGTCGCTAAGTCCTGTGCAAACCTACCAATTACAACAACCCGGGTATCTTTAAAACAAGAGTGAATAGGCATTTTCTAGGTAAACGTGTTCTTCTTCTTAAGCCACATCAACACTTTCCATTAGGTGTGATTATATTCAAGCCTATAATGAATAAAAATAAAAGACTGACTTATCTATCAACGCACAGCTCAAATTACTGGACGGATCGGGCTGAAATTTTTCATGACGTAGGCATCCGCTAAAAAAGGATGTTTGAAAATTCAACCCCTAACGGGATGAAATAGGGGTTTGCAATTTGTGTAGTCCATGCGGACGAAGTCGCGAGCATAAGCTAGTTAAGAATAAGACTATGTTAGGAACTTGATAAGGCTATGTTAAGAACACAATAATAAAAATTTTATAGATTTTTAGAAAAAATTAAATATAGCGGCTGTATGGCCATTTTTAAATGTGAAAATGTTTACTTTTTAGGTCGTCCTTGGCAGTCATCATCATCATCATCATGATCAACTCATCGCCGGCTCACTACAAAGTCCTCCACGGGTCTCCTCTCAGAGTGAGAAGGGTTTTCGCCATAGTCTACCACGCTGGCCATGTGCGGATTGGTAGACTTCACACACCATTGAGAACATTATGAACTCTCAGGCATGCAGGTTTCCTCACGATGTTTTCTTTCACCGTTAAATCAAGTGATATTCAATTACTTAAAATGTACATAACTCCGACAAGTTAGAGATGCGCGCCCGGGATTGAACCCCCGACCTCCGATTAGAAGACGAACGTCCTAACGACTAGGCTATCACAGCTTATTAAGCCATCTCACAGCATGGCAGTGCAGTGGCAGTGCAGTCTTGTTTTTTTAATTCTTTAGGGTTCTGTACCCGAAGGCTGCCAACGGGACGCTATTACTAAGCCTCCGCTGTCCGTCCGTCCGTCTGTTTGTCAGCGGGCTGTATCTCGTGAACCGTAATAGGTACAGAGTTCAAATTTTCACAGAATGTGTATTTCTGTTGATGCCGCTAATAGTAACAAATACTTGGTAAAATTTCAAAATGCTGCCATGAAACTTAAAAAAATTAAAAAGTGTTATTTCTTATACGATGCAACGGAACCCTTCGTATAAGAATCCCTCTCGCACTTGACCGGTTTTTAATTACGGCTTGTTTGTCATTTCATTAGGGAAGGTAAGTATACAAACAGGCCATCGCTTTGATTCATTTCTAAGAATCTTCGTTATCAGTTATCAGTTAATTTCGTTGGTCTGGTACAAAGGATGCTTGATTCATATCCGCCGATTAACATTTCGGTAGCCTTCTAACTTGGTAGGTAGGTAGGTACAGTGCGACAAGGTTCTCCTTGCACTTCAATGACATTGACAGGGGGGCGCTGTTGGAGAACAAAGGCTTAGAATATTCAAACAAGAACAAAGGGGACACTTGACGGCAACGTTAGTTCCGATTTTCGCCACGCGCCAAGATAGCCTTGTCGCAAAATCATTTCAAAGAATTTGTGTGACTGCAATTTCGTACACTTACCTATAAAAGTATCTACTAGGTAGGTACAAACAAACAATCTTTGAATGTCCTGGTTGTGCCGATCTAAGGTCAAAAGCGCTAGGATCGACAGACGCGGAGGGTGTGAATGCCCGCAACCTTATAGCGCGCATGCTGTCGAGCGAGGACGCCTGGCAACGATATAGCCAAATGCTGCGGGCTATAATAATAAGAAGAGAAGAGCGGGAAAAAGAAGAAAAGAAGAAGTAAGAAATTTAGGAGGTCAGCACGAAGTAATGCTTACGCAATTCCGTGGTAGACATGGGGAGGTTATTTTAGTCCGTGCGAGTCGAACACACCCTGCCAGCAGGCAGAAGTCCGTAGGGATTTTTTCCTCCCCCGAAGAAAAAAAAAAAAAGGTACAAACAAACAAACAAACAAACACGCCTCATAGCTCGCTACTAGCGGGCTGAGCTACTTTTAGTTTGTGGACGAGGCCAACTGTCAGTGTCCACGTTTCCGCTCCATACGTCATCACAGGTAGGACACACTCATTGAAGACCGTAGACTAAGGCTTTGCGGTATCGACGTTTCAAAGACCCATCGTAGCTTTGAAAATGCTGCCCAGCCCAGCAGTTTGAGCTAAGTATTCTTAATTTGCAAGATTCCATTCCAATTTGCGATCAACCTGTGACTAATTTAGTCTAGAATTAAGTTTACTAACTGAAATAGAATTCACAGTCCGTTAACTTTGCAGCCACAAACTAAATAGGTTTACCAAACATTATACCTATAGTACGCGACAGGTCGAGGTGGCGATCGGCCATCGAGTGGCGGTGGTGATCAGGCTATGAGGCGGAGGGACGACCCGCACACCCGTATGTCACCCGCACGATCCCGCACTGGTTTAGCGCGGGGGCTGTGCAGGTGTGCGGGGCGTCCCCACCTCGATTGCCATCTCGGCCTGTCGCGTACTATACCAGAGTCTTCCATTTTAACCTTCGCCTTTTATGGAATGTAAACTTTACCGACTATAATATGCCCTTTTAAACCCAACTATTAATGTGATTTTAAATCTTATTTTTCAAGATGTTAGGTTGAAGTTTGAAGATTTTTTTCTAATGTTGAGTTGCTATTGACGTCAGAGATAACATAAGAACTAAGAATCCGTAAGAGTGTGTAGAAAAGCGTTTTTTGTTGTATAGAAAATATACCATCTACTTTACTAGTGGTTAGTAGGTACGAAACTATAATTTCAGTCTCGGACAGGTTCTGATTTTTCTATACAACTTATACCTACCTATCCTTGATGACATTGTGTGAGAAATTGAATTCGATATCCTTTGATCCCCGTTGTCGGTCCTTGCTTCCTAGTTTCTTAAATTGAGAGACTCACTTCTTAAGTTTAGTCAAGATACATTTTTGTTACATAATATGATTTGTAAGAAAAGATTCTTATAAATGTTTATATTATGGTTAAAAATTATGTTAACAAAATAGGGCAAAAAGTGGTCCAACTTTTGTATTTTCACCCATATAACTTATCTAAACCTTCGTCAACTTTTGATCTACTTAAATCAAAAGTAAAGTAAAAAGTGATTTAAGTAGATCAAAAGTTGGGGAAAGTTTTTCGTTTTTCGTAAAAGAACAGCACTTTTGTTTGTCAGCTCTGTGGTTTTTGGGACATCAAAAAGTTTCATGCGCAACTGTATGCAATTGTTTGAAAGTTATTAGATTATTTAATGTAAATGTATCAATGTTCGTGAACTAATTCTTGCAGGCCAGTGACCCTGCGGATGTAGGTGACGCTCCGTCCTCGGTGACCGTGAAAACGTGATTAGCTTCCACGATTCCCCACGCAATTATAACACGAATTGTCAATGGGGTATCGTGCAAATTGGCATGAACTGTTTCCGGAACTGTTACAACTGATAGTTGTGATTGGCCATTTAAAGATCGACGTGTCTACTCTCTTAAAACAAACGTAAGAATTAAGGTTCTTTGAGTTTGTCCTGTTGAAGGACTGAGCTTCTAATTTGTAGGTCTTTTTGTCACAATGATAAATGAGGGGAAATTAGCGTCTCAAGATTTATTCTTTACTAGCTTATGCTCGCGACGTCGTCCGCGTGGACTACATAAATTTCAAACCCCTATTTCACCCCCTTAGGGGTTGAATTTTCAAAAATCCTTTCTTAGCGGATGCCTACGTCCTAATAGCTATCTGCATGCCAAATTTCAGCCCGATCTGTCCAGTAGTTTGAGCTGTGCGTTGATAGATCAGTCAGTCAGTCAGTCATTCAGTCAGTCAGTCAGTCAGTCAGTCAGTCAGTCACCTTTTCCTTTTATATATTTAGATTCAGTGGGGTCCACTCAATTTACGAATTGATATGTTTTTTCTTCCCATTACGTGACTCAAAAAAATTAACTATTTGCAAAGGGACAAGAACTAAAATCTACTAACTACGAACTAAAAACTACTAAGCACATTACATCTAACAAGCTTTCAAGCAAAGATGTTTTAGAAAAAATAAATAGCCCAGTCTAGAAAGTTTATTTGCTCCTAAAAAAATCCCTGAAAGAAAGATTGCCGTCATTTTAGAAGAGATCGACAGCTAGGTATAAATGTTGCCTAAATAAAGGCTTGCGAGCTAGCCAACGCGTAGCGACAGTTGCTCAGCTGCTAGCTAACAGTGCAATGCTATTCATTGTCGAGTTCCGGGGAGAAGGATGAATGACCCTGAGTAATTACAGACACGTGGGACGCAACAGACCAACGGTCACAGGAGACGTTTTAGCACATCAAACACGACGACCGACGCCCGAAGGCGAGCCGACGCCGACGCATACATTCATCGTAATTATTGTAGCAAACATTCTCGTCAATCTAATTAAAAACCGGCCAGGTGCGAGTCAGCCTCGCGCACTGAGGGTTCCGTACAATAGTCCTATTTTTTCGACATTTTGCACGATAATTCAAAAACTATGAGACATAAATATAAATATAAATCTGTTTTAGAATCCACAGGTGAAGCCCTTATGATACCACACTTGATATAGTTATCTTACTTTAAATATTGAAAATACTAATTATTAGTTCATAACCACAATTTTTTTTTTTTTGTGTGATTTTCCCACAAATTCACGGTTTTCAGATTTTTCGCCTAATGTCCGCTATAAGACTTACCTACCTGCCAAATTTCATGATTCTAGGTCAACGGAAGTACCTTATAGGTTTTCTTGACAGACAAGACGGACATACAGACAGACAATAAAGTGATCCTATAAGAGTTCCTTTTTTCCTTTTGAGGTACGGAACCCTAAAAAACTGCTGTTTGATTGTGAGAACAGCTGGTAATTATAAGGTTAGGTAACTTGTATTCGTGTCGAGAAACCACTATTCTGAATACTTATCAATGTGGTTATCCGTCTTTTCAACTAACTGGACATAGGTAGGTACGCAACGTTAGAAGACCCCCCACTAGGTGGACGGACGACATCAGACGAGTCGCAGGGAGCCGCTGGATCCAGGCGGCGCAAGATCGTGGCGTGTGGAAGTCCCTACAAGAGACCTATGTCCAGCAGTGGACGTCCATTGGTTGATGATGATGATGATGGACATAGGTACAATAGGTACAGAATATTCCGCAGAAAATTCACAATTATTTTGTGCTGTACCCAAACTTTGTTCATAACAATTCAATAGCCCAAAGTCCAAACAAACATAGGTATTTTTTTTTTATTCAGATACAAGTTAGCCCTTGACTGCAATCTCACCTGGTGGTAAGTGATGATGCAGTCTAAGATGATAGCGGGCTAACCTGGAAGGGGTAAGGCAGTTTTTATTAAACCCATACCCCTTTGGTTTCTACACGGCATCGTACCGGAACGCTAAATCGCTTGGCGGCACGGCTTTGCCGGTAGGGTGGTAACTAGCCACGGCCGAAGCCTCCCACCAGACCAGACCAGAAATTTAGAAATTATAAAATTCCAAACCCCTGCCAGGAATCGAACCCGGGACCTTCCACTGTTAAGACCACAGCGCTCACCACTGCGCCAGGGAGGTCGTCAAATACCTACAGGTAATACCTACTTCGGCTTGTTCTAAATAACTACTATCCAAGGTTAGAGAAAAGATAGTTGATCTTGGATTACCTACCAAAAGTGTTATGATTGTATTTACCTAACTATGATCTGGAAAGGAATAATGGAATGTATCAATAATGCAGAACAGTGGCAGAACATCATATAAGATTTCGATTTCATCAACGTAATATAATTCTCATCCGAGAATGAATTTGATATTTCGGCAGGTTTTCAGTACAAAAACTGTCACTACGCCCAATTTATGTCTCGATTGAACGTTACTCGACGTTGGTGAAATCGGTACTAAGTCAAGAGTAAGTAAAAATCCTCAATAAGCACCAAGCACCTAAGCCTGAATTATAACTTTACCTACTTATATGTAAAATGTACCTATTTATTAGAGTAGATGTTGCTGCTAGCAGAACGGCAATTATTTCACGCGTATTAAATAACCTTACGACGACAACAGGTCGCAAAAAACATCAATAGCTACCAGTTATTGGTTAAAATTGGCGTGATATCCGACAGCCTTGTCCGTGGTAAACAATTTTGGATTTTATGGCTAATATTTTAAACTTAATATTACAATTTTCAATGATTCATTTACCTGCGCCATTTTCATGATGTGATTCTGAGGTGCCATTAAAATTTATAATAACTTCGACCATGTTTAATACCGCAAGATTTGTTATTGTAAAATTGAAGGAAATTTAAAAGACAAAGTTATTCTATTACACGGGCAACGTTTTGGAACCTTTTTCTTATTGCTGGGAAATGCGTTTACACATTCCCAGTTACCCAACCAGCCAGCCAACTGGAAGGAAGGTATGTGGGACTCGCCGGCCGAGAGGCGACCGGAATACCCACTAAAGACTACTACTAGCCAGAGGGACACGCGGAGAAACCTCCTGCCAAGTCATTAGCCATAGCCAACAATATCCGAAGCTAAATTATTAGCCACTAGCTTATGCTCGCGACTTCGTCCGTGTGGAGTACACAAATTTCAAACCCCTGTTTCACACCCTTAGGGGTTGATTTTTCAAAATCGTTTCTTAGCGGATGCCTACGTCATGATAGATCTATCTGCATGCCAAATTTCAGCCCGATCAGTCTAGTAGTTTGAGCTGTGCGTTGATAGATCAGTCAGTCAGTCAGTCACCTTTTCGTTTTATATATTTAGATTTTACCGGGTTGCACCGGCCCGAATACTGCTCTTCCCCTCGGATGTACCTATCCAAAAGGGTCCAGCAGCACTGGAAGGTTACCTGGCTGACACCCCAATGTTTTGGTACCTATGGCTACATCACTAAATTTTAAAACCGGTCCCGTTGGCACTCTGCGGTACACAGGTACGGAACCCTAAGAAACTAAGTTATTCATTAGGTACCTATCAATTTATCACTCACCCAATGACCTTACGTTTTAAAACAGATAACACATAGAATGGAATTTACGTGTTTTCTTACAATTTTGTTAGCCACATTTTTGCTGTTGTGGAACCTTTTCAGGTAGGTACTTAGTTACCTACAGTATGTTTATAGACATTATTCTTGTGGTGTTTTTTTTTTTTTTTTATTCTAGATTTTTGTAGAGGGTTTGTTTACAACCTAAGCATGTCACCCTCATAGGAGCAAACATTTCATTATGTTCTTCAACCCAATGTTCTTCAATGTTTCCTCATAGGAGCAAACATTTCATTATGTTATTCTTGTGGTGTGATTTTATCAATGAACTGATTACCGCAAGACGTCGGGCGAGTTTCCATCCTTATATCGTCGGCATTCCATCTACAGGCACGAAACGCTTTGCGTCATCATTCCTCATAAGCATGGCTAAGGTTTGATTATGATTATGAACTGATTTCACTTAAAATTCTACTTGGCCAAGTGCGAGTCAGGCTCGCGCACCGAAAGTTCCTTACTACAGTCGTATTTTTTCTACATTTTGCACGATAATTCAAAAACTATGATGTATAAATAAAATATAAATCTGTTTTTGAATGCACAGGTAAAGCCCTTTCATATGATACCCCACTTGATATGGTTATCTTACTTTGAAAATTGAAAATACTAATTATTAGTTCATGACCACAATTTAATTTTTTTTGTGTGATATAACCACAAATTCACGGTTTTCAAATTTTTCCCCGAATATCAGCTATAAGATCAACCTACCTGCCAAATTTCATGATTCTAGCTCAACGGGAAGTACCCTGTAGGTTTCTTGACAAACACGACACAACGAAGTGATCCTATAAGGGTTCCTTTTTTCCTTTTGAAGTACGGAACCCTAAAAATATCGCACGGTTCCTCCGTCCCTGTTGCTCTATCGCCACGCTACCAAGGACTAAGGAGCAGAGATTTCGTGATGATTATTATCTTATCTCGTCCCCAATTTCGTGACGCAAAGAATAACCGATAGCGAGCGGAGGTCAGACATACACGCTAATATTTGCGAATTCATATTACCTATAGCACCTTGGAATGGCGACCTCGCACCGGAAGACGCAGTGTTGGATGACCCCTCACTAGGTGGACGAACGACATCAGACGAGTCGCAGGGAGCCGCTGGATTCAGGCGGCGCAAGACCGTGGCGTGTGGAAGTCCCTACAAGAGACCTATGTCCAGCAGTGGACGTCTATCGGTTGATGATGATGATGATCACCTATGGTATACCTATTACCTCATCATGATTCATGTCAACCCATCGCCTATCTCCTGTCAGAATGAGAAGGGTTTAGGCCATAGTCTCCCACGCTGACCAAATGCGGCTTAGCAGACTTCACACACCCTTGAGGCTTGAGAACATTATATGGAGAACTTTACTCAACCTATTTTTTTTGACAAGTTCCCTGGCGCAGTGGTGAGCGCTGTCTTATAAGTGGGATTTCCTAGGTTTGATTCCTGGCAGAGGCAATTTGGAAATTTATTATTTCGAAATTGTATCTGGTCTGGTCTGGTGGTAGGCTACGGCCGTGGCTAGTTTATCATCCTATTGACAAAGCCGTGTCCCCAAGCGATTTAGCGTTTCGGTACGATGCCGTGTAGAAACCGATGATATGGGGAGGGGCGGAGGGAGGCGTCGCCTCATTACTAATTTTTTTTAAAGAATATTAGACGCCCTTGACTAACATTCCCCTTTCCTCTCCAATTAAGCGTGAAGCTTGTGCTAGGAGTAGGTACGACAATAGTGCAACGGGTGGGGTTTGAACTGGCGACCTTTCGAATTTCAGTAGGTACGCACCTTTAACCGTCGAGCTATTGAGGATTAAATTATTCGCTGTATTAAATTGAATTTAAGCCAACAAAGTGACGTCCTCGATCTGGACCCTGAAAGCGCGTCTATTATCTCCAAAACGACAATCAATTGAACCAAATTTCAGACAAATGCCGTTAGCTCAAGTTCAACGCCTCTGCAAAAACATTAAGCTCAAATTCTCGCACAAAATGGAGCTGCTGGAACCGGTTACCGGCAGTGAGCGGGTGTCGAGACGAGATGCTGTCTCGATCTCGACCGGGATCTCATTCATCATCATCATCATGATCACCCCATCACCGGCTCACTACAAAGCACGGGTCTCCTCTCAGAGCGAGAAGGGTTTTGGCCATAGTCTACCTGTCTAGTTTTTAAAAAAAAAAAAGAACATTAGCCATGTTAAATGACTAATATTCCCCTTTCCTCTCCAACTAAGCATCAAGCTTGTGCTAGGAGTAGGTACGACAATAGTGCAACTGGCGGGGTTTGAACCGTCGACCATTCGGTTGGTTCCTTTATCGGTTGAGCTATTGAGGCTGAAACTGAGGCTACTGAGGCTCTTTGAGAACATTATGGAGAACTCTCAGGCATGCAGGTTTCCTCACGATGTTTTCATTCACCGCTAAAGCAAGCGATATTCAATTAATTAAAACGCACATAACTCCGAAAAGTTAGAGATGCGTGCCCGGGATCGAACCCCCGACCTGTGTACCCTGGATGTGTTAATCCAGGATATAATCTATCGCCATTCCAAATTTCATCCAAATCGGTTCAGCCGTTTTTGCGTGATTGAGTAACAAACATCCAAATATCCAAACATCCACACTTTCACATTTATAATTGGATTAATATTAGGATTATGGATCAGTGATATTAAATGAAAATCAGTCATAGGTATTCATATACCGCAAAGCACATCTGTTGACTTACGAGCCTTACAAAAGAGATTTCTCATTCCGAAACTCCATTTCGTAGAAATATACGACTCACCCTTAGAATACGATTCACTTTGTTCTGTATTCTGAGGATTCACCAAAGCAAATGCGTTTGTTTGCTCTCAACAAACACGCGGCACCCGATCCCAAGTTGTCTTTACCTGTTCGAACTTCGATAACCTTTTTCACCTCCTTTCACTTAAGCCGATAAATAAATATTATTTTACAAACGAAGATCTTTGTAAAACCTGATGCATCCTTAATAACTGAGCCTCAAGGCATGCCAAATTAAAGTTAATCATACGTTTTGAGGTTTCTAAATATAGGTTAAGCGATATTATAACTAGATTACGTTTCAAATCTTTTTGTTAGTAACCAACCGAGCTCGTAATTATTATAATAAAATTTGCAATACAAAAACAACGCCGGCGAAAGAGCCTGCGTAATGGTCTTTTAAAAGTGTAATAGAAAATGAACTTTAAATATTAAAGGTAGAAAGTAAAAAACAAAACTTACATCATAACTCCAGGTGCAAGACACGCCGGCGAATTTGGCAACACATCGACCGAGCTCGACGTCCTCGTGTGTTGTATAGAGGTGCTTCAAACAGTACTTCACGTGAGGGGCAACCCTCCTCATTGTCTCTCGAGATATCAGCACCCCAGGCCCACCCATACAGAAATTTTCATTGTAATCCAAAGCTAAAGCGTCTTTTTCATTATTCGTTCCTCTTCCCGCCTGCCCGATGAATTGAGGTTTTCTACTGTCCACTGAACGTAAAAATTCCCCTAATTTATCACCCCTAACATAAACATCGTCGTCAGCCCGCATGAACCACTCGAATCTCTCGCCATAGTGCTCGTACATGTACAGGAACATCAGAAAGGACTTCTTCTGAGGAGGGTAACTGTCATCGACGTTACGTAGCGGGATCAAGGGTAATCCTGGCGCACGCGACACTTCCGAACTGAAGAAAGCGATCTTTCCCGGCAAGTCCTGCGCCCACGTTTCATAAACGGCTCTCGCTCTACTCGTCAAATACTGTTCTGCTGTCATAACACCGACGAACACTAAAGTCCTGTTGGAATTAAACAGAGTTTCATCAGCTCTCAATCCTACGATCGATATGGGATCAGGTGCAACATATTTTGCAGCATTCGGGCAAGCTTGTATGGAAGTCCTCGAGGAAGGTCTCAAACACAATTTCAGGAACACACCGAACGTTACGCCAGCGACTATGCCAGCCACGAGATGCATCCATTTACTCCTTCGCGGCATCTTAAAAGGACTACCTCAACATACACATCCACTGTCTCCCGGCGTCCTCACGTGCATTCCAGATTTATGGCTGTTGATGAGGATAACATTAGCGGGCGGTCGTAGGCATTGTGTCAGATCACATTGCCGACAAATTATCACGTCACGCGAAATCGATCACAAGTATCTCAGTGTCACGATCTAAATATCGAATTTGCAGATGCTATCGGCGACGCGGGCGAAGCGAGCGCGGCGAGGCGCGACGCGTGTCCAAATGCGAGCCGTTCATTTTACGATGCGAGCTGACGATCACTGACGATACTGAGAACCCGTTTGACTCGTGCGCTGCTCGCCGTACTACTGCAGTATGCAAGTGGGCCGTCTGAAAACAACTCGACCAGCGCGGCGGTCCGGCTGTCCGAGCCCGCAGGCCGAAGCTCCGCGTCTCGCTTCCACTCGCACGTTGACGTATATCGTTCCTTATCGAGGCTGATTATACTATGCTATATTCGAATGAACTTGTCCCATTCATCGGTGGGCAATGACAAGATATGATAGACAATGCGGTCTCCGTAATACGAGCATGGTCTACCTAGCGAGCCGGGTAGCGGAAGCTTGTAAGGAACTACGCCGGCGACGTCAAAGGCATCTCATAAGTGGCGTGAGCCACAGCATAATTGTACATTTTGCGTGAGCGGACAGCTATTTACATACGTGGAAATTACTCTCATCCGATGATCCGACGTCTTTTACGAATCTAAATAGGTACAAATTATGAAATGCCTTGCTTTGCTCTTATGTGACAAAAATGACGTTGGTTAGCTAATGATTTTAATTTTCAAAGCTCAAATTAACAGGATTTCAAAACAAGACATTTTGGTACCTAGTTAATACGCACCTATTATACCTAGTTACTATGTAGGTATTATACAGTCTTAAAAGTTCTGGATCCCAAAGCAATCCTTGCCAGGGTTCGTCACTAGCTGTCTTGTGATCTTTTACCTTACTCTAGTAACTTTCATGTATAGATCCTTTCACCATTTCAAGGGTTGATCAGAGAATTTTTGAAAATTGAAGTAGCTATAGGTACCTACCCAGTAGGTACTTATATTTTTCCATAACACAATAAATGTTGAGAGGTTGAGACAAATTAGGAGTATTTATAGACTACGTACTATATTAAAAGTAAATTATGTATGTAATTAAAAAAATATTCCCAAGTTTCAAGGAATTAAAATTCGTCTCTGAGAAAGCTACACTTTACTAAATACATCAATTAAGTAATTATATTTCTAATTCTGTAAGCATTAGGGTTCATTTTTGAAAACCTCATCCCTAGTTCTGCAGTTTATCTGTTTTATGAAAGTAAAAAAAATCAAAGTGCAGTCTCGACCGCACATGTGTTTGATGCCGACAAGTCGGGAACCTCATTTGCTTGACAGATGGGATCCTGAGAACCCCATAAGTGCTGTACCACACTTTATTACCTTAGAATAGATTAGAATATAATATTTTTATTCAAGTAGGTAAACTTTTGTTTCGCTGAAGTGCTTTTGAATCGTCAAATAATTTACCACTAGAACATTTAGTAGGCTTAGTATAGGTAGGTACAACCGCTTCGGAAATCAGTTCTACTGACAAGAGAAAAGCATATTTCCCACCATTACCCATTCCTAATTTAGATAGTATCTACCTTTATTATAAAGCGACTTTAGAAAGAAAGAATTCAAAATCAAAATTACTGCTGAATAGGTTGAAATCTATACCTAGATAAGAGCGTATTTTGACTTTCTTCAGACGTAGCTGAGTTGAAATGAAACAGAGTTATTATGTCTCACATAGAACAAGTTTGGGGTCCATCATTTAATTATCTGATGATTTCTATCAGATTAAATAGAATAGAATAGAATAGAATGGAATGGAATGTAATGGAACAGAACGAAACGGAATGGAATTGAATGGAACGGAATGGAACTGAATGGAATGTAGGTAATGGAACGGAACGGAACGGAATGGAACGTAACGGAACGGAGCAGAACAGAATATATTAACAGAATCAATTAATTTACCACTGGTTCGGAATGCCGCTGGTTATTCTAATGTGATAGCACCCTTAGGTCGAGTGTAGGACAGCGCCACATTCGGGTGCACTGCTCTCAAGGGTTGAATTCATTAGAGCCGGCATTTTTTGTAACTTGAGCCGCGGGTCCATCATGATAAAGATATTATGACAGTGAATTTGAAATTTGGTTTATTTCTGTTATGCGATCCGTCCCCTAACAAACGTAGTTTCGTTCTCATTTGAATACAAAGTCAATGAAAATAATTTTGTAAAAAGCTAGTAAATCACCCTAGAACTAGAAGCGGGTGCCTAAATAACCCTGGAGCTAAAAGCTAGTAAATCACCCTAGAACTAAAAGCGGGTACATAAATCACCCTGGAGCTAAAAGCGGTATAGCCTCGATAGCTCAACGGTTATAGGAGCGGACTGAAAACCGAAAGGTCGCCGGTTCAAATCCCACCCGTTGCACTATTGTCGTACCTACTCCTAGCACAAGCTTTACGCTTAATTGGAGGGGAAAGGGGAATATTAGTCAGCAATTTGGCTAATATTCTTTTTAAAAAAAAATTGAATAAATCATTTGACTTTGACTTTGATGATAAAATTCACTCGGAACAAACAAAGTCCGGGGCATCTCTAGTCTAAATATATAGAAGGAAAATTTGGCTGACTGACTGGTTGATCTATCAACGCATAACTCTGAAAAGTTAAAGGCGCGCCCGGAATCATACCCCCGAATCGGAAGATTTATCATAAAAAAGAAACCCCGACCTCCCAAATAGGAGATGGACGTTTTAACCACTAGACTATGACGGCTTTAAATACATTTATAACATTTTTGGCTAGCGTTCTGGTTACAGCCTGTATACTGAAAACTTTTGTATTGAAATCCGAAATGAACCACCTTAGAAATCATATTGTTTAATATGCCAAGTAGGTATTTTACAATGAAATAAAAAAGATAGCAAACCCGACAGAGTAGTTTTGCATGTAGAGATATCACAAAAATGTTGTAACTCAAAATTCGGATAAATTACACAATTAGGTACAAGAGTCATCAAAAAAACACAAAATTTTTGTTACTTTAAGTGCTTACACTACAGTTACATAAATGTAACATGTAGGCATTCTTTTGTAATAGATAAAAGTACTTACCTGGTTTAGGTATTTTGTACTTAACGCAAATTATTAAAAACGCTGATACAAATTGAATAGCGTTGTTAACATGATTTAGCTACATAATATGTAACATGTGTAGTTATTCAAACGTATAAGTACGCGACAGGTCGAGATAGCAATCAGGGTATGAGGCGGGGGGACGCCCGCACTCTACCCGCCAAAGTAGTCTTTGTCCTTCCCCGGGATGCAAGCTATCTCTGTACCAAATTTCGTCAAAATCGGTTGAATGGATGGGCCGTCAGTGGCGGATTTGCCCTAAGGCCCAGTAGGCCCGGGCCTAGGGCGGCTAGATATTAGAGACGGCCAATCATGACTAAAATCACTTTTTTTTAGTAACAAAAAAAATTGCGCCTGCAGCGCTCGAGCTCCTATTTGTCATTGGATTGTATTTTACTGACAAATCAAAAGGTAATTTTTTAATCCCCCTCCCCTTCCCCCTCAACTCATGGCTACGACAATGATTAATGGGTGTTGAGAAAGGGGTGGCTGGTACTTACGAAATCCTGGGGCCTAGGGCGGCCAAGACTGAAAATCCGCCACTGCGGGCCGTGAAAGGCTAGCAGACAGACAGACACACACTTTCGCATTTATAGATAAGAGATATAAAAGAGGACATTCAAAAACAAAATACTGTTGTAAAAATAACGTTATTTTATTTATATTTAGGTATACTCGTAGATATTATACATATTTCATTTAGGTATATGAAGCTGTATTATAAAATCACGCCCTACGCTTAAGATTCACATCATTAAAACTAGAAAATAAATAAAAATACAACATTTACCTATCATATTTAGAACGACATAATATGCTTTAATTTATCGGAAATTACCAGATTTTTACCCGACTGCAGCGAACCCAAAAGAAGGGTTATGTTTTGGACCTGTACCTATGTACAAACCATTCCAATGTCCACTCGTAACTACTCAAGGACTAAATCGATTTTGATAAATGATACATCAATATGTAGATTAGTCTTGATGGCGTGAGTTCACTTGGTAGCAGTGGCGTGCACAGAGTTTGAAGCTAGGGTAGGCATTAGTTAGGTAGGAACCTGTTTACTGGCAGGTCACAATGAAAAATATGCACTGAGCTTACAACTGAGGTAAGCAGTGCATTTATGCCTCTATGACCTGCACCCTACTGCTTGGTAGGTACATGAAATTTTAAAAAAATTGGTGGATTTATGCGCTTTAATATGCGGACTGAAAAAAATTTACCTACCTAGTGCAAACTGCAGTCGGGGTCTTTTGAAAACTTTTTAAATTACCTACTTTAACCACATTATAATTTTTTTTGAAACACGCGATGAGGAGGTTTCCAGGCAACGTCCGAGAAAATTTCCATAGATGGCGCTAAATACTACCACCACTAAAGATGAAAAATAATACCTACATCTATAATTATGATCTATGCTTTAAATTTTTTTTAAATCGGATGCGAAATTAATTAATTACTTCTACTATCTACTTTCTTCTTCGTTCACAGATTTTGTGGGGAAGAAACGTAAGGAGAATTGCAATGCACGCTAGCTCTTACTCTTCATTTATGTCATTGATTGACACGACCTAAACATTAAAGCATAGATCATATATATATGTAAATATTATTTTTCATCTTTTGTGGTGGTAGTATTCAGCGCCATCTATGAAAACTTTCTCGAACGTTGCCTGGAAACCGCCTCATTGCCCTGCCACATTTATTTTTAAAAAAAATGGCCAGTGTCACTCGGGATGATGTAAGGATCTCTTTCAATTTATTTATAAAAAAGAGCATGTTTACAGATCTGTAACGAATATAATCACTACCCATATTAAAAACGCGAAAGTGTGTTCGTTTGTTGGTTTGTTCTTCAATCACGTCGCAACGGAGTACCGGATCGACGTGATTTTTTGCAAGGGTATAGTTAATGACCGGAGTGTGATAGGCTACTTTTTATCCCGAAAAATAAAAAAGTTCCCACACGATTTTTAAAAATCGAAATCCACGCTAACGAAGTCGCGGGCATCATCTAGTATTTGATATAATTTCTTCACTTTTCACTTTAAAAATCTTATAAATAGACAACATTATACAAGCACTACATTATGCTAGGTCTACACTTGCGCACATGCTTGACGTATTGAAATAAATTCGATCGTATGGTAGGTACAGTACCTACTATCACTTTTGCGCAGAAATCTTATTTTTGAATGGCGCGAAAATATCTTAGCCAATCATAGCGTGCGTCCATCCGCCATTGGTTGCCCACGCACCATGTTTTGTACAGTGCGACAAGGCTCTCTTGGCACTTGAATGACATTGACAGGGGGGCGCTGTTGGAGAACAAAGGCTTAGAATATTCAAACAAGAACACAGGGGACACTTGACGGCAACGATAGTTCCGATTTGTGCCACGCCCCAATAGCCTTGTCGTACTGTACGTGCGAATCATGAGCGAGATAGCACGAGTCTGTTGTTCTGTTGTTTAAATCTTAACGTCAAGCAATAAGGTCTGTATTTCATTGATGTACAATTCGGTTTTAGTCGGCATTAGGTTGCGCTTTTCTGCGCAAACGAATTTTACGATGCGATTTATAAAAGTGGTAGTATAAGTCCCGCAAGTTGCTATTGCGCTGAAACCATGTCTCATTAACATCGAAATCATCATCATTTGACGTCAGCCAAAATAAAAATATACCATCAGCTCGAAACTTCAGTGTAGTGCTGAAGTCACTAAAATGGCGGCCACGCGCATTAACAATTTGCGGGACTTAAACCTACAGTACTAGGCGCGCCGTGCGTCTTTGATTCCTTCAGATTTGTTTTCAGTACACCAATTGCAACCTTTGAGTCAACATACATAAAGCTGAGTCAATAAAAGACTGATCTGCTTCACTCCACCTGTATGCGCTTACCCTTAGCCTTACATCAAAAACATTATTATCATAGGTATAATACATATGGACGAATAAAGTAAGTAATGTTGCAAGATATCTACACGCTTTATTTACAATTTAAATAAAAAATATACCATGTTTATTTTTAAATCAAAGGGCCAGCCCTAAAAGTGAAGGGGTAGATAAGTGCAATGGCAACGGCCGCACTCAGAGTCGCTAATCGTTACTAAAGATTGAGTTAAAACGAGACAGATTTATGTGAGAGATTGGCCCCAATTCTCTAGTCTCTCTCTAAACTAAATTTAGAGTATCTGCATCCTTTTCTTTTTACTAATGCTAAAAAAGGAACGGAACATGACTTTCACATTTAAAGACTCTAAATTTTAGTGCACAATAGAAATTTAAACAGTAGGTTCGCGACTGCGCGCTAAAATCACGGGTTAGGACAGACACAGTTTGACAGTTCTAAATTTAATTTTTAAATGGTAAAACCCGTGATTTTAGCGCGCAGTCGCGAACCTACTGTTTAAATTTCTATTGTGCACTAAAATTTAGAGTCTTTAAATGTGAAAGTCATGTTCCGTTCCTTTTTTAGCATTAGTAAAAAGAAAAGGATGCAGATACTCTAAATTTAGTTTAGAGAGAGACTAGAGAATCGGGGCCATTATCCCTCTAACAAATAAATCTGGAATAGCGGTGGAATAGTTATACTCTGTTTTGTCTTTTTCCTTCAAATGTCAAATTACTGATGACAGAGAAAGACAAAACAGAGTATAACTATTCCACCGCTATTCCAGGTTTATTAATTGTTAGAGGGTTAAGGTCTGTCTCGTTTTAACTAAACTTAAGTAACGATTAAGCGACTCTGAGTACGGCTGAAAGTAGTGCTTAGTGATTTAAATCTAAAATGGAATTGCACAAATAATTAATGCTATTTCATACCAACTTGTAATTTAGCTTTAAAGGTGTGGAATGAAAACCGAGAAGTCGACGTTTTTGTCTACAAATTGGTTTAAAACAGCACCATTTTAATATTAAAATAATTTTCAAATTAAAATATAACACCTACTACAAATTCTTACAACGCTAAACTCACATTTTTCAAATGATAAATTAATTATTATTTTCTATTCGATAGAATCAGTTTACTTTTGAATATAACTAATAATTTTGCCATCGAAATGCGTATTTATATTTCGATCATTTAAACGAAATTTTGGTTAAAACACAACAGCCGTTTATGGGTTCCGTACATCAAAAGGAAAAAAAGGAACTGTTCACTTCGTTGTCTGTCTGTCAATTCGGGAGAATGAAAACCTATAAGGTTAAGCGCTATTAGTATAAATCGCTGTGTGGCTTAGAGCTAACGCGCGTACGCTAGCGGTCCGTACGTTTTTTCCCGCAAAATCTGTGAACTATAGAACTACATAGAAGCGCGCGCACTGCGGAATTAATTCCGCACCGGACTTTCATTTAAATTCAAATTTACGGATTTTGAAACGCACCGCAACTCGCCGCACTAGCTCTTATAGTTTAACTAGCTGATGCCCGCGACGTCTTCCGCGTGGAATTAGGTTTTTAAAAATCCCGCGGGAACTCTTTGATTTTCCGGGATAAAAAGCAGCCTATGCCACTCTCCAGGTTTTTATCTATATTCATGCAAAAAATCACGTCAATCCGTTGCACCGTTGCGACGTGATTGAAGGACAAACCAACAAACAAACACACTTTCGCATTTATAATAAGGGTACTGATTAGAGCCCCAATAGCTCTACGGTTAAGGAGCGGATCGTAATCTGAAAGGTCGCCGGTTCAAACCCCACCTGTTGCAGTATTGTCGTAGGTACCTACTCCTAGCACAAGATTTACGCTTAGTTGGAGGGGAAAGAGTATTAGTCATGATTGACATGGTTAATATTGTTAAAAAAATAATTTAACCATTCACAATTTACACTTTGATATCAGTCAATATAAATGCAAAAATGAAAAATCATATTATTCTTGCAAACAAACATCTCTAGTAAAATCTAGCCACTACACTTATTATTAAGGCAGGTTTATATTAAGATAGTGACTGGCGACAGTCGCTGGAGTGCGGTATTCACTTAGTCACTGACATGAAATGTATATAGGGATCCAGACTGAATTTCGGCTACGACAGCCAATCTCAATGTATAATATGCGACAGGTCGAGATGGCAATGTGGGTGGGGCAACCCCACACAGCCCCCGCGCTAACCTAGTGAAGAATAGCGCGGGCGACGTGCGGGTGTGCGGGGCGTCCCCCGCCTCATACCCGGATTGCCATCTCGACCTGTCGCGTACTTACTGTAAATAATAATCCATTTACAGAGCAGATATTATAGCGCGTTACAGGTACACTGTTTAGTCCTTTAATCTCAGACTGAGCTCTATAGAACATACTTAGACTTTGCTCAGACTTCAGATGGAGTTGAAACAAGACAGATTTATGACGATATAATTTCGTCTCGTTTTAACTTTTAACTCAATATTAAGCTCTTGAGTCGGCAAATTCTAAATTCACTCTATAAATTTATGCCTCATAGTCTAAACTGTAGCCAAATTAATTAACCACTAGAGTAGCAAAGTCACTGTCTCAATCTAAACCTGCCTTTAATGGAACCACAGCTTTTTTTTAACCATAATAATATTATATTAAGCTACAATATTTCGAAGGGTACATATCTACATAATATATTTATAATCTTTACATTATATTATTATTGTAATCTTTATGTATAAAGTTGACCAATGTAGTTTTTAATTGTTGAACCTTAATGGCATATTTAATTACAGTTTACACAGTATCAGTATTGGTTCAACACTAACTTTCATAGAATTTAGAATAAGTTTTCCTCCATTTCTTAAGCATTAAGAAACAAGTTCGTCTAAAGCCTTATCTCTATTGAACTCATGCTTGGCCAATGCAGCTGACACTCTTGCTTCCGAAAATCCAAGATCCATCAACTCTCCCAAGATAAGAAGACATTCTATAACCTGAAACATGTAAACATGCCTTTATAAACTTTTAAAAATGTACTTTGCAGAAATCTAAACTTATTTCTATTAACTTCACATGGATTTAGGTTTTAATAATCCTGTGGAAACTGTTTGATTTTCAGGTATGGAAAGAAGTCTATGTTCATCTATGCAATATAATTTATGTCTGTACCAAACGTGAAAATCTGTTTAATGGCAGGGCCATAAAAAGGTAACAGACAGACTCTTTCACATTTATAATTTTAGTATAGATAATATAATAAATTGAATAAGATAGAAAAGGGTATTACATAAGTACAGTACTCGAGAGATAATAACATACATCAGCCTTTAGAGTAACACTTCGGCTTTGTAGAGAGTTGTCTCTGTCACTCATACCTATATGACGTTTTGTCAGTCTCAACGACAGAGACAATGCTCTACAAAACCGCTACCTCTTTCTAAAGCTCGATGTACATTACTTTCTGCCGCGTACTGTATAAGTCCCGCAAAGTGCTTTTGCGCTGGATGCATGGATTGGACTGCATGTCTCATTAACATCGAAATGACGTCATTTTAACGTCAGCCGACATAACCATCACTCGAACCCGTGCTCAAAACTTCAGTCTACTGCTGACGTCACTAAAATGGCGGCCACGCGCATTAGTAATTTGCTGGATTTATACAAGTGTTTAAAAATAAATGATGATAACATGTTTATGTTTCTTAATCTTATCTCTTCTTTGTTTTGTTAATACTGTCATATTTTTATTTGTTAATTAATAAGATAGATCCAGTGGCAGATTTAACCTAAGGCTCAGTAGGCCCAGGCCTAGGACGGACGTGCAAATCCGCCACTGAATAGATCAAATTCTAACTTCACTCACTTTCTTAATGGGCTTAAAATGGCATGGCACTGGGGCCGATTCTCTTGTACACAATCTCTAAACTAAACTAAATTAACAGGTCTAAATCTAGTGCTATCCTTTTCCACAAGCAACATTATAAAAGGGATAGCAATAGATTTAGACGTGCCATTTTAGTTTAGTTAAGAGATAGTGTACAACGGAATTAGCCACAATGGCACTTAAACCTCACATTTATAGGCACTCTCTTACTCATCTAGCAGTTTGTACATTGACATGTCAGTTAGTCAGCTTTTCCTTTTATATAAAAAGTAATGAAAGGTAGATCAAATGATTAGTTGATAATAGATAGTGGCTTCTTCAATGGCAGTGGGTAAATTGAATAATTATAATAAATATTGGGGCGGATTCTCTTGTACACAATCTCTAAACTAAACTAAAATAACACTTCTAAATCTATTGCTATCCCATAATGTCTATGTCATAATGTTGCTTGTGGAAAAGGATAGCAGTAGATTTAGACCTGTTAATTTAGTTTAGTTTAGAGATTGTGTACAATAGAATCAGCCCCATTATGTGTATTGAATTTTTTTCTCACCTTTTTATCATTTTCCCCAACAAGACTACAGACTCTGGCAACCCTGTCTAACGGAAACCCCATACCATGTATCTTCTGACACATGTTCTGCAACTTAGTAGGAAACTTTTCATATGGATTTGGTAACTTTTCTGCTCTTCTCTTCCTCCTCTCCTCTTTTCTATCGCTATGAGAAGATGATCTAGGAACAACTACAGGTGCAGGACTGGCATTGTGTGAGCGTTCGTTGGCCCTTTGATGTGCCGATGCTAATTCATCATTCAACTCTTTGACTATATCAGGAACGCTTCGTGATCTAGATTTAACTGTAACCTGAGAGCTAACCGACGGATTATCTTGGAGTTCTTTTTGTTCTGGGACTTGTACGAAAGTGTTAGCCACATACGGTACGGGTACTTGGGGATACTGGAAATAATACGGCTGAGGTATGAACGAACCGTTCGGTGCTTGCATTTCAGTTGAACCAGTTGGTACCTGAGTGTACTGTTGGTAAGGTATGTTTGGACCGGGGTATTGAGGAATGTAATACTGGTAATTCGGCATGTACATGTTTTCTACGGGTAGATTATCACAGACATTTTCTTGTACATAGTAACCGTTTGAGACTGGGTAGTGTTGAGGGGATGAGTATATTACATTGGGGCCTTGAACTTGTTGTTCTACGTATGCATTGGGTAGATATGTAACTCCTTCTATCTGTGCCTGCGTTGCGCAGTTGCTATACCCTGGGTACAAGTCCTCCTGGTTATAATTAGACACTTGGCAGCTGGTCACTGACCTCTGACTTTGCAACACTTGCGCTAGTAGCTCCATATCGTTGATCGTTTTTAGTTCTACATTATCAAACGGGCTAGATGTATCATTCTCAAAATCCTTAAAAGTTAAAGCGTCAGTGTTCTGATTGTAATGTGGATACTTGATCATTGTGGTCTGCATTTTGAACTCTTGCAACGGATCAGGGTCATCGAGCAAATTGCTTTGCTGGTAGTTAGACTGAACCTGGACGGGTTGCAGGATGTTAGTCTGGGACTGTGCCGAGCTACACAGGTATTCAGCGTCAGTGTTCACTGATTTGTCAACTTCAGGGCTACTGTCTCGATTAGGGCAAGTATCACAGATATTTTCAGGTTTATCGTCAGGGGATAGGGCGCTTATCTCATCAGTGCTAGGATACGATACTTCTGACACGCTGAGCTGTTTCAATTTCTCCTCGGCCTCTGCCACGGCTATAGCATCCAACTTTTTCTGTTTCGCTTCCTCCAACAGCTGTAGCCGATGTCTCCGCTCGTTCCTCTTCGTCTCCTTCGCGCTCCGGAGCTCTTTGAGTTTAGAAAGCACATTCCGCTCAAAAGTTGAGCAATATTTAACACTTTCAACGAAATTTTGCGATCGCAAAGGACACTCGGTTACACTATACGGCAGTTCTATTCGCGGTGGCCTCTTGTACTTCTCTGATATCTTAACGGGAACACCGTCCATGAAATCACTAAAATGAGACATATCAAGTAATAATTGACAACACAATGAGACGACAAAGTTTGTTTCTATGGACTTTTTGCACTTTTAAGGTTACATCGTACTCTTTCAACGTCATCACTTCGAACACCTATTTCACTAAATAAATTTTGATACGTTTAGCTGTTTTGAAGCTTTCATGATCACAAAAATACCTATTTAATTTTAATTTACTAGAGAATATTTAAATCTTTTTTTATTTTGACTGATTATTTGTTTCAGACTAAAAAAATTTGACGTCAAATGTCATTTGTCAATTTGAATTTTTAAAAGGTTTTTCCTTGTCATGTGATATGGTTGGATATTTGTTCTCTATTAAATTATTTCAGCACAAATTATTTTTTTAAATAGTCTTAACGGGACCAACACAAAATATTAATAATTATCTAATTAGAAATAAGTCGTAAAAATGTATCAAAAATAAAATTATTCTAAATACTGGTTGAAAATGGAATCGTAAAATTCGAACAGAAAAAAATAATTTATCACGTGTGAAGTTGAACATTTCTGACCGCTGTCAGATGTCGCTAGTGATGCTCAAAAAGTCATGGCGGACAATTTTTTTCTGTACTAATTTATTATAAATTTACCTTCAATTTTGTGGATAAATTAATATTGACGGCGTCGAAATAGTAAAAGTGCGGTCTGTTCGCGTTGTGAGAGCTCAGGTAAAAGTACGTTGAACGGACTTCTTTAAATATTAGCATCAATTCGCCATAGACATATCAAGAAAAGGACCTTTGACGAAACGTCTCGAATTTCGTCCTACCAATAAATAAGGGAAAACCGTAGAATTTCGACGTCGCAATATAAAATACGTCTAATAATATGATACATTAAGTGACCGAATAGGCTAGACGTCATCAGTTCTAACGCTCATAAAACAGGTAAGTCTAAAATATTTCGTCTCACATTCTTCGCTTTTCGTAGTCTCAAATCCTAACCTTTTCGCCGGTAGATATCGTGTATCGAGGAAAAATGAATGACGGTTCGCCTGTGATGTACCACGGGGACAGTGGATTTGATAAGGCAGGGGGGATTTACTTCGTGCAAGAGCCGACGCCGCAGCCTATAGATATTCTGCACATAAGCGGAGGCGCGAGAGGCCGGCGCTGGCATTCACGCAAAACCCATCAGCCGCCCAAACCTGAAATCGCCTTTGGCTACGAGTCTGATGAATCGAGCCTATCCAGCAATGGTTCTGGCTCTAATAAATCTAGTGAAAAAGGTAATTAAAATAACATTTTATTTTATTTTTATTTCTGAAATTTAAAATGGGTAAGTGGTACATTTTGTTGTGTATACTATATGAATCTTTAGGTGAATTCTTTAAAGTTTCTCCATTATTATGTCTGAACACTTTAGTTAGCTATAAGTACTGACCAGGCTCGGTGAATATCCTCTCTCATAATTTGTGAATATCCTTGGTGGAAGTTTCTTTATAACAGAGTTAAAGAATCTACATGCAAAAAGATCTTAAGTGTCTAGACTTTAGACACAGACATTTGAACTGTATTATGTTGATATGTCAGTATGTTGTATTTCTTATTTTTACCTATACATATTCTATAAAAATTAATGTTTGTCAGTATACTGTTTACCTATGCATTTTAGCATAATTTGAGTTGAAACTTTGTAGAGTTATTGTTGGCACTTGCATGAAGGTTTATGCCATAGTACCATCAACATGCAATAGGTTGCATGTGACCCATGTGGGCATGTGCTAGTATATTAAGTAAATAAAAAAGCCTTAATAATTATTTATTTTCAGTCAGTTACTGAATTCATTGGTACTTATATCTTACAAATAATTCCTAATAATAAATGTTATATTGTCGTAAACAAGATGATACTATGATATAATGGTATCAACATAATATAATAACTATAAATAACTAAGATAAATTGAAACATAATATCTAACAGATTTGGCCTTGTCACCTTTAGGAGATAAGTGATATAGATTCAGTTACATCTGAGTCTACAGGATGGCTAATGACATTGTACCATAGACATTTTTGTTATAGGTAGACCAGAATGTCATGAAAAATATGGAAATGAAATTCCAAAATTGCAACACTGTACTCTGTGAATATCCTATGTACATAGTTCTCTGTGGTGAATTATTAATATTCACTACAGAATACTATTGTGGTGAATTAGTTATTTATATTCACCACAGAGTACTTTTGTGGTGAATTATTAATATTCACCACAGAGTACTATTGTGGTTAATTATTAATATTCACCACAGAGTACTTTTGTGGTGAGGTATTAATATTCACCGCATAATACTATTTGTGGTAAAGTATTTATATTCACCACAGAGTACTATTGTGGTGAATTATTAATATTCACCACAGAATACTATTGTGGTGAAGTATTTATATTCACCACAGAGTATTATTGTGGTGAATTATTAATATTCACCACAGAGTACTAAGTGCATAGGATATTCACAGTGTATAGTGTTGTTAACTTTGGAATTCATTTCATGAGATTCTGGTCTACCTATAATATTCATCATCATCATTAACCCATAGCTGGCTAGTGGTCACAGGTTTTAATTCTGGTTTTTATTCATTTGCTTTAATGAAGACATGCATCATGAGAAAACCTGCATGCCATGCTCAATAACGTTCTCAAAGGTGTGTGGAGCCTGCCAATATGCACTGGGCTAGTGTGACAGACTATGGCCTAAACCCTTCTCGTTCTGAGAGGGGGACTCATGCTCATTAGTGGCAATGGCTTGATCATAATTTTTTTTAATTAACTATTTGAAATTTATAAAATGGTAGGACTTTCTAAATTAGCATTTACCATTTATTGTTATTAAGTTTTTTTTATAGTAATGTTTTTTATTGATTTAATCAAAAAGGTATAATAATGATTAACATCTATAAAAGACCTATACTTAAAATCTATATTAATACTAAAAATTAAATTAATTAAAGATAAAATAAATTAAATTAAATCTGAAACCTCCTCGAGACCACCGCAGCAAGCCATTGTATTGTACCCAAGGTTTTATTTGAAATGCATTTCATTTCAAATAAAAAAGATTTAAAATAAAATCTTGTTTGAGGCATTTTGTTTTATTTTACTTTATTAAGTAAGTCGGTGCTTAATCAGTTGTACACAAAACTTCCGTACCTACTTTTATACTTTCAAAGATACAGTACCTAGTTACGAATAAAATTAACAAAAAAACATTTATGATAGTAACAACTTCCTTAGTACTACGCACCTTTCAGTATCACGTTACTATGTATATATGAGTAAGTACTCGTACATACATAGACAATAAGACATTCAAAAAGTGTACTATGTATGTACTTTGAATAAAATATTTGAATTTAATTGAAATGAGCTCGGCCTGCTTAGTCTTGCGGCTTATGTGACATTGACGTGAGCATTGTCTACAGGCGAGAACAAAAACAAGCGTGAGAGGGATAGAGACAACGGCACAGTGTCGCACGAGAGGGACAGAGACAGCGGCATAGTGACGCGTGAGTGGCGCGGGCGTGGACGCCGCGACCCGCGCCCGCGTCGCCCCGGCCCAGAGCGCTACTTCAGTGCGAACTACCCCTACCAAGTCAGATTCACGCCCGACGACCTGCTTAATGGTGAGTCAGTGTTTCCATGTACACGGTAATTACCGTAGATGCACCGTAATTCAGCCCTAATCTACCGTCAAGGTAATATGGCCATTACCTTGACCGTGTCACCGTAATACAAAATCACGTTAAAAATTCATAATATACTGCGTAATACGAGTACGAATCTCAGTCACCTTAGCATATTTCGTAATGGCAACATTTCTCTTGCTCTCGGTTTAAGCATCAAATCTCAGTAATCTATTTTCGTCCTTATTCAAGCAATTAGGAAGGAGTAAAATGTAAAATTAATGAGATTTAACAAAATATTAATATGAATAAATCCGTATATGAAAAAGATATTGCTATGCTAGGAGAGTCAGATTCAGAATAATATTAATAGTTGATTAAAAAGCAAATTCGTGACGTTTTTTCTTTTAAAAATGACACGGTAATTTACACGGTATTCTTTTAGCTAATCCACCGTAATTTAATCTAGAAACACCGTAATTTTAACCCTTGAACACGGTAATTCTCGATTTACATATGGAAACACTGTGGTGAGTCTACCCTTGCATCTGGACCCTTACGAGCCATATCCTGGGGCCTGTCGCGGCGATAATTTGTATCGAATTTTGTCACATTCTCTCGTGCGTGGAGATGGCGCCTTAAGGTCATAACTCATTAGTGCCACCCGGCACCCGACCAGCACCACCTCGTTATTCGCGTCATCCGAGTTCTATCCGTCATCCGTGAGAATACCAGCGATTATCTACGACATATGTCATAAACTACCATACAAAACAAAAAGGAACGTATTTTCTCGGACTCGGATCGGATGAGTGTGTAACCGCCGTAAGGGGATAAAATATGGAAAATACTTGACAGATAATTGTTTGTGCAGGATCCCCGTATGACTCACTGTCACAGGAGATGTGGGACAAGTTCATGAGGTCGCAGCAGACCGAGGAGACCTTCCGCAAGAAGATGAACCTCTGGAGATATCTCTTCATCACTATCAAGGTGGGTTCATTGCTTCACCGATAGCGAACTAGAGTGAGGGAACTCTCGGTTTGATCCTAGCTTATGTTCGCGACTTCGTCCGCGTGGACTACACAAATTTCAAACCCCTATTTCACCCCCTTAGGGGTTGAATTTTCAAAAATCCTTTCTAAGCGGATGTCTACATCTCCATGCCAAATTTCAGCCCTTTCCGTCCAGTAGTATGAGCTCTGTGTTGATAGATCATTCAGTCAGTCAGTCAGTCACCTTTCCCTTTTATATGTTTAGATGATACCTTAATGATTAATCACTTGTGATTGTTTAAATAAAATAAAAATCTTTTTTATTCGAATAAACTTTTACAAGTACTTTCGAATATTCGGATGCATCTGCCACTGGTTCGGAATGCCTTTCCTACCGATAAGAATCAGCAAGAAACTCGGCGGTTGCTCTTTTCAAATATTTGATATAGGTACAAGATTATGCCATGTATAAAATAGTATTTGCAGTCTTGTGCGTTAGAAATGATTGATGTGTAAGCTATCGCCTACTGAAAGCCTATGGTTATCACTAGTTAACTACCATATTGTTCCAGTCAATATTCCCCCGGTATGGACTGTACGTGGTGGGGTCCACGATGTCCGGCTTCGGCCTGGACTCGTCGGACATGGACCTGTGCCTGTACGTGCGCGCTCTGGTGGACCTGGAGCCACGGGAGCACGCGCTGCTGCACCTCAACCTCATACTCAGCTACATCAAGAGCTTTGACCCCAGTAAGTGGAATTCACTACAGTGCGACAAGGATATCTTGGCGCGTGGCGAAAACGCGGTTGACTTTGACTTTGACTATACATTCAAGCAGGTGATGTAAAGCAAAGCACAAAGTCCCTGCACAAAATCGGACTGTGAGTGGTAATGAAGACATATTGGAGATGTCTCTCAACAAGTTCAAAGTTTTTATAAAACGTAAACTAATTGAGAAATCCTTTTACAATGTATAGGATTATTTAAATGATAAGCAAGCTTGGGAATGAGTTGCTTAACTTAACAGCTTTGTGATAGTTCTAATAAGTTTCAATAATTTTGTAAAGTGGTGATAATAAAAAGAATACCCGGCTGAGTTTGTTGTGGGCTCTTCTCAGACCTGGGCGCGTTTGGAACCCTCGTAGCTTTAGTTTTAAGTTTGCGTTATAATTATCACCACTATATCTTACAAATCTAACACTATACCAGACCATCAATAAGAGTAATTTATTACCTATTTTGAATAAATCATTTGACTTTGACTTTAATGGTACAAATGCGAAAGTGTTTCCTTTTCGTGGCTCATTACTAAATTTGACGAAAGGTACAGAGATAGCTTGCGTCCCAGAGACAGACTAAGGGTGTGTTTCCACTGACGGGGAGCTGGGCGGAGTGGAGCGGAGCGGACCGTGAATTGGTCAATCACACAAATTCCACTAATGCGGACTGGGGATTTCGAGCACTGTGATTGGCCAATTCACGGTCCTCTCCGCCCACCTCCGCTTCTGTGCGAAAAATCAAAGAATACCAGTAAGATTTTCAAGAAACTAACATGCAGATGCAGTTGCGGGCATCCTCTAGTTTGTTCATAAATTCATAATGTGGCTAATTCCGTTGTACAGAATCTCTAAACTGAACTAAAATGGCACGTCTAAATCTATTGCTATCACTTTCAGAATGTTGCTTGCGGAAAAGGATAGCACTAGATTTAGAGCTGTTAACTTAGTTTAGTTTAGAGATTGTGTACAAGAGAATCGGCCCCATTTTGATAAAAAATTGACCTTCCATGACCATATTAACACCGTAGCAGCTGACTCATTTCGAAGATTAGGATTTGTACTACGCAACTCTCGGGAGTTCCATAGTCCTTTAGTAATACGATTACTATATTACGCCTTAGTCCGAAGCAAGCTCGAAACAAGCACCTGTGTCTGGCATCCGTACGAGGCAAAGTACGGGCTTATATTAGAAAAAGTACAAAAGGCCTTCCTAAGATACCTGTATAAACGTTGCTATGGATATTACCCTTTCCTATACCCAACCAAATTTCTGTTAGGTTGCTTAGGTTTCAACTCCCTGGAGGTCAGACACATTTGCGACCAACTCAAAATTATGTGTCAAATTTTGCGAGGAGATGTTAATGCTCCAGAACTTCATGACCAACTGTGTCGCATACGTGTCCCTGAATCCAACAGTAATCTTCGTCCACGAAAAAATAAACTTTTCGTGGTCCCACATCATCGCACTGTTGCTAGATCTATGTCACCTATACCCCGTTCATTAGCATCATTCAACGCGCTTTTGGACAATAATGCTCAATGGGACCCATTTAATGATGGGTCTATAATATTGGTTCGGGAGTTACTGAAGTACGCTGAGAGCATTACATGAATATGTGATTCAATGTTCTCAGCGTACATATTCAAAATCCTTTGATTTTTTATCGTTTTGTATTTTATGTCTTTTTTCTTGTACCTTTATTTGTATTTAAATTTATTATTAATTATCTAGTTAGTGTAAGTGGCACTGCCGTTCTAATAAGATGTAAAAAATAAAATAAAATAAATAAATGATCTGTGTTGTTGCAGACGCAGAAGTGATCCACGCCAAGGTGCCGATCCTGAAGTTCCGCGACGCGCGCAACGGCCTGCAGGTGGACCTCAACTGCAACAACGTGGTCGGCATCCGCAACACCAACCTGCTCTACTGCTACTCCAGAAGTGAGATCTCTCTTTGTCTACGTCGCGTTGCTCATTACTGACACTAATCATCATCATCATCATCATCATCATCATCATCATTCAAAATTCCAAAAAGGCATTAGAAGCAGAGTTGGCTAACAAGTCATCTGAATATATAAAAGAAAAAGATGGCCTGACTGACTGACTGACTGATCTATCAACGCACAGCTCAAACTACTGGACGGATCGGGCTGAAATTTGGCATGCAGATAGCTATTATGACGCAGGCATCCGCTAAGAAAGGATTTTTGAAAATTCAACTCCTAAGGGGGTGAAATAGGGGTTCGAAATTTTGTAGTCCACGCGGACGAAGTCGCGAGCATAAGCTAGTCTGAATATATAAAAGAAAAAGATGACCTGACTGACTGACTGATCTATCAACGCGCACCTCAAACTACTGGATAGATTGGGCTGAAACTTGGCAAGCAGATAGCTGTAATGACATAGGCGTCCGCTAAGAAAGGATTTTTGAAAATTCAACCCCTAACAGTCCCTTCACACGGCGTCCAGTTTTTTGCAGGATCCCGTTTTCTGCAGGATCACGTTTGATGGCGAATGTGTTTATATGCTAGTGAGCATCCCGCATGCGGGAGGCTCGTGTAAACGCTAGCATACAAAGCGTACGTAGCGTAGCGTAGCATACAAATTTTAAATGAATTAGCTTATACTAGCGGACGAAGTCGCGAGCATAAGCTAATTAATTTAAAAAATTTAAAAATGAAACCCCGATCGTTCGCACCACTTCTTTTTCAGCCCGCAAAATTTAAATGGTATTTTTTTTGAGAATTCATCAAGACGAATCTAATGATGTATCATTTATCAAAATCGATTGAGCCGTTGAAGACTTACGAGTGGGAAAGGAACGGAATATTTTTTCAATCGAGTTAATCTTTCGATTGTAGAAATATCTCGGAATCGCGCATCGCCGCTTACATTTAGACTAGACTGCTATAAAAAATATGATTGTATTATTCTATTGCGTTCGCAGTGGACTGGCGCGTGAGACCACTCGTGGCTTTGATGAAGCTGTGGGCGCGCGCGCACAAGATCAACGACGCGCGGCGCCGCACACTGTCGTCCTACGCGCTCACTCTCATGGTCATACACTTCCTGCAATGTGAGTATTCCTCTCTTGCGCCTTCTAGGAAACTCCACTCCTATAATGCCTAAATACTAAGACTGGCCTCTCTATAAAGCGAACTTCAGACTTAAGACACTGTCAAAACGAGACGGCGTTATATCGCTAACATAAATCTGTCTCGTTTCAACTGAATTTTTATCGTTATTTACTTTGGAATAGGGTATTTTACTTTTCTTTTGAGAAGTCCAAAAAATTCACATAAATTTTATTTCATTGATAAGTGCATTTAAATTTTGTATTTCAAATTTCCTCGCCAAAATGCTAGCCGCCATTTTTAGATTCATAAACTGTGATGACGTCACACGGATTGGTAAACAACGGCATTTTTTAGTGAAATACATTACAACTACAATCCATGTGACGTCACAGTCAAACTGAAGTTTCGATTGCTCATTGCTAATATGTGTATAGTTAGTATGTTTATACATGTTTAGATTTGTTCTCGCTTGGTGTATATTACGGAGATTACGCACTGCACTTCCCTCATCCGAGTTCTATCCGTCATCCGTGAGAATACCTGCGATTATCTACCACATATGTCACTAGCTAACATACAAAACAAAAAGAAACGTATTTTCACGGACTCGGATCGGATGAGTGCGTAACCGCCGTTAATGGGTATTAATTCCGTGGTACAGGCGGCACGACGCCGGCCGTGCTGCCGCGCGCGGGCGAGACGGCGCGGTGCGCGCTCAACCGCACGTCGCTGGGCGCGCTGTTCCTGCACATGCTCAAGTACTACGCGGACTTCCCCTACGAGCAGATGGCCATCTCCGTGCGCGCAGCGCGCCGCGTGCCCGTGTGGGAGTGCCGCGCGCGCGCCGCCGCCACGCCCGGCGCCGATCCCGCTCACTGGAAGCTGCTCTGCGTCGAAGGTACGTAACCTCAACTTCACTTTCAGCGTCGTATTGCTGATCTCCATGTGGAAGTGCGACGCGGTGCCAAGTAGACTGCGAGCCGTGCGGGCTGCGACACGAAATTACACTGTGAGCGGGACTGCGGTAACCGTTATACGTGCGACAACTTAATGATTCGTACTTACGCAACTAACGGAATCGCGCATTCATTACTCGACAATAATACGTGATTGTCAGACGAGTGTGTTAGAATTAATATTGTTCTCTTACCTAATCAATAATGTGTAATACAGTGCACTAATTGTTATTAGGCGCCTCTTGGCGCCACCATCCGGTTCCAAGGACCACTGCCGGATAAACAAATTCTTTCTATAGACGACGCATTTTAAACTGAGTCGTCGAGTTATCTGTCTGTTTCGCTCGCACTTACCAGCGACCTGTAAGTGCGATCAAAACAGGCAGATAACTCGACGACTCAGTTTAAAATGCGTCGACTATAGCATAATACACCAGTGAATTTAATTAATAGTTTAGAACTATTCTCCATAATAAACCCTCAGGGTCAAGACTCCATTTAAGTCAAATGTAATTTTTTTAGAAATAAATAAATATTCATTCATTCATTCATTTTCCAGAGCCCTTCGACCTGACGAATACAGCGCGCACGGTATACGACCCGCTCACGTTCGAGAAGATCGTGGAGACGTTCCGCACGAGCCACACGCGCCTCGCCGCCAGCCTGCGCCTGCGCGACGCGTGGCCGCAGCGATGATACGCGCAGTGCGACGCGTGCGCGCGCGCCGTCCCGCACTCTATCATACTGACTATGTATGCCCTCTACTGACGTGGGCCAGTGTATCATACTAACTAAAACATGGACGAGACATGTGCCAATACTTGGCCATAGTGTATAGTTATAGTGAATATGACATGGACAAAATGTGCAAAAACTTGGCCATAGTGTATCATCGAGACCAGGGACCGAATTACCAGTATCATTTTTGTCGTAGCGCTACTAAATAAAGTACTTATATATTAGCGATAAAAATAACGATACCAAATCCGTTACCGTTATCTGGATACCGTTATTAATATCGATAAAAGTAGCAATACTGATAATCATACACGATATTGATATCTATCTAAAGATGTTGTGTAGCGTCTTAGTTCAACGCGGATTTTTCGGTAAGTAACGATAAAACTATAACGTTAAATCCCTTTGGTATACTGCTACCATTTTAACGTAACATATTGTAACGAAATATTTTGTTAGTGTTATCGTTCAAAATTTACTAACGATATAGTCCGTACAAAATGACATCTCACGCGCCATTTTAACTACGGGTCAACTGTCATGTCGAAATTGCAGTTCACCTTTAAAATAGGACTTAAAATCGTACTTTTGACATGATATTTGACACAGAAAGTTAAAATGGCGCGTGAGAATTCATTTTTGCGCATTATATCCGTCGCTGGTCGAGACCAATGAGTCCAATGCCCTGTACACTACTACCTTGCACAAGTCTGCAAAGACTGGGTCATATGGTCAGTCATATAACTAATTTGCCCAATACTAGGCTAGACAAAAACATGGTACAGTACGCCGCAGCAAGTAATGTACCATCAGCCTTTAGAATGACATTTCCGCTTTGTAGAGCGTTGTCTCTGTCACTCATACCTATATGACTTTTTGTCGGTCTCTACGACGGGCAGCGCTCTACAAATCTGCTATCTCCTTCTAAAAGTCGATGTACATTACTTTCGGCCACTCATTGTACATCGACCTTTAGAAGGAGATAGCAGATTTGTAGTCTCTCTGTCGTCGTAAGTGACAGAGACAACGCTTTACAATTCTGAAATGTCAATCTAAAGGCCGATGTACATTACTTTCTACCGCGTACTGTACTATGTACCAACAAAAGTATCATGTATCTGTACTACTTATGATTTACAAATCAAAGTACAAGAATACAGACATGGTAATATAGTCCCAAGTATCAAAATGTCTATAACCATGTTTATCATGATACTTGTTACAGTACGCGGTGGAAAGTAATGTACATCGACCTTTAGAAGGAGATAGCAGATTTGTAGAGCACTCTCTCTGTCGTTGAGACGGACAAAACGTCATATAGGTATGAGTGATACAAAGCCGAAATGTCATTCTAAAGGCCGATCTACATTACTTTCAGCCGCGTACTGTACATCTTATTCAAGTGTTAACAAGCACAGCATGATAACTACTAACTTCACATTATTTTATTTTCCTACCATATGAAGTGCCGAGTGAAGTTAGCGGAAAATGCAGAACTGCAACTGTTAGCATTTGCATAAGGAAATAATACAAATAACTGGCTTCCAACCGCACATTTATACCAGAATTCATAGTCAAGATATGGGCTTCTTTAGAGGATGATTCAGATGACATGTGTCCATACACAATATAATGATATAATGCATTGCATAAAGCCCACACACACAAGATAGACAAGATAGATAAGATAGATAAAGATACACATGCCAATGAATGGTACACTAGGTGCTGGTAAGCTGGCACGCCAGGTACTGGCAGAATGTCAGCGCGTGATACACATGCTTGTGTCTGGTATGCCAGTTTCTAGAAAGGCTGCATACCGTGCCAGTGACGTGCTAGTTAAAGATCACAAAGTAAATACTAATTATCTAGAAATTAATAGTGTTGCAATAAAACTCGCGATTGTATTAGTGAAGAAACTTTTTATAGATAGAATTATACGCAGACGCCAAAAAATACATACCAAAAACCATCACAAAAAATTCAAAATGTTTTGGCAGAGGTTGAGTGTACGATCTACTAGCAAACACCTTACGACGCGTTTCGCGTGCTTGTAGCTGGCATGTGAGTCTCCCGTCTCACTTCCCCTCAAGGGGAAAAATCAAACGCCTTGCGATCTACTGGCATGCCTTGTACTGGCACGTGAGCTACTGGCAGAATCTCGATACATCGAGCATGTGTATCACCAGCTTTAAGGTTGAATATGATAATATCGTTTGAATCGTCCTCGATAGATGCCTCTATCTTGACTATGAATACCAGTGGTAGTGTGAATTTTATTAGACTAGTGACTTACCGAGGCTGCGGCCGGATTACGCCCCTCGACAGTCGTAAGGTTTCAGTATCAGTATATAGAAACTCTACAACCTTAGAGTTGACTTAGTACTGACTCAGTGTAATTCAAGTCAGTACAACAACGATCTCTGCATTTAAGGCTGATTTACACTGGGTCAGCTACTGACACGGCGTAAATTGAGTACTCTCAAAATTGTAAGGCCGGATTTACATTGAGTCACGTGACTGTTTCCATTAAAGGTGGTTTTACACTGGGTCAGTGACTGACATACTCAAGTACTGTCTCAAAATTGTAAAGACATTGAGTCACGTGACTGTTTCCATTTAAGGCGGATTTACACTGAGTTGGTTACTGACATGGCGTGAGAAGTTCTGTCTCAAAACTACAAGTAAGGCCAGATTTACATTGATTCACTTAACTATTTGCATTTAAGACGGATTTACACTGGAACAGTTACTGACATAGCGTAAGTTCGAAACTGTGTTTGTAGGGTCGGATTTACATTGAGTCAGTTACTGATATAGTGTGAATTGAATTGAGTCTCAAATATTCTGTCAATTTATTATTTACTGTCTTTTTACATTATGTCAGTATTGACTCTGAGAGCTACGCAAAACTGGCTATAGAGCCAGATTCACAGACTTGGAGGTCGGATCTGATATTGTGTGAATTAATTTCAAGTCGGAGAGTTCACAGTTTTCGCCGTTAGTGATTAAAGTTACTGACACTGTAAATTCGCCTTAATATTGACAATTAGGCCGCGATTACAACTGTAAGTTTTACTCGATAAATTTATTAATGTAAACACTCTTATAAGTAGGTACATTTACAAAAACTTTGTTTGTTTGTTATTTTTGTTAGTAAAACTTACAGGTGTAATTGCGGCCTTACTTTAAATCTCATTTATTGCTCATTCAATCCAATCCAATCCATCAGCTTGTTTGCGTCCACTGCTGGACATAGGCCTTTCCAAGAGCGCGTCACCAAACACTGTCCTCCGCCTTCCTCATCCATCCGCTCCCCACCACCTTCGTCTCACTGCTCATTCAATTACCTTTAATAGATGAACGCTACGCAATATTTAAGCGTGCCCTTAAATTTTGACTGATGTGGCATCTTGTCCTTACAGCTAAATAAAGTGGCATTAGGCCCCGTTCACACGGCATTGGCACCGCACGTTTTACAGGATAAATCTTAGCGAATACGTAGTGGCACATACATTGATTGTTATTATAGAACCATTTGCACGTTGTTTGTACTGCAAAAAACGTACACAGTGTCAACCGTGTGAACGGTTCTATTCAATGTATGCACCATGTATCTGGTAAGATCTATCCTGCAAGAATCGTGCGGTTCTAATGCCGAGTGAACGGGATCTTAAAGTATTCGGCCGTTACTTTAGTTACAAAGTCATTAAAAATATATTTTTAACCAAAAACACTATAAAATTACTATTAGTATTTAACATGGCTAACTTAAGTTCTATAGTTTAGTAAACCTTGTTTTACATGAAGAGAGTATCTTGAGTTGTTACTTTGTGTTATCAAAGCAAGATTTTTGAGGACCTCTGGCCCAGCGGTGAGTGCTTCCTAAGAAGTGGAAAGTTCAGCGTTTAATTCCCAAGTGTGTTAACTTTGAAATTTTTAAGTCCAAGAATCCGTCTTGGAAAGACGGATTCGCTCTTTGTTCTATCGTCGAGTAAAAACGTGCGAGTAACTCTCTCCATGTAAACGAGGCTTAAATATATATAGGGTACAGTCCAAATAGAGGTCGGTAACGCGTTACAATAATATAATAACCTCACAGGCTGTGATATGCGACTGACTGTAAATACATAGGTATATATAGCGAGTTAGAGTAGTACTTAGACTGTCCAAAGATATAAGGGGATCGCACACGGGCGCAACAGATGAACTGAAAATGCTGAATAAGTCAGTAGCATCAGGAGTGTCTAAAGAATGAAATCCCGTTGACGTATCAGCGATTCTATTACGTATTACAGCTAAAATTAAAACAATCGAATGAATTTAACAATCTATTGTCGATTTATTCGTCTTCACAAATAACATTCGAATTTAAATAACCAATCGATTTGTAAGTTTACGAATGCGAAGCGCACAGTCTCGAATGAAAAAATCGAACTGCGCAATTTCATTCGATTTTCGATTCATTCGTCCCAGACCCGCGTGTACCTACGTAATAATTGAAATCAAACGATTGTTTTTCGATTGTTTTTTTTCTTTGTTAACAATTTCTAACCTGTTTAAAAAAATCTTTTTCTAAATTTTTTCCAGCCCTGATAAAAACCCTTAGCCGATGTCTTTTCAAAATAGAATCTCGCACGCATTTACGCATAATCACCGAAGTTACCCAATAGAAAGTTATGAGTTTGACAGTTATGAATACTTTCCATCGTGAGCAACTTTTCTTAACCTCTGAGATATAGAAATGGGTCTGCAGATGTCATCAGCATTTCTTCATTGCCCCAGCTCCTGCTGAATCTTGCTACCTCGGGTCACAATCATTTTCATTGTTGTCGTGTGACCGTATGCGATCACCTATAGCGATAAAAAGATAATATGTAATTCTGATCGCACATATATGCGCAGCACGACTGTTTGGTGCTGAAATTTGAATGCGTCGTAGAAACGTCATAAGTAAGTAGGTACACAACGAAACGTCAAAGATAACACCCTGTTTCTATTTCACATTGTCAGATCTGAAAATCAACAACTCTACAGGAAAGCGCTTCAAAGTTTTACGCTTCAACTGTTTATATTTTTGTGAATATATACGATTTAGATTTACAAAAATTTACTGAATCGTACTATTTCTTTTTGTAATAAATAAGTAATTAGGTTTAATTTGTAATGTATTAAAATTCAGATGGTTTTTGTAAAACTGATTCGTATATTTAAAAAATATGAACAATTGAAACTTTGAAGCACTCTACTGTAAAGTTGCGGATTTTCAGATCCGATAATGTTAGTATAGACAAGTGAAAGAATGACATCATAAGTACGCTTTTACCATTATTTTTCTTCGGTGCGTTTTCCGCATTCGAAGTTATTCCGATTTTGAGCACTCAAAATGCATGCGAATAAATGTGCGATTAGTTTGAAAACTCCAAAAAATATCGGAGAAAATCCTTAATGTTACATCACTGTGGCTAAAATTGTTTCTAAATGAAAAAACCCATCGATTGCTGGTATGCAAATATCTTAACTAACTTTAAAGGTCTACAATAGTGCTATCCTTTTCAAAATGTTCTCTGTGGTTAAGGCTACTTGCTCAGACTTAAGACACTGTTAAAACGAGACGGCGTTATATCGCTGGTATAAATCTGTCTCGTTTCAACTGGAACTTAAGTCTGAGCAAAGTCAAAGTACGAAAAGATCTCACCACCCTTAGACCCGTCAATTTAGTTCAGAGAGTTGAGTACAAAACCAAAGGCAAACTAAAGCTAACTAAAAATGTGATAAATTAAAGGTTCATGTTAGTTTTCAAGTTTAGCGCAATGATGGATCGCAACCCCTAGTCAGTGAAGTGTAGTTGAAAACTATTAAAAGTACTAGCTCCTAAAGTAATCTCCACTAATTGAGCCATTATATATTATATTTTAAGGGGATATTGTTAAATACTACATATTTTATATATTATATATTACATTTAACACAAATGCTACTATGAAAGTTATATGTTTTTGTCCATAGTGCCATATTATTGTGCAGTAATATAAAGTTAAGAATAGGTTTAATAATTTATTTTCATAACTTAGACCATAGACTAAAGGAAAAATATAGACAGCATGTGTGAACAAAGATATTATATTCATTATACTGATCGCATGTTTTATTTATTATTTATTTATGTTGCAGTATCCACACCACATGCCGCATAAGGATTAGCCAGCACTGCGAAATTTAACCGCGTTATTCTATTCGCAGATTTCTGTGACGTATGGACATTGTATGAAGCCACATACTCGCTGTATATAATTTTCATATGCCACAGAAATCTGCAGAGAAAATCGCGCGTAGGGTTTCGAAGTACGGGGTTCGCAATTTTCACAGCGAGATTTTTTTCCACAGAATTAAGTGACATGGAAATTGTATTGAACAGCACGCACTTGCAAACGACTTCATACGATTGCCATGTCACAGAATTCTGTGGCAAAAAACTGCGCAGTGAAATTTCGCAGTGTGGGCTTACCCTTAGACCCCGGTCACACGACATAAACACCGCATATATTTTTTCAGGACAAATCGTACCGAATACGTAGTGAATACAATGAGTATAGAACCTTTCACACGGTTAACACATTTTTTGCAGTATAAACGTGTGAATGGTTCTTTCTATACGCAATTCATGCCGTGCATATTTATTGTCGTGTGAACGGGGCCTTAACGTCAACTATTTATCCAGTACTCAAAATTTGTTTATTGTGGCAATACTGAAAGTAAAGTCAGGTTTAGTTACTGAAAGTCCCTGGCACTCGTTTAGCTTCTCTTGAGTTGCTTCATGTTTCTTGCACCCGATTTACTGTCTATCTTTTTCCTTTAGTCGTACACTTAAACACATCACATTAATTCACTATGATTGTCGAAATTTTAGTTGTTCTATCTAACAAAGTTATGTTTACCTAGCTTGTTGATCCGAATCAACACGACTGAATAGGTTAATCTCAGAACAACAATGGCACCGATTCTAAGCACAACCTAATTTTAGAGTATTCGCGCCTCTTCTTACTATTGTAATATGAAAAGGACAGAAGCAGTTTGACATTTCTAAATTTAATTTTTAGATGGTAAAACCCGTGATTTTAGCACGCACTCGCGAACCTACCGTTTAAATTTGTATTGTGCACTAAAATTTAGAGTCTTTAAATGTGAAAGTCATGTTCCGTTCCTTTTTTAGCATTAGTAAAAAGAAAAGGATGCAGATACTCTAAATTTAGTTTAGAGAGAGACTAGAGAATCGGGGCCATCGTTCGAGTGATATTATACCCAGCCACGATCACTTGAAACTATACAGAATGGTTTTTTAACTGGTGGCTACACTAATCTTCAAATATGGGAAATTATTCCTAAAAACCCAGTGATTCTGACAGTTCAACCTAATTATGTATTTAAAAAAAGTATGGGTAAAATAATTGAAAATCCAATAAAATATGGTTCACATTCAAAGAAATTTGAAGAATAAAAAATACAAAAATTGAATCTGCTCATTTACCGTTGCACTGATATTTTATAAATTGTTTTAATTTGATGGATATCAACATTTTATTATATTTAATATAATGAAATTATTGAAAAGTCATGAGAAAAGTCATGCGGATTAGAGTTGCTGCCATAGAGTTCTATAAAATCATCCTGTATATTAATAGAATCTACTGAGTAACGAAAGAAAACTGTATATAAATAAAAGTGGCGCTGCCTCGATATATCTTCGTTTTTAGTATTTATATATCGTTTATAAGTTATTTAAATGCTGTACATAGTAAGAAATGAGAAAGATAAAAAAAAATATTTGAAATGTTTTAGGAATGTATTGTTTTTTGTAAATAGTTGTTATTTGTATGGTGTAAAGAGTAGGTAAATGACAAAAAATATTTGAACTTGTGTATTGCATTTAGGTTTTTTAAGCTTGGCGGTGCATTGGCGGGCGAGGTTTTGTACCATTGCGATTTGTGGGGCTGTACAAGTGAAGTAAGGGTCAATTCAGACGTGCAACAATTAACAGTCGCGTTTAAAAGCTGTCGAAAACGTGTTGTCTGGACCAACCACATAGTTTAGTACCAGATCGTAGTAAGCCGCTCTACTACTCGCGGCTCTAGCGTGCAGCTAATTCGTATACTCGAGCTACATTCTACACAAATACATCCCAACCACTTGAGATCCATAGAGCATACTTTGACTGACTCTAATAGCGGAAAACTAAGAAAAAAGATTTTTTGACTTTAATTTAAAGTAAATTGCTGTTAACCAAATGTAAACGATCTGTTATAGCAACATACTGGCCCTAAATAAAGTTACACCCCTGAATATACCCATATGGAAAAAATAATAAACCAATTTTAGGCCAGTATAGCGCTGACCACAGCTACAGCTATTTTGAGACATAAACTCACTTTTGAAGAAATATCAGTTAGGCCTCAATAAATTGACGTCCTCAACAGGTTCAGAATTCGCCTGTATATAGTCTAAGCAATGTTAAAGTAAGAGGTATAGATCTCAGACAAAATTTGTGGCGACAACACAACGTCAGACGTGTTGAAGTGTAGTCCGTCTGAATAGACCCTTAGTGCATCCACGCGGCGTTTTGTATAGACATTTAGTCGTCGTTTTATACTTACTGTATAACGCATAGAATTTAACTCACGCGCCAATTTAACTTTTCTGTCAAATTTCATGTCAAAAAGACGATTTTAGTCCTTATACATGAAACACGTTACATGAATCGTACGTTTGACCCATAGAGTTACAGCTTTCATATAAATAACAAAACTCCCGATAAAGCGGCAAGGCACACGTCGCTGTATAGAATCGTCATGAATTTCAATCGCTTTATATGAAAGTAACAAGCTAGCGTACGGTAAGCGTAAAATGACGATTCACCCTCTTTGACGACAAGCCACGTGGTCTGTGACACTTAAAATACAAGATATGCAATATTTTATAGCTTTGTTACGTTATAATCTCATATAAATATATATTATTAGGTCCTTACTAATAAAAAATTACACTGCTCATACACCGTGTTACATTATACACTGAATGTATAATGTATGTATAATATAACTCGTCGGAAATATTAGTGCGTCTGATACGTCGCAGCTCAAGAAATGTTAAATAATACAACACTTCAAATAATATCACTTATCAAGATCTTTAACAATCTCCAAATAACGACGCCAAACTGAAATAAATTAGATTTTGACAGTTTCTCTATGGGAAGTTTGTCAAAATCATTCGTCAAAGTTAATTTGGTGATCGATAATAATTTATCTCTACATTAATTTAAATTAAAAACAAAGATTCCGACGAATTGAGAACCTCCTCTTTTTTTGAAGTCGGTTAAAAATACAAAACACGAAAAGGTGACGTCATTTGCGTGCGAGCTGCATATATTATGTATAGTTATATTTCAGACTGGTTTGACTGTGTATAGGCAGTGTATTTTTATTACGTAGTAAGACTGTTAAAACCTAGTGACATTCCAGTGAAAAATTGTTTTCTAATATTATATTATTGTGTATATTTGTAACGATGCAATAATTTTCATTAAGGGCTAGTACATTTTCTAATAAGAGGTGCTGTTGTTTGAATTTGTTGTAAGGTTGGACCAGCTGTGTGAAGTTAGTTCTTATGTTTATACTACAAAATAACTGCCTATATTTTGATAATAGTAATAGAGCATCAACGGTTAAGAGCTCATACATAATTTTACAAAAGTTGTAAAGTTAGTCGTCCGGGTGTGTCTGTGTGGCTCGTTTGTACAGACCCTAATGTAGTATCTACGATAGCCAGTACGCTTAGTATGAGATTTTGTCTCACCAACGTTGATAGTATTCGAGTGTCGAAATACTTCCGCGTTATAGTTAACTGGATCTTAATTGCCTTGTTTTAAAGCTCAAGTTTGTCTACACATCTACAGCCAGCGCTCCAAGCGGAAACGTTGCGAAGTTAAAATCAGTGGCATTCAGTTTTTGACGTCAATTCCAGGATCTTTAGGTCTATTTTATTTTGACGTTATTGTGTTTCGACTCTCGAATTCTAACAACGTTGGTGAGACGTAGAATGTTATACTAAGCGTACAAAGCCACCCCGAACACCCGAAAACCACTTTGACTCGGCTCATAGATTGGTGATTTAATTTGTCCTAATATTGCATGGAAATAAATGTGTTCAGCTTAAAGTTTACACAGCTGGTTTACACACAGTGACTTTTTACTCGTCTTACAAAGGCGAACCGTAGCCGACAGGAAATATTTCACATCGAGCTTTACAAAGAGAACGATTCCGTAGAGCGTTGTCTCTGACGTTGAGACCGATAAAATATTACAGTACGATTCAAACTTAAATAATGCGTCTGCGTGAAGTTGCAACACGTGCGCTGTTACCCTCCCCGCTACCCCGGACACCCAAAAAGTGTGTGGTGCGCAACGTCGTGCGCAAACATCAGGGGCACATTTACGTTTGAATCGTACTGTACATAGGTGTGAGTGACATAGACTACGTACTAAGAAAGCTAAATCTCTTTCTAATATTCGATGTGCAATATTTTCTGCCGGGTCAGCTAATGTACCAACACAATGTCTGTTATCCATTAGTCATAAAAATGAAGAACGGTTCAAGAAATAATTAAAAATAATTTGAATGGAATAGAATATATTTAAGCAATTCGGATGGCTGGAGATTATAGAAGAAACGCGCGCCCGTCCGCCTTTGCTTTCACTATAGGTACTTTGTTTCATAACTTAACATTTTTTTGGAAGTGTCTAGAAAGCCACAAGCGGTCGTTCTATAATAAAAACTACGACCACAAGTTTTTTTATGAGCGTTTAAAATTTGTTTTATAACGCAAACTATTAAGGTTCATATTTTTAAGTGAATCACTTAACTTGTGGCCGTATAGTTTTAGTAGTAGTAGTTTAAAATCAACGACCGTTTGTGGCTTTGTAGACACCTTTTTTATGAAATGAGTTTTATTTTATTTTTCTATATGTACCTACCTACTAATAGACATAGAGGCTAATTCCAATGTACACAATCTCTAAACTAAAATGGCACATTTAAATCTATTGCTATCCCTTTCATAATGTTACTTACGGAAAAGGATAGCACTAAATTTAGACCTGTTAATTTAGTTTAGTTAAGAGAATCGGCCCCTGTAACTGGTTCGCGTTTGTAAGTCAAGTATAAAGTCACCGTGTATAAGCAATGACCATTTTCAAATGTCAATAATTTGAACAATAAGAAATTGTATGTGAACGTTATGGTGCTAAATTGTTGTGTTGCCTTACTATGTAATATAAATTTAGCTGTGCGTGCTATAAAATGCTGAAATAATTTGTATGTACAGGGTGATTTATTTATTTGAGACGGTTGTATACATCACTAAAATTGGGAAGTATAAAAGTAATGTCATCGTTAAATTAAAAATTAAACTTGTGAAAGGAATTTACTTTTAGATCTTTCCATTCAGTTCAGTTAAATATTTTTGTGTACAACTCAGAAAGAGGAAATTTTTAACCAAAAATCACTGAAGTATTTTTTCCTCATACTGTCCCAAAGAAATAGAACATGCTGTATATATCTAGCTTCCACCTCGGGATTCCTATATTGACGAGGTTAAATATATAAGAGAGGCATATCTTTAAAATAACGAAGAGATTGTACAATTGTTATATCTTAGAGTATAGGAATTCTTATAAAACGTTGTTAAGATGTACACCAACCATGTTGGAACCTTGAACTCTGTTGCTTTAGAACTATAGGCAGGCCAACTCGGCTGGTCACCAGTACAAAATAGAGAGGTAATAACAGTGGAATGATTCGTTAACTCAGTGATCATAACCAAATGAAAGCGATCAAACTCATTTGGCATTGGTTGGGTTAGCATTCATTGCTGCTTCACTGAGCGATATAAACTTATTTTACGTAGAAAACTTTCAATGGATTAAAAATAAATGTCAAATGAGCTTGATGGCTTTCATTAAGTGATGATCACTGAGTTAGCTAATCACCCCCCAGGCCCCAGGTCAGCTTAATACAACACGGGGTATGGGGCATTCACACATAGGCTTAGATATATAGGGTGTACTTTGCTCAGACTTAAAATAAAGCAGAGTTAAGATGAGACGGATTTTGTCTCATTCATATATGTCTGGTTTTACAACCACTCTTGAATTATGTCAAAAAATTTACTCGATTTTCTGCAGTGCGAACGTAAATTCGTCAAAACAAGTTATGAGAAGCTGACATACGACGACCTGTCAAATTTTCACATGCTTAATGTTTTTTGTGCAAACTCATGATTAGAAACAGAAATCTACATTTTTAACTGTTTTAACAGCCTAACCTAGTGTTAGGTACGCCCCTTTTTAGCAATATTCAAAAGAAAAAGATGCAGATACTCTAAATTTTGTTTAGAGAAAGACAACAGAATCGGCACCATTAATGCTGCTACATAATTAATGTATCGACACATTAGTGATTATTAATTTCGGTCGTAAGTCTGAGCAAAGTCAAAGTACGCTATACATATAGACCTTAGCTATGTGTGAGTGCGCCTCCTTTTATCTCGGAAGTTGTTTCGAGTGGACCCTCTGCTTACATCTCTTACTTAGTGTCACTAGTCTTGAATATTGTAGCGCATCTGTTGTCCTTTTCTCTCACGATCCTTTGCTCTGCAATGACGTCACAAAACTGCTCTAAATGGATTCTTAATTTTCGTAAAATAAGGCTATATAAAAGCAAGCAAAAAACCCGACAAGCCGTAGGAAAATAGATAGGGGTATAGATTGGTCCTTCTTAAATTTTTATTCCTAGATTATTATTTTGTTCTATGTTTAAACATTTTAAATTTGATGAAATTGCTCAACTTGTTATAAAACTTAAATATGAAATTACCTCATTAATTTTGTTTTACCCATAAAATAAACTGCATTGAATTTTTCTTACCTTTTATGAACTTTATAAACTTTTCGTGCATCGACCAAAATCATTTTTACCCTAAACAGCCCATAAGCGCATTTATTACCCATTGCATTAGACAGATATTTGCCGGGCAACTTTTAAGCGTTCTTGTAATAAGTTTTATATTTTATGTAAGAGGCACTCTGCCAACCAAAGTAAAATATTTTTAAAAATGATTAATATGTAAGAAAACTGTTAATTTAGTGTCTCAAAAACTGTTAATTTAAAAAATATATAAAAAAACCAAAAATATATATAAACATAAAAAATCTATAAAAAATCAAAAAAATAAAAAAAAAAATAAAAAAAAAAAAAAAAAAATATATCCAAAAAATGAAAATTTTTACTTTGACTTTTAAGGAATTCTATTAAAAATATCATGCATGTTAAATATGTACTACATCGGCTTCCATCTAGCTTGAGTTGTGCATTTATTGTTTGTTTCATCTTACATAGATTTTGGTAGAGGCGTTCTATCACATATTGAAGATGACACATTCTACTATCATGACGGCCAGAGATGTAACGGTAAATTTTCTCGTTACATAATAGCGTTACATTTGTGACATCACTAAGGCTGATGTCTACAAAGCTTACTTTGGCTGCTCAGACTTAAGCTTATCTATAGAGCACACTGTGCACTTTGCTCAGATTTAAAAGGCAAGGGTTAAAAGATAGATTTATTTGATAGACATAAGTCTGTCTCGTTTTAAGCATGTCGTCTTAAGTCTGGGCAAAGTCAAAGTATACGCTCTATAGATATCAGTCTAACGATCGACGATCTAAAGAGCGTATTTTAACTTTGCTCAGATTTATGATTTATGACAAGAGTTAAAACGAGACAGATTTATATCAAACACATAAGTCTGTCTCGTTTGAACACAAAGTCTGAGTAAAGTCAAAGTACGCTCTATAGATCTGTCTAAGGCACTCGCTCGTTTTCTATTGCATAATATTATAATAATCGAGCTGCAATAGTTTTTCTAAAGCTTTTATATTTTAGCTTAATTTACGCCCAAACTTTTATCAGCATGATTTACGTACAACCTTAAATTATTAACTTTAAAATGGGCTATTCATCTATGTCAATTCAAACTCAGCAACCTATTTTTAACGTCGGTTGTTTTTTAGTTTTCAATTGAATGTACTTAGCAAAGCACTCGTTATAGAGCCGAAATTTTTATCATTCTACCTGTAATCTGTAAATTGATATGAATTTCGCTAAGCGAAATATATGTAAAAGAGTAAACTATAAAATAAGCCTGACTGACAATTAATAACGTAACTTCACTGCCAGGTTGGTGTGCATTTCAAAATTAGGCAGTTTTTTGGAATTTATAAAATTGTAACTCTAAAATAATTACCTACTAATGTAATAATTTATAAGTTTTCATTTGTGCGAAAACATCACAAAAACTTTGTTAAAATTCAGTTACTTAACGTTTGTTGTTCAAATAAATAAAATGCAAGCATTTGATAGAATCACAATAACCTCTAACCGTGAGTTTGCAAAGACCAAACATTTACATGAAATCAAGTCCTGGCAATGTATCAATTGCGTTTGCATTGGAGTTTGATTTGTTGGCATTTCAATGAAATCCGTAAAGAATTTACCCGATTTTCTGCAGTGCGAACGGATATTTATCAAAAAAAACATGAGATTCGTAACATTAAGGCCCGGCGCCCATTATCGGCATCGGCAAGGAACAGGATCCTTCGGCATCCTACATGCAAGCGCACACTGTCGGAAACTATGCTTTGGCATGCTGCAACGTTCTTAGGGATGACGAGGCGTCCTACAGCATGCCGCGTCCTGTAGCTTGCCGAAGCGCCTCAATATCGTATTTCTCGTCAAAACAGTCTCAGAGTTGTTACAAGCTAGTTGTCTGAGTTGTATTTAATATGGTGGACTGGGATCTAGTGCTCATAGCAGCTCTTGCTGAAGAAGAAGAGAAATCTAATCAATCAAGAAGATTTTGGGTGAACAACCTTTGGAAGCTATCCCCGAGTGGTGCCTCGGCGCCGGCGGCGTACCGAAGGATGCCGAAGCATCCCGAAGCATTCTTAAGGCTGCCGATACAGCAGCCTCAAGCATACCGAAGCGGTATTTTTATTATAACGACCATATATAATGGAAATTTCTACTTTATTGTCATTATGTTAATGTATATTGCTATTTGCCACCTAAAATCCTCAGTCGTGCCGATGCCGATAATGGGCGCCGGGCCTTATGACGAGCTGTCAAAGATGGTTAAAACTCCAACTTTTTTGGTGCAAACTCACGATAACACAATATAATATATTTAACCGTTTTTTAAGATTTATTTATTTACAATGAACTTATCACTTTTGTGTAATATTGTTTTGAATATTACCTAGCGTCTAAAATATTTTATTTTTATTATTTAAGAAAATGGAATGACATATTTTTATGTATCTACTTATATTATCATAGCAGACGTAAAAAAATTTAAAGATTTCGTACGTATTTGGAACCTTTTTATTGACATTATGCATTTTATTTTATTTGACTCAAACCTCTCTGTACAAAAAAATTATTGTAATGGATATTAATAAATTATATACAAACTGCCAGAAGTGCGTTTGATTTCAACCTGTCCATTGAGTTTATCCCCTCAGCCATATTACGGTATAGGTAAAAAAAGTAAGGTAGATATTGAGTTTTTACTAAGTATAATGTACTTACAGTACGCGGCCAAAAGTAATGTACATCAGCCTTAAGAATGACATTTCGGCTTTGTAGAGCGTTCTCTGTTACTCATACCTATATGACATTTTGTCGGTCTCAACGACAGGGACAACGCTCTACAAATCTGCAATCACCTAAAGGTCGATGTTGAGCGGAGCGAGACCAATAATTATTAATCTATGGGTCGGTGTACCTACATTACTTTCGGCCGCGTACTGTAACAACATATATTTAGTAGAAACAGAATTTCTGTACAGAAATCTTTAAGTAATATCTTTACAAAAACCTGTAAAGAAATTCTCAGTGGAGCAGCCCCCAGGAGTTGGAGACGTGGGAGGTGTTCTCACCCATGCCTCGGAAAGTAAAGCCGTTGGTATTGCGGCTCAGTTGCGATCAATCGGATGCTGTCGTCCCATTGCACTAAGAGTGAGGGAATAGAGAGTATACCGGTGGTCCCTCCAATAATTACAATGCTGTCGCATAAAATGGTAGTCCCTGGACTGGAAGCCTCCGAGAAATACATTGCTATAGAAATTGATAAGGTCATAAACAAATGTTCAAAACGTATGGCAGGCGGTATATATTAGGTACCTATGGTAACTACTTAGGACTAAATAATCTTGTGTGAAGTGTAGGTAAACACTAAAAAATTATAAAAATATACTTAGGACTATTAGCCTGCTCCCGCCTGCCATACGTACATTTTCGAACATTTATATTCATGACCTTAAATTTCTATTTTTATAGAATACAAAGCTTGTTTTTTTGCTTTTCAGTTACCAGTTACTATTTAGTAGTAGTACTTTTCAGTTAGCAGACGGATTTTTCAGTGTTTTAATAACTTCATTTTATTTTCTTGACTCCTCCGTACTTTTGTGCGGTCCAGTCCGTCGATGTCCGACCGGCTATACGGGAAGCTTTTGCATAGGTACGTTGCACTTTTAGTATTTATTTTTTGAGTTGCGACTTGTTTTTTTTTTTTTTAATCTTTTTTTTTTTTAGGGTTGAGTCCATAGCTGACTCTGTCACCCCCGTAAGATAAACATCACATCATCAAAAAACAAACAAAAAATAAAACATTTTAGGTAAAACAACAAAAAAAAAACACAAACACATTGTTAACACATACACATATAGTTGAAGACATGAATCACGTAATTTACGCTGTATTCGGTTTCATACAAAAGTTTGTGCCACACAGCAGCTACGCAAAATGAGTTTATTGAACGTATAGTCCGCGACACGGTTGTGACCGCTTCATTATTTTATGTCTGTGATTATAATTTTTAACAGACTTCAAAAAAAGTTCTCCAATTCGACTGTTTTTTTTGTTACGCGATTACCTACTCTGTAATTATGAACCGATTTTGAGGATCTTTTTTGTTTTGTAGGACATACTTCAGAGGTGGCCCCATTTCAATTTGGTAAAGATCTGATGAATATCTTCGGAGATGGAGAACGGAACTCCTCAATGTATGGTAATGTAGAGTAAATTGCTCGCGATCAGTGTAATAGTTTTGTAAACAGTAGGTTTTTAACACCAGGCATATCATATTTTAGTAAAATTTAACGGGGCCACTTAAAATTGTGAAAAAAAAAACTGACTTCCATAACTTCCAACACTAAAGTAAAAAATAAACTAAACGCTTCGAGAAAAGGTACGTAGTGCCCCGTCCTTTAGTTTGGCTCGTCTTGGCGGGGGCACTGCCGTGCCCCCTGATTTAATTTATTACCGACTATAACTTATATGTATTTGAGTTTTGTAGTTCTATAATATTATTGTTTGGAGTGTACTTTTTAGTGTTTGTAGTTATTTCGGTTTTTATTTTTTTGAAAAAAAAAATCTTGGGTAGTAATGCAGCACTATGAGAAAGAAATTGAAATAAAAAGCAAATAACATTTTGTATTCATTATTTATTGATATTAATATTCAAAAGTACTCATAAATACAAAAAGTAATTTTCCTTAATTTGGAAAAAAGGACAAAAGTAGTGTTATATATTTTCAGCTATCTTAAGATTCTTATAACAAATTTGAAACCTAAAAAATCTAATATAGAAACATCACACAACTGTTAATTTTGAATTAACATGAAATTATTAAACTAAAGATAATGCTGAGTTAAAGGAAAATTGACCACTTTCACAAGTTTATTTAGCTGAATTAGACAGACAAAATGAAGGTTACATAGTATATAATATATAAAATACTATGCGTTTAATATGAACCATTAAAATATTTCATTTGGTGCACACATAGCTTTATATCTAAGAAATAAAGTCAAATGTAAGTTTAAAAAAAACATTTTGCAGCGGAAGCCGTGAGGACTTCTTTCGCCATCAGAGGAACTAATATTCAAAGTCAAAAATACTGTGACCTAAAAACATAAACAAAAATGACTTATCTATATCCATCTGTGTCCTTTTCATCGAGCGTACATAGCGCCTCAGACAATTGTCTATCCCTGTCAAACCTTCGCCCTTAAATGAGAGACTACAATAATATAGTTCGTATCCTATACTATCTAATTTTAAAATACTACTACCTCTTAACTCTTGGACTAAAATTAGTTTTTATTTAATAATAATATTATAATGTAGGTAGTTTTGGACAGATCGATCAATGCCACCAAAATAATATTTATACAACTTGGTGTGACAAAATGCGGTACACAAAATATATTTCACGCACATTGCGTCGCGTGCCTCGTAACAACTATTTGGAGAAGTCGTGACAAATTTTGAACTACTTGATAAAAGTTGTATGTAACTTGATAATATATTTTTTCCAGAAACTTCTCTGAACATAGAAAAATTTGCTACACACAGAAATTCTTCTTTGCGAACTTTCGCCATAGAAAGAAATTGAAAATGGAGGCGTCAATCATCCCCTCTCACTTACACACTATATTTTTATATAGTGTGCGAGTGGGAGAGAGCAACGCCGCCATTTTAGATTAGCTTCTTGATTGATACAAGTTATTTGACGCTACCCAATAAGCGAATCGAAAAGAGCGGCGTTAATCATTCGATCTCACTTACATATTACACCACCTGTATGTGTGCGAGTAGGATAGACTGATTTACGCCGTTTTCAATTCTTTATTGGCACGGGGTTCACAACTTACAGTCAAGCAGCTCATGACAGTTTCGCACCATTTCTCCAGAGCTAGTATATTGTGTAGAGTGCATGTTTGCATCGTCTCACTTAAAACTTGATTTAATACGAGGAACTGGCGAATAGAACCGGACTCACATTTTTTGTACTGTCTGGATCGATACTCTGTTACGTAATCCCATACAAATGATAGAGACAAAAATCTCAGTGGGCGTTAACCATTTTGAGTCACCAACCAATCACAAACATGTTTTACAAAACATTGAAATCCATATAAAAAATTATTCGAAATTCGTTTAGGAAACAGTTTCGTTTGTGATTGGTTGGTGAATCAAAATGGTTAGCATCAGTTTTCCTCTCCATCTTTAATATAGGTATCTTCAAGTAAAGAGTGAATATGCATCTTTTAGGCAAGCGCGCTCCATCTTAGGCTGCGTCGTCACTTGCCAACAGGTCTGATTGCAGTCAAACGCTAGTCTAGAAACGGCCTAATTTGGAAGTGTGGTAATTTTGTTTAAACTAACACCCCTTATCGATTTCTACACGGCATCGTACCGGAACGCTAAATCGCTAGACAAACTAAAAATATAAATAAATAAAAAGCTAGTCCAATTCTATTCGCCAACTCTTTCATTATACAATCGTGTATATCTTAGAAAATATTTTTTTGGAAAATAATATAATCATTATATTCGCTATCAAATTTCAGCTTGGTTTAGTGTTCGCGTCAGGAACGCCGCGGTCTGTCGGTGGCGTGAACGCGTTACTTCTTTGCGTTCTCAGACACGTCGGTCTTTTCTTCCGTCTTGACCACCTTGCCGTCACCTGGAAAATAATGTTTTTCTTTATTTCATTTTTTTATTTATCAATATATACAAAAGGAAAAAAGGTGACTGTCGAACTAACTGCTGCACGGATCGGGCTGAAATTTGGCATGCAGATATAGCTATTATGACGTAGACATCCGCTAAGAAAGGACTTTTGACAATTCAACTCCTAAGGGGGTAATAGGGCTTAGAAATTTGTGAAGTGCACGCGGACGTAGTCGTGGGCATGAACTATTGATAAATAAGGAACGGAGCAAGCTTTAGTACTGTAGGAATTGTACAGTTCTTGCATTTCACGAGGGCGAGTGGCTCAGGCTTGTGTTTAAGTCGTATCGGTATAAGGAAGGTAAAGTAAATGCGTGCGTTTGGTCCGACACGCACGCATACATACCCAATGTCCGTGTATACGACGTAACGACAAGTACAGTTCACTCGCCTTCAAAAATTGCAAGAACTGTAACACAAAAGGATAGCGTGTGTATGTGTGAGAGAGAGAGTGAGTGATTGTGCGTGTGTGTGTGTGTGTGAGAGAGTGAGTGAGTGTGCGTGTGTGAGTGAGACTGAGTGTGTGTGTGTGTGTGTGTGTGTGTGTGTGTGCGTGTGTGCGAGAGAGAGTGAGTGAGTGAGTGTGAGTGAGTGTGCGTGTGTGAGTGAGACTGAGTGTGTGTGTGTGTGTGTGTGTGTGTGTGTGTGTGTAGAGTCGTTACCGTTGGGCGTGTCCGCGTCGTTGTCGGTGTTGGAGCGCCTGCGCTTGCGCGGGAACTTCCAGCCGCCCGCCGCGTGCTTCACCTTCGGCAGCGGCTCCATGTCCAACACCTGCCAACATCACCAACTCCATAACTCCCCTATACGTCTCCAAGGCATTTTAACTGAACAATTTTTATCCATGTCCAGAAAAAACTCATACTGCTTATTCATTTGTATTTTACTCCCCAAAGTTCTTCAGTGAGATGTCGTTTTATACATTTGCAAAAAAAGGCTTTGAAAGACTTGAACTTTGAAAAAATAAATTGAATTGATTAAAAAATAAATCACTAAAACTACAAAATGAGGCAAAAGTAAAATCATCATCATGATCAACCCATTCGCCGGCTCACTACAAAGCACGGGTCCCCTGTCAAAGTGAGAGGGGTTTTGGCCATAGTCTACGCCGCTGGCCATGTGCGGATTGGTAGACAGTGTGTGGAGAACTCTCGGGCATGCAGGTTTCCTCACGATATTTTCCTTCACCGTTTCGTCAAACATATATACATATAAGTGAATACAATCAACAACTTGTAGGTCAGTTTCCATACCTTGTGTATTTGTCTGAAGGCGATTTGTCTCAGGAACTGTTGCGCGGACGCGGTCAGGTCCTCGCGCTTCTGTGCCGGCATGTTGCCCAACGCGTCCTGAACATAATACAACAAGGTTCTTATAATACAGTAACCTACATAAGAAGGGGTGTGTGGCAGTTTCATGTAACTCGTACCCCTGAACGGTTTCTACACGGGATCGTACCGGTACGCTAAATCGCTTGGCGGCATGTCTTTGCTAGTATGGTATGCGGCAGATTGAGATGGCAACCGGGGTATGAGACGGGGGGTCGCCTCGCACACCCGCACGTCACCCGCACCGGGTTAGCGCGGGTGTGCGGGGCGTTACCTCCCCGATTGCCACCTCGACGTGTCCCGCAATATAGATATACTCACAACAAGCTCCTTCTCGCACGGGTCCCTCAGGCCGGGCCCGTGCTCCAGTATGAGGCCGCCGGCCAGGGCCTCCATGACGCGGCGCAGCGCCTCCCCGGGCGACAGCGCGCCTCCCGCCGACTGCATCACTCCAGAGACCAACAACTCCATTGCCTGTATGTGGGGAACCATTTATTTGATTTGATCTATGCTAATTGTTAAAACCTTGAAAAGCTGTAGCTTTTTATGGAGGAACTCTCAAAAAATTTATAGCCAGTGTCATTCGGGATGATGTAAGGTTTCTGACGGATTCCCTAGACATCTAAATCTATTCAGGCATTTAGAAATTATGGTAGAATAAATAAACTCACATACATCCATGAACACCGTCATCGAATGTGCAAATTCCGCTTTGTGGAAATTACAAGTTTTCATGAGACAACCTACTAAATATTTTTTTTTACTACACATGCTAAGAAACGGGGATTTTCATACACACGCGCTTTTAAAACTGAACAAAATGGAATCAAAAATGAAAATTCTAAAAAATCACATATCGAATTCTGCATGTGCAGCGACGAAATATTACACTCGTTTTTTTCTTAACAACACCCTAAAAATTAAAATAAGGTACATATTCCACTCACGTATGGGTTGAGCGGCGTCCAGTTGGGGATCCGGCGACACAGGTCGCGCATGATGCGGATGATGATGACGCACGACTGCAGGCTCGCCGCCCTAGCCTGCGCACACAACCCCTGTTACTGACTGCCCCCTACTGTCTCAGGCGCAGCCCAACCAGACCCCTGCGCTGCCGGCCGACCCCTAACACCCAGCAACCGTACTCCAACATCATGAGGAATTCATGACGCAATTTTTCAGGACAAACATTTTTATTTATCATTCTTTCTGGACCTTTTAACCTTTACCTAATACGTTAAAAGTTCTCGGAATGATCACACTGACATAAGAATTATTTCTGGATAACAATTAAGTTGTTGAATTGAATTAATTTATAATTTAAAGAAAGAAAGAAAAAGAATAAAAAATAATAAATTTACGGAAGCAGATGAAGGAGCTGGCGAGCAAACAGTGAAATTGCGCAAAAAATAAAATTTTACAAGAGCAAAAAATTGAATGAAATCTGTTAAAACTTAACTATTATGCCGTTTTGATCAAAATCATCAATTTTGGACTCAATTAGCACAGTTTTAGGCTATTTTGTATGGAGATGATGAACTTTGGACTTAATTTTAGCACAGTTTAAAGCCATTTTGTATGGACATGATGATCTTTGGACTTAATTTTAGTGCATTTTTACACCGTTTTGCTTGGAAATGAGTTCAGACTCGTGTTGTGGGCTAAGAATATCCGGATTAAAGAAAAATAAGTATTTTGGTCAGAAGTTTAATTACACAGGTTTAGCTCGCTAATCGCCAGGTCCTCAATTTATATTAAAAAAAATGGATCTAGAAACTATTATTTTGCAAAGTTTTCTTTATAACATCTGACTCCCAACTAAAGTTTTTGAAGAATTTCAACGAGACATTTACAAGATCTAAATCGACACGTCTGAAGTCGCGACAAAAGGCTACCCTTTCAAAGAAATTATTGCAGAAGTAACTGTAAAAGACGATTTTATCATAATTTTATAAATATTATTTTATTGACTTCACTTAGTCTCATCTTTTAGGGGACTAAACATTGTTATTTGTCACAATCATATTTCGAAGCGTACTTTTTTTGGGCTTTAGGTTAACTGGGTTTTAGGTTAGCTGGGTCGTAGTGGTCGGACGGCAGTACAGTAACAGAATAGTGACGGGGACACCGACGTGAACCGCCACGCAAGTCAAAGCGCTCCTAAATGGGCTAGTTTCTTTATTTTTTAATTTTTTTACATCTTTTACCATAGCCATAAAGTTTCCACCTCTAGCGCTCCATAAATAAAATGTTTGGTATAGCCCAAGATTTACATGCGATTCTATAGCCCGTTTAAAAGCCACTTTATTAGGATCTACTGCGTTTCCCTTCCTTATCCTACGGCGTAGCTACGGGGGATTTTTAATAACTCACATTCTAAGAATATTAGTGTAATTCTTTTTTATATTACGACAGGTCACACAAGCGATATACTTGTGAAATTCAACATAAAATAAACCATTAGTTCACAGACAAAGTCTATAGTGAATTTCAGTGTCCTTTGTCGGATGTGCCTAATGAATGACTATTTTTTGACTATTTTTGTAAAATAAAGTTAACCAGTTATATTGCAACTAAATATTATGCATTTTTTTTTATTGTGAGATAGGTTTGCCACAACAACCATGCCTGAGAAACAGAGCAATTAAGAGGGCTAGGTTGGAGCGAGCTTGCCTAGAAGATGGCTAATATATAGAGGATTTAGAAATGGATTATTCTATATTGTCCACACTTTAGCTATCCCTGCCCGACCTGTTGCAATATGCTCTAAGTCTTGAATTTAGGTTTTTCTAATCTTAAGGTCAATTCATGTGATCTCCCCGTATATTGCAGCTACGCCAAAGAAGCCTCTCCCAGAGGCCGCGCCCGAGGAAACGCAGCTCCGTTCCTACGACTAGCACTCGTAGCCACATGTTCAAGGGAGCGGAAACTCTGTATGGCAATTATCCTTTTATCGTTACACTAAAAGAAACGCTACTTTAAATGGTAAAACAAAAATAAACATGTGACTAAAAAATACGTGCGCACTCCCACTGTGGCAGAAACATCGGGTCAGTTGCGTCTCAGCTCTCAGTGCTCGACAAGTACACGTGGAGGCAAGCAAAGTAGGAAGTCAGTTTTGTTTATTCTTTTTTTTTTGTAATGCAAAGTTTTACTAGAATTCAAGCCGACATTCGATGTCGCGATCAACACTCACACGCATGTGCTTTGATATTGAATTAAATTAAAAAAATAAAGTAGTTTAACCAGTGTTGATGCAGGAACTCTGATCGAAGCGGCGGCGATTCTTTGAGAAAGTTACAAGAATGAACAAAAATTTGGATTGAAAAGGCACAAAATCGAAGGTACAGATTCTCGGGGGGCGGGGGGGGAGGGGAGTGCGCACACGTTGCGTAATGTGGGCGAATGTACCTGGAACCACTTGGCGTGCCGAAGGGCGGCCAACGCGTCCAAACACTTCTGCCGCGGTAGCACGTCCTTGTCGTCTCGCTTTATGTCGCCGCCTTCTAGCGACAACAATACAAAGGGTGTTTGACCATCAACACATCGACGAAAACGGGGCAAACATGGGGGGGGGGGGGGACCTACGCGCGCGCCTGCGGGCACGACCCGCGTTGCGCGCGATGGACGTACGCACTCTAGCTCCGAGATCAGTTTTTTTACTCCATTACAAGTTAGCCCTTGACTGCAATCTCACCTAGTACTACATCTCGACAACGTTCACAGTTTCCAAGAATTGAAACAACATTAAGACAAAGTAAAATGTACCTAAATAGTCTTGTAAAACTTCTTTAGGCGCGACTTGAGATAGCTTGAGAGTAAATCAGCCCTCTAATTGTGTAAGAATAACGTTTTCATCATCATCGTAATCGTCAACAAATTCTGCCATTTGACTGGCTGTGAAAAAATGTAAACAGCAAATCAACCAATCAAAGGGCAGAATTTGTTGACGATTACGATAACGATGAATACGTTTTTCTTACACAATCGGGGGGCTGATTGTTTTTTCTTACGGAAGTGATCTTCATATGATCAGCTATTTTGAGGCTGCCATCTTTAATCGACAAGGTACTAAGTAGATTAAAAGCTCTATTTTTTACTTTACTTAATTCATGAATTGATAAAAACCGTTTGCCCAATAATTTTTTAAATGGTATCTACGCGCATTTTTTTTAATTCAACGTACGCATTTTTTTTTAAATTTTAAGGCGGTTCGGTGAATAAACTCGATAAAAATTGGTAATACCTACTAATATTTTAGCGTTGTATTGTTTCGACACTCATCTATCGACATCGCATAAGGGTAAAGCGCACGTCCATCCTCACCAAACGCATACGAGAACTAACAGATTGCAATATCGATATTCATAATAATTATAATTTATACTCCTAGTTCTGGGACTTAGGTAAAGTTACACAAGCATAAGTCACATATAGTAAAGATTGGGTTGGGTAATGTTTGCTCCGTTTCAGTAGACAATATACCAGTGCGGAGTGCGATCGCACGTGATATACGCCGGATGATCAAAAATCCTTTTCTTCTCGCCGCTTTGCTTATCCTACTCACACCTAAAAATAAGCATTCAACACAGGTGCCCGGTGCCAGGTAGCGCCGGGCGGTAACTTTGAACAAATTATCTTTTCTGGTGAGAAAAACAGGCAGCATTAGAGATATATACAAAGATATACAAATATAAATTAAATTTATTACAATAGATAGTTTGTTCTGAGAGTTTCTGAGAGCGGTCGTGGGACGGGAGGATTTCGACGACCCATTCCGTCGTACGACTTGCGCAGTTTTATTTAAATGAACACTGTTTCACACTGGAAACTGGAGCGGTATCGCTACTGAAAACTTAAAGTACAAACTCAAACAGTTATCTTAATAGTACACATACAGAAAAAGGGAAGAATTTAAATGTCTTAAAAATAACACAAATCCAACATTCATACTAACCGATAGCTAAATATAAGACCAGGGAATCAACTGTACATCTTCAGAATCAGAATCATTGACAACTCTATGGGCCAATAATCTAGATAGAAATGCCTAATATATAAATCCCTAGATCGAAATAGCGAATCCGCGTCAGTTAGTAGTGTCATCGCGTCATCTAGACAAAACCGCGCGTGACGTCGTAACATTATAACAGTAATAATATGTGGTTGTATGAAATTGGGTATAGTCGAACATCGCTCGGGGAAGGGGTCAGGTGGGGGGTCCCCTGGGGGTCTCACCTGCGGGCTCGCGCATGACGGCGGACGTCAGGCTGACGAGGACGTTGACCGTCCCGTCGGAAACCTGCACGGCGCCTTCCGCCGGCTGCAACTCCACCTTGTATTTCGACTCATCATTGGGACCCTACAATAAAAAATCTACTGTTGGAGATCTGATAAATCCCTATAAATAACAGTGAATAAGGCTGAGATCTATAGAGCGTACTTTGACTGCTCAGACTTAAGATTGAGTTAAAACGAGACAGGTTTATGTGAGAGATATAGATTTGTCTCGTTTTAACTCTGTCTTAAGTCTAAGCAAAGTCAGAGTGCGCTTTATAGATTTTACCCTTGTCTACACTTATTTAGGCGCGCAGATGAAGTAAGGAGATGTTGTTGGTGGCACAAATCCCACATTTTGCTCTTCAGGACCCTTTGTAGTTAGTCGTTCCCAGCAATGCAGACATAGCATAGTGATAGAAACACTTTGAACTTTGGTGAGGTTGTGTGGCAAGTGTGGTGTGTGACTGCTGGTTATAGCAAGGTACTTGACGCCACCACGAGAACTCTTGCTCGTCACTGATGACTTGTTACTAGGAGCACACTACCTGTATGAAGGTGCTGGCACATAGGGATATAAAGAGTTGCCTTAATGTCCTATACAAAATAGCGGATCGGAAACTAGCTCAAGCTTATCGAACTTTTCATAAGTGTGTAAGAGACAACACTACATTTCAACATAACTATAAAAACAGGGTTTCGGCAAAATCCGCCATTTGCTGTGCCAGCGTAAGTACTTGTTTTTCTTGTAAATAAACAACCTAATCTTTTGTTATGACAGCTGATTAGCTGATACTATACTTATAGAACTAGCGCCGCCATTTTCTGCGCCAAAAAATACACGGTATTTTCTCTCTATTAGTTTAAATACTTTAAATGCTGGCACCACTAGAAGTTTCTCGTGATTACTACATTGACGGTACCAGGAGTGCAGACACGTGGAGGAGGTGGTATAGCCCCTTGGCCAATACACGCATCCCTTGACCGCACGGACCTCGCAAGGCCAGTGGAACTATATGCCTTACTTTCAGACATTTCTGATGTCACCACTTCTACTGCTGACTTGTTACTAGGAGCACATAATCAGTATGGAGACAGTGGCAGCTGCCTAGACTAGAAGTTTGACGCACCAAGAGTGCAGACACATGAAGGAGGTAGTTGCACTCACCTTGACTTTGTTGAGATGGTGCGGCAAGTCGGCGGCGACGCGTTTGAGCAGTGTCACCGTTGGGCGGTCGTGGCACAACACCACTAGCCGAACGTCGCGGTCCCCACGCAACAGTAGCCCCTTGGCCAGCAGTCCAACACGCATCACGCCCTTGAGCGCACGCACGCCGGGGCCAGTGATTGATGCAGCGGAGCCACTCGTAGTAGTAGTGCCTTCGCCTTGTGGGGCTTCGCCCTCGCCGACAAATGAGAATCTGAGGACAAAAACAGGTTTCTAGTGACCATTGAAGTCTTGAATGAAACTTTCGTATTGTGACGAAAATTTTCAAGAGATTTGAGCATTTTATTTGGAAGTTAGGAATAGGAGATGAATACATACAATTGGTTATCCCGACCATCTTCTTTTCCCTCTGGCTTGTCATCTTTTTTGTCTTCAGTTTTGACGGCCGCTTTGGCAGGCTGGCCCTGAAAATAAACAAATAATTTCAGCATTATTAAATTCTACAATTTTCATAAAGGCTTAGTTGAACTCATCCTCAAAGGTCTTTCTTTTCTAATTATGCCATACATTCCTTGTAAAAGCAACTAAGTATGAAGACCATGTTACTGGAGTAAACGAGCATAGATAACTTAAGCTAGATAAGGCCGCTTGATGTGTTCCCATTTGGCGAACAGTTAGCGACTGTAGCCTTCTACCAGTTTGCCCCATATAATTGTTAAATTATCTCCATACAGCGCGTAATGTACGCAGTTTGCGGCGTTTCGGTTTCCAACTCATTCAGTAAGCGGCTGATTCGACTTAAACGTTTCCATCTGTTGTGCGTGCATCGCCCCTAACGGTACACTGATATAATACTAACCGTTTACCCTGAGTAAGCGACCGATCAGTCAGTCAACGGACAGCCAGCTGCCAGCCGCTCACTGTTCGGGAGGGAGTGGGGACAAAAGACAGTGGTAGTTACCTTGGGACGCGTGGTATCGGCCAACGCATCTGACAATGACTTGAGAGCCTTCTCGGTGTGCGACACGGCGCGCTGGATCTCTTGCAGCTGCTGTTCCGGCGGGTAGATGTCCGCGTGCTTGGCGAGCACGTGCCGATCGTCCGAGGTCTCCGGCCGACGCCCCACCGGCCCGTAGCCCATGCCCATGCCCTGCTGAGTAAGGATACCAGAAATAATCAAAAATTTGAAAAAAGCCTTTGGATACAATTGTTTTTAGTTTCTTTGGGTTGTCTTAGTTATTTCATGTTTTTTATGCAATAAAGTGTATCTATCTAAGTTTGGCTATTTGTTGTGAGCTTAATATTTGAAAGCAAAAGGGTATCAAAGGTTCTATCTTCAGTGTCAGTCTATACAGGTTGTAACCAGAACGCTAGCAAAAACTTAGCGTTGTTATACCACCTAAACACAATCCAATACCAATAACCGTTTGCCTCATTTTGTAGTTTTAGTGATTTAGTATTTTTCCAACCCGCAATGTATAGCGTGCAAAACTCGGGTCAATGTCCTTCCTACGACGCGGCATTGAGTCTGAGTGGCCTTGTACTTACTTGACCTGTAGCGTCAGTTGGGTGTTTTGTTTGCAATATATTGTACAAGATAATTTTTTAAATATTTTTTTCGCGGTTTCTTGTGGTATCATATCAGTAATCATCAGTACTATCACCTGTGTTAGTTTTTGGTAGCTTTCTGGTTACACCGTGTATAGTGTTGAGCGAGCTAACTCACGTGATGGTGGTGGTGATGCGGGCCGCGCCACCAGTCGGCGCCCTCCCAGTACGCGCGCTCGTCGTCCTCGCCCGCCTGACAAACGTCACCCACATTGTACACAACGCACACCGGCCAAGTGCGAGTCACACTCGCGCACACATTTCGCACGGTAAATCAAAAACTATTATGCGTAAAAATAAATAAAAATCTGTTTTAGAATGTACAGGTAAAGCCCTTTCATATTATGATACCCCACTTGGCATATCTTACTTTGAAATATTGAAAATACTAATTGATTGTTCATAAACACTTTTTTTTTGTACTGTAACCACAAATTTACCTTTTTGGGATTTATTCCTTTACTAATTGTGCTACAAGACCTACCTATCTGCCAAATTTCATCTTCTCTAGGTTAACGGGAAGTACCCTATAGGGTTTCTTGACAGACACAACAGACAGAACAAAGTGATATAGGGGATATTTTTTCTTTTGATGTACGGAACCTCTTAAAATACACTAAACACTAAGGCACCATATATACGGGCGAGGAAATAAGAAATTTGAACTTATTGAAACATCTAAATACGTTTTCTAAGAGGTTATTACTTAAACATACACAATTCAATTAAATGAATTACTGTAATGCCCTGTTCTAGGCTAAAGGGCATATTCCACCTAGCTGAAACAGGAAGTTCGAAGTAGGAATATATAGTAGCATTAACTAGCAAGAAAGTAAGGTTGCTTTCGTACTTAACTAGGTAGCAAAGGAAAAAGGAAGGTAGAATAGCATTAAGTCGCCTGATTGGTTCAGCTTCAGTCACCGTTACTTTATTTTAATTTGCAGGGAAAGCGGGAAGTAGGGGTTGCAAAATTTAAGAAATGAAGGGTTCCGGACCCGAAAGATGACAACGGGAAGGGTAAAATTTTACTTATCCTAGAATCAGGCAGGCATAAGAAGTTTATTTTTATTTCTAGTAGGTAAGTATTTATACATTATCATAGTCACTATTTTTTTAATTAATTGATGTTTCAGCACATAATCCTACCTCATGCATGCGACGGCGTGCCCAAAGCTCGTCCCGTACCAACATCCGCTGGGCCTTGGCCTCAGCCAGTTTGCGCTGGTGCATCGAAGGCTTCACCTTCACTTCCAGATCCGGTTGCACCTAGGAACGTGAAGCATTGATTCATTTCACTTCATCTTACAGCATGCTACTTAGTACCGTAAAACGTATTTCAATATCTTAAAATGACGCGTGAGAAAAGATTTTTTACGGACTATACAATATATTATTGTTATTATCAGCGGTGTAGAGAAGGCAATATAGTAAAGGAGTGCACATAAAACTTGTTCTAAAGATTGTTTTCGTGTCGCGCAGATATTGAAGTGTATAGATCATCCTCATTGGAAGCTGTAATCATCTGACCCTCGGAACTCTTGGAGGCCGGGGGCCACCAGGCTCGACGAGAGCCTCAAACCTTTTACTAAGTAATCACTGGATGATCTATACTCTGTGTTTGTTTCCTTCCTGACAAGTGGGATAGTGTTGTGATGTAGCCGGCAAAAAATATTGTACATCGACTTTTAGAATGAGATTTCGGCTTTGTAGAGCGTTGCCTCCGTCACTCATACCTACATGACGTTTTGTCGGTCGCAACGAGAGAGACAACGCTCTACAATCTACATCCTTTCATCTTTTAGACAAATTTTAAATAATTCACAGATATTTGAATAATTAATAATTTTTACATGATGACATAATAATATTTTAAGGTGAAATGAGAGGCTGGGTTCAATTAATTTCGCACGCCATGCTTGGCAGGATATGTGATTACCTAATTTTAAAGACAGAGGTCTTAAATGTCGGAGGATGTAAATAATATACGTGTACCATATGTAAGCAAAATAAATAAAATACATAATATTATTATCATTACAAAACCGCTATCTCTTTTTAAAGGTCGATGTACAATATTTTCTGCCGCGTACTGTAGCACACAGTGGCGTGCACAGGCTTCGAAGCCAGGAACACCATGGCAGCGCCACCGTGCGCAACACCGTGGTGTCTTGTGCTGCCAAACGAGAAACCCCAAAGCAGACCCTAGTCCGACGCCTTTGATCTCGTGGTAAATGATGAACCAATCAGTTTACTGCAGTAGCGGCGAGCGCGCTCCCGCCCCGCGTCCCGCAGACGATCAGAAGGGTCAAAGCTTACAGCGGTTTACCTATAGTGTGTAGTTCATATCCTTAGTCTGTGGTACTTCATATAATTTGACGCAACACACTCACCTTCTTCTTGTACTGCAGACGGTGGCGGCGGCCCTTCATGTGCATCTCCTTGGCGTTGGGGTCGTTGAACTTGCAGTCGCACAGCTTGCAGTTGAAGCTCAGCGCCTTGCCGTCGTCGCCGCGGATCTCCTCGATGTAGTCCTGCCCCACGGGCTGCACCTCGGGCTCGTCCGCCTCCTCCTCGCGCTCGGCCGCGGCGTCTGCGGGCCGCGCGTCGCTTGAGCCCACCGTGCTGAGCCCGCCCGACGCCACGAACGACACCTTGGGCGCGCCCGCGACCGTCTTTTTGGCTAGCGGACGGGAAAAGTCCAAATTTTCTCTCACCTCATAGTACCAGTTTATCATACTGAATCAGCGGCGTGCATACTCATCGATTTCAATTTCAGACGAAACAAAATGTTACATGATCTCATGGGTTAATTAGTATCTATGGGACATTAAAGTGCGTTTGACCAGGAGCATTCTCACGTAATGTAACAATTAAGAATTCGTTTCTGAGCATTACATTACAATGGTGGTGCTACTCTCCAGCAACGTTCGCAACTTTGTCAATAGTGCACAATATAATGCTTGGCTTGACGTATTCAACTACTCACCGATGTAAGGCTCGATTCCAAGCTTGTTACATTACAAGCACTTCACAAAAGTTGTACAAGTACAGCTGTCACGTTTCGTTTGATATGGAAATGACAAGACGGGACCGATAAACAACTGTCACGAAAAGTAAGAGTGAAGCCACGCGATGCGTTGCGTTGGCGGTGCCGCACCGCACGCGCAAAGGACTTGGGGCCAGAGAGAGGCGGGGAGGGGCGGTGCGGTGCAATTTGGCACCCAACACAGCCACACACACACACACACATCCACAGCGGTGCGCCGCCGCAACGCAGCGGAAATGCATCATGACGTAGCCTCAGTCTAACAGATTTGATTGAAAATATTGACATCCCATGATATTCAGCAATATTTTTCCCGCAAGGGGTGCACGCCGCTGATCATGCTTTATGTGGGGGTTCTGTTGGGCCTTTTCTACACTTTATGAAGCAATAAAAATTATTGTGACTTAAAAAATGGCGGATTTCTCTCGATTTTTTTTCTGGTAATCTTATTATCTTTTAAAGAATTCAGTGTGTATTTATTAAAACAAAATCACGTTTAATAAAGTCGTACTTTTCTTTGATATAAAACATTTAATATTTTTACCTGTAGTATTATTCTTATGTGTAATAGGCTACTTGACAATTTTTTTAAGTTGGTCTTAAATGGTTAATATTTGTCCTATTATATCAAAAAAATTAACACTATATTTTTTTGCGCCCTAAAAACCGTAAAACTTTAATTTAAAAAAATATTTTTCTTAGACAGGTGAAAACACTGTCGGCCATGTTTGGCCGATAGATTATCTGTGCTCTGACGTCATGCATTTGTAAACAACAGTATAACCCCTATTCAATATCTTTTATTTTAGAGGCATGGCTAAACAGCATTTCAGTCATAAATAAATAATTGAAGTAAGTGTAATATGAGGTGATTTCATGTAAACAGAAGTTTTATTACTAGAAGACTTTTTTTGGAGCCAATAACAAATAATAAAGAAACTATACTGAACTATTGCAGTTTCCTTTCTATACACAAATACAACGTTCAACAGTATAAAAGGCCCACGCAACACACTCCATATCTGTACCGAGTGCTAGCAAGTATCGAAGGAGAAAATTTGACTTATGAACAAAAAGCCGGCCGCGATGTGATATAATACAGATATGATATTGTGGCGTACGGAGGGCCCAGCACAATCATTACAGCAACTGCATAAATATGTTCTCCATATCCTCCTTTTTTTTCTTCCAAAAAGATACCTTGTAATCATTTTCTACGTTTTATTCCCGACAAGAAGTTTAGTATTGACACAGAGAAGTGAAAGCTGGTTTAACCGGGATAAAGCGAAATGATTTGATGCTTTCATATCCACTTTTGACGGTTATATTTCAAGGTGTGGTGTTATTGCATAAGTATTCTACGATAATGGTCGTAATTTTGTAGGATTTAGGAGTAGGTTCGATATAATATGTCAAACTATAACTATATATCTAACTGCACCTACAAAACTGTGACCATTGGGAAAATTTAAACTAGAAATGCTTGATTGTTATTAGGCAAGAGATCAAAAAGTGTTCAATAACAGCCGAAATTAATATAATCCAATCTATCTGTCAATAAGTTGCTACTTTGTTATTTGGCAAGACTATACGATTTTTGACAGATAACAATGTTGATAAGTAAATTATCGACATAATATTATAGGCAGGTTGATTATTATTGTTATTAATAATTTCAGGCGCTAGTGTTTAAGAACACATTTTATTCATCATAAAGGATAAAACATATTATACTCCAGAAAAAAGGAAATGTTGATTTCAAAAAATCCAATGATGAAGACATAATATAAGTTATGGAGAACATATTAATATGTGAGAGGAAATAGTAATGTAAAAGACACATAGTAGATACATCAAAATACGAATAGAAAATACAGTTGCCATCATAGTTTCATATCAACTTAACTACAGAACAACACATTTACCAAATGCATTTTTTTTATTTCTACATCACATATTCTGTAAACTGTTCACTCAAATAAATATTACTGTATAAATTCAGTTATTCTGAAAAAATAAGTCCATATAGGCTGAAAATATTACTGTAAATGGTGTGTAAAAAAAAGTATTTTAGTGTCATTGTGGTTTTGTAAATATAAAGCAAGGCAGAGATGTAAAGTATATACATGACAAATAACGACACCTCAGTTTTCCTCAGGTACCTTTAAGTCAAGAGTGAATAGGTATCTTCCAGGCAAGCGCATTGCATCTTAGGCTGCATCATCACTTGCCACCAGGTCTGATTGCAGACAAGCACTAGTCTATAAATTATTTTTAAAAACCTACCTATACATGCCGAGCACAGAACATGCATTAATATTTAAATATTGAACAACTTCATAATTTTCTATTTAAAAAAAAAAAAAAAAAAAAGCAATATGATTTTTCTTAGATTGTTTTAACACAATATATAAGTGTAATAATAAACAATAATCTATATTAGTGTATGGGAATAAATGTGTAAAACATGTGTTTACCACATTGTGTGTGTACACTGCAGAAGTGGTATAGATGTAGGTTGCTTTTGTGCTGTATGTGTTATGTGTTGTGTGTGTGTCTGTTTGCACGTGTATTGACTTACCCGGAGTCAACTTGGTGGGCTCAGTGGAGGGGATGGGCTTGCCCAGCATGGTGTGCAGCTTGACCACCTTCTGGTGCTTGATGCCACGCACGTGCGCCGCATATGCGTCCGCGCCGGTGCATGTGACGTCACACAGCTCGCAGCGTAACGCGGAGGCCCCACAGGCCCTCGCACCGGACCCCCCACCCGCGGCGGCGACCTTCACAGCCGCTTCCTTCTTCTTGTGCTTCTGACCTTCCAAGTGCTCTTTGTATGTCTGTATCAACATTAAAATGTATAACTTAGTCAAGTGTACAACGCGTGGTCTACTTTTTTCATTTGAATATTTTTGACAATTAAATAATATGAGGACCTTCCTGGCAAGTTCCAGGTTTTATTTCTGGCCGCGGACTTTTTGGGAATTTATAATTAAATATATTTCTAAATTGTCTCTTAGTCACTAGTGGGGAGATTACGACCGTGGCTAGACTTACCACCCAACGGGCAAAGCCGCGCGCCGCTTAGCGATTTGGCGTTCCGTATAGAAACCGATATAGTCAAAGTCAAAGTCAAATGATTTATTCAAAATAGGTAATAAATTACTCTTATTGATGGTCTGTTATGGTGTTAGATTTGTAACATATAGTGGTGATAATTATTACGCAAAGTAAAAGTAAGTTAATTAAACTGCCATATCTCTTCTAAGTTTGCCCGTTTTCATCTTAGACTGCATCATCACCACCAGGCGGGATTGCAGTCAAGCGATAACTATAATGGAATTTAATAAAAAAAGAAATTGAATATTTCATTGTAAGGCACATTTCCATGCTTTACTGTGATTCAGAGTGGAGTCATCGTCGAGTCTGTGCAAGTGCGAAGACAAGTTTGTCTTTTGGATATGATGTGTGTGGGGAAACATACCTGCGGGCCGGCACACGATATGCGGCACACGTCGCAGTAGTGCAGCTGCTGCGCCTTCGGTTGCGGCTTCGGTCGCCGCGCCTGCACCGCGCCTACACCGCTCTTGTTGTAGTTCTTCCACCCACTGTACGACAAAAACTTTAAACAAAGGCAATATCGCTAATTCTCTTTCAGCTTAACATACTAAAAGCCTTTCTAAGGTATTTATATAAAAAATTGCATGGGTATTACCCATTTATGTATCCCACAAAATTTCTCCAAGGGCACTTGGGTTTCCACTCGCTCAAAACCCGAAGAGACTGCGACCAAATTGGTACAATTTGCAAGATTCTTAGGGGTGTGATCGACTGCTCTGAACTACACAACAAGCTCTGCTGCGTTTATGCACCCTCTAATTACAGCTATTTCCGCCACCGCTCCAAATTTTTCGTAAGTCCGTTTAGTCGCACGGTAGCGCGCTCCAGATCACCCATACCGCGCACTTTGGCTGCGCTCAACGCACTGCTGAAGGAGTCCCCTCGCTGTGACATATTTGCTGACAAATGGGCTGACCTCATGGGTCAGATCTTGCACTTTTGTGAAAGTTTATAATTTTGCTTTTTAAAATTTATAATTTTGACAATTTTTATAAGCATGTTTATGTTAGTTTGTACTCGTAGTTTAATTAGTGTAATTGGCTTTATGGCCGTTCTAATTAAATAATAAATAAATAATAATAATATTAGATTGGACATTTCTAAACAATTCTTTTTAATCAATTTGCAGCTTGATGGCCATAATTTAATTGAATTTGTACATGTGTTTAATCTAGACTAGAATCTAGATGAAGCCCGCGACTTGGTCCGCATGGATTCAAGTCTTTTAAAAACCCCTAAGAACTCTGATTTTCCGGGATAAAATGTCCGGGGCCTATGTCAATTTCCGGAACGCAAGCAAGCTCCCTCTCTACCACATAATATAAATCGTTTAAATGGATGGACCTTAAAGAACCCTGTGGTAACTTTCTGGTTTTCCGGGATAAAGAGTAGCGGGCCCCAGGTTTCATCGAAATAGGTTAAACTGTTGGGCGTGAAAAGCTAACAGACAGACAGAACACACTTGCGCATTTATAATATTAGTATGGATAGTACTCACCCGCCACCGCCAGTTTTCTGCTGCGCCACATACATGGTTGCTGCGTTGTAGAGAGCTGTATCATAAGCAGAGTTGCCCCTGTTAGCCGTCTCTACAACAAATCGCGAGATCGCCTTCACTCTTTAACTCTCACTCAATCAACTATATGACTGATATACAACTTTACGATAGAAAGATACTTTAATATAATGGCGAAATCGCGTATATCTCAACACTGGCGCTGATTCTGTTGTTTTTCGCTAAACTAAATTTAGAGTATCTGCATTCTCTTCTTTTTAATATTGCTAAAAAAGGACGGAACATGAATTTTACATTTAAAGACGGCTTTGAAACTATGTCTGCCCATTTCATTTTATATGAGTAAGAAGAGGATGCAAATGCTCTAAAATTTAGTTTTTCTCAGAATCAGTACCATTATAATATTATTATAACGTCGTTTAAGTTGGAACACCACATAAGGCGTCATCTCGAGGGACGAGGGAATTGCAACGAGTTCGCTATCTTCGGCGATAGTATCGCTCTGTGGAGGTCTATACAGGGGTCATCCTGGGGACCCCTGATCTATTTATCAAAATCAGCCTAGTAGTTTAGCCGCTACAGTGGAACATACATAGATACAAACATGCATAAACACATATATTGTCAAAATCATAGCCCTTCCTTTTGACTTTGTCGTAGTCGGGTGCAAATAACACTGTATCCATCAAACAATTGAATCCTCAAACTAAAGTCTTTTCGCTCCCATGTAAAGTTGCTTACGTGGTCTTACAACTTATGCGACGATAATTTCTATAGAAATATAAACGTAAACATATTACAATGAAAACTACACTTCATGACAATATACTAAGATAAAACTGATATTGATTATACATTACATAGAATATCATATTGTTAAGTTTTTGTTGAATGATGGCAAATTAAAATAATATCGAGAATGTTATGTACCTATAACATTATCGATATATTTGATGTCTCGACAACGTTAATCGATTTCGAGTATAATTACTATTAAAGTAAAACAGACCTAAATCACATTGTTTTAAAACTCCAAACATCTTACAAACAACGCTCCAAACGAAAACTTTGTGAAAAAAGTCTTTATCGTACTGAATGATTGAATGACTCAAAATCTATCAACATTGTCGGAATATGGAAACACAAAAAGTACAACAATGTTATTATGATATTTAACACCTCACCAAAATGTTGATTTTCGAGCATCTAAATACTTTAGCGTCAATGTACTTTAAAATTAACAGGGACTTAACTAGTTTGTATAATCCATACATCTATAGCCAGCACTCCAAAAGTCGATGATACTGAATGTAAATCTAGGGCTATTGCGAGCCAACTTTATCACTGGAAATCATAGTCAAGACAGGGGCTTCTTTAGAGGACGATTCAAACAACATGTGTCACATTCAACCTTTATGCAATGCACTAAGGTTGTGTATGACACATGTCGTCTGAATTATCCTCTGAAGCCCCTATCTTGATTCTTGACTATGAATTATTCCGGTATTTCTAGATTTCGATGCTTGAATTCTATCAACGTTGGTAATATGTAAAACCTCACACGAAATAAAAAATAGACCAAGAATGTGATTGAAAAAATCTCAATTTTTTGGAGCCTCAGCTGGATGAAATTTTAAAGCGGATTTCTTTACGAGTAATACACGTTACAGAAAGTCTATTTCGGGCTTTACTGGTGTGAGCAGTATGACTGCATCATTTTTTAGACTTCAGAGATTTTTCTGACCCATTCAGGAGTTTTTGGGAAGTTTTCAAGCATTTTCTTGGCCGATGCTACCTAGATGCAGCGTGTATAGCACATTCCACAAGTGAAAAGTATTGTTTATTACTACTAAAATCCAAATATGTACTAACAGGCAGTTGAATTAGCAATATTCAATTATTTTCGAAAATGGGCGTGGCCACCCATTTTTTTAAATTTATGATAGGCGCACGCTTGACCATGATACCTGTTAGCACTTGTATATACAGTCGAAATATGTTATAACAACATAGAAGAGACCATGATTATTAGGTCAAAAAGGCAGTAGTTGTAATAACGGATGATAAGTCATTATATTACAAATAGCTGGGACTTGCATTTTGGACATTATAACCAATACAATGTTATAAATTGTTTTGACTGTATTGTAATAGTAATTAGAGATGAAACAAATATCCAGAAACTACTGGGTACCAAGCCTATGTGGTCTGATTATGGCCCCGATTCTCTAGTCTCTCTCTAAACTAAATTTAGAGTATCTGCATCCTTTTCTTTTTACTAATGCTAAAAAAGGAACGGAACATGACTTTCACATTTAAAGACTCTAAATTTTAGTGCACAATACAAATTTAAACAGTAGGTTCGCGAGTGCGTGCTAAAATCACGGGTTTTACCATCTAAAAATTAAATTTAGTAATGTCAAACTGCTTCTGTCCTTTTCATATTTCAATAGTAAGAAGAGGGTGCGAATACTCTAAAATTAGGTTGTGCTTAGAATCGGTGCCATTATCTCTCTATATCTGGTGGATACCAGATAAATCCTCATTATCAATCTGGCTTGACATCTTAACCTGGTGATGACTGAATATTCAGTCGGGCCAAATAGCTATTCTGTTTCATCTCTTAGACTTCTGGATGTAAGGTGCTGGGGTGCAAGGCTGCAGGGTGTGAGCAGACGTGGGGCCGTGGGGTAGCGTATTGTTAAGGTGTGGGTGCAGTTTAGGGATAGTATAAGGATGCGTGTAGTTGCAGAGTGTAGAGTGTAGAGTGTAGAGTGTAGGTGCAGGTTAGGTGTAGCGTGTACTCATGCTTGGCGGGCGCGGTGTAGGGTGTACTACAGGGATGTGTCTAAGTGCGGGGTGAAGGGTATAGCGTAGGTGCAGGGTGGGTGTAGGGTGTACTATAGGGATGGGTGTAAGTGTAGGGTGAAGGGTATAGTGTGGGTGCAGGGTGGGTATAGAGTAGGTACTCACGCTTGGCGGGCTGCGCCGCGGGCGCGGTGTAGGGCTGCGAGGGGTAGGACGCGGCGGCCGTGGTGGCGGTGTACACGGAGCCGTAGGTCGCTTTGGCGCCACCGCCTCCGCGCGCGCCGCCCTGCCCATACTGCTTAGTTATACCGCACCACCACCCATACATTAATACTATTGCACAACTACACGTCAAAACCATCACCATCTTACAACATAACCTTAACACTTCATTTCTAATATTGTTCAACCTTCACAACTCTCCCCGCATCACATTCCTCATTGCTGAGGGTTGTGACCTCTTTCCATTAATTACATATGTAATAATAGAGAAGTTTCTTAGGATAGTAAAGAATGGAATTTCAAATCTTAGGTTTAATGATTATTATTATCACACTAGTGACCGCCCACCATTTCGCTCCCGAGGGAGTTTCGAAAGATCGTACCTTGTGTACATTATGGAACTACTGTGCAAAATTTCAACTTTCTAGGTCCAAGGGTTTTGTGTGCTGACCAGTCAGTCTGTCAAGACTTTTCTTTTTTTGTTGTACAAGATAATGGTGGGGGGATGGGGAGGGGAGTAAAGTTTTGGGATAATAATGCACTAAAATAAAAAGGCAGTTACGTCAGTCATAAGACTAGACTGTACTGATTAGATGAACCTTTCATTTTCCAGTACAAAAGGTAAGCTACTTTCGTCACAGGGTTGTAGATGTCGTCAAAATCGCAGATGGGCTAGCAGACAGACACACAGACAGAGTTTACAATTATATTAGTATGGATATACCAACTTGTGGCATGTATGATTAAGTCAAAATTATCACCGGATCATTAAGCAAATTCTACTGAGTTGTTTTCAAACAAGCTTTCAAGCAAAAAAGTTTCAAAGCATAAATTAACAAGATAGTAAAAGTACAATAGAAAGTACCTAGAGAAAGAAAAGTCTCTAACATTACACCAGAGGATTAAAATATAAAAACTAGCGACCCGCCCCGGCTTCGCACAGGTAGCTCATTACAATTTTCGTATGGATCTCTAATAAAAAAAATATATAACCTTATGTCACTCGAAGATAATGTATTTTTCTAATGGTGAAAGAATTTTTGAAAGACGTCATCAGTCTGGTAGTTTTTGGGTTTACTCATTACAAACATACAAAAATACAAATCTTTCCTCTTTATAATATTACTAGGTGATTCCCGCGGCTTCGCCCGCGTGGATTTAGGTTTTTAAAAATCCCGTGGTAACTCTTTGATTTTCCGAGATAAAGAGTAGCCTATGTCCTTCCCCGAGATGCAAGCTATCTCTGTACTAAATTTCATCAAAATCGCTTGAACAGATGGGCCGTGAAAAGCTAGCAGACAGACAAACAGACACACTTTCGCATTTATAATATTAGTATGGATTAGTGTAAAAAAAATATATAGAAAGTACCTGCGCGTAAGTAGCGGGCGTGGAATAGGCCGGCTTGGCCGTGGTGTCGTAGGCCGGCTGCGGCTGCGGCGGCGCGGCCGTGGGGTACGCGGCGGCGGCTTGCTGGTAGTACGCGCTCTTGCTGGCGTCGTACGCCGACGCGGCGGCGGCGGCCGCGTGCGCGTGCGCGTGCGCCGCTGGAGACACAACCAGGGCTGACGTTACCAAACAACACAACCAACGTTACCTAACGTTCACTTCGTCAGCTTAGTTACAACTTACAGACGAGCGGCACTTCGTCAACGGGTGGTATATGCACTTTAGTTAGCCAGCGCGTGCCAGACCTTCGTTATTTTTTCTGCATATTGTCCCCAACACTGGGAGAAACGTTTGTTTGGATCATGGTGGCTTTGGGAGATGACAAGTTTACTACTTGTTATCTCCCAAAGCCACCAAAGGTGTAAAAAGGCTTACATCAAAGTGTAAAAGTCAATTTTTTTTATATCTTCTTTGGAATAGTATTAGAATTTAGAAGTCACATCATGCATTCATAGACTTTAGGCAATACATGACGTGATTTCTAATCATGCAGAGAAAATTTCAACTTTTATCAGTTTGGCACGCGCTGGCTCTTAACAATAAATTGAATTATAGATAACCAGTAAACATAGCATATAAATAACATTAAATCTTTATACATATATAAAAGGAAAAGCCGACTGACTGATCTATAATGCACAGCTCAAACTACTGGATGGATTGGGTTGAAAGTTGGCATGCAGATAGCTATTATGACATCTGCTAAGGATTTTTGAAAATTCAACACCTGAGGGGGTAAAATAGGGGTTTGAAAGTGAGTTCATGCAGACAAAGTCACGGGCATAAGCTGGTCAACTATAACTGGCATTTTAACACCACCGGTTTTGAAAGTTTCGAATGAAGGTAGCCCATCAGCCTTTCAGCCTTAAGACTCCTGATTTATCAATTTTCAAAGTTACATAACATTTTTGTGATTCATAGCTAGGCAGTTTCAATGTAATCAAAAACTGAGGTAGATTGTCGATTCTATGAAAATAAATCAAATCGAATCATAGCAATGGCTGGCTTATGGCAATTGTGGAACCATAGTGATCCTAGTCACATTTTAAACTTTTTAAGAAAACGGAAATGTGTTTGTCATGTTGTTAATAACTATTCTATTAAGTAATGAAATGCAAAAGTTAGTTGGTTGGTATTTATGGAAAATGGCACTTAAATCAGTGTGGCAAAGGGAGAATTATGCTTTCTTTGTGACATTGTGCTAAAATCTTTAAGAGAAAATTGTTACTTGGATCACTGGTTCTAATAGTAGTCGTATACATATTTAATTTACGTAGCTTTAAGCTAGGTACTCAATGTCAACTATCTCTGTATCTCTATCTCTATCAAACATCATTGTTTATAGGCCCAATAATATAACAAAATATGCAGAAGCTTATTAAATCTAAAGTTCCATTGTAAAATATATGATGCAATGGCATGTAATTAGTGCCATCTATCAATTTGTAATCAGATAAAATCAACGTAAGGTAATGTTATGGTAGAAATATTATATTTGGTGTAAATAAAACTACATTGACATCTATAAGTACCTAACCATAGAAGTTCAATGACATTGTTATTTTAAAACTGTTTTTCTTTTGTTTACATGTTCAAATCAATTTCTTCTACACAAGTCGTATAAAAGGATGAAAAACTGTGTTTCGTAAGAGGGCAAGTATTGATTTCTTCCTGTGAGTCATAGTTCATGATTTGGCGATAAAGTATGCGACACTGAAGTGTTGTTTGTTTGTGTTGTTTTAAGGAGCAATGTCATAATATCATCAATTATTAAACTGAATACAGCAGTGCCGCGGAAATTACCTTGCGTGGCGGCCGCGGCTTGGTACGCAGTATCGTAACCTGTCGCCGCGGCACGCTGGGTCCCGTACGTCGCGGCGGTCGCGGCCGGCGCCACGGCGTACCCCGTCTGGCCGCCGTAAGCTGCACTAGCCGTGGCGGCACTACAAACACAATAAACACCGTCACACACCCGATTACGCCGCTTTCTCAGCGAAATTTTCACGATCAATACAGACAAGACGCCATTTTGATTACCTAGAAATGCGAGCACAAGGCTGCGTATCAGATCATGTTTGATTCGGAAACTTCCAAAGCTATATTTGACAAAGTAATTATGGTATAACACTCACCCGTATTGGGTTCCTCCATGGGTAAACCCAAAATAATTATTTGCTGCCATCATTTACCAATTTTCCGCGTAGAAACTATACACACACTTCTGGGCGGAAAACGAGAAATAAAAGACCGGCGTTTTGTCTTTGATAGAAAAAAATATGGCGGCTAAAATGCATAGACAAATGTCGAAATGAAAAATGACAATTAACCGGAAACGGATATCAATTTAAGGATAATACATACTATCGTACACGTTTTAGTAGAGACGGGTAACATTGGTTTAATAACAGAGATGTATAGAATGGTAATATTATGTGGTCCATGAAGATAACTTTAGATTCGCATTAAACATGATCCATACTAATATTATAAATGTGAAAGTGTCTGTCTGCTAGCTTTTCACGGCCGTTTAACCGATTTTGATGAAATTTGGTAGGTACAGAGATAGCTTGCATCCTGGGGAAGGACATAGGCTACTTTTGATCCCAAAAAATCAAAGTTCCCACGGGATTTTTAAAAACTAAAATCCACGCAGACGAAGTCGCAGGCATCACCTAGTATTCAACGGTGATGTACAGGAGTCGGGGTCAGTCTACACCTGGCCATCCAGCGAAGTAATGCTTCACTGAATGACGAGATTTAGCTGTATTTATGGTATTGTGCACTATGCCATTTACTTGGACTGAGTATATTTTTTTATAAAATATACTTTATTTAAGTGGTAGGCATGTTGTTGTAATATATTTCTAAAGAAATACTTTTGAAAAAAATATCTGTTATAATTATATCTAATTGTTAACTATAGGATTCATTCTTAGGTTTGTGCAAGGATTGTGATGAAAATCTAAAAACAGATTTAAAAAATAATTTTTAATATTAATTTATTGTTAAGCATTAAGTCTGCATTTTGATTATCCTTTCACATAGTAAAAATATTTTCCTTTCCTCTTCACAATTATTGTCCATTAACCCAAGAGTAACTTAAATATTATTGTTAAAATATTTAAAATGATAAGTGGAACTGAAAATAAATAAAAAATTGTAAGTAGGTAATTATTTCCAAACAGTAGGGATCCTACAATATAATAATATCTTTGAATACAACATTATCCATACTCCATACTAATATTATACTTGCGAAAGTGTGTCTGTGTGTGTCTGTCTGTCTGTCTGCTAGCCTTTCACGGCCTATCCGTTCAACCGATTTTAACGAAATTTGGTACAGCGATAGCTTGCATCCCGGGAAAGGACATAGGCTACTTTTTATCCCGGAAAATCAAAGAGTTCCCACAGGATTTTTGAAAAACCTAAATCCACGCGAACGAAGTCGCGGGCATCATCAAGTATTATAATAAGACACTTACTTCTTGTTACTGTTCGTATTGACCGTACTAGATTTAAAATTTGAAACTTAACTGAAGACTGGTCTTCGAATCCTTGAGTTTGTGTGTTTGCACCCCAACCCACTGTAAGAAAAGAAATTCAACTTGACTAAACAGAGTTTATCAAAGTATATTGCCTCTTATAATAGTTTCGTGACCATGAATAGGCATTTGATTATTTAAATTGACTAAAACTCTTGCATAGAAATTTAATTCACTATTTGCTTTATTAGTTTGTAGGTTAGGAATTAACTTACTTTTCTGCATAAACCTTTCTTCGTGAAGAACGCAGACTGCGTTTAGACACAATAATGTAGCTTCAAATAAATTCCACAGTGTCAGCATTTCTAAATCTTCTCTAATAAATAAAAATAGTTAAAAATTAAAAGTTTCAGACAGCTGTTTGTTGTTATCAACTCCTTGGAGTAAATCACAAACCAATAACATATGATAGAGTAAATGTATTCTGTGGTTGTAATTACAAATCTCCGGCAAAGAGTATGTACCAACTACCAAGGGACATATTATTTACTCTATGGTATGTACTATGTAGTCCACCAGATTTGCAACTATCACCTCAGTCCCTCTCGCTCAAGCAGATTTTCTTACTTGTGAAATGTCATTCCTTCTACACTTCACGTTGTTTGTCAAATACTCACGTACAAATACATTTTGACAAACAAAAAAAGTGGCCACGGTGATAAGGACAAACATAATCATTTTGTCACGTTCTAACAAGAGCTTAAATGCATTTAGCTATCTCGCTCTTACAGTAAGTGTCAAAATAGGGCTACTTCTAATAGTCCTTATTCTGAGTCACGTACAAATACATTTTGGCAAACAAAAAGAAGTGGCCACGGTGATAAGGACAAAACATAATCATTTTGTCACGTTCTAATGCAAGATCTAATCACTACGTTTGAGACGGGACTTTCATACAAAATCGCAAATGTATGAAATAGATTACATGAATTTGCATGCTTCAATACCAATATAAGTACACTAACACTGACAGAAAGACAGTACTGCAACTTAACCATACAAGTAGTTAGCTCTTAGGAATCAGGATTCTTCCTAACTTTAATAAAAGAACAGAAACACAAAATTCATTATATTTATAATTTTAAAACTGAATTCAGTAACTAAAGACAATAGGTAGGTAGGTACTTATCACCTATGGTATAAATACGAATTTCCGGGTTGATGTTGTCACACTGAAGGCCCAGGAAAAAAGTGTCTGCAGTCTCCTGCTGATTTACTTGATTTATGTCGCTAATTACACAGTTCCACTATGGATTAAATAAAAATTTATTTCGCAGAATCTACATTAAATTGATCAAAATTTGTAAAAATATTCTAGAAAATTTCTGATTTCCGTCTGACTTTTTATATTAATACTAGCTTATGCTCGCGACTTCGTCCGCGTGGACTACACAAATTTCAAACCCCTATTTCACCCCCTTAGGGGTCGAATTTTCAAAAATCCTTTCTTAGCGGATGCCTACGTCATAAAAGCTATCTGCATGCCAAATTTCAGCCCGATCCGTCCAGTAGTTTGAGCTGTGCGTTGATAGATCAGTCAGTCAGTCAGTCAGTCAGTCAGTCAGTCAGTCAGTCAGTCAGTCAGTCACCTTTTCCTTTTATATATTTAGATTATTGTAAATTTTTATTAGCTATCTGTATGCCAAATTTCAGCCCGATCCGTCCAGTGGCCCTACCGCGGTTGTTTGACAGCTACAATGTCACGATCGCAATCATCTCTGATTGGTTAATGCTCGCTCACTATTGGCCGCAATGCATTGTTGCAACAAGAATCGCACAAATTCAGCCAATCAGAACAATTGAGATTGTAATAATGATTGATGCAGTAGGGCGATTGTCAAAAACCTGCATCAATCATTATTACAATCTCAATTGTTCTGATTGGCTGAATTTGTGCGATTCTTGTTGCAACAATGCATTGTGGCCAATAGTGAGCGAGCATTAACCAATCAGAGATGATTGCGATCGTGACATTGTAGCTGTCAAACAACCGCGGTAGGGCCACTGGTTTTAGACAATCGCCCAGCAGTAGGTAGTGTGAGCCAAATGTACTCTGTGGTGTGAGCTGTGCGTTGACAGATCAGTCAGTCAGTTGGTCACCTTTTCGTTTTATATAATTAAATTATTCTATGGTAGTTGCTGTGTCCATTTCAGTCATCCATTTCATACAAAATTTGTGAATTGTGCGATACGAAAGCTTCGCCTGCCTGAATAATTGTATTTCAATAATTATTGTATTTTGCAATGTTTACGTTTTATTTTGTTGTTCCTGTGGCTTGATCCAAATGTGCTATAAATGTCCCGTGTTTGTTTATAAAAAAAATATACAAAAATTTATTTGTGGTATTTGCTTGGTATTTTGCATTTTACGTTGACATTGGTTTGTTTTTATATTCATTTTCGCAAATGTAGGTACGTGCTGGATTTCTATTGTAGTCTTAGCTTCGCAGCTTCACAATAACAGCTGAATTGAAAGTTAAACCCATCTTAACCTCCATTAAATCTAAACGCATAGTTTTGTGTTTATCTCTAAAGTGTTGCAAAAAATGAACGCCGCTGCAACTAACATCGTCATGGATACGACGGTAGCGTTAATGGGAATCAAATGCGATAACGAAGGAGCTTTCGCTACCACCACTTCTGACTCCCATACAATGGAAGTAAACTTAAAATACCAAGTTCAAAATGGTCAATACACCTCTGACTGTGACCACCAAGGAGCTGTTTGCGGGCCACACTCCAACTGTCCATGCTCCGTACACAGTAAGACCACTGTCAGTGATGATGAAGATCAGCCGCTGACAGATTTTTTAATTAATAGCAATAATAGCATAGACAATATCGAAACACAGTCTTTACAAAATGCAGGTACCTAGTGTTATTTTTCAAACTCACAAACTAACATGACTAAACCATGTGGAGTTTTAACTAAATTATGTAGTTAGAAACTAACATCTGGATGAGAATGTGGCTAATTCTGTTGTGCTCAATCTCTAAACTAAGATTACAAGTCGAAAATAATGTACATACAATATACAAATACTTTTTAATTTGTTTAATTTATTTACTTATTAGTACTACTTTTGTTAATTATTGTTTAACCTAAACTGTTGCAGAATCTCAAGATACAAACACAGAAAATAATAAAACCAATGGTGACATGTCCAACAATGGTGAAAGTAACAAAGACACCAATGGTGGCAATGGTGTAAACAACAAATACATTTATTTTGACATTGGTGTAAACAACAAATACATTAATGGTGACATTGGTGTAAACAACAAATACATTAATGGTAACATTGGTGTAAACAAATATATTTATGGTGGCAATGGTGTAAGTAACAAAAACACCTATGTTGGCAATGGTGTAAATAACAAAGATACTAATAGTGACAATGGCGTAAATAACAAATACATTAATGGTCACATTAGTGTAAATAACAAAGATACCAATGATGACAGCACTGTAAATAACAGAGACACCAATAGTCACGATAGTTTACGGAACAACAATATGGATGATGGTGACAATGGTGTAAATAATGGAGATTGCAGCCAAATTTTGTTAGATCAGCGACATTGTGTGAAGCTGTATGCAGAAGATAAAGGCCCAAAATTATATCCAGTAAATTGTAAGTAAAAATATAATATCAAGATCAATTGCCATCATCAAATCCATTAAAATAAAACACTTTCTGACCAACAGATTCTACAAACTTTCTGACAAATTGCCTAAGGATGCAGTTATGTCAAGTTCTGTTAACTAGTTCAGGAATAAGTTAGAGAAACATTCGGAAAATTCGAAGCACTTCTGATATAGACACATCAGCAAAAGCTGCTTAGTCTATTAAAAATAATAATAATATAAGTAGTGCACACAGTACAAAGTAGTCCAATCTGAAAGAGTACCAAAAGGATTTGTAGATTTTTTTTAATTGTGAGATAGGCTTGCGCTTGACGATAGTCATGCCTGAGAAACAGAGCAATGATGAGATCTAAGTTGCAAGCATTATTACAATTATTATTAAGCCTAAATAAAAATATTTTTTTTTCAAGAGTAAAATAAAAATAAAAATATGTTTTATTCAATTAAACTTTACATCAATTAAAAAACAAAATTTAATTTCAATTAGTGCGCTTGTCTAAAAGATGCCTAGATTAGCCATTATACAAAATTAAACATTGTAAAAAAACACACTTATTAAGTTGAGACTTTTATTACAATTATTATTAAGCCTCAATAAAAATAAAAAGTAAAATTTACGTTTTATTTTTCAAGAGTAAAGTAAAAATATTTTTATTCAATTAAACTTTACATTAATTAAAAAATAAATTTAATTTCAAGTAAAGTATGTTCATTTGTAGATGTGCAACCTCTACCGTTACTTGGCTGGCAGCTATTAGGAAAACTTCGCAGCTGCCACACAACAATATTCAAATTTGGAACGCAGTAGAGAATCCTCCTGGTCACGCACGTTACAAGATTCCACATTCCCTATCATTCGCTCCTCAGACACCAAGACCGACACATCACTGTCGAGCACCGAGCTCCAGCTTTTGTTCCACCACCACGAATCTCTTGATTTCGTCTGGTCGGATACAAAAGCTGGAGCTCGGTGCTCGACAGTGATGTGTCGGTCTTGGTGTCTGAGGAGCGAATGATAGGGAATGTGGAATCTTGTAACGTGCGTGACCAGGAGGATTCTCTACTGCGTTCCAAATTTGAATATTATTGTGTGGCAGCTGCGAAGTTTTCCTAATAGCTGCCAGCCAAGTAACGGTAGAGGTTGCACCTCTACACATTCAGTAATTTTAATTTTGTTTTTATTAATATTGAAGTAAAAACTAAGTTTATTGTTCATTTCAGCGAGTGTAGTGACTGAGCCAATAATAACAAAGAACTTGCCGGAAGCGTTCAAGTTCCTACCTATATTTGGAATGCCTAAGAAGTCAGAGGAGTTGGAACAGTTCCAGAATGCAAAAGTTAGAGAATATGTTGGCTGTGATTTGAGTGATGAGGAGTTCAGTAAGCTTGCTAGCTTTTGCAGGTACTATTTTGCTTTTTGAACATTTTACTTAGTTATCTTACTTTCATAATTGAAAATACTAATTATTAGTTCATGACCACAATTTTTTTTTTTTTTTGTGTGATGTAACCACAAATTCACGGTTTTCAGATTTTCCCCCGAATGTCTGCTAAAAGACCTACCTACCTGCCAAATTTCATGATTCTAGGTCAACGGGAAGTACCCTGTAGGTTTTTTGACAGACAGACAGACAACAAAAAAGTGATCCTATAAGGGTTCCGATTTTCCTTTTGAGGTAAGGAACCCTAAAAACGTACTGTTTCCAGCCCAGAACATTTAAAAACTGGCAATGAGCTGAGAATGTCGACCAGTTACCCGCGACAAGAGCCCCTGCCGGAGCACATCGCCAAGTCTCTGGAGATCAGCGAGCTGGGGCAGAACCTGTGCCTGGTGAAGAAGCTCAAGCTGCGCAAGGACAGGGACACCAAGCAATTGTACACCAAGAAGCTTATTTACAGGGGCGTCAAAGTGATTCCTATGGCACAGGTAATTCTATCAATCATTCTAGGAGCACATCGCTCAGAGCAGTTAGTATAGGGCTCTCTCTGTTACATAATCTTATACAAATGACTAAGACAACAAAAGTCTGGAGGTTAACTATTTTGAGTCACCAACCGATCACAAACGAGAACATGTTTTTGAATTGAATTTCGAATGTTTTTTGAAAAAATGTTTTTATACTGAAACTATTGGAAGGATTTGGCTAAAATTTCGAATGGAGATAGCTTAGACCTTGACTTGATACATAGGGTACATTTTATCCTAGAAAATCAAAGAGTTCTAAAAAACTTATATTCACGTGGATGAGGTCTATGGAATCAGTATGGAATATGAATGAATATGGAGTATGGATGAATATTGGATAATATAATGAGTAAGATTTGTTTCAGAACATGGACTACAAGGTATCGTTTTCTCCGCTGGAGCCGGGCAAGGATCTAGTGTTTCGAGTGCGAGTGTACCGCCCCTTCTTCTCCCATGGAAGAGACCGCCATGTGAGTATGCTCATAGCTGTTAAGGACTCGTAGAATTACACGAGATCCTATACACTGTATAGGAGTATACAGTACGCGGCAGAAAGTAATGTACATCGGCTTTTAGAATGTCATTTCGGCTTTGTAGAGCGTTGTCTCTGTCACTCTATTTGATACCTATATGATGTTTTGTCGGTCTCAACGACGGAGACAATGCTGTACAAATCTGCTATCTCCTTCTAAAGGTCGATGTACATTACTTTCTGTCGCGTACCGTAACTACATACAATATGTAGCACAGGCCAGTTAAACTAACAGTCCACTGCTGGACTAAAGGTCTCTCCTAAGGGGAGGGTTTGCCTATAATCATCACGCTGGGCAGACGAGTTGGTGATTGCAGTAGACGGTAGTAGTAGTACAGAGAACGCTGCTGCCCATTCTACGTTATATTGCCTTAATCGCCTCGCCTCATACGACGCGCGCCGAAAGAGGAAAGCTGGTGACAACTGTTTTCTGATCTGCCGTCACCACACGGCACCTAACAACGCAGACAAGACTAACCCGAACCCTACCTAGATCGCCTCCTCCGCCCCTTACAGCGATCCCAATACGACCATTATCTAGCTATTACAATTTACAACCTTCGAACCAACAGTAACGTTACAACACTTAAGTTAAATTACATTAAGTAAGACAGCGGCGTGATACGAATATAATATATGTATTGCAGCACACGCGGCACTCGATATTCACTAACGACATCGTGCTGCTAGGGCGGCAGAAGTTGACCGTGCTGCGGGACCGGCTGGTGTGCTCCAACGACGAGGGCATGCGGGTAGACATGTCGCTCAACCCGGACGACAGGCCGGCCGCATCCGCCAAGGTGATGGACTAAGAGCCCGCGGGGGCCAGACCTTCGTTTTTAGGGTTCCGTACCTGAAAACTCTTATAGGATCACTTTGTTGTCTGTCTGTCACGAAACCTAGAGGCAGTGGCGTGCACAGGAGTTCAAGCCAGGGTATGCATTTAGGTATGAACTTTTTTTACGACAGGTTATAAAGAAAAATAAGCGTTGATTTATTACAATGAGGGTAAGCAGTGCGTTTATGCTTCTATGAGCTGCACGCCACTGCCTAGAGGGTACTTCCCGTTGACCTAGAATCATGAAATTTGGCAGGTTGGTAGGTCTTATACCAGACATGCGGGGAAAATCTAAAAACCGTGAATTTGTGGTTACATCACCAGAAAAAAAATTAAAATGTGTACCTGAAGGTTTCTTGACAGACCGACAGACAGATAGACAGACAACAAAGTGATCCTATAAGGGTTCCGTTTTTCCTTTTGAGGTACGGAACCCTAAAAAAATACGAAATGTAGAAAAAGTTATAGGTAATAATATCTGATAGCTATACTATAATATTCAACTTTTCACACTTGTAACATAAAAAACTATTCCAGGACATATTCCCATCTGGTTTCCTGTTTATAAACAACGCGTTCTACGTGGACACTCGCGATGGCTGCAAGGACCACTCCGAGGCCATCCGGAAGTGGTCCAGCGCGCGGCGCCTGGGCGACTTCCCGAGCTACGACATGGCGCAGGTCACTGTGGACCAGCTGCTCGTCCGTCTGGGGCATCCTGAGGTGAGGACGAGGGGTCCAAGTGATGACCTCCATACTCCATAAATTCAATTCGAAAATGTTCCAAAAAACATTCGAAATTAGAAAACATAGTTTGGCTTGTGATTGGTTGGTGACACAAAATGGTAAGCGCCAATTGAGATTTTTGTCTCTATCATTTGTATGGGATTACGTCACAGAGAGAGCGCTATACTAAATTTTTGTACGACAAAACATTCACAGTTACAAAAAAATCAGTGATCTCCATGATAGGCAAACTAGAAACAAAAATAAGCTAGCTACTCCTGCGCTCCGCCTCTGGAAGGTGGGAAAGTCAATTGTGGGAATGAGTGTAATATTTTATAATAAAATTCCACAAGCAATTTTAGACTTGCCTTTACACAAGTTTAAAAAATGTGTTAAAAGTATGCTCCTAAAAAAAGCATATTATACAGTCGCAGACTATGTAAACGATAAAAAAGCTTGGATTTGACTCGCTCCAGCAATGCACGGGGCTGCAATGACTTGTATAGTACGGTATAATAATATTGTAAATTGAAAAATTAAAAAGAGCAACCGCCGAGTTTCTTGCTGGTTCTTCTCGGTAGGAACGGCATTCCGAACCAGTGGTAAATTAAAACTACCTGACTATTCATAAGCACTTTTAAAAAGTTTACATGAATAAAAAAACATTCACTTATAATACCACAAGAGCTTCAAAATTATCGGGTATTTCCCGATAGGTTCGTTGCAAACAAATGAAGGAGTCGACTTTATTTGTTTGCAGGGAACCTTGAGGGAAATGCCAGATAATTTTGAAGCTCGTGTGGTATTCGGGGGATTATTTTTCCGTCCCAAATGTCGGCCAATAGAATTGCACCATGAGACGAAATGTACAGTTAACAAATAAGAAATTTCTCCGTATTAATGGGAACATTTCCTTTGACTTTTTTATCGATGGTGGACAGAGAACAAACTCCAAATCGACTCATTTTCATGCAAAATCTCCAATTTTCACAATTGAATTCAACCTGTCAGTTTGACGTGTGGTTAATTTGACTGGATCATGTTTTGTTTTTTATATATAGCAACTACCAGAGAAAATTTTCAAAAAATTATCAGTATAATACCATGTAGGTTGTACCACGTGACGTCGAATGGTGCAATTCTATTGGTCGATATTTGGGTCGGAAAAATAATCTATTCTATTCTATTCTATTCTATTATACCTGTCGCACATGGTCATTATCTCGTCAACCCGCAGGTGTACGTGCACCAGGGCAACTGCGAACACCTGTTCACCTTCTCCGAGGTGCGCCTCCTCAACTCGAACGACCCACTGCGCCAATCCGTGTACCCCTTCCACAGCGCCGTGGCGCAGCACCAGACCTTGTACTGCACCACTTGCGCCGAGTTCGGGGCCAAGTGGATCGTGATAGGGTGCGCGAGGGTTCCGTTCGACCCCGCGTTCTTCTGCGAGATCTGCTTCAAGCTGTACTTGTACAAGGATGGTGAAAAAGTTTGCGATTTCAAAGCTTATTGCTATAAGGGTAATTTGATTAACCTGTTGAAGCCGGTTTAAGAGTGGACAATACAAACGCATTCCGCTGTTTTCTTCGTGGGTAATGTCTCTAAGGCTGAGATCTATAGAGCGCACTTTGACTTCACTCAGACTTAAGATTGCGTTAAAGCGAGACAAAATGTGAGGGATATAGCCAGTGGCGTGCACAGTGTTTGAAGCCAGGGTAGGCATTAGTTAGGTAGGAACCTGTTTACTGGCAGGTCATAATGAAAAATATGCATTGAGCTATTACAACTGGGGTAAGCAGTGCATTTATGCCTCTATGACCTGCACGCCACTGGATATAGCTCTGTCTCATTTTAACTCTGTCTTAAGTCTAAGCTTAATCAGAGTGCGCTCTATAGATCTCAGCCTAAGATCAATGGTTTTTTTTAGGGTTCCGTACCTCAAAAGGAAAAACGGAACCCTTATATGATCACTTTGTTGTCTGTCTGTCTGTCAAGAAACCTACAGGGTACTTCCCGTTGACCTAGAATCATGAAATTTGGCAGGTAGGTAGATCTTATAGCAGATATTCGGGGAAAAATCCGAAAACCGTGAATTTGTGGCTACATCACACAAAAAAAAAACCGGCCAAGTGCGAGTCAGACTCGCGTACCGAGGGTTCCATACTGCAGTCTTATTTTTTCAACATTTGGCACGATAATTAAAAATTAAATTGTGGTCATGAACAAATATTGCTAGTTTCAACTTTCAAAATACCAAATACCAAGTGGGGTATCATAAATATGATAGGGCTTTACTTGTACATTCTAAAATAGGTTATTATTTATTTTTAGGCATAATAGTTTTTGATTTATCGTGAAAATTTAAAAATGACAATAAAATACGATTGTAGTACGGAACCCTCATTGCGCGAGTCTGACTCGCACTTGGCAGGTTTTTTATTCAGATACAAGTTAGCCCTTGAATGCAATCTCACCTGCTGGTAAGTGACGATGCAGTCCTAAGATGGAAGCGGGCCAACGGAAGGGATATAGCAGGTTTTAATAACCCATGCCCCTTTGGTTTCTACACGGCATCGTACCGGAAAGCTAAATTGCTTGGCCGCTCGGCTTTGTCGGTAGGGTGGTAACTAGCCTCGGCCGAAGCCTCCCACCATACAAACGCATTGTGCTTTTTTCTTAATGGGTAATGCCTCTAAAAGCAATGATTGTTTTTCCAAAAAATCTAGGTCTAATTTAATACGTGCCCCCTATCATTTCCTTTTTTCAAAACCATGTGTAATATTAGTATGGATAAGTTTGCCATGTTGTTTCTTATGGGTAGACCAGCACCTCGATTGCGGGAGACCTGCATCGATCATTATTACAGTCTCAATTGTTGTGATTGGCTGAATTTGTGCAATTTTGTTGCAACAGTGCATTGTAGCCAATAGTGAGCGAGCGTCAACCAATCAGAGGTGATTGCGATCGTGACATTGTAGCTGTCAATGTACCGCATTCGAGCTGCTGTGGCCCTACCGCGGTTGTTTGACAGGTACAATGTCACGATCGCAATCATCTCTGATTGGTTGACGCTCGCTCACTATTGGCTACAATGCATTGTTGCAACAAGAATCGCACAAATTCAGCCAATCATAACAATTGAGATTGTAATAATGATTGATGCAGGTTTTAGACAATCGAGCTGCTGGTCTACCTCTAGCATATCTTCTGTTTTGTATATTATGATGTAGGTATATGTATATATCTGTGATGTAAAACTAAATAAACAATTCAAATTATATATATCTTTCATTTATTCAGTACGAGCTGATGCCCGTGCTAGATTAGCCTCATTTGTATAGAGACAATAGAGTCAGGAATCACCTACTGAGAGCCTAAACCTTAGTTCGTTATCAAAAAGCTAGGGCGTGGTTGAAGGTAGAAAACAAAATAAAAGATTGTATAAGGAAATAAACTGTTTTATTCAGGGAAAAGTCCCTCCAAATCAAAGTTTATCTTTACCATTAATTATTGCTTTATCATTATATAATTTATTATTTCCTTTAAGAAAAATCTACCGCCAGTTCGAAAAAGCATATCTACCGAGAGAAAGAACTGGCAAGAAAAAACTCGGCGGTGTCTATTCACAATTATTGAAAAATAGATACAACTATGGTAGGTATTACCATAACATATCCAACCCACATAGGGTATAAGCATAAACTATTACAAAGGAATACCAGATGTATAATAAATTACACATCAACCAACACATAAAACAACATACATAGTATAACAATAGAAATATAAAATCAACAATATTCGTACCTGTAGGTATGTCACAGCTTCTTATTAAAAATAGGAAAATTAATGATGTCTACCGTCAAAGCAGAGCCATTTATAGCCCTTTGGCTACCCTTTCCATAAGTATAATGATACCATATAAAACTCAAATTCAATAGAGTCGACAATAGAGATTAAACTTTAGTTTTAAATTTATACACTTCAAAATTCCACATTATACTCTATTTAAATCTACAATTACTTTACTTCTAAAATATAATAAAATCAATTTCACCATGTAAGACCTTTGGATTAGCTGCTATATATTATCTGTTACGTCTGTAGTATTTTGTCTATCATTTTGACGTGCCTCTGTTTACAAATAAAATGTCAATGGTTTAGAATTAATTCTTAAGCAAAATCTAAAGAGTTTAGTAGCAATTTCAAGAAATAAATAGCAACTCTAACCATTTATCTTATACGGCCAAACTGACAATTGCTTCGTTCTCGAAGCAACAAAATAAAAACAAACAATTCGTAAAGTAAATTTTTAACAACATCAAAACATTTTTTTTTTTTTTTTCAAACAACATGTCTGTGGCTTCCAACAAAATTTAAAAAAACATTTTAAACATGTGTGTGACATACAAAATTACCACACAGTTTACTCTCAAAAATACAAGAAATATTTTTCTCGCCACAGCACATAAATGTTTCCAAACAAGATATCCTTTAACCCCATTGGTTTTAAACCAATATCAAAAAATATTTTTAACACCACTGGTATTAAAGCGATATTATAAAAATACTTTTCAACACCGTTGGTTCCAACGTTTTAAAGTATCATCTACAAAATATCCTTCAACACCATTGGTTTTAAGGCAACATCGTAAACCATCATAAAATTGTCCCTTAACACCATTGGTTTTGATCCATATATCACTATACAATTTTTCCATTGATCGAACATTTGATCAAAGTTTTAAATAAATTCCAATAAAATATAGAGATGAATATTAAACAAAGAAAAATTGCAACTGAACAAATTGTAAATTATCAGAATTTAAAATAATATGTTTCATAAAAAAGAACCATCAAAATGAAAAAGTTACAAAAATATTAATATTTCAAAATAAGTTAAATCCTAAGAACTTTTTTTCAATTTCAAGTTAATAATTTTGCAAAAATAATAAAATACCATCGACTCTTACTCCTAAAGTACCAAAGTCAAAAACAAAGGGTAGGTATATAAAAGTAATTATATGTAAGATATATCAAAACAAAACTAACTACTATGTTAGAAGAAGTAAAAATAATCAAAGAGTAAACTTATCTAATTATCGTTATTTACTTTCAAAAATATTTTCTATTCAATCTCTTTTTGTCTATCTGCAATCAGTCCTTGGACTATACAAAAACATTTGTTGCTTCCCACATCCAATGATGTGCCAACAACCTTCCTTTTTAAATAAATACCAAAACATTTTTCCACAATAAAATATAAAAATCCAAAAAGATCGTAAATAAAAACATAAAGGTAGGTATCAAAAACTAAAATGTCAAAAAATACCACAAAAATAATTTACATTAAAAAGATCGTCAAAGAAGTAATCAATATCAAAAATAGTTAAACACTTCAAACATCAAAAACGTCAAAAAATCAAAAGTATTATTCAAACAAAACAACAAAATACGGCATTAAAAAATATTAAACACAAGTGGGTAGTCAATAATCTCTAAATTCCAATATTCTAAATTTAAGTTTCAGGTTTAACCATAGTCCACCACGCTGGCCAAGTGTGGATTGGCAGCTCCATTTCATCACATTACGTAACGGTGGGTATATATAAAAAAACAATGACATCAAACAATCAGTAGCTACTAGACTTAGCGGCATAGCAACAGGATAAGACATCAGCAGCCTAACCTATCCTTATATAAAAACTACAAAAATAAACTCCAACAAAATTTCTTAATTATTGTAGGTAGGTATCACAAATCTTTCATCTCTACGTTTCGCGAGTGAGAACTCCGATGCAAAGTCAATAGCAAATTTACAAAAATGGCCACGCTAATCGCGTTTCTGATCAATGAATCATCAATATTTAACGAATGATGCAATATGTATTTCTGTATTGTTCTTAATTTGAAACAAAATTACAACAAAAAAAATTTTTTTTTTTCTTTTTTTTTTTTGGTTCTTTTTTTCCTTCTTTTCTCTCTGTCATTATGTAACACATAAATAAATTATATACATCTATTCGGCCAACCTGAAAAGTACTTCGTTCTCGAAGTACTTACATAGGAAATGCCTCAAGAACATAACTAAAAAAAAAGTAAGATGACTCATCACTCGTAAAACAATATTCAATGATTCAATGTCAACATCACTATCATATAAATTACGAATATACGGCTAGACGTCAGACGTAAATTAAAATAGAACACAAATTAATCATCAGTAAATATTTACTGACAAACTTGCTTTAGTTTTTCACCGCTCGGTCAGTCTGACATTTAACCACATTTTATCGTATGATCATTTAATAAAAATTTCATACCAACTAACTACCTGCAAATTTTTAACATTAATTTACGTAATATCGATTTGTGTTACTAGCTGGGACATCATGCGATTAAACACCTTCAAACATTAATCTGAGTCATTGAAACAGAACATCTATACTGAACACAAAATTACCCGCAAAAATTTTATTTATTTAGTACCCACATCTTTATTTCTATAATACAATTAGTTTTAAAACAAATAAAATGACGACAGGTACTATGAAACTGTGTTACTACATTACACAGAGTATTAATAGGTCCATGATTACGCAATAAAACTTTCTAAGGCCTACCTGCCTGAAAAATTGTCTTGCAAAAAAGTTTTAATTCACTTTCACTTTTTTTTTCATACCATATTTTCATATTAAGATTTCCAGATTTAGGGTATCCAATGTCCATTGTGGTACCTCTCGTGGCCGTCAGTCATCACAACGCCTGTTGGAACATCTTTGATGGCTTTTCACAAAGCCATCCGAATTGGCCGGTATTTCTGAAACTTGTACAATTGCATTAGAAAAGGCACAATTCAGCCATATCGTATCCCACTTCTGATGCTAGATTAGCCTCATTTGTATAGAGACAATAGAGTCAGGAATCACCTACTGAGAGCCTAAACCTTAGTTCGTTATCAAAAAGCTAGGGCGTGGTTGAAGGTAGAAAACAAAATAAAAGATTGTATAAGGAAATAAACTGTTTTATTCAGGGAAAAGTCCCTCCAAATCAAAGTTTATCTTTACCATTAATTATTGCTTTATCATTATATAATTTATTATTTCCTTTAAGAAAAATCTACCGCCAGTTCGAAAAAGCATATCTACCGAGAGAAAGAACTGGCAAGAAAAAACTCGGCGGTGTCTATTCACAATTATTGAAAAATAGATACAACTATGGTAGGTATTACCATAACATATCCAACCCACATAGGGTATAAGCATAAACTATTACAAAGGAATACCAGATGTATAATAAATTACACATCAACCAACACATAAAACAACATACATAGTATAACAATAGAAATATAAAATCAACAATATTCGTACCTGTAGGTATGTCACAGCTTCTTATTAAAAATAGGAAAATTAATGATGTCTACCGTCAAAGCAGAGCCATTTATAGCCCTTTGGCTACCCTTTCCATAAGTATAATGATACCATATAAAACTCAAATTCAATAGAGTCGACAATAGAGATTAAACTTTAGTTTTAAATTTATACACTTCAAAATTCCACATTATACTCTATTTAAATCTACAATTACTTTACTTCTAAAATATAATAAAATCAATTTCACCATGTAAGACCTTTGGATTAGCTGCTATATATTATCTGTTACGTCTGTAGTATTTTGTCTATCATTTTGACGTGCCTCTGTTTACAAATAAAATGTCAATGGTTTAGAATTAATTCTTAAGCAAAATCTAAAGAGTTTAGTAGCAATTTCAAGAAATAAATAGCAACTCTAACCATTTATCTTATACCCGCGACTTTGCTCGCGTGGAATTAGGTTTTTAAAAATCCCGTGGGAACTCTGATTTTCCAGAATAAAAAGTAGCCTATCTCACTCTCCAGGTCTTTAACTATAACCATGCAAAAATCACGTTGATCCGTTCGTCCTTTGCGACTTGACTGAAGTACAAACCAACTAACAAACATAATACGTGCCGTTAGATAGAACCATGTTAGAAGTTTAAGTGACGTCATAAAGATCTTGCAATATACAGGGTGTAACCAGAACGCTAGCGTTATTGTTATACTACCTAAACACTATCCAATGTCAATATGTAACCATTAGCCTCATTTTGTAGTTTTAGTGATTTAGTATTTTTCTACTCGCAATGTATAGCGTGCAAAACTCAGGTCAATGAGTGGCCTACTTACGCAAAGTTCGTTGACCTCTAGCGTCAGATGTTTTATTTGCAATATATCGTAAACTTTCCAAATCACAGGATTTTATTATATTTTTATCGCGTTTTTTTTTGTGGTATCAGTAATCATAGGTAGTATCACCTGTTTTCGTTTTTGCCAGCGTTGTGGACTAACTGACTGACTGACTGATCTATCATCGCACAGCATGCAGATAGCTATTATAACGTAGGCATCCGCTCAGAATGGATTTTTGAAAATTCAACCCCTAAGGAGGTGAAATAGGGGTTTGAAATTTATATAGTCCACGCGGACGAAGTGGCGAGCATAAGCTAGTCACATCGATATAAATGACAAGATATGCCCAACGAACAAAATGTTTCATGGTTTTGGAACCAAATAAATTAGCGCCACCTCTTAGATGACCCGTTTGAAATCCAGACGTCACTGAGGTGGCACTGCTAAATAAACATTTTAGGACCAATGAGTCGGTGCCATTTTGCTTCTTCAATGGCCCTGTGCTTACGAAGTAATATATAAGTCAAAATGGCTAGTCTAAATATATAAAAGGAAAAGGTTACTGACTGACTGACTGACTGAATGACTGACTGACTGACTGACTGATCTATCAACGCACAGCTCAAACTACTGGACGGATCGGGCTGAAATTTGGCATGCAGATAGCTATTATGACGCAGGCATCCGCTAAGAAAGGATTTTTGATAATTCAACTCCTAAGGGGGTGAAATAGGGTTTTGAAATTTTGTAGTCCACGCGGACGAAGTCGCGAGCATAAGCTAGTCATCGTATAAAACCGCTGAACCACTGCACCATGTTATTATCTATAAGTATTAGACTGACAGCTCGATGTCGCTTCGTCTCCATTAAACGTAGGTAGTGCAAGTGCACTGCAGCTGAGGCAAGTGGGGCATCAGTGCACGAACGTCGCCTATTATACCTATTTCTGCGCTGGTGTCTTCCTGTAGACCACACGCAACTAAATAGATGTGCCTACCTACCGACACCTTACGAGTACCTATACTTGCACAGATAATTCCTGCAGCGTCACACTTTACGACAGTTGGGGGACTTCTTAAGCGCCGTATTCACCATCCATCTTGCTGTACGTCCCGCCAAGGCCATGCACGATGCACGATGCAAAAAGACCATGAATAGGCTTGCTGTACGTCGATAATTATTATTAACTAGCTTATGCTCGCGACTTCGTACGCGTGGACTACACAAATTTCATACCCCTATTTTACCCCCTTAAGGGTTGCATTTTCAGAAATCCTGTCTTAGCGGATGCCTTAGTCATAATATCTATCTGCATGCCGAATTTCAGCCCGATCCGTCTAGTAGTTTGAGCTGTGCGTTGATAGATCAGTCAGTCAGTCAGTCACCTTTTCCTTTTATATATTTAGATTGTTTGCTGAATGTGCACGATGAATTTAGCGTCCAGCACCGCGGCCTTGAGCGGACGTACAGCCGGGAAGGATGGTGAATAGACGCTTAATGCATCCAGCGAGCGCCCCCACCACCGCCCGCGTCGTGCAGATGGACAGTGAATAGCGCGGGCGTACAACAGAGTCGTCCTGCGTCGTGCATGCTTGATGGTGAATAGACTTGCTGTACAGCAGATTTTACCATTTAGAGGTTGTTTCGTAACGCGAGTGCTCTCTCTCTCTCTCTCGTTTAAATACTCCCTTGCTTGATGCGTGCACGATGGTGTGTATGCAGTATGCTACATCCAGCATCGCGGCTTTGAGCTGACGTACAGCCGGGATGGATGGTGAATACGGCGCTTAACAAAATGTCGAAGCTTCGACGTCACTGACCTATTTGTCTTTGATTTCATGTCACCATACCCAATGTTTGACATAAGTAATATCGTCGATTGAGGATCAAACCGAGAGTTCCCTCACATTATAATTCACTCTGACAGAGTGGAATTCCTGCGTTCCGTGGCACAACTGCTTCCTTTTATGCATCATGATGATCACCTATCGCCGGCTTACTGCAGTGCACGAGTCTCCTCAGAACCCTCTCGGGTTTGGCCATAGTCTACCACGCTAACCAAGTGCGGATTGGCAGACTTCATACACCGTTGAAAACATTATGGGTAGCATGTTATGCGTGCAGGTTTCCATACGATGTTTAGGTGTGTTGGACGTGATGGTGCAGTCTAAATATAAACAGTAGTTACCAGAGCTTCGAAAACTTAAGACTGCTTGGAGTCTAAGTTTTCGAACAGCCATTTAAAAAAAATTATAGACTAGCGCTTGTACTGTTCTGAGAGCGCTTGGCAGCAATCAGACCTGATGTTATGTTTAGAAAGTAGGTACTTTTTAAAAAAAAATATTTTACGGCCCTAGATGTGGAAAGTTCCTACTTTATTTCTCATACTTATCACACAGAACAATGTCATTTTCATTTTTAGGTTACATAGTGTAGCTTAATAACTACTAGAATTAACATAGAGTAGTTACTACAGACTACAGAACATTAACACCTGGTGGCAAGTGATGATGCAGCCTAAGATGGAGCTTGTGCTCTCTGCCTCATTGGATACGGCAGGCAAGACCGAGTGGGTGAAAGTGACAAGAATCCTATGAGCTGTTGACGTCTATCGGTTGATGATGCGTCATGCGACGATGAGGTATAATGGGAGTTCAACCTCCAACCTATCTCAACCAAGTATTTTACGCAATGTTTTTTTTTTGAATAGATTGTTAAGTGATTACCGCCGCCCATGAACATTTGCAGCACCAGAGGAACCGCCGATGCGTTGCCGGCCTTTTAGGAATTTGTTGGTCCGCCCCTTGAATAACCCCATGTCGTAATCTAGTGGGAACACCGCCGATGGGAGTTGGTTCCACAGTTTGCATGTGCGTGGAAAAAAGGATCTGGCACAACGGGTGGTCGAAGTGCTCCAGAAACCCAGGTGGTGAGAAAAAGGAGGGTGGAATGAGAGACAACTCTTCGGAACACTCTCCATTATAGAGGCGGTAGAACACGCAAAGAGAGCTTACGTCTCTGCGGTGTTCCAGGCTTTCCAACGAGCCGGTTAGTTTGGGGTCGTCCACAAGTCGAACAACCCGCCTTTGGATCCGATCGAATGGAAGGAGTTGGTACTCAATGTCAAATGTGCACAAGAGTTCATTATAACATCCTACCAAGGTTAAGATACTTACCTAAAGGTAGGTGTCTATATTTTCAGTCTTTAACCCATTACCCTATCATGTAATCAGAGGAGGAATTTACTATATTTACAGAAATAATGAAGTTAGTGGGCGTCGCTTGTTCCACGGAATGCTCTGTCAATTGCTGCACTAATCATGAGATAGAGTGATGAGCAGGTGGTCTTCCGTGGGGGCGAGGTTCCTCACGTGTTATTGTCACGTGTATTTTACTAGAACTGCAGCTTCTTTGGGTTAAGCGGACAGCTTACTGTTTGATATGCGTGTATCGAAGTATGCCCAAATATACTCTATCTATGGAGGGAAGCGGCTTTAGATCATTCCGAAGTCCTAAGTCGGTTGCTAAACAGGGTACCTACTTATACCACACGAGTAGATATAGACTATTTTCTACTCATGTGCTTATTAACCTGCAAAACTGCAAAATATAGATATATAAAAGATACGGAATATGAGTTAAAATTATGTAGAGCAGGTCGACCTATTAGGTAGCTATGTTATCTTAAATTTCGCCATCTGAGAAATAAACGCCTGAAAAAATTAACCGGGTTAATCTGTTGGCTGGATATTGTTATTATGGTACTAGATTGATAGTAATTGGTAGTTACCTACCATTTTTACCTGTCGCATGCTATAGGTATAACCTGTCGGTGTTTCACACATCGCTTTTAGATATTCTATACTAGGTGATGCCCGCGACTTCGTCCGCGTGGATTTAGGTATTTGAAAATCCCGTGGGAACTCTTTGATTTTCCGGGATAAAAAGTAGCCTATATGTCCTTCCCCGGGATGCAAGCTATCGCTGTACCAAATTTCGTCAAAATCGGTTAAACGGATAGGCCGTGAAAGGCTAGCAGACAGACAGACAGACGGACAGACAGACACACTTTCGCATTTATAATATTAGTATGGACTAGCTTATGCCCGCGACTTCGTCCGCGTGGACTACACAAATTTCAAACCCCTATTTCACCCCCTTAGAGGTTGAATTTTCAAAAATCCTTTCTTAGCGGATGCCTACGTCATAATAGCTATCTGCATGCCAAATTTCAGCCCGATCCGTCCAGTAGTTTGAGCTGTGCGTTGATAGATCAGTCAGTCAGTCAGTCAGTCAGTCAGTCAGTCAGTCACCCTTTCCTTTTATATATTTAGAAGATATAAAAATGAATCACTGAATGCTTGGCCAGTGTGGTGGACTGTGGCCTATATCCTTCTCATTCTGGGAGGAGTAGTGGGCCGACGATCTGAGATGATGATGACCATAAAAGGTTCAATGGTAGACAAAAGACTCGGCGTCAGGTAGAGATGGCAATCGGGGAGGGAACAACCCGCACACACGCCTAGCCCCCGCGCTGACCCGGTGCGAGCGAGCGCGGGCGACGTGTGGGTATGCGAGGCATCCCCCTGCCTCATACCCCGATTGCCACCTCGACCTGTCGCGGACTATAGGTGCGTACATTATACCAATGTACTCTGTGGTACGTACCGCTCGGCTATATTAAAGTAGAGATACATCCAATCAATAGAAACTCGTAGTTAAAAGGCCTTGTGATTGATAAAGCAATAAGCTTTATAAGCGCGATGCAATACAATGAAATAGCCGAGATAAAGCCAATTTATTTAATCAATTAACGGGATTATCCGTTAACTGATTAGTGATTACGCAATCGGGATGCTGGAAACTTTATCTGACGCATGCCACTAGCTTCTTCCATATTGGAAGCAAAAATATAACAGTTTTGAAAATATAATATCCTAGAAGTGCTAGTAAGGCTCGAGCTCTTTTTGAAGAAATTTCGAAAAGGGTTATCTAGTCAACTGGCTGGTTGGCAGCTATCTTGGTCAAAGAATTAGTTTGGCCATCCAAAGGGGTAATGCTGCCAGCATCTTGGGTACAGTGCCTCGCTGCGGTGGTCTTGATGAGGTTTTAGATTTAATTTAATTTATTTTAGTCTTAATTTAATGTTTTTTTTCACTTTTAATTATGATTTAAGTTTATTTAAAGCCGGGTACAGACTGCTGTAACGTAACATGCAATGTAACATGAAAGGAGCATTTCATAAGTGTGGACGCAGCGTGCGCACGATCTGAGCACGTACGTACTCGCATCTTTGTGCGCGCTGCGCGCCCCTTTGTGTTCGGCGAAAAACCGACAAAATATGGCGGATCGCAGCGCGCACGAGTTGAAAAGCTCTGTTCGTGCGCGTACTGTGCACGGTTCGTGCGCGCAAGGCGTTGTGGACGCCTTGCGCGCGTGGGATGGGAATTTTGGGAATTTGTGGAATGGGAATCCTATGGGAATTTTGTTACATTGCATGATACATTGCGACAATGTGGACGGTATATTCTTTCATTGCGTGTTACATTGCATGTTACGTTACAGCAATCTGTACCCGACTTAATAGAATTGATGTTATTACAAAACCATGAGTGTTAGTTAATCAAAATTAAATACTTAACTAAAAACTGCAGTAAATTATATCTAAAACCACATCCAAATCGCCGCATCGAGTATTGTACCCAAGACTCTGGCAGTAGATACTGATCTCTTTTGATGACCGAACTAACTTTTTGGGCAAGGTAGCTGCCAGCTCTTGAATCCCGATAACCTAGACTCGATAACCTTTCTTGAAACATCTTTAAAGCCCGAGCCTTCGAGCCCAAGGTCCTGTCTCCACTCCAAAATACACAAATACCTATGAAGCTGTACCCATCGAGGTTTTGATACTTGCTCCTCTCGCCCGTTCGGCGCTGGTGGCCGCTGCACATGTCATAGAGGAGGTCGTCTAAATAAGGCATGCTACTTAGCTGCATCCCTTATTTAGGCGACCTCCTAAAATGCAGACATTTTGCATCTCAAACAATCTCTGCATACCAAACGTCAAAATCGGCTGAACGGATGGGATGAGCCGTGAAAAGCTAGCAGACACATACCACACCTGAGACACCCTCTTAATTTCTTCAATAAAATGCATAAATGTCTAATTAATAAATTTCCTATTTCAGCATTAATTACGGCTCGGATGTAGGCCACGTTGCAGCTAAGGAGGCTGCGACAATAGATTAGATACGACGCGCAAACACGCCCGAGATAATGTTGATACAGTGCTAGATAACTGAAAATACTTAATTGTATTTCGAAATTAATGTTACTTACTTTAAATTTTTTTTAAATGAAAATATTACAATGAAACTTTAAGTTTAGCTAGCCTTATCTAATTACTATAAAAATCATGCCCGCGTGGAATGGTGCCAAAAATACTGGCTGCAATTCCGTGCTGGATAGCCAGGCTGATCCGCGGGGTGATTACGTAAAATGTTGCAGTAGCGACAGCAACGCGACAGCAGTAGCAAAGCGACAGTTCATTTGCTGTCTCTCTTCTTATTTTGCTTTGTGGCTATTGCTGTCTCTCTGTAGGCGCTGGTACGTGTGACGTTTGACAGTAATGATCGCGAGATCTACGCCTATCGCAAGCCTGTCACGTGATACGTATTCACCCCTGCGCAAAAAATGAGCCAGCCCTTCTGTCACCAGATGAGGAAATTTTGAAATGTCTCGTAAATTTTTTTTAGCACTAAGACTCCATGGCCCCAGGGTCTCCACGGCAAACGGAACAAAACTGTAACTCTCGATAAGAGAGGCATACTTGCGCCGCTTGCCGTTTTCAGCTGTTTCTGCTGCGGCTCCCGGTCTTGATGCTGTCTCCCTGATATGACACGGGGCCAATGTGTCACGTATGTTGCGTCCCACATTAGCGCCCGTCCCTGTTCCCAGGGAACCAGCGTCAATCTATCAGGTCTTTGTAGTGAGCCGGCGCGGTTTCCTGGTACAGGCACCGATTCTAAGCACAACCTAATTTTAGAGTATTCGCACCCTCTTTTTACTATTGTAATATGAAAAGGACAGAAGCAGTTTGACATTTCTAAATTTAATTTTAGATGGTAAAACCCGTGATTTTAGCACGCACTCGCGAACCTACTGTTTAAATTTGTATTGTGCACTAAAATTTAGAGTCTTTAAATGTGAAAGTCATGTTCCGTTCCTTTTTTAGCATTACTAAAAAGAAAAGGATGCAGATACTCTAAATTAAGTTTAGAGAGAGACTAGAAAATTGGGACTATCATGGACTTCCGCCTGCTTCTAACCCTATCAAAAAATTAAAGTGATTTTTAATTTTGTCGGCGCATGGGCTTCTCTTTAGGTAGCAACTTAAACATTATATAATGTAAGATGTTGCTATTATTATAATAGAGTAGTACATGAATGATATCACCACCCATATAGTGTGCTCTGCGTTTATAATGTCAATATTACCTCATCGCTGCTTTTATTTGTAGTATACTTACTACCTATACCTACCTACTTGGCTAGGTCGTTAAAATTTTCTATATTGTTAAACTTTTTTTTATTTTTTATTCAGATACAAGTTAGCCCTTGACTGTAATCTCACCTGGTGGTAAGTGATGATGCAGTCTAAGATGATAGCAGGCTAACCTGGAAGGGGTATGGCAGTTTTTATTAAACCCATACCCCTTTGGTTTCTACACGGCATCGTACCGGAACGCTAAATCGCTTGGCGGCACGGCTTTGCCGGTAAGGTGGTAACTAGCCACGGCCGAAGCCTCCCACCAGACCAGACCAGAAATTTAGAAATTATGGAGGGGAGAACCAGGGAGGTCGTCTGAATAAACAAATGTCAGTACCTACATAAATATAAAATGTAAGCAAGAAGTTCTGTTCGCTTGTAACTCCAAAACTACTTACCAAGTACAGTACGCGGCAGAAAGTAATGCACATCGGCCTTTAGAATGACATTTCAGCCTTGTAGAGCGTTTGTCTCTGTCACCCATACCTATATGACGTTTTGCCGGTCTCCACGACAGGGACAACGCTCTACAAATTTGCTATCCCCTTCTATAGGTGACGCCCTGGCGACCTGGTGACCTCCCTGGCGCAGTGGTAAGCACTGTGGTCTTGTAAGTGGAAGGTCCGGGGTTCGATTCCCGGCAGGGGTTTGGAATTTAATAATTTCCAAATTTCTGGTCTATTTCAATTTATTACATTTTACTCTACTACATATTATGTACAAAGTAGGCAATTTGGTCCTTAGACCTTAGAAGGGAGACCCATATTATTATCTAGACTGGTGGGAGGCTTCGGCCGTGGCTAGTTACCACCCTACCGACAAAGCCGTACCGCCAAGCGATTTAGCATTCCGGTACGATGCCGTGTAGAAACCAAAGGGGTATGGGTTTAATAAAAACTGCCATACCCCTTCCAGATTTAAGTCTTTTCACGTGATTTTGCACTTGCTATGTGTGATAGAGTTCATCTCTAGTAGGTAGGTATAATATTATGGTCTGAAATTCCTAGCGTTATCAGTTATCAGCGAAGGCTTCTGTCAGATGCCTGCTGTGATAATATTTGATGATAGCGAAATTCACATCACCGGTATGCGACCTACATACTGTACCTACCTACCGTCTTTTACATAATATGGTTCAATGCCTACCTAGTTATGTACCTATGTATGGATAGACCGCGACAGGTCGAGATGGCTTTCAGATGCAATGCAAAGGTTTTACCTGAAAGATTGAGCGGAGGGGGGAGGAGGTTTTTAGTCCGTAGGCCATTGTGGAGTTGGGCATGCCGGAGGCATCCATGAGGATTTTCCTCCTCCCCGAACGAAAAAAAAAAAAAAAAAAGGTCGAGATGGCAATCCGGGTATGAGGCGGGGGACGCCCCGCACCGGGTTAACGCGGGGGTTGTGCAGGTGTGCGGGGCGTTCCCTCCCTGATTGCCATCTCGACCTGTCGCGTACTATACCCACGTACGTAATACAATGTTATTTTTTATTTAAATTTTCAGGTGATTGATGAAATTCACGTGATTACGAAATACCAAGATGTAGCTACTCGTAGATAGATAGTGGTACTGATTCTGAGCACAACCTAATTTACGAGTATTCGCATCCTCTTCTTACCTAATAATATGAAAAGGACAGACGCAGTTTGACAGTTTAAAATTTAATTTTGAGATGGCAAAACCCGTGATTTTAGCGCACAGTCGCGAACCTACTGTTTTTTGTAGCGTGCACTAAAATTTAGAGTCTTTAAATGTAAAGTTCATGTTCTGTCCCTTTTTAGCATTGTTAAAAAGAAAAGGATGCGGATACTCAGACAACGGAATCGGTGCCATTGTGTAGTAGTTTATAGGTTTTAATCCGCTGCGCTGTCCTGCATGACACAAATAAATTCATTTCCTTAGAATAACAACTCGTTCATTTCATTTCAATACGGTATTTTACACCAAGCGAAAAAAAACTAAAATGTATATCATCATGATCAAACCCACGGAACAGAAAAAACAGTGGAAGTGCTAAGTAGGCGTGGCACGCGTGCCACAATTAAGCGTAGTTACGCTTAACTGATCCCAGTCGCGTTCTAACATCGCGTGGAGTTGGTAGTCTCGCGACAAATTCATATTGCCCTAGCAATGCCGTACTGCCGTTTTGTAGTGTAAAAATGATAGTAGGAGATAAAATCTTAAAAATGGAGGTGTTTCGTATTATCGGTAAGTACGATTTTCATTGTTTTCTAATAAATCTTAATTTATTTCAATTTACTAATATTTAATAGAATGGTTAGTCAAAATCAACCTTAAACAATTAAGATAAAGTTTATTTTGGATTGATTCTATTCCGAAAGTACTTCGCTCCGTGTTCGCTACTCAAATAGTGATGTGGCCAAGTAGAATATTGAATTTATCGATTGATATCGATACAAGGATATAAATAAATAGTAACGCAATAATTATAATTTATTAATGAGTGAGACGTTGCATTGATCACTAAATAGACATCAGTAGTTCCTCTAACCTTCATTTAAAATATTTTTAGGTTTCCCAAAGATGCAAGCATCAAAGAGAAATGGATAGATGCAACGGGTAGAGTTAATTGGATGCCAACCAAATCAAGCATGATATGCTCTGAACATTTTTTAGAAGTCGATTTTATATTATCAAATAAAGGATATAGATATATACGAAACCTACTGCGCTTCCATCAATGAAAATCGTTAAGTCTTTTAATCAAATAACCTTGTTTTATTTTATTACTTTCAGTAAGTATTGAAAATACTTGATATTATAATACAAAACAACACACCTCTTAGTTATATTTTTGTATGAAGATTGACTGACTAAATATCAAATTTAATTCATAAACACACTAATTAATTTTTCTCCTATTCATTTTTATATAGGTAGGTACTAGATGATGCCCGCGACTTCGTCCGCGTGGATTTAGGTTTTTAAAAATCCTGTGGGAACTTTTCAACTTTCCGGGATAAAAAGTAGCCTATGTCCTTTCCCGGGATGCAAGCTATCTCTGTACCAAATTTCATCAAAAACGGTTGATCGGTTGAGCCGTGAAAAGCTAGCAGACAGACAGACAGACACACTTTCGCATTTATAATATTAGTACGGATTTATTCTCAAAATTTAATTTTGGTTTCAGCCACAAAATGATAAATGTGGTCACTCCAGGTTCTTCAAAAAGACAAAGTGATTCGGAGATTCCTGCGTCTAATCACGTTACCGATTTGATGAAGGCAATAGTCGAAAAATATATACATAAATGTTCGCATACACCATTTATTAAAATTAAAAATAAGACTTTCGAAACGCCAGTTTCTTAACAAATATGTTTTATTTCAAGGGCAATAAATAAAATTTATCTATTTTCATACGTTGCAGTATTTATTGTGCATACTTGTAAAAGGCATGCATACATACCAGCACTTTTATTCAATTTTATAATTACCTTTTTTAATTTTATTTTTGCGAATGAACAAAATAACGAGTATCTATCGATATCGATAGGTAATTCATTGAGCTACGTGGTGCAGCCTTAACTGAGTAGGTAAAAATAGACCGATCACGCAAATGTCAACCATATGTTTAAAGTAAATAAGTTTATAATTGCTACTACTTAGAATACCGCCATCTATGGTCAAGTAGCGGAATTAATTGGACAATTGAATCTAGTGTGACGTGAGTGTGACTATAGCTCGTAAATACGTTCTTCCGCTAAAGCAAAATAAATCTTATTTCTAGAACGTCAGGGTTTATTTCCAAATCTGTGACGTAGGCTAGTTTTGACTAAACTTAAACGACAATCAAATGATTTGTTTCTTTGTAGTGCAACATATGACTATCGGTATATTTGTATGAGTTTGGCGACAGCGGTTCCTATAGTAATATTGGTGAATTGCACTTCCACTGTTCTTTCTGTTCCGTGATCAAACCCATCGTCAGCTCACTACAGAGCACGAGTCTCCTCTCAGAGTGAGAAGGGTTTTGGCCATAGCCTACCACGCTGGCCAAGTGCGGATTGGCAGACTTCACACACCTTTGAGAACATTATGGAGAACTCTCAGGCATGCAGGTTTCCTCACGATGTTTTCCTTCACCGTTAAAGCAAGTGATATTTTGCACATAACTACGAAAAGTTAGAGGTGCGTGCCTAGGATCGAACCCCCGACCTCCGATTAGAAGGCGGACGTCCTAACCACTAGGCTATCACAGCTTCATCCACAAATTGCTAATGCGCGTGGCTGCCATTTTAGTGACGTCGGCACTAGACAGAAGTTTCGAGCTGATGGTACAGTACGCGGCCGAAAGTAATGTACATCTGCCTTTAGAATGACATTTAGGCTTTGTAGAGGGTTGTCTCTGTCACTCATACCTATATGACGTTTTGTCGGTCCCAACGACAGAGACAGTGCTCTACAAAACTGAATTTCCTTCTAAAGGTCGATGTACGTACATTATTTTCTGCGGCGTACTGTATTTATGTTTTTTTTATCGCTGACAGATTTAGTAAAGAGTTAATTAAGAATAATAAAGATGTCTTTGGCACTCTGTTTTGTGTGGCCTATGAACGCCAAGTAAAATGGTTTCATTATACAAGATTCCCAAAATTAAAATTAAAATAATAAAACTTAACAAACTGAATCTAGTTTAGTTTAGAAATTGCGTACAACAGGATTGGTACCTAGGTATATCTGTCTCCGAGATGTAAGGTATCTCTGTGCCTAATAATATGACTAACGACTTCGTCCACGTGGATTTAGGTTTTTAAAAATCCCGTGGAACTCTTGATTCCAAGCTATCTCTGAGCCAATTTTTGCCAATATCGGCTAAAGGACGTGAAAGTGTAGCAGACAGACAGATACACATTCGCATTATTGTAGCATGGATATAGATTATTAACACGCAGTCAAAGTTCGTCCTTGCATCAAACTATGCCATAAGAGGACACCACGTGACGCCTCATAGCAACACAACTTCAACACATGTTGAAGTTTATCACGTATACTATGTTATCAACATTCCCGAATTAATCTCTTTGCGGTGGCGAGCGAATTTGTCTCGTTCCACGTAATTGAAGAATCTAAACAATACACAGTATTTATCTCAGTGATACGGTATTTACTAAAACTTACGTTTAATTAACTTTATCTATATTTTTCTACGTAATTCTAAGATTCGACGAATCAGTTTCGTCGTCTTCTCTTCTCAGTACAACGTGCTTTCCGAAACGGTACCTAGTAGTCTTGACGTAAGTAAACAATACAAGAGCAATATGTCGGACTGCTTGAAATAAATACTTTGAATATCATTTTAATTCAGTTATATACCGTAGTGGCACCAATAATCGACAAGGACAAGGACAAGGATATATATATATATATATATATATATATATATATATATATATATATATATATAAAATATATATATATATATATATATATATATATATATATATATATATATATATATATTTATAACTACATTGCGACTCCCCGTCTTACAGTTCTATAAGTTCTTAAGTATGGGTTGCCTGGAAGAGATCTCTTTAGTGATAAGGTCGCCCTTTGTTTTTAAGTGTATCCTGTATTCTTACTCTCTGTAATTTTAGTAACAATAAAGTTGTTTTAAATTAAATTAAATTAAGGACCAATAATCGACACTTTTTTCTTTAACCGTCGAAAATAAGGACAGACAACGAGTTTTTTAATTTGGCAACACTGAATCATAGGCAATGTACTTCCTACTGTCATCCAGTAAAATGTCACGGAAATCCGCCATTTTATTTTAAAATGTCGAATTAAAAACTAAGTGAAGACCGCTCGTCCGTAAAAAAATCAAGATTTGTTAAAGAAATCGTTAAGAGGGTGAGTCCAAACTTTTTACAATTGTTTTAATACTGTGAAAGTTATTTGAATGAAACTTTATTCTATGGATTTCTATAGATATCCTTTTAATGATTGTGTAGATAAACTATTTGAGGTCATAATAATTTTGTCAAAACAGCCGGTGTCGAACACTAGTTCCTGTAAACTACTGTTACGCCACACACTTGAGCCAACCCGAGCCAATCCGAGCCAACCCGAGCCAACCTATGTGAGGCCGGCTAATCACTGCCCAGCCGGTCTATCACAGCCAATGACAGCCACTTACCGCCACTGACAGCGAATCACCGCCAACCGCAGCCTAACAGCGAATCACAGCCCACCTACCGGACGCCTTCGGTAGGGATACAGCTTTAAAAAGCCATGAGAGCTCATTTCGAGAGATATTATTGTACGTAACATGGTGTCAGCAAAAACTATGCCAGTTTGTGTTCTAAATATTAGTTAATCGGTAAATTCAGTGTAAGTAGAAATTGTGACAAGTAAATCAATGCAAATTAATAGTGATATAAATAAACAGTAATAAATACATCAGTGTAAGCAAAAACTAATGTGTTGTAAATAGTATTAAATATAAATCAGTGATTATTATTGCGATGAATGATTAATAAATAAATTGGAGCGATTATACTGCTTGCTGGTTTTTATTTAACCCACTGCTTCATCTCAGAAGTGGGATGGATAAGGAAGGCTATGTGGCATAATCGCGCCGATTCGAAAAAGACGGGCTGCTTTGTTTGTCCGCAAGGATAGAACAAATCACCACGTGAAAATTCATGTAAAACGAGCGGCAAGAAGACACTTCTGCGGCCCGGAAAATCCTTAGAAGAATTTTGGAAAGAGATATTCATCTGCAGTGTTTATGGTTTCGACACTCGATGTCAACCTTCCACAGCTACGTAGACATGTTAACCGAGGTATGATCCATCCATTACTCATTTCAAATTTTGATCCCGTTTATAATGATATTAATGCATAGTGTAAAATACGCAGCATCTCACTGAGATACCCGCAATTTGAATTCGCAGTTTAATTCTAGAAAACATACTTGGTGTCTTAGTTGAAGTGCTTCCCAACCACGCATGCTGTTTTTCCTATGTGGAAAACCATAAGAGTGCTATATCACCATACCGCTACAGTAAAAAAAATATTATATGAGAGGTATCATGTTGTCTAAACTAAGGAAAAAGAACTAAAAATCATGCATAAAATGTTTTAAAAAAAAAAGACAGCATTATTTTTGAGTTTGTCCGTAAATAAATAAAATACCTGTACGTAAAACTTAACAAGTAATTTTAAAAATAGTTTTCTAAAAACCCCTGACTGCGGTTTGCACCGCACCTTTTTCAGCCCGCACATTAAAGCGCATAAAATCCGCAACTTTAAGTTTTTTATTAAGTATTTTATGTACTTGGTGACACACGCCATCAAGACGAATGATGTATCATTTATCAAAATTGGTTAAGTTGTCGAGTAGTTACGAACAGACATACATATTTCAGGTCAAACAGTAACCCTTCCTTTAAGCTTCGCGTAAGTTAACAAAAATATCTAGTAATCGATGATAGCAGTTTTCAGACTACCCGCATATCTCAGCCAGAATATTATTTTGAAACAAGCTTTGACGTAATTTTTTTCATATTTGTAAACGGTTCAGTCGTAGTGTAATTCTAAGGTTAATTTTTTTAAGTCGGTGATATTCCCGCCGCAGTCATACAGACTACAGAGGGCAGGTGTGAGATACGTATAAATGATTTTGATGGGCACAATGATATCAGATATTATCTTAAGAGTCAATTGCTAAACAGTTTCAGTGTGCTCAAACTCTGTTTTACATATTATCATATTTTACGTTGACTGTGGAGTTTCTTGTGAAATTAATTTTTATCTGGTGTTAGATTGTTGTAAAATGAATATAGATCTTTATAAGAGGGAGAGACGTCCTTCATAAACCAACCGGAAGCTACTTGTATTTAAACGATATTGTGTTCAAAGTTATCTTTCTTTTCTCGGAACTTTTGGCGAGTCCGTGAAGTGCAAGTGTCACCACCTATGATGGTCACCACTTAGCGGCTTTGTTCTGTGGCCTGACGCCAGCAGTCGGTGCGAGGTACCTCATCATGGAGTGCAGGGTTGCAGCCAGCGGGTACCTATATGCCGCCGCAACATTGCCTGTTCGGGAGTGCTCATTTATGTTGTATGGTATGACTTCATTTTTTTATATATTATTATACTAAAGGTAGTGTTCATGATGTTGGTACGTGTTGTAACTTAGCACAGTAAGTAAATCTTACTCGCATACGGCTCTAGACGTAGTCTCACATAATGTACGAGCCAGTGTATTGGTACGAGTAAATAGTGTAATGACGGCAGAATCAGGCACTTTAGGAAACGAATTAGTAATAACCATTACTAGTTAGACATCCTTATGGTTTTGATAATACTTGTGTTACCTGAAAAAAAGAGTAGTGCTTGTATGTACAACACATGTAACGTACTTTTGCTGACAAGTTTTCAACCGAGTAAATTTAATCTCATTCTACCTTTAGATTTTCGGTTTAAATGGTAATTTTGTTTTGAACCATATGATTTAGCCATGTGTCCTTCATTGTTAGCCAGGTGGACCATAAATACCGTCAAAAATTTTACTAAGCCGACTAGACTGACGTTTTACATAATTAGATCTAGTTCAGTTTGTGCTATTACGCCTACCTGGTTATGTACGAGTAGCTGAAATAGTAGAAATGGATAGAACACTTGTTATTATTTGACTAAAGATCCTGTATTGCCTAAATTCAATCATGAGCTACCTACGAAATTGCATAGATATTAGATACCAAAAGCCTAAGTTTTTGTAGCCAAGCCTAAGTTTTTGTAGCCAAGCCTAAGTTTTTGTAGCCAAGCCTAAGTTTTTGTAGCCAAGCCTAAGTTTTTGTAGCCAAGCCTAAGTTTTTGTAGCCAAGCCTAAGTTTTTGTAGCCAAGCCTAAGTTTTTGTAGCCAAGTCTAAGTTTTTGTAGCCAAGTCTAAGTTTTTGTAGCCAAGTCTAAGTTTTTGTAGCCAAGTCTAAGTTTTTGTAGCCAAGTCTAAGTTTTTGTAGCCAAGTCTAAGTTTTTGTAGCCAAGTCTAAGTTTTTGTAGCCAAGTCTAAGTTTTTGTAGCCAAGTCTAAGTTTTTGTAGCCAAGTCTAAGTTTTTGTAGCCAAGTCTAAGTTTTTGTAGCCAAGTCTAAGTTTTTGTAGCCAAGTCTAAGTTTTTGTAGCCAAGTCTAAGTTTTTGTAGCCAAGTCTAACTTTTGTAGCGAAGTCTAAGTTTTTGTAGCCAAGTCTAAGTTTTTGTAGCCAAGTCTAAGTTTTTGTAGCCAAGTCTAAGTTTTTGTAGCCAAGTCTAAGTTTTTGTAGCCAAGTCTAAGTTTTTGTAGCCAAGTCTAAGTTTTTGTAGCCAAGTCTAAGTTTTTGTAGCCAAGTCTAAGTTTTTGTAGCCAAGTCTAAGTTTTTGTAGCCAAGTCTAAGTTTCGGTAGCCAAGTCTTAAGTTTCGGTATTCGGTAGCAGTACTTTCATCTCATTGCTCGTTAAAACATTTACATGCAGGAATTTAAGTAAGATTCCTTATAAGGGGTAATAGCACTCACAGCAAGTAGCTATTTACTTCAACTTTACCGCCGGTTAGTCTTTCAAAAAAAAATCTTAAAAGTAAGACATGGAAAATAATAAAATTCTTACTGAAAACGGTAATAATTTTGATGAATATTGAGATTTCTGTCTCGGTTTTATAGTTAGATAAGATCGCAGGTTGAATCACAAACCAATAGCATTGGATTAGGATTTTACAGAGTTCATGTTAACCAGTAATCACATAATATGACCCTTCCGTAAGATAGCGAAAGGTTATCGCTTATGATCAGTATACAGGTTGGTTATTATAATATGTTGTTTTCGAAATTTGTGATAGGATAAAGCTAACTAGATAATGTAACTTTGTATGACAGGGGGATTTAGTTATTTAGCAGCAAGTCCCCACAAGCTTTGCAACAAAAGTAAACACTGATAACATTTACCCTGGTACATTCTTGTAACTAAGCTGGTAGGCATTGGTAGGTCCTGAAGTATTAAGGGGCTTGGAGGCTACAAATTATTTACATGCCTGGGTGCAACAGACTCCTTAATTGCCATATCACAGTGCTTACGGTTCCTATATTGCCAACTATTCCTATAAATAACGTGAAACCGAAGATCTCGTTGAGCTATTGCCTACTAGAAAGTTAACCAAACGTTTTCCCATTGCGGGAGCAATCATTGTTTCAGGACGGCCGAATGTTACGCCACACACTTGAGCCAACCCGAGCCAATCCGAGCCAACCCGAGCCAACCTATGTGAGGCCGGCTAATCACTGCCCAGCCGGTCTATCACAGCCAATGACAGCCACTTACCGCCACTGACAGCGAATCACCGCCAACCGCAGCCTAACAGCGAATCACAGCCCACCTACCGGACGCCTTCGGTAGGGATACAGCTTTAAAAAGCCATGAGAGCTCATTTCGAGAGATATTATTGTACGTAACATGGTGTCAGCAAAAACTATGCCAGTTTGTGTTCTAAATATTAGTTAATCGGTAAATTCAGTGTAAGTAGAAATTGTGACAAGTAAATCAATGCAAATTAATAGTGATATAAATAAACAGTAATAAATACATCAGTGTAAGCAAAAACTAATGTGTTGTAAATAGTATTAAATATAAATCAGTGATTATTATTGCGATGAATGATTAATAAATAAATTGGAGCGATTATACTGCTTGCTGGTTTTTATTTAACCCACTGCTTCACTACCTTTCTCCAATAATCGACATATGTCGATAATAATTATTTTTGAGGTTTATTTAATTGTTAATGAAATCTAGCTCTTTTTTCTTTCCTTGTTGATTTAATATTTGAAAGCAATTGATCAGTGTTTAACTACCAGTAATCGACAAAGTGTCGATGACTGGATATAAATGTGTCGATAGTTGGTTTCACAGATGGCCCCGATAAAAGATTACACCTGCTGATAGAAAAGGCCATTGAGGCCGTAAAAAAGGAAGAAAAGATGCAGTTAAAAAAATTGGGCTCGAATTATGCAACACGATAAAGTCAGAGGGAATACTCCAACTTGTTGCACAATGGAACCGAGCACAGACTTATCAAAAACAGAAGAGGATATATTAATGAGATGGTTATTAGCATTATCTGAAAGACGTTCCAATGACAAAAGACAATTAATTGGACAGTGTGCAGAAAGCAAAGCGTGGAAACAATATTATGAAAAAAAAGAAGAGAAAGAATGGATAAAAAGTAAATCCAGGAGGAAAAAAAGAGAGATCTAAGCAGAGAATAGCTAAAAAGGAAAATATAAGACTAAATTATTGAAGATAAAAGAAACAAGTCTAAATTTAAATGCCAAGGAAAAAAAGAACTCGAGAAGAATGACATCTGAAGACACTAATTTGGCAGATGATGAAGGATCAGAAATAGAGAATGTAACAAAAGAATTACGTCTAGAGAAATCCAGCTACAAACCACAATTACCGGTATTCGACTATAAAGCGGATTATTTACCTAAAAACAAACTGTTTTCTTTGCAAGCCAGGAGATTGAAGAAAAGTAAGACTTTACTTCCAGGAAAAATCGTAATAGTAAAGTACGAAGGTGAATATTTTCCAGGGAAAGTGGAAGATGTGCAAAAAGATAAATATGAAGTAAGTACAATAATTCTGACAAAAGGAAATACATTTCGATGGCCTAATTAACACCCCAAACAAAATATTGTACAGTCGTGAAGAGATCATTGAAATAGTAAGCCTGTATGTCTCAACAAAAGAGGTTTTTACAGAATATTGAAAATGGATAAATATTTGCCCGATATGTATACTTAATACGATCTTTAAAATATTATAATAAATAAATACACTTACCCAAATATATTTTAATTTTTTATTTGTTTGTCAAGATAACTTCGGGATACGTAAAATTATAAAATAAATAAATTAAAAAGTAAGTAGTTAATCGAAGTACCTAACATTGATCCAATTATCCGATGAAAGAAGCGGATGTCGATTACTAGGTGTCGTTTACTGGTGACTGTCGATTACTGGGTGTCGACTACTGGAACTTCGATGTCGATAACTGGAGATTTTTAATATTTTTGATTATTTGGCTTTTTCTTTTAATCTATAGCTTTTCAGTTAATAAAAAGCTAATATATATTTTCTTAAAGATATATTTTATTATTTGCACTCCTAGTTATTGCTCTAAGTGTAAACATTTATTTTTAAATTGTGATGAAAATACACAACCTCCTTAAAGTGTCGATTATTGGTGCCACTATACTTAGGTTAGGTACTCGTACCTACTAAAATAGAGCCTCAATAGCTCAACTGGTAAAGGAGTGGACTGAAAACCGAAAGGTCGACGGTTCAAACCCCGCCCGTTGCACTATTGTCGTACCTACTCCTAGCACAAGCTTCACGCTTAGTTGGAGAGGAAAAAGGGGAATATTAGTCATTTAACATGGCTAATGTTCTTTTTTTTTATAAAAAATAAATAAATAAATTACCACTAAAATATCTTCTTAGGACTGATTTATTTTGAATTAAGTTATTTATTAGTTCACCAAAGATGTATTTGGTAGGTAGGTACCTAATTTTGGTTTAATAACAGAGATTTTCGTCTGGCCTATTTAACCGACTTCCTTCCAGCTTTTGTTCAGTTTTTGGTTTGATTTTCTTATATGAAATCTGTTAAAATATTTATTCCTCGGATTGTTATGATGATCGAAGAATCCGCCCTTGGAAAAGAAGCGCCTACCTTCAGTAAAGACTTTTTCGATTGACCGTCAAATTTTGCTTTGAGGATGCGCGACGGAGTATTAATTCCTCGATGGCTTATCTACAAAATTCTTGCTTGTCACTTCATCATAATCATTTTTAGGGTTCCATACCCAAAAGGAAAAAAGGAACCGTTATAGGATCACTTTATTTTATGTCTGTCTATCTGTCGGGTCGGGTCTGTCAAGTCTATGGAATCAAAACCTAAACCCGTTGACCTAGAATAATTATAAAATTTGGCAGGTAAAGAGAAAAATCCAAAAATCGTGAATTTGTGGTAATAATATCACAAAAAATTAAAACTTGTAACTACAATGGTACGCACTACGGAGCCCTTCGTGTTCGAGTCCTATACTCGCACTTGACCGGATTTTTAATAACCAGGCCATTCGGTGTGCGAATATTTACGCAGACAAAACCGCCAGGAATGTGAAGTTAATCCCCATTAAGATGTCATTGCACGATAACTGTGCAAACATTATAATTTACTTACCCAATTAGGCGGATTTTACAAAAATTTCAACTATTCGTAAATATGTATAAAAAGAGATTGCCCATTTTCTTAGGAGCTTTGGGCCCCCCCCTAATATAATTGTTATGTCACCATGGTTTTAATTATATTTTGTTGACAAATAATTAACTCTTTATATTCTGCAAACGATTTCTATTTATTCACCCTGGCTATAAAGAAATCTTATTTTTTATATAATTTTAGTTTTGACACGACGCCATAACAGACGGCCCGTTCACGGGCGATCACCTTTCTGAAAATTATGTATTTTCTCGCTTTCTTTTGATGTTTGGAATTTCCTTATCACAACACTACCTAGCGGCGATAGCCTAGTGGTTAAGACATTAGCTGGTGGGAGGCTTCGGCCGTGGCTAGTTAGCACCCTACCAGCAAAGCCGTGACGCCAAGCGATTTAGCGTTCCGGTACGATACCGTGTAGAAACCAAAGGGGTACCTATGGGTTAAATAATAACTGCCATATGCCTTCCAGGTTAGCCCGCATCCATCTTCGATTGCATCATCACTTACCACCAGGTGAGATTGCAGTCAAGGGCTAACTTGTATCTGAATAAATAAATAAACATAGGTCTCCTATTTCGGTAGTCGAGCGTTCGATGGAACTCGACAAAAACGTAGTCTACTATACAGGATGTAACCAGAACGCTAGCAAAAACGAAAACGACTGATGATTACTGATATGATAACACCAAAAAAACCGCAAAAAATCTAAAAAATCATATATTTTGTAAAAGTTCACGATATAATTCACGACTGACGCTAGAGGTCAACGAACGTTGTGTAGTAGGGTATTCGGAGTCAATGCCACGTCGTAGGCGGGGCGTTGACCCGAGTTTTGCACGCTATACATTGCGGGGTTGCAAAACACTAAATCACTAAAACTATAAAATGAAGCAAATGGTAATTGGTATTGGATTGTATTTAAGTAGTATAACAATAACACTAGGTAACTAAGTCTTTGCTAGCGTTCAGGGGCCCTACCGCGGTTGTTTGACAGCTACTATGTCACGATCGCAATCATCTCTGATTGGTTAATGCTCGCTCACGATTGGCCACAATGCATTGTTGCAACAAGAATCGCACAAATTTAGCCAATCAGAACAATTGAGATTGTAATAATGATTGATGCAGGTTTTAGGCAATCGCCCTACTGGTTACACCCTGTATTTACTGTTAATTGTATAAAAACAAAACGATAATATTATTGTGATCAAAATATAGGTATTTTTACCTACATAATATATCTACTACTATTGTAAGTTATAATATACTTGTCAACACCTGCGCATATTGTGTCTGTGAGACAAAATGATCAACACTGAAATATGGGACATCAACTACAGACAAAGAATATAGAACACAGATATTAGCAGAGGTGCCAGTTCGTAGCTGCGTAGGTAGTACATACCTACTTACTTTATCCCGTTGGATGTATGGTTTTATTATCGCATTGTTGAAATAGATTAAATTAAATAATCCTGCATCTAAGGCAATTGTATCTACTGCATTCCTGTTCCTTTTCTCCTTATGAGGCACGGAACCCTAAAAAGAAGAAGAAGATATTATTTACGATCACGCAACATTAACATAGAATTACGAAAAAACCGGTCAAGTGTGAGTCGAACTCGCACACGAAGGGTTCCATACCATCGTACAAGATTATCCACTTTTTTATTTACATGGCGGCCATTTTGAAATTTTTATTAGCGGCATTAGCGGCAGGCGGCGGTATTGTAGCGGCAATAGACAAACAAACACATTTTGTGAAAATTGCAATTTTCTAACTATTACGGTTGCTGAGATACAGCCCGCTGACAGACAGACGGATGGATGGATGGACGGACGGACAGCGGAGGTTTAGTAAACGGGTCCCGTTGGCACCCTTCGGGTACGGAACCCTAAAAAGTCATGCAAAAACGGCCTTCTTTATTAGTTATTTTTATCCAAGGCAAGGTTTACGAAGTACAAGCATTTCCAGTTGCATTAGATCACCTGTGCTAGGTCATGACCCCCGAACCTGCAAATTACTGACAAATACTACTTAGTACTTAGTATAACTTTACATAGAGTGCATCTGTGTGAGGCATTAAGATGTAGGTAATTCTTGGATTTAATTATCTAGACAAAAAAAGCTATTTTTAAAGTAGGAACTTAAACAATCGAACATTTGAGCAGTTTACTCTTAATATATACAGGATTAAGGAAGAATTAAGTTAAAAGTTAATTAATTAATTAAGTAGTGCCGATTTAACCAACGTCGAGTGACTTTTAACCGAGGAATGACTTAGTCGTAATGACAGTTTTTGTATTGAAAACCTACCAAAATATCAAATACACTAATTACGCTCGGATAAGACTCAAGGCGCGTTCTTCACGGACGAGAGAATCGCGGCGATAGTCTCGCCGTGTTACAAAATTCGATACAAACTCTATAGGCCAATCTCTACAGGGCGATACAATCTGGCGCCTTAGGTATTTTATGTCGGTGAAATCGGCCCATCACATAAAATAATCTAGCTTTAACAAAAGCCTTTTAGCTAACCAAGGACACAGATTGCCATATCTGCGTTTTATCGCCTATTCTTTGAGTCGAAGTGCCAAAAACACATTTTGTAAAATACAATGTTTGGTAGCCGAGTGACGCATTTCGATTACACATGGATGAAGAATTTATTGAAGGCCGTTTCAGGGTTCTTATATGGTTTACATACAACAACCGGATCTTACACTTCGATCTAGCGACGCTCTATCGAGTGGGAAAATTTTCAGTACCTGCCTAAGCGGAATTTGAATTCAGTATTTGAATTTGTCAAAATTGCCTGTCTACATCCTGTCTATCGATATTCTTCAGGATATTATCGGAGAGTGTGCCCAAGAACTTTTTGTCCCGGTACCTCTTTCACCTTTAGGCATCGTCAAGTTCTGTACCCGTGCGTAGTCGAAATTCTACAGACACGTCGAAGCGATTTGCCTCCTCGTTTCTAATTGTAACCGCTAGGATATGGAACGCCCTTCCAGCATCAGTTTTCCCCTCTATTTTTATTTCGCATGCAGATTGCAGATAGCTATTATATGACGTAGACATTCGCTAAGAGAGGATGACTTTTTGAAAAGTCAACCCTTATAAGGGGGTGAAATAGGGGTTTGAAATTTATGTTGTCCTTGTTGTAAGGTGCGAGCATAAGCTAGTTCTATTATATATTTATTCCAAGAATAGGATTGTAAAATAGAGCAATGTCATATAAATTGGCCTACTAAGATATAGTAGGATTCAATCATCCTGTGGTTTATTAGCGATTACCATCGGATATTTTAGCTGAAGGTAGGTAGGTACTAATGGCTTTTTGATGTCGAGAAAACGAATTTCAAAATCTTATCAAGGCCCATTTAGTAGGTAAGTATTTCAGTTCTCGTGTTGAGAAGTTAATTCATCATCATCATCATGTCAACCATCGCTGGCCCAGTACTGAGCACGGGCATACTGTCAGAATCTCGGAAAAACTGTCTGGTGCGCTTCTTCTTCTTCTAGTGCCTCTCCATTACTGAAGGTCAGCAGTCAGTTTTTTAAACTTCTCCCTGTCCATGGCTAGGCGGAATAGTTCTCCGACTGTTTTAATGCCAGTCCACTCCCTGATGTTACGTAGCCATGACTTCTTTCTTCTTCCCACCCCTCTTTTCCCAGCTATTTTACCCATCATGATTGTCTGCAGCAGGCGGTACCTATTGTGTCACAAAATATGGCCCAGGTACGAGATCTTAGGCTGCTTGATGGTTTTAACTAACTCGGTCTTTTTCTGCATCCGGGCAAGAACCTCAGCGTTGGATACTTTAGCCGTCCAGCTTATGCGGAGCATCCTGCGATACGTCCACATTTCGAAGGCTTCGATCTTTTTCCGTAAGTCCTCCACTAGGGTCCATGCCTCGCAACCATATAGAACTACGGGCCAAATGTAGCATTGTAGGAGTCTGATACGGAGTTTTAGAGAAAGCTGGTGCGCTTGGCCGTGCCTATTTACCACTCTGCCGGCAAAGCCGTGCCGCCAAGCGATTTTTTTTAATAAAAATAGCGAGCAAACGAGCAGACGGGTCGGGTCGCCTGATGTTAAATGATTACCACCGCCCATGAACATTTGCAGTACCAGAGGAACTACCAATGCGTTGCCGGCCTTTCAGGAATTTGTTGGTCCGCCCCTTGAATAACCCCATGTTGTAATCTAATGGAACACCGCCAAAGGGAGTTGATTCCACATTTTGCATGTGCGTGGAAAAAAGGATCTGGAACAACGGATTTAGCGTTCCGGTACGATGCCGTTTAGAAACCAAAGGGGATGTGTTTAATGAAAACTGCCATACACCTGTTAGTCCGCTTCAATCTTACACTGCATCATCACTTTCCAGCAGGTGAGATTGCAGTCAAGGGCTAACTAATATCTGAATTAAAAAAAGAATAAGCAGAGTTTATGGCTATAATCCACCATGGTGTCAGATTAAACTTGTCACACGATATTTAAAAAGTGAAGTGTGTAAATATAAAAATATTTTGGGGCTTCCTTTTCCATACACTGCTTAGCATCTTCCTTAAAAACATGTTACTAGGTTTCTTAGTTTTTCTAGGATTGTAAACAAGATTATCTAAGTACGTATATCAAAGCAAAGCTCTAAGTCTACCTTAGATAGCCTTGTATGTTATGGAAATCTGCAAGCAAGTCATTTATCAATTTTTTCTGGCCGGGAATCAAACTTGTATGATTCTGGGAGAAGTAAGATTGCATCGATGCCGACGTACTCGTATCAAAGCGGTTGTCTATGGATCATATATTGTAACTTGTCATTTCCATACTTCCATACTTATATTACAAATGCGAAAGTGTGTCTGTCTGTCTGCTGGCTTTGCACGGCCCGTCAATAAAAAAGAAGCATTAGAAGAAAAAATAAAGAAGGATTAGGTAGGTAGGTATTAAGAGCTTAATAAGTTCGCAAACAAACAGACGACCAGTTTAGCGACAAATATGCCGTGAAAATTTGTAAGTAAAATGCAATTAGATTATAACGATTAAGTAGGTAATAACTAATAAGTTAAAAACGAAATTTGGTACAGCTTGCATTCCAAGGACGGACGGTTGGGAAAGGCTACTTTTCAAAAATTTCACACGGGATTTAAAAAACCTAAGGTCAAAATCGCGGGCGTTATCTATTTGGTACCAAATGAACCAATTGGTACTGAATGGTTGGTGAATTTTATTCTCAAAAGAAATTAGATACACTTATATCTAGTATTATACACCTTACATACTTTTAATCCCAGAAAATCGGAGTTAAAACGGGATTTGAAAAACCGAAACCTACAAGACGAAGTCGCGGACATCATCTAGTTTATAATTAATAGATACCCATGTCCGATAGTATGAAACGTTGAAGCAAAAACTAAAAAGTAGCGTAAGTAAGGACGGTGGTGAGTGCGATGCGGTGACTCTAATGCAAGCTGCAGTATGCCGTAATGAGTGGTCTGGTAACTAGTGGCCGCGACACAGGAATGTGATCTCATTCATATTAGCCCACTGTCCCGTAATAGACGAGTGGTACCTACTAGAGACGGACCATTTCACAGATAGCATGTGAAAAATCATATGAAATGCTTTTTCATATGTAACACTTGCTGTCATACTTAAAGTAGCCTGTGAATATTTTATGAAACAAAATCTCACAAGCTTTGAAAATTGTTACATTTATTTCAGCTTTACTGTTCGCGCGCGCACGGTCATCGATCCGAGCTAAAGAGCTCGCAAGCGAGAACACTCGCATACCTGCTTGTTAGAAAGGGGTACACATCTAATTCAGTCAACGTATTACGTAGCAAACAATAGTTTGGTAGAGTACGCGGCAGACAGTAATGTACATCGACCTTTAGAAGGAGATAGCAGATTTATTCATCCAAGGTAGAGCGTTGTCATATAGGTATGATATGAGTGATAGAGACAACGCTCTACAAAGCTGAAATGTCATTCTTAAGGCCGATGTACATTACTTTTAGCCGCGTACAGTACTTTTCACGAAAAGCGAATTTTGACACTTACCTACTTAAGTGTGAAAATTCACTCTCCGTGAATCCGTGATCGTAATTCATAATTAAATTGATGTAGCAAACGATTGTATGCGCGAAAATTGAAATATCAATTTCCGTGAAAAATCGCATGTGAAATCGCTGTGCAGAAAAACGACAATTTCACCAAATGAAAATGATTTGAAATTAGCAATCATACCCATCACTAGTAGGTACTTAGTACTTAAGTACCTACAGTACGCGACAGGACGAGATGGCAATCGGGGTAACAGGCGGACTGACGCCCCGCACACCCTCACGTCACCGCGTTGTGCGGGTGTGCGGAGCGTCCGCACCATGATTGCCTTCTCGACCTGTCGCGCACTTCTATGAGTACATGTATAGACGGCGTGAGAAAGCTTTATAAGAGACTTAATAACCTTCTTTATGAAGCCCTATATCAATGTTTAAAGTAGATTTTTATTATAAACTAAGTACTTGGTACTTTGATGATGCTCGCGCCTTCGTCCGCGTATATTATCCGTATAGTTCTTTTTAATCCCGTGGGAACTCTTTGGTTTTGCGAGATTAAAAGTAGCCTATGCTCTTTCTTCTCCAGGATATAAGTTATCTATGTAATAAGATAATGCTTGCGACGTCCATGTACATTTAAGTTTTTTAAGAATCCCGTGAGGACTCTTCAATTTTCCGGGACAAAAAGTAGTCTATCTCTTGAGCGCAAGCTGTTCTTTTTCTTCTTCTTTCTTCTTTGGGGCTATGCAGCTCCTTGTTATCCCTGTATCACTGCGACCGTCTCCGATCTATTCTGTTTGCCTCCACTTCACACTTCCTTGTCAAATCCTGTGGCCGCCAGATACAGCAGCACCTGACGACCTCCCTGGCTCAGTGGTGAGCGCTGTGGTCTTAATAGTGGGAGGTCCCGGGTTCGATTCCTGGCAGGGGTTTCGAATTTTATAATTTCTAAATTTCTGGTCTGGTCTGGTGGGAGGCTTCGGCCGTGGCTAGTTACCACCCTACCGGCAAAGCCGTGCCGCCAAGCGATTTAGCGTTCCGGTACGATGCCGTGTAGAAACCAAAGGGGTATGGGTTTAATAAAAACTGCCATACCCCTTCCAGGTTAGCCCGCTATCATCTTAGACTGCGTCATCACTTACCACCGGGTGAGATTGCAGTCAAGGGCTAACTTGTATCTGAATTTAAAAAAAAAAAAACCTTCTTGACTGGAATTGAAGTAACTTCCTCAGGGTAAATTATATGTTTCCCTGAGTGGACGCTACGCTGTTTCTGCACCTACCAAATTTCGTCATAATCGGGTAAACGGATGGGCCATCAAAAAGTACAGATAGACACACACTTTTTATCTTTTTTTTTAAATTCAGATACAAGCTAGCCCTTGACTGAAATCTTACCTGATGGCAAGGGATGATGCAAGGCATGAAGACTTTGGCGGGGAGGGGCGATGCACGCACAACAGACGGAAACGTTTAAGTGCGGAAACCAGCCCAGAATGAAGAAGAAGAAGAAGAAGGGATGATGCAATCTAAGATGGAAGCGGGGCTACCCTGGAAGGGATATAGCAACACCCCTTTGGTTTCTACACGGCATCGTACCGGAACGCTAAATATCTTGGCGGCATGGCTTTGCCGGTAGGGTTGTAACTAGGACCGGCCGAAGCCGCCCACCAGTATCTCTATAATATTACTAATACTTATAAGGAATTATTTATTCTTTACGGAAGTAAATACCTACCTCGGTATATAGTATGTAAAATTCCTTCCTTCAGCGTTTGTAATTATAAATAGAACCTCTAATAACATTCGCAATAAACAAAAAACATAATAACACTCAGGTTTCTCGGAGAAGCGGAGGAATATTTCTAATTACTTCGCAAGGACCTTTCCCTTGGCGCGATAAGTTTAATGTAAAACTCGCTTCTTTAGTATCCTGCTTGCATATTAATATTAGCTTTGACTTTCTAAAGCTAAACGCACATACAAGGAGCAAAACCATTGAATATTTTAGTTTTTATAATAAGTAAATTACGAGGAAATTCGCAGAAGAAAAGCGACTGACATAGCTCACAGGAATAGCAAACTGAAGTGGCAATGGGCAGGTCATGTCTGTCGCAGAACCGACGGCCGATGGGGCAGATGTGTTCTGGAGTTGAGCCGGCGTAAGCGCAGTGTGGGACGACCTCCAGCACGCTGCTGGACCGATGACCTGATGAAGGTGGTGGGGAGCGAATGGATGAGGAAGGCGGAGGACCGTGTTTAGTGGCGCGCTCTTGAAAAGGCCTCTGTCCAGCAGTGGACGCAACAGGCTGATGGATTGGATTGGATTGGAATATTTAGATGCTTTTTTGCATACCTACATAACTGCTGAGTTTCTTGTCAGATTTTGCTGAGGAATCTGCTTTTTGAATCGCTGCGATGATGGAGTATCACTACAAATTGACTGACTAGATAGGCCTATTATTTAGGTAGATAGCGCATGTGAAGTAGACCAAGATTACTGAAAATTCCGTGGAAACTCTTTGATTTTCCGGGATAAAAAGTAGCAAGCGTATTGTTACAATTACAGTAGGTAGGTACGTGGCAGTAAATAATGTACATCGGCCTTTAGAATTACGTTTCGGCTTTGATATCGTCCCTCCACCTAGTGAGGGGTCTTCCAACGCTGCGTCTTCCGGTGCGAGGTCGCCATTCCAGCACCTTGGGACCCATAGAAACTGTAGAAAGTATTTTGGGTTTAAATCCACATTTTGTGTATCAAAACTTGAAAACACAATGAACAGTGATCAGAGAGCAAGCGTTTGATCTATAGATCTTACCAATAAACAAACATGAGGTAAAGAACACTAATAGCGTAACGGAAGCGAGCAGATCTAAGGGGCGGAACGCACGAGCGACAGTCGTCCAAAATAAATATCTGTGTGTTTGTTTACTTTGTTTGTTTGTTTTTCCTTCAATAACGCTGCACAACGGAGCAACAGATCAAGTTGTTTTTTACGCGCATATAAATAGTTAAAGACCTGGAGAGTGGTATAGGCTACTTATTATGGCAAACAATCACAGAGTTCCCACGGGATTTTTAGAAACCTAAATCCATGCGGACGAAGTTGCGGTCATCAGCTAGTATTATAATTTTTGGTTGATAGAGCCAAATACGATCAAAAAGAACATAAATTTGTCATAGGACCCATTTGGGTACTTCATTACACACGTGACCAAAAGTCATTCACCTCCGAGTTTCTTGCTGGTTCTTCTCGGTAGGAACGGCATTCCGATTTCCGAACCAGTGGTAAATTAAAACTACCTGACTATTCATAGGTACTTACTTTTAAAAAGTTTACATGAATAAAAAAACATTCTATTCTATTCTATTCTATTCATTTTCAAATTCAAACGGTAAAGTACAAGTGGCCCTATCTCGCACTTGCTTACTATCTGATTTACTATTAATTAAATATAAAACTATAAATCCTAGTGACAAAGTTATTTGGAAGCAACCGACTGAGCTTTTAATTAGGACAAAAGCCTCGGTAACTTTTTATGATTTGAAAAGAGCAATTACTGCTGAGCTTCTTGCCGGCTCTACTCAGTAGAATTTGCTTCCGAACCGGTGGTAGAGTCACAAACGTAGCAAAAGAGACACTTTTGTAAAAAGAGAGACACTTCTGAGAAAATTCTGAAAAAATAAACTGAAATAAATTAAGGATTTTTGCGAATACTTAGTGCACTATTTGATAACACCTAGGTGATTCGCCTTATATTCGCCGGTGTCTGCGCTCTGGTTGAAAATCTGCTGAGTCTGCTGAATCTTAGATAGAGCCTACAGGCTATTTGGATTTTCAGTCTGCTGCAGCTGATCCCAAAAGCTTAGTAGGTATGCTCTATGTTTAGCGACTTGTCGCATGTCAGACAGAACAGTCGGCCACCTGCGCTAGGCCTAATAGCGTATAGATCTAAGTGGCGGAGCATACGTGCGCGCGCGCCATCTAATAAGTACATAATTGTAATATTTGTCCATTGATAAAGCTCGCGATTTTAGCCAGTCGAGATCGAGCCGTGGACGGGGACGCACGTGTCTCCCGTAGCTCCTCGCGTACCAAGACTACAGTGGCATGGTAATTGTGACAAAATAATACGTAAAGGATAATAAATATTAGCGACGGACCCCGGTCGACGCCCATTGCCTTGCTAGGAATTGGGTATCGTATTACGTAATTTTTTATCCTGTAAGAATTTTTTTATTTTTTCTGTATTACTAGATTCCAGTAAGAATAAATAGGTTTTGATTTTAATTTTTAAGAGTGCTTTAAAAGAAATATTAAATTAAGCTATGGACTTTATGTATTTAAGGAGTTATACATAAATCAATAAAACTGCTATATTATATCTATCCTCCAATAGTTAGGTGATACAAAGTAGGTTTGGAATCTGAAAGGTCGGAGGTTCGAACTTCACGCGTTGGACTATTTCCACGCACAATCTTAAATGCTAACTTAGAGGGGAAGAGTAATAAGTATAATTAATCATCTTTAAAAACATGCCGCATTATAACTTTAATAAAACTTATTAATAATATATAAAAGGAAAAGGTGACTGACTGACTGACTGACTGACTGATCTATCAACGCACAGCTCAAACTACTGGACAGATCGGGCTGAAATTTGGCATGCAGATAGCTATTATGATGTAGACGTCCGCTAAGAAAGGACTTTTGAAAATTCACCCCCTAAGGGGATAAAATAGGGGTTTAAAATTTTCGTAGTCCACGCGGACGAAGTCGCGAGCATAAGCTAGTTAATAATAAAAATGCTATTTTATAATTAAGTAGGCAAAAGAAATCCAAACCCCTTTTATAGTTTTCATAATGACCCCTTGGCTTGATGAAAAATATTGAAAATGCAAATTTTTGCCTTTTTAGGAACACAAAATCAAGTTTATCTTTCATTAAAATAATAAATTAAGACGAAAACTTTGGTTAAGTATGACCAAAGTTTTCGTCCAACCCAAACCAAAGTTAAGTACCTATTATACTTATAAGTCAAAACATATTATTGATGAATAGGTACCTATTTCACACCTCTAACTTTTCGGACTTATGTGCGTTTTAAGTAATTAAATATCACTAGCTTTAACGGTGAAGGAAAACACCGTGAGGAAACCTGCATGCCTGAGAGTTCTCCATAATGTTCTCAAAGGTGTGTGAAGTCTATCAATTCGCACATGGCCAGCGTGGTAGACTATGGCCAAACCATTCTCACTCTGAGAGGAGACCCGTGCTCTGTAGTGAGCCGGCGATGGGTTGATCATAAATAATAATAATAAGCTATGATAGCCGTTTGGTTAGGACGTCCGCCTTCTAATCGGAGGTCGGGGGTTCGATACCGGGCACGCACCTTTAACTTTTCGGAGTTATGTGCGTTTTAATTAATTAAATATCACTTGCTGTAGCTACTGATAAATTCTATATGAAATAAATAAAGTATGGTTTTGATTTTGAAAGCTCCGTAAATGCGTACATCAGTGACGGATGTGTATGTTATTATTACTGCGACGGACGCTGGCCTGCGCTGTATCATAAAGTTTTTCCTCATAAAATAGCACCGACTTCTATCTCGGACCGATTCAGTCATACTGTAATTACATGCACATGGTATCTACGTTAATATTTTTTTTTTTTTTTTTTTTTTTTATTCAGATACAAGTTAGCCCTTGACTGCAATCTCACCTGATGGTAAGTGATGATGCAGTCTAAGATGATAGCGGGCTAACCTGGAAGGGGTATGGCAGTTTTTATTAAACCCATACCCCTTTGGTTTCTACACGGCATCGTACCGGAACGCTAAATCGCTTGGCGGCACGGCTTTGCCGGTAGGGTGGTAACTAGCCACGGACGAAGCCTCCCACCAGACAAAATATTCTGCCTTATAACAGAAAATCTATCAAAGGAATGTGTGTTCGAACTACAAGCTCTTTTATGCTTCACAGGAGTTCGATCTCAAAGTTAGATGTCGATATAAATGACAAGATATTATGTCCAAGTGAACAAAATTTTCACGGTTTTGGAACCAAATGAATCAGCGCCACCTCTTAAAAATACTAATGAACGGCCCGTTTGAAATCCAGACGTCACTGAGGTTGCATTTGTGCTAAAGCACCACTGAGTCGGTGCCATTTTGTTTGTTCAATAGCCCTGTCCATAAAAAATAAAAAATAAATAAATAAGCCATTTATTTCCAAAACACAATTATCATCTAGGCAGGTACAATATTAAATATTCTAGTATTAATTCGAAGCTGTTATTAATATTAGTATCATTCTTAAGTTGAATTAATATTGCCTTGTTAATAAACAGAATATTAAGAACACAGATTATATTTTTAAATTTCACATACATATAACAGAGAATCTATCCTCTCTATAAGAGAGGCATACTTGCGCCGCTTGCCGTTTTCAGCTGTTTCTGCTGCGGCTCCCGGTCTTGATGCTGTCTCCCTGATATGACACGGGGCTAATGTGTCGACGCAAGTTGCATCCCATATTACCGCCCGTCCCCGTTCCCACGGAACCAGCGCGTCAACTTTGACAAGTTAGAGGTAAATGCCATGGGATCGAACCCCCGACCTCCCCAATAGGAGGCGTAAGTCCTTGCCACTAGGCTAGCACGGCACGGTATTCGAGATTTACGACTACAACTATTCTAACCTAACCGAATTCGTAGGACTATTGTTGAATTTGACAACCTCCCTGGCGTAGTGGTAAGCGCTGCGGTCTTGTTAGTGGGAAGTCCCGGGTTCGATTCCTGGCAGGGTTTGGAATTTTATAATTTCTAAATTTCTGGTCTGATGGGAGGCTTCGGCCGTGGCTAGTTACCACCCTACCGGCAAAGCCGTGCCGCCAAGCGGTTTAGCGTTCCGGTATGATGCCGTGTAGAAAACAAAGGCGTATGGGTTTAATAAAAACTGCGCCGTGTAGTAACCAAATGGGTGTCGGTTTAACTACCATACACCTTCCAGGTTAGCCCGCTACGATCTTAGACTGCATCTAACTTGTATCTGAAAAAAAAAAAAACCGGCCAAGTGCGAGTCAGGCTCGCGCAATGAGGGTTCCGTACTACAGTCGTATTTTTCGACATTTTGCACGATAATTCAAAAACTATGATGCATAAAAATAAATAAAAATCTGTTTTAGAATGTACAGGTGAAGACCTTTCATATGATACCTCACTTGATATTGTCACTCACTTGGAAAGTTGAAAATACTAATTATTAGTACATGACCACAATTTAATTTTTTTTTCTGTGAGCTAACCCTAAATTCGCGGTTTTCAAATTTTTCCCCAAATGTCAGCTATAAGATCTACCTACCTGCCAAATTTCATGATTCTAGGTCAACGGGAAGTACCCTGTAGGTTTCTTGACAGACAGACAGACAGACAACAAAGTGATCCTATAAGGGTTCCGTTTTTTCTTTTGAGGTACGGAACCCTAAAAACTAACATTATAAACTAGTAATTTGTAGTAACTTTTGAAAGTTCCAGTTTAGCTATATATATATAGCACGCTGGCGATGGCGGCTGGACATGTAGCGGGCTACATCCTCGGCGAATAGGGCCAGGGTTACATGCTGGTTATCAGCACGCAGTAGTATCGTATGGGAACTTCGTTACGTTGTCATTTGCGCAATCACACATCGCGTCCGCTAGTTCTCAACTATACATTACATCAATTATGTGGGAAACTATAATAATTAACTAACTAGCTGCCCCGGCGAACTTCGTTCCGCCTAACAGTCGATTCAAATTTTTTAAATTTTTGTCTCCGTAAGAACCATCCTCGTACTTCAAGGAATATTATAAAAAAAGAATTAGCGAAATCGGTTCAGCTGTTCTGGATATTTGCGCTGAGCAACACATACCTTATTTATTGCTAACACGCAGAGTTATGCACTTTTTGCTCCTATGATGGTATGACAGCTCTTTCCCGAAATTGTAGCCTGAGGTTTGAAGTCAATCTAAGATTGCGATAAGGCTAGCTTTAAGTTTCATTGTAACATTTGAAAAAAAAGCGGCCAAGTGCGAGTCAGACGTATTTTTTCGACATTTTGCACGATAAATCAAAAACTATTATGCATAAAAATAAATAAAAATCTGTTTTAGAATGTACAGGGAAAGCCCTTTCATACAACACCCGACTTGATATAGTTATCTTACGTTGACAGTTGAAAATATTAATTATTTGTTCATGAACACATTTAAGTTTTGTTAAATGGTGTAACCTCAAATCCACGGTTTTCAGATTTTTTCCCCTTATGTCTGCTATAAGTCGTGTTTTTAATTTTATTTTTAATTTGGCACGACTTTTATTATAATCTATACTAATAATATAAAGAGGTAATGTCGTTAAGTTTGTTTGTAGGGGGTAATCTCTGGAACTACTGAACCGATTTTGAAAATTCTTTCACCAATAGAAAGCTACATTATTCCTGAGTGACATAGGCTATATTATATACACGCGGGCGAAGCCGCGGGGATCAGCTAGTAAATTATATTGCTCATGCATCATCCGCAAATACAAGCCATTGTTTAATAAAATTATCCACTAATAATATAAATATCTAGGGTAATTTTTACTTTATGGTAAATGTACTCATCTATCAGCTTCCTGCATTAGTGGCGACGTTATCATCGTGAATCACCATACAATTTTATGTAGAAGTATCGAAGCTCGCAAAGCTCAGCTAATTACTTTTATAGCCCATCATCAGGAGCGAAATATGTTATGTTGCTTACTTAAACTTACAATTCTATTGTGTTGACGAGAGAAAGCGCCTATTAGTCCCGTTTGCAAGACACTTTATGTGTACTTCAGGTATACGGGCGTTTTGTAGATAAGATATTTCCTTTGGTAGGATTAAAAAAAAAGAATATTAGCCATTTTAAATGACTTATATTCCCCTTCCCTCTCCAACTAAGCGTCAGGCTTGTGCTAGGAGTAGGTACGACAATAGTGCAACGGGCGGGGTTTGAACCGTCGACCTTTCGGTTTTCAGTCCACTCCTTTACCGGTTGAGCTATTGAGGCTTTAGCTTTCCATTTCAAGCATTCTTATTTAAAAAAAACCGGCCAAGTGCGAGTCAGGCTTACGCACCGAGGGTTCCGTACTACAGTCGTATTTTTCGACATTTTGCACGATAAATCAAAAACTTTTATGCATAAAAATTTATCTTATAATGTACAGGTGAAGCCCTTTCATATGATAATATACTTGGTATAGTTATCTTACTTCCAAAATTTAAACTAAACACATTTTAACTTTTTTTTCGTGATGTTATGTAACCACAAATTCACGGTTTTTGGATTTGGAAGTACCCTATAGGTTTTCTTGACAGACAAGATACGACGGACAGATGGACAGACAGACAGCAAAGTGATCCTATAAGGGTTCCTTTTTTCCTTTTGAGATACGGAACCTTAACGGAACGGATTTAAGTAATTAGGTAATTATATAATTATTTTATTTTGATGTGTTTTTCCAAGCCCCTTTGAGGTTATAAATTCCTTTTTGATGAGTAGGTACTGTCATGATACATTCCTAGGCAAACATTAATCCCTATTGTACATACTGGTACCGACTCTAAACCTAGATTTAAGATTAATAGTGGCGTTGTCATTGGGCTATTCGCCTTCTAACTGTTAATTTGTCATTGTATTTGCGATTTAACTGCCTCCAAGGCTTGCAACAAAGGGATCACATATCAATATCTGTTGTAATCAAAACTTGGCATCTATCACGTTACCTTAAAGCTTACCTTGCTACAATAGAGGGTAGGCCAGTCTATCTATAATACATGGTATAGGGTACATTGTGAATTATAACCTATACTATTTAGATTGTCTTTTGGTTCCATTGTTATTTGAAAGCTTTTACGAATCTCTTGATCGAGCTTTTTGCATCTTAGATTATTCCTATGTAAATCTAAACGATTTATTAATTTAATTTTAGAGCCTCAATAGTTCAACCGGTAAAGGAGTGGACTGAAAACCGAAAGGTCGACGGTTCAAACCCCGCCCGTTGCACTATTGTCGTACCTACTCCTAGCACAAGCCTGACGCTTAGTTGGAGAGGAAAAGGGAATATTAGTCATTTAACATGGCGGCTAATATTTTTTTTAAAAAAAAAATAAACGCTGTGGTAGCCTAGTGGTTAGGACGTCAGCCTTCTAATCGGAGGTTGGGGTTCGATCCCGGGCACACACTTCTAACTTTTCTGAGTTATGTGCGTTTTAAGCAATTAAATATCACTTGCTTTAACGGTGAGGAAAACATCGTGAGGAAACCTGCATGCCTGAGAGTTCTCCATTATGTTCTCAAAGGTGTGTGAAGTCTACCAATCCGCACATGGCCAGCGTGGTAGACTATGGCCAGACCTTTCTCACTCTGAGAGGAGACCCGTGCTCTGTAGTGGGCCGGCGATGGGTTGATCGTGATGATGAAATCTAAATATATAAAAGGAAAAGGTGATTAACTGACTGATCTATCAACGGTCAGTTTAAACTACCTCCCTGGCATATTATACTGCACAACTCTCCTCATCGCCCGCTAAGTGACTCTGAGCTTTTTTTGAATAGATAAGTCACCTGAATAGATAAGTTTTTTTATACATTGGACAATTTTTTAACAAATATACAGGGTGTAACCAGAACGCTAGCAAAAACATAGCGTTAGTGTGTAATCTCTAAACTAAACTAAAATGATACGTCTAAATCTATTGCCATCCCTTTCATAATGTTGCTTGCAGAAAAGGATAGCACTAGATTTAAACCTGTTAATTTAGTTTAGGTTTAGAAATTGTGTACAAGAGAATTGGCCCCATTGTTATACTAATTACTACCTAAACACAATCCAATACCAATAACCATTTGCCTCATTTTGTAGTTTTAGTGATTTAGTATTTTTCAAACCCGCAATGTATAGCGTGCAAAACTCGGGTCAATGCCCCGCCTACGATGCGGCGTTGACTCCGATTGGCTTACTTACGCAACGTTCGTTGACTTATATCGTTAGATGATTTATTCGCAATATATCGTAAACTTTTACAAAATTGTAGGAATTTCTTTAGTATCATATCAGTAATCATCAGTTCTATCACAATATGTCTTCGTTTTTGCCAGCGTTCTGGTTACAGTCTGTATCTGTGTATTCCAATTTGCATTGTTGTCGTCGTCGACAGTTTGTCGAGTGTGGTGTGACAAGGTGACAAGTTAAACCCATGAAAGTGAAATGTGTGTCGACATAATTGCGCTATCGCCGTTTGTTTGTTTCACTTATTTGACATCTGTTCTGTACGCTTAGTATAAGATTTTATGTCTCACTAACGTTGATAGTATTCGAGAGTCGAATAACGTCAAAGTATAATGGACCTAAAGTCCTTGAATTGAAGTCAAAAATTCAACGCCACTAATTTTCATGTAATGAACCAGAATAATTTTAATGTTATAATATTCATGTAATGAACACCAGGACCTGGTAGAATGTGTAAGGTGTGACTAAACTGATGTAAGACCTACATGTACCCTCATTCCAGCGAATAAAAGTTTATTTATTTTAAATTTCGCAACGTCTCCGCTTGGAGCGCTGGATGTACATGTGTAGACCAACTTGAGCTTTGAAACAAGGCGGTTAAGATCCAGTTTACTATATAACGCGGAAGTGTTTCGATACTCGAATACTATCAATGTTGGTGAGACATAAAATCTCGTACTAAGCGTACTGTTTGGAATTTGTGGAATTTCGTATCGTGTTGTAATTACATTGGAGTATGAATCTTGTTTTAATTAAACTATTCATTTTGAGAAACAGATTAAGAGTTCGTCATCATCATGATCAACCCATAGCCGGCTCACTACAGAACACGGGTCTCTTATCGGTATGAGAAGGGTTTGCCTATAGTCCACCACGCTGGCCAATTGCGGATGGGCAGACTTCACACACCTTTGAGAACATTATAGATAATTATCAGGCATGCATGTTACCTCACGACGTTTTACGATTAAGCCGAGTGATATTTAATGATTTGAAACGCACATAACGCTGTCAAATTAGAGGTGCATGCCCGGAATCGAACCCCCGACCTCCGATTAGGAGGTGGACATCCTAACCACTAGGCTATCACAGGACTTGATTTGTGGCATAGAGATGGTTGAAAGGACGGAGAGTAACATAGGCTACTTTTTATCCTGGGAAATCAAAGACTTTCCACGGGATGCGGACGAAACCGCGGACATCGGCTAGTCTAAAATATAATAAACTTAACTTGAAGGTAATATTTTAAGTAAGTACCTACCTGCTTAAAACTTAGTACAAAATAATAATTCAACTAAGTTCACGCAAAATTTTTAAGTTAGAGATAGAGTTTTTTAATATATATATATAGGTATATATATATATATATATATATATATATATATATATATATATATATATATATATATATATATATATATATATATATTTTAAAAGAATATTAGTCATTTTAATTACAAATATTCCCCTTTCCTCTCCAACTAAGCGTAAAGCTTGTGCTAGGAGTAGGTACGACAATAGTGCAACGGGCGGGGTTTGAACCGTCGACCTTTCGGTTTTCAGTCCACTCCTTTACCCGTTGAGCTATTGAGGCTCTAATTGTTAATTAAGTTAATTTATGTTATAAGGTACGATAGGGCTGTCATGTAGGTACATATTGTATAAAAGTTTTAAAAATAAATAAAGATAATAAAAAAAACTAAGTTTAAACGACAATCCAATAAGTGAACTAAATTGTAAGTTGTAATGTATCACGGAACATCACACATCTGTAAATTAAGCTCAAGCTGCGAGCTTTGAAGTGAAACCCGAGAGCTTCCGCGTTGTATCTATCCTATCCCTATCCCACGGATACTGCTAGTATGAACGGTGCCTTATGTGCCAACAAACCTCGTTATGATATGCGATATGACCACATTTAATTTGATTTTACGCTCCAATGGTACCCTCTTTGATAATATCGCTGTGGTTTGTGTAAGTAGGTATTTAGATATTAGCGACTTTGTTTCTATGAAAGTCATAGGTAGCTGTAGGTAGGTATATTATAGTAAATAGGAATACATATAACGTAGGATTTCGTAGCCATGCTAGTTGCTTTAACAGCAAAATCTTCGAACACTGTTTCGACGACCTCCCTGGCGCAGTGGTGAGCAGTTGAGCACTGTGGTATTATGAATGAATGAATGAATCAATTTTTATTTATTACAAAAAAAAATACATTTGACTTAAATGGAGTCCTGGCCCCTAAACTAGGAGATTTCGAATCTTAGGGGCCAGTGCCTTTCCAGACATAGTGGTTTTACTTAAAATTAATTAATAACAAATACACAGATTGTGTGTTTGAGTAAGTGTGTGTGTGTGTATGTAACTATGTGTGAGTTGCTATGTGTGTGCTAGTGAGCGTGTACGCGAGTGCCTGGTAGTGGGGTGGTATTATACAAGTGGGAGGTGGGTTTCAATTCCTGGCAGGGACAATTTGGAAATTTACAATTCCTAAATTGTCTCTGGTTACACCAGCAAAGCCGAAGCAACAAGTAATTCAGCGTTTCGGTACAATACAGTGTAGAAACCGATGGCCTATGGGTTTAAAAAGCCTTAATCTTAGAATGCATTGTAACTCACGACCAGGGTGCGATTGCAGTCGAGGATTAATTTGTAATGCAACAAAAAAAGCGATGAAATACAGATCCGAGACATGGTCATTCATTGGTCGCTAACTATAGGCCGCATTTTTTTTTTGAATTATTTATTGCACACACAACATATATACAGATAACAATATAAGATACAAAAGATTAATGTCAGAATCATCCCTATGGACCTCATAAGAAAGCTCAGAGTCGCTCAGTTTTTTTTAAATTTATAGACTAGCGCTTGGCTGCAATCAGACTTGCAAGTGATGATGCAGCCTAAGATGGAGCGCGCTTGCCTAGAAGATGCCTATTCACTTCTCTACTGCTACACGATCAAATCAGAAATGGGGAGATTCGTAGGAGAACCAGAGTATTCGACATTTCAACAAAAAAATATCATTTTAGCTTGGCGAAGTTTCCACAAAAATCTGTACCTATAGTAAAATCTGTGTCAAAGATCATCAAGTTCCTAACGAAAGTGGACATCCGTGAACATGGTACAGTTTTGAGCGTATAATACTTGTATTTATGTACGTACCGACACACTGTATCGGGTTGCATGTAGCAGTTAACGGAATTACCCAAACTATTCATATTCGGCGGCTTGTACCGAAACCTTACAACGAAATCAGAGCAAAGTCCTGCGTGCCTGTTTTACTTTGTCGCAAACATAGACGGAGCTAGCGGTGTGTTCATAAAAGTGAAGCCAGAATGAAAGCTGTGCCACTGTCACCGGAAATATAATGTCATCCGTCATTTACTATCTCTAGGAACATGATATAATTCCTAAAATCAGCAGAAAATCCGTGAACTTCTATCGTACAGATTTCATATTAATTCTATACATTTCCTAAACAGCAATCGGAATTCTGGATGAAAAATTTCTCCAGGTGTACTTAAATATTCGTATACAAGTGCGATTAGTAGGTACTTGTGGGATTGGGATGGGTCAAACGTGGCTCAGAATACCAGCATATCTGAGCAGTCTTTTTTGTCCTACCCCTAGTGTTTTTCTAAAATGCGAAGACTGAAAGAGCTAAATGAAGCGAGCCTACGAGGCTAAGTGGAGCGTAGGAGGAGGTGGCGAGCGAAGCGAGCCGTACACCAAACACTCTATTTTTTGTTAAATTTGAAAAAAATAAATTTTAATTGTCATAGTATTAATATTATGTTATTTTATCGTACGCGCCTCGCTTAATCTTTGAGTTCGTGCTAATAACTGCTAAATTACGATATGAAATTACGGCTTGAAAGGATTGATTTGATTGGATATTCGATCAGTCACCGTAAATGTTTCAATACCAATACACAAATACACAATCTCTTATCTAAACTTATATAAAAGGTTTAACTTTTTTATAATGCTCCCTGCGAAAAAGAATAGTTCTAGGTTTAGAGTTTAAACCACAGTCCCATCAATTTAGTTTGAAATTGTAAATATCGAAGTTTTATTTTAAAGAATATTAGCCAAGTTTATTATACTGACTAAGCTTGTGTACGAAAATAGTGCAACGGGTGGGGTATGAACCGGCGAGCTTTCGGATTTCAGTTCGCTCCTTCCGTTGAACTATCGAGGCTCTGTATTTGTTTTAGTTTTGGCTGTTATAGTTTACAGTCCACAATTTTCCGCTAGTCTGTGCCCGACTCTACCACTCAGCACACTAATTTGTTCAGTTTCACGTTGCGGGCAGATGTTCTGAAAACTCAACTTACTGAGCACTTACTGTGGTTGTAGTTAACAATAAACTGTATTGTTTTAATTGTGGACAGTGTGTGAGTGCGCGTCGAGCGAGGTCGATTTGAGTTTTTGGAGTTTTATCTACAGCTGCTTTAAGACATTGTGAAATATTTTGTAAGTTATTTACCTATTTATTACTTTTCATAGGTATAAGTACTTATTTGTTTTTCGTTGTTTAGTGAAAATATTTTCGTTCCTACTATTTAGAATAGAATAGAAAAGTGTCAGAATTTTTGTCCAAAATCCATAGGTACCACTTATAATATAATAACTAGCTTACGCTCGCGCCTTGGTGACTGACTAACTGACTGACTGATCTATCAACGCACAGCTTAAACTACTAGATAACTAGACGGATCGGGCTGAAATTTGGCATGCAGATAGCTGTTATGACGTAGACATCCGCTAAGAAAGGATTTTTGAAAATTCAACCCTTAAGATGGTGAAATTGGGGTTTGAAATTTGTGTAGTCCACGCGGACGAAGTCGCGAACATAAGCTAGTATTATATAAAAGGAAAAGGACTGACTGACTAATCTATCAACGCACAGCTCAAACTACTGGACGGATCGTGCTGACATGCAGATAGCTATTATTTTTTATTTATTTATTCAATTCCTTAAATCTAGCATTACAGGAAATGGTCCTAATGCACTAGATTAAGCCTTAAATATTATCTAAATCTAATTAATATATTAAACTAAAAATTAAAAAAACTTATATTAAACCCCCACTATCGTAGCAGATAGTCCCCAATGCAACTCTTGTGAATTCACTCAGAGCACAACGTTATGACGTAGGCATCCGCTAAGAAAGGATTTTTAAAAATTCAACCCCAAAGGGGGTGAAATAGGGGTTTGAAATTTGTGTAGTCCACGCGAGCATAAGCTAGTAAAATAAAATATTCTGCGTATTTTAGACATCTACTGTGGATAGCTATATATAATATTGTATGACCGTGACATAATTATAAGCTCTGAATCGCCTAGTTTATGCCTAGTTTCGTCAATAATATCTAGACCAAATTCAATCGTCCATACATCGTCCATTAGCCATAGGTTAAACTGATAACCTATTAGTAAAATAATTGAAAATTTTAACGATAAAGTCATATCAGTATAAATAACAGAAATTGACTACAACTTCAAATGGGCTAGAATATACAAATCTGAAATGAATTCTAATGGACAAATACTAAAATGAGAGTTTAAGTAAATTATATATAATCATTATAACTAAAATAAGATTTAAAAAAAAATATTAGCCTTGTTAATTATGCGAAAAGCTTGTTCTAGGAGTAGGTACGACAATAGTGCAACGGACAGGGTTTGAACCGGCAACCTTTTGGAATTCAGTCCGCTCCTTAACCGTTGAGCTGCTGGGGCTCAATAATTACTGGTATCATATTTCTTGTGACACAAACTAGATTTTAGCGATACCTACTGCCCGTTGGGTTGGACATCTTTCTTTCAAGACATATGAAGCGATTTGCTTCCTCGTTGCTAATTCAAACCGCTACGATATGGAATGCCCTTCAAGCTTCAGGTTTCTTCCTCAATATTAAGATTTAAGTACCTACTTTCAAATCAAAAGTGAACAGGCCTTATAGACAGTCGCGCTCCACCTTAAGCTGCATAAAACTTGCCAGCAGGTTTGAGTGTTTTTAAAAAAAAATCCGGCCACGTGTGAGTCAACTCGCGCACCGAGGGTTCCGTACTCGGGTATTTTTTTCAACATTTTGCACGATAAATCAAAAATTATTATGCACAAAAATAAATAAAATCTGTTTTAGAATGTACAGGTAAAGCCTTTTCATAATGATACTCCACTTGGTAGGTACCTATAGTTATATTACTTTGAAAATTGAAAATACCAATTATTTGTTTATGAACACAATATTTTAATTGTTTTTTTCGTAATGTAACCACAAATTCACAGTTTTCGGATTTCTCCCTTTACGTTCCAAATTTCATGATTCTAGGTCAACGGGAAGTACCCTTTAGGTTTCTTGACATATATCCAGACAACAAAGTGGTATCAAGTGTTCCGTTTTTCCTTTTGAGGTACGGAACCCTAGAAACTTAGGCACTAGACTAGCATCAGTAGCATTGACTTCGACCTCATTAAGGAGCTAAATAAACTCAAAAAACGTGATATGATGATCAATCACGATGATAGATGATCGGGGAAGAACAAAAAGTAAACAATGTGTACGTGCGATGAGCCCGTTTCTTGTGATATTGGGTTAGGAAACATGGCCGGCACCAAGTGGGCCGCGGAAAGTAACTTACGTAAGTTACTTCCACACAATTCTAACTAGTGTTGTTATGGATATCCATATCCGTAACCGAAACTATCGGATATCCGAAATAAAAAATTTCGTAACCGAAACTATCGGATATCCGAAATAAAAAAATATCCGTAACCGAAACTATCGGATATATCCGAAATAAAAAAATATCCGTAACCGAAACTATCGGATATCCGAAATAAAAAAATATCCGTAACCGAAACTATCGGATATCCGAAATAAAAAAATATCCGTAACCGAAACTATCGGATATCCGAAATAAAAAAATATCCGTAACTGAAACTATCGGATATCCGAAATAAAAAAATATCCGTAACCGAAACTATCGGATATCCGAAATAAAAAAATATCCGTAACCGAAACTATCGGATATCCGAAATAAAAAAATATCCGTAACCGAAACTATCGGATATCCGAAATAAAAAAATATCCGTAACCATAACCGAATCCGAAATAAAAGTTTCGGATAGTTTTGGATAGGGCGGAGTTTAACTAAATAGTAAATACTAAATATTTTTTATAAAAATGTTGATTCAAATATAACAAATTACGAACGTTAATTAAATTTTGCATTTAATTAGTAGTATTTCATTTTACAGTTCCTTAAAAAATTAATATTCGTAACCGAAAGTATCGGATAATCCGAAATAATTTATTATCCATATCCGTAACCGAAACCGATATTATATGTTACCAATATCCATATCCGTATCCGGATCCGAAATTATATATTCATAACATCCCGCTTATTTCGCTCAACGGTTGAGCCTTGCCGTTCAGCGAGGTAATAGCGCCAGTGTTTTGGGCACAATGCCCATAAATGACCATTTGGACGGCGTATATTTTTTGTAAATATAAATTTTTTAGTGATAAGTTTTTTTGTATGTATATACTATATATAGTTTTTTTTTTGTTGTTTTAATGTATGTTTGCAAAATAAACGTAGGATTTGTTATATCTATATATAAAATCCCTAATTCTAACATCTAAATAAAGTACTTAGAAGTAAGAAATGTGCCGTGATAATATTGGGGAGGATAACCTCCAAGGTTCGATCCTGGCCACGATTCACGAAACTCGACTCTTCTTCGAAACTTTTCGGAGTTATGTGCGTTTTAAGCAATTAAATAGGTATCACTTCTTGCTGGTTCTTCTCCGTAGGAACTGCATTCGGAACCAGTGGTTAATCAATCACACCAAAAAAGTCTTACTCCAAAAGCAAACATCTTAATTACACTAGCGGCACGCTATGATGGCCGGTTTGACACATTACAATAGTGATGTGGAATGTCAATTTATTCTCGAACAAAAAACAATTAAGTTTTGTTTTTGTACCTGATTAAATAGGTTTAATAAAACAAAAATGTATATGTTTATTTAATTTATTTGAACGAACTGAATATTTGAACGAAAATGAATATACATACTTTATATGCACACAAGAAACATATGAATACAAAAGATACCGAAAAAGGTGCCACAAAAGGCCATAATTAATCAGATTCGTCCATACTACTATTTTCACTGTCGTCACTGCTATCATCACATACATTAATAATTATATGTTCGTTTTCTATAATATTATCTATTTTCACATCTCTTTCATAATCTTCCCTTATTAATTTAACAGTTCTATTCACAACCTTTTCCCAGTCTCCTTTAGTCACATGTTCACAAGCTTCTTCTAATAATTTTAGCATTTTTTTTGTGGTAAATGGGGGTTCTGTATTGTGTCTTGCAGCATATCCCTTAATTTGAGCCCACACCAACTCAATCGCATTATACTCACAATGGTAAGGCGGTAACCGTATAACTCTGTGCCCATGTTCTAATGCTATTTCGTCAATGACGTATCGGATCTTGGTTGGTTTGTTTTCTTTTAAAAGACGTACTAATTCCGCTTTTAACATATTCATGTTTGCATCTACGCCATTTTTACGAAGCCATGCGACGATATCAGCTTTCTTTTGGGATTGGGCAGGTGGCTTGTCAATTTGCATCGAGTGGTATGGGGCGTTGTCCATAATTATAATAGATGGTTCAGGGAGGCTACACAACATTGAGGTAAACCATTCAGTAAACTTTTCTCCATTCATGTCTTCATGATAGTCTCCAGTGGTTTTTGACGCAAAAGCCATGAGAGAACCTTCGACAAACCCGTTGATGGTTCCGGCGTGACAAATTATAAGTCGCGATCCTTTTCCTACAGGAACTTTGGAAGTAGATGCTGCTGTGTCATCGTTCCAAGAACGGCCTACAGTATGGTTAGCATTAAGCCATGTTTCATCCAAGAACACAACATTTTGCCAATTTTTGATTTCTTTCACTTGCCGTAAAAAAGTATACCTTGCCATCGCTATATCAAATCTTTCCATCAATATTTTGCGTTTGTTACATTTTTTGTATCGAAATCCAATGGTCTTCAAAATCTTCGTTAAAGAACTTTCCCCACCGAAGAATAATCCAGCTTCCTTCAGTGAATGCACCAACTTTTTTCTTGTTGGATACTCCTTCTGTAAATAGTAGCCGTAAACATGTCTTCGGATAGCATCGGCATCAAAGCTATCGATGCCTACGACTGGTTTTGCTCGTTTTCTCTTTTTTGGTGTGTGAAGTTTATTTTCTTCTGTGCCAGTCTCGCCATATTTTTTTTTAGTTATCCGTCTAACAGTTCGTTGTCCAATATTAAGCGCATCAGCTACGCGTTCAACCACTGACGTTATAGGTAAAATTGGCCCTCCATTTTGAGCTTCACGATCGAAATAGTTACGAAGGCGTATTAGGAACTCACGTGTCTGACTATTTAGAACAGTTCTCTGCGTACGTTCGGTCATATCGACGAAATCCACAACAAAGGGCTTGAACAGAGTCCAAATTAACGAGCAAGGGTCAACAGTAATGCAGTATCAATATTTGAAATCCAAAGCCAGGTCAAAACTATATCACAATCGCATTGCACTGACAGTTTATACTTTTCGAAGCAACGTCAATTCGAAACTGCTTTGTTTTGCATTGAGCATTGACGCGAGTTTGCCGGAGGTAGTAGTTGTGCTAGCCAGCGATCCTATGTGACGATCGTATTAGATTCCATTTTTAAAAATTTATTGATATTTTTTTGCGATTTCAGAGGTTTGTCCACATAGTGAAAATTGTTCATATTCACAAGTACATTCACCCCTTAAATGGTGCAAACTGATTTTTCTACACTTGTATACATTTAAGAAATCAATTTAATAAATAAATTTTGAGTCCTAAACCTAAAACTACATTCGATAAAATTTATGAATCTCTGCACATCACTATCGTCAATAAAGTAATACAATTATTTCCTTCAAAGTCGTTATCAATTAATACGGAACTTCATGAGCGGACAAACGTCAAACCGGCCATCATAGCGTGCCGCTAGTTTAGGCGAACAATTGTTGTGCAACACTCGATAAAGTACAAATAAATGTACAGATAAAGCCTGTTGCAGCTACAAGTACTGTTATTAGGGTTCCGTGACTCGTAATGAAACAAGCGGAATAATCCATGCCTCCATACTAATATTATAAACTAGATGATGTCTGCGACTTCGTCCGCGTGGATTTAGATTTTTTAAAAATCCCGTTAGAACTCTTTAATTTTTCGGGATAAGAGTAGCTTATGTCCTTCCCCGGAATGTAAGCTAACTCTGTACCAAATTTCATCAAAATCAGTTACACTTTTGGGCCGTGAAAAGCTAGCAGACAGACAGACGCACTTTCGCATTTATAATATAAGTATGGATATCGGAATGATGTAAGGATTCTAACGATACCCCATACATCCAAATCTGTCCAGGCATGTAGGAGTTATGCTAGAATAAAGAAACTGAAATACATACATACATACATAAACGAACCCTGAAAACATTATACTCCTTTTTTGGGCAGTAAAACAAGATGATTTAGGACGATTTAGAAACAGATTTAATAAAATCCTTAAATGATCCTTAATTCCTAAATAGTACTAATATATATATACCATTTAGGAATTAAGGATCATTTAAGGATTTTATTAAATCTGTTTCTAAATCGTCCTAAATCATCTTGTTTTACTGCCCAAAAAAGGAGTATAATGTTTTCAGGGTTCGTATATATATATATATATATATATATACCGCTAGGCTGCATCATCACTCGCCACCAGGTCTGATTGCAACCATAAATTTAAAAAAAAATAGTACCTACCTTCCTAGATTTTTTTGTCATAGCGAATAGGTACGGTCCCAGATTTTCTGGAGCAAGAAATGTTTACCTTTTTCTTCATAAAAAACCTACGGAACTTTCAATATGCAATTCCCATTCGGTCTTTTCGGTTATTGTATAATGGTTAGAGGGGTTATTGTGCGTGGCAACATCGATAAATCGATAATCATCGGCTTATCGATCAATCATCGACCGTCAATGTCAACTGTCAGGTGTTTGGCGCCGCACTGTCTGCGCAGGAGTTCGATGACTTTACAATATTTTGATTTTTTAACTTGACGCACTGACGTCTGACATCAAAGTGATCATGAAGTACTTCAAAAGGAAAAAGGACGGAATTTTATTTTTACTATTTACTTTACTTTTACTTAATTACGGAATCCTAAAAAACTACGATATTCAAAAAATAAAGCAGATTTCATTCCACAGATTTTTTAGCTTTCATTTCTACTTACCTACCTACTTATTATGTAAAGGTACTAAGACTAAGTAAGTATATAAAATTATTAGCCAAAGTTATAAAATACTAATTTTACAGTAGGCTGTATACTGTATCTAATAAGGCAAGCCATATTTTAATAATTAAATTAAGTTATGGCTTTAGATTACGTGTACCGTGACTAAAAACCACATTGACACTATTGGATTTATGGTATCATATTTTTAGGTTGGTTAAGTTTGGCTAAGTTTTATTATTCACTGAAGAGACGTTTCTATCATGTTTCTATCAGTATTTAACGCAATTAATAATTAGTTATAGCTGTATGAATGGATTATAAAATATTTCCTTATTTCCTTCGGTGTCGAGACCCTTGGTCCGTGGCGGTGTCGAGACCCTTGGTCCGTGGGGTCCTAGCGCTATAAGACTTTTTAAGGAAATAGCAAAAAGGTTAGTCGACATCACAGGAGACCGAAGAGCTGGCAGCTACCTCGGACAAAGAATTAGCCTAGCTATCCAAAGGGGGAACGCTGCCAGTATCTTCGGAACCTTGCTTAAAGGGACTCCTTTTAATAATATATTTTAGTTGTAATATTATATTTTTTAAGGTTTTAGTTTTAGTTTAAATTATTAATTAATTAACTTTTAATTTGAATTTATTTTCTAATCAATTTCCTTATAATATCATCACAACAATTTTTTTATAACTAGCCTATGCTCGCGACTTCCGCGTGGACTACACAAATTTCAAACCCCTATTTCACCCCCTTAAGGGTTGAATTTTCAAAAATCCTTCTCAGCGGATGCCTACGTCATAATAGCTATCTGTATGCCAAATTTCAGCCCGATCCGTCCAGTGGTTTGAGCTGTGCGTTGATAGATCAGTCAGTCAGTCAGTCACATTTTCCTTTTATATGTTTAGATTATGTAACAGAGAGATTGCTATAGTAACTTGTTTCCGCGGATAGTGTATAGTTGTTACCCTCTTCGTAAACCGAATTCCTCTAAACTCGTAGCAATAAATCGTGCGCAACAATTAATCTCGAAATTAACATAAATGATTCACCGCGCGGCGCGGGTGAAAGAATATTATGAATTACTTCTCAGCGAAGATAATGACTTTAAATATAGAGCGGCCGCCACAGTGTAAAGATACACGGTAGTCCGACGCCTTTGATCTCCAGTAGGTCGATTTCGTAAAACCGGCATCAATCATTTACAATATCAATTGTTGTAATTGGCTGAATTTGTGCGAATCTTGTTGCAACAATGTATTGTAGCCAATAGTGAGCTAGTGTCAACCAATTAGAGGTGATTGCGATCGTGACATTGTAGCTGTCATTCTACCACCATCGAGCAGCGGGTAATGACAACCTTTCAACATACCAAATTCCAACCAGCCAGTTCGGGTCACGCCTTCGCTTGCACTTAAATACCGCAAAATTGCTCTATTTAGATGGCTTCGTTGAACCTTTGTAATACTAGTAAATACTATCATTACTATGCCAGTGGGGTGATTCACTAACTCAGTGATCAACACCGAATGAGAGCCACCGAGCATGTTTATGTTTGCCATATTTATTTTTAATCCACTGATTTTTTTATAGTCAAAGTCAAAGTCAAATGATTTATTCAAAATAGGTAATAAATTACTCTTGAAAAAATATATGAAAATATATTATAATATCGCCCAGTGAAGCAGCAATATAGAACCAACCAATGTCAAAAAGCGTCAAACAGTTAATCAGCAACCGATACTATTACTATGAAAAATGCTTTTAAAGTTTGAAACAAATAAACTTCCAAGCATTTTTAAAAAGTAGAGTAGGGTGTTCACACTACAGAGAAACAGCCAAGTATCCTGTTTATCGTAGATAGGCACCCTTTGTCCTACTGTCGCTAAAGTAACGTTCAAATATCTTTGTTTGTCATGCAAGTCTGTTAATTAATGTTGCGTTTAGGACACAAATGAAGCATTCGTATACATAATATTATTAACTATTATATTAACTGAAATCGTCCGTGGAATATGCTCCTTTGAAAATGTTATTATCATTAATTGCCTTTTTAACCGACTTCCAAAAAGGAGGTGGTTCTCAATTCGGCCCGTTTTTTCAAATGTACATTCGCCACACCTTGGTAGATTAACTTAACTTTTTTTTTTAATTTTTGAATTAAACTATACCTAGCTTTTGTCACTGAGAAATTTTTTTTCTTTCTACTGGTGAAAGAATTTTCAAAATCGGTTCAGTATTTCCAGAGATTGATTACCCCCTACAAACAAACTTACAAACTTTACCTCTTTATAATATTAGTAGACTAGCTTATGCTCGCAACTTCGTCCCCGTGGACTACATAAATTTCAACCCCATATTTCACCCCATTTGGAGTTGAATTTTCAAAAACCCCTTCTTAGCGTCACGTCATAATAGTAATCTGCATGCTAAATATTAGCCCACTCCGTCCAGTAGTTTCAGCTGTGAGTTGATAGATCAGTCAGTCAGCCAGTCAGTCAGTCACCTTTCGTTTCATATATTCAAGATAAATTACTCACTGAGATAAATCTTTTCCGTACAACACAACAAGTTATTTAATACAAACACGACCTAATTTATTATAACACGTGATAGTTAAAATTAACCTGATAATCTTAAATAGGTAATATCAAAGAACACGCGTAAAAAATAGGATAGGAATCTACTATCTACTATACAGATATCATGATTAGAGTGGCCATGTTAAGGATCAAAAAATTGGGATGAGAAAAAACGAAGCTAACTAACTTTGTCATAGCACATAAATCCTATTTAAATAAAAAATTGTCTGCACATCTACAATACGGTTTAATCTAAGAGTACAGTGTTTGACAACGAGTCAAATCAGTAACTTTTTATCAATCGTCAGTAACGATATTCTATGAAATACTGGAATGTGACGTACATCATAATAACGTACTTTTTTAGTTTAATCGATAATTTAAAATGGTTATTACACTTAAAACTAACAAAGGACGATGGATGGTGGATTTTATACGTATTTTGGAAGACCATTTAATAATCACTGAGAAATAATTTATTATTGATGTAGTCAAATACCCAATTCTTTCGTATTGTACACCTAATTCCACAAAATATGCAACTAAGGTGATACAATTATTATAATGGAATGTTTCCACGGGGACAAATCTAAATATTGGCTGACTGAATGATTGACTGATGACTGACTGATCTATCAACGCACAACTCAAGCTACTAGACGGATCGGGCTGAAGTTTGTGTAGTCCACGCAGACGAAAGCGTGGTCATAAGCTAATTATTATTTTATTAGGTTAGTTTTGTGAACTTTTTTGTACCTAATTAGGTTTTATCTTTTGTGGGATAATCTGCCGTGTGGTCACCCTGGGTTGGGATAATGAATGCGATGCCGTAGTTTTGTTTGTTTGTGCGTCCAACTGCAGCGCGTTAATAGCGGGCCAATTGGGGACGATCGCCATTAGGGACGGGCTAATTAGGAAGCGGAACGGGCATCATGATCAACCCATACAAACTCACTACAAGCATGGGTCTCTTCTCAGAATGAAAAGGGTATTGTCATAGTTCACCACCGCGCTGACCAAGTGCGGATTGGCAGACTTCACACTTTTTAGGGTTCCGTACCTCAAAAGGAAAAACGGAACCCTTATAGGATCACTTTGTTGTCTGTCTGTCTGTCCGTCGTGTCTATCAAGAAAACCTATAGGGTACTTGACCCGTTGACCTAGAATCATGAAGTTTGGTTGGTAGGTAGGTCTGATAGACAAGTAAAGGAATAAATCCGAAAACCGTGAATTTGTGGTTACATTACAGAAAAAAAAAATTAAATGTGTTCATGAACAAATGTTAGTATGTATTTTCAATTTTCAAAGTTAGATATCTATACCAAGTGGGGTATCATATGAAAGGGATTTACTTGTATATTCTACTAGCTTATGCTCGCGACTTCGTCCGCGTGGACTACACAAATTTCAAGCCTCTATTTCACCCCCTTAGGGGTTGAATTTTCAAAAATCCTGTCTTAGCGGATACCTACGCTACGTCATAATAGCTATCTGCATGCCAAATTTCAGCCCGAACTGTGTAAGTAGTAGTTTGAGCTGTGCGTCGATGGATCAAGTCAGTTTTCCGATTATATATTGAGATTTAACCCCGCTAAAGGCTATGCAACGTGTCCGGAGGCTGTGCCAGTGATCTAAAGCGCCGCCGCATCCTGCGCCGGGCATGATGCCCGTGCGTTAGTTAATGTCGTTAATAACGGCGCACACGCACTGTCGGGCGGCGACGCACTTCGCTCAATGAGGTCCCGACCACTATTATAATGTGAGGACCAACAATTTATGAGATTAAACGCTGTCATCATCTTGAAGCTGTGATAGCTTAGTGGTTAGGAGTTAGGACGTCCGCCTTCTAATCGGAGGTCGGGGGTTCGATCCCGGGCATGCATCGCTAACTTTTCGGAGTTATGTGCGTTTTAAGTAATTAAATATCACTTGCTCGATGAGATCCCGACCACTATTATAATGTGAGGACCAACAATTTATGAGATTAAACGCTGTCGTCATCTTGAAGCTGTGATAGCCTAGTAGTTAGGAGGTAGGACGTCCGCCTTCTAATCGGAGGTCGGGGGTTCGATCCCGGGCATGCATCTCTAACTTTTCGGAGTTATGTGCGTTTTAAGTAATTAAATATCTCTTGCTCAATGAGATCCCGACCACTATTATAATGTGAGGACCAAGAATTTATGAGATTAAACGCTGTCATCATCTTGAAGCTGTGATAGCCTAGTGGTAAGACGTCCGCCTTCTAATAGGAGGTCGTGGGTTCGATCCCGGGCACGCAGCTCTGAATTTTTGGAGTTATGTGCGTTCGGTGAAGGAAAACATCAAAAGGTTACCTGGTGGAGATTGCTCTGCGCAATAAGGCCGCCTTTACATACATTTATTATTAGTTTTTAGTTTCTTTGTTTTGTCTTGGTTATTTCATGTTTTGTGTGCAATAAAGTTTTCTATCTATCTATCTATCGTGAGGAAACCTGCATGCCTGAGATTTTTCTACAATGTTCTCAAAGGTGTGTGAAGTCTGCCAATCCGCACTTGGGCAGCGTGGTAGACTATGGCCAAAACCCTTCTCACTCTGAAAGGAGACCCGTGCTCTGTAGTGAGCCGGCGATGGTTAGCGATCTATAGACGAGCAAAAAACTAACGTTAGTTGTATGGGTGCGCCCCTAATTTTTTAAGTATTTATTGTTATAGCGGCAACAGAAATACATCATCTGTGAAAATTTCAACTGTCTAACTATCACGGTTCATGAGATCCAGCCTGGTGACAGACGGACAGACAGACGAACTGACAGCGGAGTCTTAGTAATAGGGTCCAGTTTTACCCTTTGGGCGTTTGTGCACTGATCGCGATGTTACAGTATAAAAGTGTTGTAGATTAATGATTACGAGTGTAGGTACTAGTAACTAGCCGCTAGCCGCTAGCCGCTAGCCGCTAGCGGGACTCGTAACAGTGACCTCTGATAAGACGTGCATAATTCATTTATCAGGCGGCTTGTTTTTCTTGACCCCCGGAATATGGGACACTGATTGTGAGCTTTACGTTCGTTACTTCACTTGTGCGATCATTGTGTATCGTCATCATTATTTCTTTTATTAGGGTTCCGTACCTCAAAAGAAAAAACGGACAGGTCTGATTGCAGCCAAGCGCTAGGTAGTCTATAAATAAATAAATAAAACCCTTGTAGGATCACTTTGTTGTCTGTCTGTCTTTTTGTCTCAAGAAATCTATAGGGTTGTTTAACCTATTTATATCCCGTTGACCTAGATATATGAAAGGCAGGTAGGTACGTCTTATAGGACACGTAAGGGGAAAAATTCGAAAACTGTGAATTTTTGGTTCGGTCTCAACGACAGAGATAATTCTCTAGAAATCCGCTAGGTATCTCCTTCTAAAGGTCGATTATTTTCTGCTGCGTACTGTACCTACCTACTTATTTATTTTAATTATTGCTCAAAACGCACATGGATCAGAAGGATGGTATTATATAATGGATATTATTGTATAAAAATGCAAGATACCTAGGTACTAGTTCGGCATATAAATTTAAAAAAAAAAAACGGAATGGTTACGTAGAATTTGAATATCGTACACCAATTTAGGGCACCGCCTACAGGAGTGCATTTACAACATTCGGGATCATATACAAACATCAATGCTATCTAAAATCTTCCTTATGTCTTTGTAATAGGGGTTATAATCCTAAACATGTCTATATCATTCCTGCGACTGTTTATACAATGTCACAATATGATTTTCAAGTGTTTATGGAAAGTTCATTGGGCATCGTTTTAAAATGTTTATTTTGATGATGCTCCTTCTTTGAAGGATCAAGATAAAGGGTTGAGCATCGATTTTATTTTCGTTTCAAGACCGATACTTGAATCCATAAGTCTTATTTCTTGAAGACTGTCTCCAACTTTTATTTTGTTTTTGATTTTTCCTTGAACTTTTTCTTTTTTATTATTAGTGTTATAAGTATTAGGTTAAGAATTTTTGATTTCATGTACTTAGATTAGGTATAATGGGGTTTTTTATAAATATAAAAGCCTCTAAATAAAAAAAGGTTGATAATTATAACATACAATAAAATCCAATACTAATAACCATTTTTTTTTTTGTCTTATGTAAATGGTTATTGGTATTGGATTGTATTTAGGTAGGTAGGATCTATAACAATAACGCTAAGTTTTTGCTAGCGTTCTGGTTAAATTATGTATAGCTAAGCAAGTTTTAATGTTTGCAAAACGAATCCGCTTTTATTTAGCGATGTGCATCTAAGCTACTTGTGCCCCAACAGGGGAGGGCCAAGGTCAGTCAGTGTAACATATCTGCCTAATTCGGCTGCAATCACAATCACGATCACGCCGGTAGTAAGGCGGTGGGCGGGCCTGACTGGGCCTGGTGACTCAGATCATCGGCCGACACTTCCAACATGGCAACATGTTCTTCTTTTATGAGTATATTCGTACTATCCAAACTAATCTCCGCCGGTCTTCTACACGGACCTTGTCTAATCGGCGGGGAACTACAACCGGCTACGGGAATTCGCGCACCATTGGCATAAGAGGCGAAGCAGCTCGGAGCGTGCAGGTGCCAGGCCGGCACCACGGAGGAGCAGCAGCGGAGATCACAGCTGTGTTAGTGACGTCTAGCCCCCAAGGGGGGAGAGTGAGCATAAGGGACAAGGAAAAGACAAAATAATTTGTAGGGAGTGAAGAAGGCGCCCCGGGAAAATGCCAAGAGCAAGTACCGAACGGGCGCCCTCCCGCGATTCGGCCCATATAACCGAGAGGTTGGTGGGGCCATGGGAGGTGGAGGGTTGTATCTAAACTGAGCGCAATTTCGTGCACCATTGGCATAAGAGGCGGAGCAGCTCGGAGCGTACAGGGTGCCAGGCCGGCCGGCACCAAGGAGGAGCAGCAGCGGGGATCTCAGCTGTGCTAGTGACGTCTAGCCCCCAAGGGGGGAGAGTGAGTATAAAGGACAAGGTAGAGACAAAATAATTTGCAGGGAGTCAAGAAGGCGCCCCGCGAAAATGCCAAGAGCAAGTACCGAACGGGCGCCCTCCCGCGATTCGGCCCATATAACCGAGAGGTTGGTGGGGCCATGGGAGGTGGAGGGTTGTATCCAAACTAATCTAAAATGAAGGCGCCCCGGGAAAATGCCAAGAGCAAGTACCGAACTGGCGCCCTCCCGCGATTCGGCCCATATAACCGAGAGGTTGGTGGGGCCACGGGAGGTGGAGGGTTGTCCCAGTTATTTAAACTAATCCTAACTCCAACTACTAGTGAGGAAGAGGATCCGATATACTACCAGGGAGAGTGACATAGGCTAGGTAAACTTTTTATCTCGGAAAATCAAAGAGTTACCACGAGATTTTCAAAAACCTTAATCTACGCGGATGAAGTCGCGGGCATCAGCTATTACCTGTAATAAGTTATGATTTCATCGATTTAATTTTTTACTTTAGATTTACTTCTATACCTTTTATTATCTAGCTTAGTTCAGTAGCTTAGTTCAGTAACTGTAAGAGGAATGTGCAACATCCACATAAACTCAAGAGAATTTCAGGATGTGAAGCGAAATAATGGACAAATAATTATTTGGGTGAAATGAAGAATTTAAAAAAATATTGTTTAGTATAACTATTGCTCTTTTGTAAAGACTTTGGAGAAGTTGAGAGTAGGTACCTACCTAGGTATACAGTTTGGATTTTCGCGGATCGGTTGTTCTTCGAAGAATTTAAAAATAAACTTATATTCGGACATAAAACAATTGTTATCAACGTGTATAATTAGCCGGGAATCAATGCATCACAACATACAGCGGCGATGTGATATCGAGGGGGAGGGGGGGAGGGGGGGGAGGGGGTGGAGGGGGTGGGGTCAAGGCATCGTGCCGAAATGATAACGCGGAGCGACGACCCGCCGCACTGGTGCTTGCATTATAAGTATTATTTACTAATATAATTAAGTATATATTTTAATGCCAAAACCATGGTGGCCTAGTGGTTAAGACGACCGCCTGCTATTTCAGACGTCCGGGGTTTGATCTCGGCCATGCACCTCACAGCACGGTTTGTTGCAGGGTGATGGTGGCGCGATGAGGCTGCTGCTAGTGTCGCTGGCGCTGCTCCTCGGCGCCGCGGCGGACCCGCGCCTGGGCAGCACGCCGCGCCCGCGCCACTGGCAACGCGGCGCACGCACGCTCTCTGACCGCGCTAACACACAGTTTGTTGGGTAAGTGTTGTAGGGCGATGAGGCTGCTGCTGCTGGACACAGGCCTCTTAGAGAAACTTCCACAATGCACAGCTCTGTACCACTTGAAACTCCACTTCACTTACTTCAGTCACTTCCGAGGACTGCGGGAGGGTGCGCACGCGTGGCACATGAGGCCGAGCTCTTCAGAAGTATGGCACTGACGAAGGAGGGGAGTGAGAGCGAGAAAATAACAGGAGAGGAAGTGCGTAACAGCAGACACTAAGAATGGTGACGGGAATCTCCTGTAACTGTGATGTCTGACCCAGAAAGGGGAGAAAGTCAAATAGAGACAAGGAAGCAGAAAGAAAAGAACTTGAAGAGAGTCAAGAAGGCGCCCCAGGAAACACGCCAAAGAGTATAACAAACGGGTGCTCTCCCACGGTAAGGCTCGTATAACCGCGAGTTTGGTGAGGCAATGGGAGCTAGTGGGTTGTACCACTTGAAATCAGTGCGTCCTCGAAACTCGCTTGATGACGTTGTTCGATGTGGGTGGTCTAAAACAGACGTCGTCTTTTTGTACAGGGCTGCTAAGCATCATGGGGTCGGGGCTCCAATTGTTATCATTCCTCTGAGCTTCGTGGTAACTACTTATTGCCATTACATGATTTCAGCTTCGCAACTCCTAGAATCGTATCAGTGAATATGACTTACTTGTGGTACGGAATAAAACAAAGAAAGAAAAAGAAAGAAAAGACGTTTATTTACAAAACTGTGCCACACATCACATCTTAAAACTAAGAGCTGGTTATTCCGGCGCTTCTTCCACCTGAGCATAAGCCCAACGCGCTTCAAGCAAAAGAAGCGCCGGAACAAACTGTCATGTATGGCACAACCCGAAAAAGGGTCCCAGCTCGGCATTATGCTGTATGCCTTGTTGCACAAGAACATACAGCGCTGATTTTCAGCTAAGGTATAGTATCAGAATAAGGGATAGTACCTACGGAATGTGGAAGAAATACGGTATCGACTAAGAAATGTAGCCATTTGTAATTCCGATTTCCTAATCTCATGTTTAAATAGTCCACGTATAAATCAAGATCGGCGCGCTCATGGAAACGGTCGCGAATCTGGCGCGGGATCGTCCGACTCCGAGGAAACGTGACTCACGCGCGGTGAGTGAGAGAATGTAGCCGCGCGCTAATCGCGGGTGCATCGATCCTGCACCACGTGGACGTACGATGAATATTTACTGTTTACAATGCTCTATGCAGTATTCGAAAGGCTAGTGTACACGGGGAGGTTTAAACGCGCCGCTAGCGCGCGTTACTTCGTCTTATTTTTTAAAATACAGGATAGACTTGCGCTTGACGACAATCATGTCGAAGTTGGAGCGCGCTTGCCTCTAAGATGTCTATTCACTCTTGCCTATACTTAAGTTCCCTAACCTCTCGCGCTGCCAAGGGTCACTGGTAGAGATAAGTGCTTCCCTGTCCACTTTTGCTCTCTTTTTCGAGTTATACGTGGCAGGAAACTCAGACGCCGGCAAGGGCGTTCCAAACCTAAGCGGTTCGTTTTAGAAACGTTGAGTATAAAATTTTCGTGCGAGTAGATTGGATGTTAACCACACAAGGAGGTCACTGCTTACGACTTCTTTGTCATAGGTTCATTTTGCGCACAGTTATTAGTAGCTAGTCCGGGAGACCACTGGTGCGGTTTCCGTTGGATCACTCGAAATCTCGCTCGTAGATGAAAAGATCACCTCGTTTGATAGCTACGAGCCTTTATGAACAAAAATAGCATGGTTCGAAATCTAATGTGACTATTGCAACATCTAAATAAATTAATAGAATTAAAAAACGCGTAAAATATGCGCAAGGGTCCTACAAAATAGAGCACCAGCCGTTCTAGTAGTTTCACTGCGTGAAAACTGTTCGTGTACACATACCCTAAGCGATGTCTGTTAACTTCAGATTTTACATCCGTGGAGCTAATTCTTGGTAAAGCTCTGCCGTATTATGGAAATCAGCGCGCTATCATTTGCAGGATGTTATACCATTATGGTTATTATAATGGGAGTTGTACTACAATTTGTTATCCTCGAGAGACGACGTTGTAATTGTAGAAATTTAAATTGTTTGAATTCAGACCTTAAGAACTCACGTTTAGATTTCGTTTCATACTTTTTAAATTTTTGTAAGAAAATTGGATACGTCATACGATCTTTGATTGCTCAGTCGTACGGAATTTTCAACACAATCAATAAGCTTGTTTGCGTCTCTTGCTGGACATAGGGCTTTCCGAAAGTGGTCCCACAAACACGGTCCTTCGCCTTCCCTACCCACTCAATTTCCGCTACATTCTTAAGGTCGTCAGTCCAGTGGGTTGGAAGTCATCCTACAGTGTGCTTGCTGGTACGCGGTCTCCACTCCAGAACACGTCTACCCCAGCGGCTATCGGTCAGCTCAAGAGCAGTTCATCTCGCTAACTCTTGAGCTGTGTCGGTTAGGTACATTGATTCTCCTACGTATTTCCTCGTTAGAGATTTTATCTCACAGAGAGACACCCAACGTTGAATGATCAATTACCAAAATGAAACACTATTAAATGTCACTAATACATAATATACCAGAATATAAGCATGGTAATAATTTCATAAGTCATAATTTTGGTGAATTTCTTAAACCGCTAACTACGCGCTTAATTTTTTAAACCATAAACTACCGCTATAAAACAATTACTTCATTTTATCACCTATTACAGTCCAAGACCCTATTGAGATTTAAGCAACTTTATAAGCACAACTTGGTGCTAAGAATTCGTTCACCTTCGGTAGGTAGGTTTCAACCAGAACACTTTCACGGTTCCCAAGATCACTAAATACGAAACATTCACACAATTATTAACCCTCCGTTATTATGTGACACGGCCTTGACAAAATAACCTGTCCCAGTGATCCTGGCTCCGTTCCGCTCTTTAGCTCCTCTGTTCTCTACAGTCAAGCTTCCGAAATTGAAACACAAACCGTGAAAATCAGCAATGCATGACCATTGACCACCCACGCCGTATTATCTTACTGTACGCTTACTACGAGATTGTATGTCTCACCAACGTTGATAGTATTCGAGTTTCGAAAACCTTCCGCATTATAGTAAACTGGATCTTGACTGCCTTGTTTTAAAGCTCAAGTTTGTCTACACATCTCCAGCCAGCGCTCCAAGCGGAAACGTTGCGGAAATTAAAATCAGTGGCATTGAAATTTTGAATTTAATTCAAGGCTTTTTAGGTCCATTTTACTTTGACGTTATTGTGTTTTGAATCTCGAATTCTAGCAACGTTGATGAGACGTAAAATCTTGTACTAAGCGTACGTACTGTAGTATTCGGCAGTGATACCTACTGGTTCAACTGCGGGACCTACTTTATTTATCTCTCTTATCTGGACTTCATTGAATATGTAATTTTTGCTCGCTATTAATGAATATGTCTTTATCATCTGCTTTACTTTTTAAAATTAAACTTGCTTTATCATTGTTTTACTTAAATGAAAAAATGACGAAGTCATTTAGTTAATATTTATATTGTCTTGGACTGTAGTAATAAAATGGAGTGATTTTTTGTAGAGCGGTAGTTTATGTGGCTAGAATTCATTATTAAAGAGAGAGAGAGATTATTAAAAAATCATGATTTGAACGTCACGCTGTACGGAAGGTGAATAATAGACGTCACAATCCGTAAACGACACTTTTTTCTTTGAGTCCGTGTAACTTTGAAACTACACAATTTGATGAAACCCTGGCAAATCATAGACACAGATATGTTTGTTTCTAAAACGCGTGGAGCGGTGGTTTAGAAATCTCCTTTGAAAACTATATTTTATAATTCTTATAGTTTTTACCTACACTTGGTAAAAACTATAAAAAATTATAAAATATAGTTTAAACTTTGTTTTCAAGGATTAAAGGAACCGGATCATATTTACTAATTATGCTTCCTAGGCATCCGAGTCTTGAATCAGCAATTTGACCTACATTGCGATCGTTTCAAAAACCGTAGCGAATTGATTATGATGCTTTAATTTGGACAGCTGATGAGACGTTACAAGGTTGCCGCTATCATTAACTACGTCGACACCTACTCGTGTACAAGTGTCGTTAGTTATTGCTTTATTACATAACTTATTTGTTTCGTAATACTTCGTAGCTACAGCTTTTGTTAAAGATACAAGTTAAGAAAGAAAGAAAGAAAGAAAGCAAATGCATTTATTTGTTGTTGCTGTCACAGATAAAAACAAAGTAGGTACAAATGTAACATTTTCATCTGTGACACCACCCCAAATGGGTGTACAGCTCAGCTTAATGTCTTGCATCATGCATATGCGTTAACACGCATTGACGCTGGTTTTCACCTGTGACCCGGGAGTTAGCCCTTGACTGCAATCTCACCTGGTGGTAAGTGATGATGCAGTCTAAGATGAAAGCGGGCTACTCTGGAAGGGGTATGACAGTTTTTATTAAACCCACACCCCTTTGGTTTCTACACGGCATCGTACGGGAACGCTAAATCGCGTGGCGGCACAGCTTTGCCGGTATGGTAGTAAATAGCCACGGCCGAAGCCTCCCACCAGACAAAAATATTTCAAGGATCTAACCGTGATAGCTTAGTGGTTAAGACATCCCCTCCTGAAGGTTGGAGGCTCGATCCCGGGTACACTCTAACTTTGTGGAGTAATGTGCGTTCAATTAAATATTACTTGTTTTAAGGCTGCGATAACACCTGATAGTTTTACTCACGTACTAGTTTACGTAGTTAATTGACAACTTACACAAATTTTCTATGATCCGCAGAAACAGGTCGAATCTGTATGGTGCAACATGCAGCATGTAAAATGCAAAGCCCGCCTTCCCACTGCTAAACATGGTGCGTGGTGGTGGTGCGTATTGCTTGCCTGTTGGCTGCTTTTTCTTGCATGTTTAGCAGTGGGAGGACGGGCGGTGCATTTCGCATGCTGCATGTTGCACCATACAGATTCGTCCTGTTTCAGCGGATTATAGCGAATTAAGCTTTTGGTTCATTGTATATCATGGACTTCCGCAAAATAACGCCTGCTTCTATATACAACTAAATGTACTTATTAGAATTTTTGGGATAAAAAGTAGCGTATGTCACTCTCTGGTCTTCAATTACTATACCTATGCAAAAATTCGCCTCGATCCGTTGCTTCGTCGCGACGTGATTGAAGGACAAACCAATGGCTCTATTTACTTTATCAGTATCTTATTGTATTTTTTTAACAATTTTTATGGTACCTAGTGTGTTTACCTACATTTAAAAATGATTGTATTTTGTTGCAGTCCGCACGTGTGCCGCTCCCGCAACAGCACGCATTGCTGTCCCGGATGGACGTCGAGGCCCAACTCTTTACTTTGTGTAGTTCGTAAGTTTTAAACAGACATGGCGAAACTTAAGGGTTCCTTGTTGACAATGGAACCCTAAAAAGAGCTAGTTCGATGTGCATTTTGCTGAAGTTCTACTTGTAATACAGAAACTTGAATATTGTATTTTCCTCTGGTTTCCAGCTCTGTGCCGGCCCGACTGCGGCTCGCCGGGCTCGTGCGTGGCGCCCAACATGTGCCGCTGTCCGGGCGGGGTCGAAGCGCCCACTTGCGGAGGAGGGGGACTTTACCCTTACCCTGGTGAGGAATACTTGGGTTAAGACTACGTCGACTACTTAGAGAAAAGGGTTTTTCATTGACTTTTACCTATTTAATTTAGTATTTAATCTAAATAAATAATAATTAATTAAAAATAGTTTCACGCGCACGCACGTACACACACACACACTCACTCACTCACACGCACACACACTGCACACACAAAAAAAACAAAAAACAAAAAACCAAAAATAACATGCTCTTAGTATACGATATTTAAAATAGAAATAAAAAATATTATTAGCAATTATAAGTACCTACTTAGTTGTTTTTAATTTTTAAGTAGTTGTCAATGTTTAATATAAATAATATTATGATTATGGGAAGACACTGCCTCCTGAAACACAGTTTACACTACCTCAGGAGGCAGGGCCTTACACTAAAGCTTGTTAAACTACATGTTTGTAAAGATATTAAAGATTTTATTTATTTATTTATTTATTTATTCATCTGAATGGTTTTTAGAGGATAAGTATAATACGCGACAGGTCAAGGCAATCGGGGTGGGGACGCCTCGCACACCCGGTGCGGGTGACGTGCGGGTGTGCGGGATGCCCCCCCCCCCCCCCCCCCCCCCCCCCCCGACTCATACCCCCATTGCCATTTCGACCTGTCGCGTACTATAAATATAAGAATAAGTTTAGTAATGTACTAAGCTCGTTAACAAACTGGTCCACCAGTTTGGCGATTGTCGTAAAATGTAACGTCTTTTAACTACTAGACTATCACGGCTCAGTAACCTGTACCCTTAGTACAAGATTTTACGTCTCACCAAACGAAACCAAATTCGAGAGTCGAAATACTTCCGCGTTACAGTAAAATGGACCTAAACAGCCTTGAATTGAAGTCAAATATTCAATGCCACTCATTTTAATTTCGCAATGTTTCCGCTTGGAGCGCTGGCTGTAGAAGTGTAGACAAACTTGAGCTTTAAAACAAGGCAATTAAGATCCAGTTTACTGTAACGCGGAAGTATTTCGACTCTCGAATTTGGTTTGGTTTGGTGAGGCGTAAAATCTTGTACTACGGGTACTGTACCTAATGCTTTTGTAAACCTAACAGTTTTACTTATAGAGAAGTTCGTTAGGGTTCTTCACTAATTTTGTTTAGACTTTAGAGCTTACCTAAATATTAATTTGAATGGTTGATATTTCACAGCAAGGACGAGGGGTGGATGTAGGAGAATTTGTATGAATGGCGGCACTTGCACAAATGGTAGCTGTTCCTGTGCTCCTGGCTGGAGCGGAGAATTTTGTACTGAACGTAAGCAATTACTTACAACTTTTAGATTCTTTTTATTCCTTGGATGTTCCTGGATACTTATTTTTCATTTATCTCGCTTGAGCATTTGTTGAGATACGTCTTTTTCGGTCTTTGCAAATCTTTGTCGGTAAAAAAGCGAGAAATCGTTGTTGCACTGACAAGAGTTAGATATGCTAGGATTGCAGGGTTTGTCTCACACAGTGGCGTAGCTAGATAACCAAGGGACCTGGGGTAATTAAAAAATGGAGCCCCACTGCTATCTAAACTGGTAATCTAGTAAGGTTTCTCAAAAAATATCTTTACTCAAATTCACAATAAAACCCACATCGATGAATAATAAAACGCATATATCGCTATTCATCAAATTGACAACACTGCTAACCCACAGAAATAATTTAGGGGAATTCCCTAGGTATAACTTCCGAATGTCAACTGAGTTGCCATTCCCGGGTTGCAACCTGTCATATCTTCTTCTTCTTCTATATATATAAAAGGAAAAGGTGACTGACTGACTGACTGACTGACTGACTGACTGATCTATCAACGCACAGCTCAAACTACTGGACGGATCGGGCTGAAATTCGGCATGCTGATAGCTATTATGACGTAGGCATCCGCTAAGAAAGGATTTTTGAAAATTCAACTCCTAAGGGGGTGAAATAGGGGTTTGAAATTTTGTAGTCCACGCGGACGAAGTTGCGAGCATAAGCTAGTTTATTTTATAAATGGGAGAAATTTTCAAAAGTTCAGTTCGATCAAGCATTTCTGGTAAGGATTCGAGGGCTCTCTTGAGGGCTTGAGGGTCCCGGGGCACTGCCCCGCCTAGCCCCTTCCTAGCTACGCCACTGGCCTCACACCTTGAGTTCAAAATTCTTGACAGTTTATCTTTAAAATGTATGAATGTTTCAGCAATTTGCCGCGAGCCGTGTCTGCACGGCGGAAGGTGTATAGCGCCCGACAGATGCGTGTGCTTTCATGGCCTTTCTGGTACACGCTGTGAAATTGACAGACGGACAGGTAAAATATTATCGTTAATATTTCTTATTTTACTTCTGGCTAGATTTTTTTTTTCCAAAAGTGAGCAATCGTTTCTTCTTAAATATATGAAAGGAAAAGGTAAATGACTGACTGTCTAACTGACCGACTGATCTACCAACGCACAGCTCATACTACCGGACGGATTGAGCTGAAATTTGGTATGTAGATAGCCTATTATGATGTAGACATCCGCTCAGAATGCATTTTTTGAATATTCAACCCCATGTTTTTTTTTTAATATTATAAAAAAGGTGACGTACTGACTGATCTATCAACTCACAGCTCGAACTACTGGACGGCTAATAGCTATTATAACATATGCATCCGCTATGAGAGGATTTTTGAACATTCAATCTCTAAGGGTTTGAAATAGGAGTTAAAACTTTGTGTAGTCCACGCGGACGAAGTCGCGGGCATAAGCTAGTTACGGTATATTATATGGGTTATTCATATTTAGAAAAATCGAATTTGGAAAAAGATAATTTTTGACCAAAGTTTCAGGTATAGCTTTGACTTTTTAATTTTTTTAGGGCCTTGCTACACTGACACAAGAGGAGCATTATGTACGGGAGCGTTAGAAGGAGTGGTTTGCACCAAGCAGCTGTGCTGTGCCACGGTGGGAGTGGCGTGGGGACATCCCTGTGAACGATGCGGGGACCTGGACTGTCCCACTGGGCATTTGAGGAATTTGGCTACCAAGGAGTGCCAGGTGAATTTGCATAGTTCGATATTCAACAATATTTAACATAATTCCGAGACATGGTCGCTAACTATGGGCCTCATAAAAAAGCTTAGAGTCACTCAGCGGGTGACTGAGAGAGCTATGCTTATTTCTCTACGTGATCAAATCAGTAATGAGGAGATCCGTAGGAGAACTAGAGTAACCGACGTAGCTCAATGGGTTGCGAAGCTGAAGTGGCAATAGGCAGGGCATATAGTTCGGAAAACCGAGATACGTACCTCAAGGAGAAGTTTAGTTTTCTTGGAGTGCAAACCGACATAAGATCCTGCCGAACCTTAATGTTAGAAACGCCGAGTCATAAAACGAAATTCTATGGCAACTCATTCACTGTGCGAGCTGTTGAACTTTGGAATGCACTACCATTGACCATACGGAAATCAAAGTCACTAGACTCCTTTAAAACTGCAGTGCAGAATCATTATCTTACAAACTGAAGACGACAATCATATTTGTTTCTCTTTAAGTACGATTATGGAGTATATATTAGTCTATTTTATTAGTATATTGGTATTATACATATTATTTAATACATGTATTAGTGGTTTATGTATTAGTATGTATCAGTTATTTGAATGTATGTTTATTAGTATATTACACACCACCTGCAATCTAATTTTCCTTATACTTTCCAATCTTCAAGGTTGCCTGGTAGAGATCGCTAATTAGCGATAAGGCCGCCTTTTGTATCTTCCTTCTGTCTGTGTTTTTTTTATTCTTTAATGTAATCCTTCTTGTGGTTGTGCAAATAAAGTGTATTTATTATTATTATTATACGTTGGGGTCTCAAGGTGCTGGAATGGCGACCTTGCACCGGAAGACGCAGCGTCGGTAGACCCATACGAGTCGTATGGAGTCCCTGGATTCAGGCGGTGCAAGACCGTGGCGTGTGTAAGTCCATACAAGGGACCTATGTCCAGCAGTGGACGTCTATCGGTTGATGATGATGATGATGATGATGATGATGATGATGATGATGATGATGATGATGATGATGATGATGATGATGATGATGATGATGATATTTACCACATCTAAAGAGTTTTGTACTTGGACTGAATGTAAGCAAAACTATTAGACACTATTGTCATCAAGCGCAAGCCAGTCGTGCAATAAAATAAATAAAATAATTGAACATTTCACTTGTATTGATTAGTCATAAAATCTACTTTGCAGGATATAGATGAATGTGCTGCTGTACCCGGTCTTTGCGAAGGAGGAAGATGTATCAACTCTATCGGGTCTTTCTCTTGCGAGTGCCCCCCGGGCCAGAGGAGGCATAGAGTCAGCAACAATTGTGAGGACATTGACGAGTGTGAGGACCCAGATATTTGTCCAGTAAGTTTTAAATTCATAGGTGAACCGCTTATAAAAGTGGAGGGAAAAACTGATGCCGGTTAGGATATGGAACGCCATGTTCCGTATTCTAACCGGCATCAGTTTTTCCCTCCGCTTTTAGGGTACCTTCAAGTCGAGACTGAATAGGCATCTTCTAGGCAAGCGTGCTCCATCTTAAGCTGCATCATCACACCCCGATAGGTCTGTTTGCAGCGAAGTGCTACCTAGTCTATAAATTAAAAAAAATTACTGAGGGTCAGAATTCAAAGTTTTCTTATAGTTGCTGCTCTAAATTTTCTACTCTTTTAACCTTAGTATACTTATTGTTTATGTTTTAGAACGGAAAATGTGTGAACACGGAAGGCGACTACTACTGTCTCTGCAACCCTCATTTCATTCCGAGTCCTGATAAGAAGTTTTGTATAGGTAACTACATATAAATCTTCAACCTTTCAATTTAGCAAAATTATAATAGTTAATTTTCTACCCATCATTACATGGAAATCATCATAAAATTTTGTTTGTGAGATGTTGAGTTCATTTTTCTGACGTCCTTACTTTCTCATGTCATTATCCATTTGGGCCAAGAAATTTTAACTGCCATTATTTTCTTGCTGATATTCTTTTTCATGAAGCATACTGAATCTCCATATTATTTTTCTAAATCGTTTTGGCACTAGACTAGGTTTTTAATCCTTATTCAAGTTATGTTTGTTTATTTCAGATGGTCGCGTGGGAAGTTGCTTTACGTATTTAGGAGATACAGGCGAATGTGCAGACAGACTGCCGATGCCACTTTCAAACAGAGATTGCTGTTGCGGTTACAACATGGGAAGAGCTTGGGGTGATCTGTGCACACCTTGCCCACCTAGAGGCTCAAGTAAGTCTTAACCAGAGTTTTCCTAAGGATTTCAAAAGCCATAACCTCCTGACTATAAGGTTGAAATCTATAGAACGCACTTTGACTTTGCTTAAACTTAAGTTTCAGTTAAAACGACACAGACTTATGCCAGTGGTATGGCGCTGTCTCGTTTTAACAGTGTCTTAAGTCTGAGCAAAGTCAAAGTGCGCTCTATAGATCTCAGCCTTAAACATAAGATTTGATTTTGGGCACTTTTAAATTGTGATTGCCTCTTTGAAGTAAACTTCCTAAGTCAAACCACCTGGATCTAAGATTTTGCGTGGTTCGTAAATGAACCTCGCCGAGTTTTTTAACACCCGGATTATAATTTATTTGCTTCTTGAAATCCCTTGGACGATCTAACCTATGGACTTGTAACGCGCCTAATATTCGAATAAAAATTTCTGTCACTTTTGGTGCGGGACGAGGAAACACTACATAGACAACATGACACACTCACTCAACAAAGTTTTGTGTCATTATTAACACACACATATCTAAATCTTCAACACTACTACATTATACGCACACTAATAAGTTATATACATCAACATACAAAGACATTACGAGTGTAAGACAGTCAAATTGATTTGCGATGCTACCGTATCGATATTTTAAAATATATCGATAGTTTTTCAGAAACAAAAGTAGAAGTAAGAATTTATTACTCGTATTTAATTACTTAAAACCAGTGTTTGATCAGCGTAGCGTATTCTTGCATACATTCACCTCACTTAATAGGTAATTATCCCAAAAACTAATAATGCAACGTAAAAATAAGAAAAATATTTATTTAAAAAATATGCACATACTTTTTTACTTATTTTATATCATTTTTAATCTTTTGTATTTTTTTATATAACGAAATTTTCATTTAAAATTTCGATAGTGAAAATGTGCTTATTAATGACCTTGGACGATCTAACCTAGGTTAGATCGTCCAAGTTAATGACTTATATTATTATATAATACAAAATAAACCTGACCGCACAAAAGCCTACCAAACATAATTAGTAGGTATATCAATCAATAAAATGTTTTTTTCTTTCCAATCAATCATTTATTTATTGCACATTGGGTTTACATGGTAATTCCAATATGGTGTACTCTTTGTCCAAAAAAATTAAACGTAAGTTATTAAATATTACACGTAGGTATTGCCCTTACAAATTAGCAATGCAAAAATTTTCTCAATACCTGCCGCTTTTACCCCACAGCAAAATTCCATAAGACAGATATGATACTATGAAAATAAATTAGTAAACACACACGGTGGCCTCTTCTATTTTTAACACGTCATTATTTACCATTAGGTTAATGTTATGTATATTCTTGGCGATTCTCTCTGTAAAAATATCGAAATCTGTAAAAATAAAACGATTATGATAAATTATTACCTAATCCTCATCCTTGAGAAAGGTACACCTTTTAGCTACATATTACCCAGTTCAGCGACACCCTACCCCGTTTCTCGCCTATCACTAAAATTGCGTTGCTTTAATATTTTTTAAATGTATTAAGTACGTGAAATCACAGAAATCGACCAGTTTTATTACAAGTATAGGTAGCGAAAAAATTGTGGTAATTAATAATAACTATTCTTTACTTGACTTGAAGACGGTAATTTAGTCGTTAATAATAAAGAAAATGTTTTCATCGATATCGATAATCGAACCGCAATCACTATCACATGATTCTTAAAAATCGAACCTTATGTCCTATGCAATTAAATCTAATACTGAAAAATTTTGTAAAAATAACACTATAGTCTCGTGGGGAGTGCGGTATACTATAGACGGAGAGCCAGGGCCCAAAATACTGTTTGAATTTACTAAGGCTAATTTTTTTATAGTTCATTAGAATGGTTGCGCACACAAACATACTGCGGTCAGTCAAGTGAACCTGAGAACAGTGACTCAGGTGCGCTATCAAAGGTGTCGTACCTGCGAGGTAATAAAATGAATTTACTAAGGCTGAAAATTGTTATATAACTTGTATATTGCATATAAATAAAAGTTGTAATGGTTAGTCAGCAGAATATGGGGACAGAGCTGGTCAGTATGCGCAAAAAATTAGCCTTAGTAAATTCAAACAGTTTTTTGGGCACTGGCTCTCCGTCTTTAGTATACCGCACTTCCCACGAGACTAGTGTTATTTTTACTACTACATAATTTCATGCTGTTCACGCGTATTCAAATTTTAACCTAATTTGTATATAACGAGGGTTGCAATTGTTTAGAAAAAACAAAATATAGTCTCGTGAGAAGTGTGACTCGTTTCTACCGAATTATTACGTACTCAATTACTGAATCGGTAAAGTTCTCGATTGTTATTTTATTATAATAATTTATGTAATTTAATTTATAGAAAGCGTTTATTACACCAAAAATACTTACTTATGAAATGAAATTCCATCTTTTTGTAAATTTGATGTGTTTGATTTGTTCTTGCACTCACTAACGGCACAAACAGGCATTTTTCACCCAGCGTGTAAGACGTCGTCACACATCGAAAACGATTCTGACAATGACAAAATCGATTCCGCAAACAGTGTTTATAAACGCAGTGGCTTAAAAATCCATTACTATTGACAGAGGGGAATAATCATGCGAGGCGCGTCCTTAGGTTAGATCGTCCAAGTGAAATCCCCTAGCTAAAATTCTCCTCAAAATTCGTGTCAAAGTTTTGATGTCTTTTTAACAATTACATTTTTAATTTCATTCGATTATCTCGCAAGCCCACTTTGCTAGATATTGTGCATCCGATTGTTTTTAAGTTTATTGGCTCTGATTTTTGCTGCTACACCAGCTTTTACCAGCCCTTCTTGGGTGCCCACGAGTTTTACTTCAACGACGACGAAAAGACCTAAATTAGTTTTACTATTGTGACGATTTTAAGATTAAAATCTTTAGTTTCTATCTTCTAATTAATATTGTAGCGGAATGGACCCACCTGTGTGGAGGTGGTATAATCCCTCCTGACTGGAAACGCAACGACACGAGCGGCGGTGGCATCGGCGGCGACGGAGGCGGTGGCGGCGGAGGAAGAGAGCCGGCGCACATTGCCAAAATCAATGAATGTATGCTGAGGAATGGCATCTGTGGACTTGGGAACTGCGTTGATAAGGATATTGGGTGAGGTTTGGTCATTCATATTTTCTTATCGAAATCACTGTAGTGGCTGATACAAGTCATAGGAGTAAGTGCTGCTTCTCATTTATTCATTATCATCATCATCATCAACCAATAGACGTCCACTGCTGGACATAGGTCTCTTGTAGGGACTTCCACACGCCACGGTCTTGCGCCGCCGCCATCCAGCGGCTCCCTGCGACTCGTCTGATGTCGTCCGTCCACCTAGCTGCGTCTTCCGGTGCGAGGTCGCCATTCCAACACCATTGGTGACGAAGCGCTTCAAAGGTACCACCAATTGCAACCAAGCGCTAGTCCACAAATTTAAACCTTCAAAAGTCCAACAGTTTAGGGGTTTCAGAACTAAAATCTGAATAGTCAGAGAAAAGAAAATGAATAAAAACGTTATTGTCTCGCCAGATATCAGTGTCAATGTTGGAACGGCGCAGAGCTGATAGAACAGGACGGCAACCCGACGTGCATAGACATCGACGAGTGCGCGCTGCAGTACTGCAGGGGGGGCCAGTGTATTAACAACCCTGGCAGTTTCGAGTGTAGGTACGTATGCACAAATTACCTATTTTTTAATCACGGGATAGCGCTTAACTTATTAACTTTACTTGACTTATACATGTAGGTATATTACTTCGTATGAACAGGGTTATTGAACATACAAAATGGCACCGACTCAGTGGTGCTTTAGCACCAATGCAAACTCAGTGACCTCTGGATTTCAAACGGGTCATTCATTAGTATCTAAGAGGTGGCGCTGATTTATTTGGTTCCTAAACCGTGAAAAATTTTGTTTGCTTGACCATATCTTGTCATTTATATCGATGTTAACGACACATGCCTTGTGGAAACAATCTCAGACCACAGCATCACTTGCCAGCAGGTTTTTTTTTTTTTTTTTTTTTTTTAATAAGAATATTAGCCATATTAAATGACTAATGTTCCCCTTTCCTCTCCAATTAAGCGTCAGGCTTGTGCTAGGAGTAGGTACGACAATAGTGCAACGGGCGGGATTTGAACCGTCGACCTTTCGGTTTTCAGTCCACTTCTATACCGGTTGAGCTATTGAGGTTTGATTGCTTCAAGCGCTAGTCTTACGGCGATTACGCACTGCACTAAAAATCATCCGAGTTCTATCCGTCATCCGTGAGAATACTAGCGATTATCTATGACGTATGTCATAAGCACCCATACAAAACAAAAAGGAACGTATTTTCACGGACTCGGATCGGATGAGAATCTATAGAGCGCACTTTGACTTTGCTGAGACTTAAGACAGAGTTAAAACGAGACAAATGTATATATCTCTCACATAAATCTGTCTCGTTTTTACTCAATCTTAAGTCTGAGCAAAGTGCACTCTATTAGATCTCAGGCTAAGACGAGTGCTTGGCTGCTAAACACCCCTACTGAGTAGGTACCTCCTGAAGAATTTCAAAAAATTATCATAGGGTTGCAACTCTTCCGCATTCAGTATTTTAGCTCTCAATATCTGAGACCTATAGTTTAATTTTTTTATATCAGCCCTAAGTTATCAATGCCATTAGCTGGTCATTGGGTAACTGCTTAATACTGTGTTTAGTCCTCTTGCTGACTTGGGTGATGAATTAAGTATTAATGATTTCAGATGTCCACCCGGTTTCGACCCGGTGGAGAATGGACTTCGGTGCAGTGACACGAACGAGTGTGAGATGACGAATGGCGGCATGTGCCCTAATGGAGTCTGCACTAACATGGATGGCAGGTATACTTAATAGTCCTTAATCTAAGATTATCTAAATATATAAAAGGAAAAGGTGACTGACTGACTGACTGACTGAATGACTGACTGACTGACTGACTGACTGATCTATCAACGCACAGCTTAAACTACTGGACGGATCGGGCTGAAATTTGGCATGCAGATAGCTATTATGACGTAGGCATCCGCTAAGAAAGGATTTTTGAAAATTCAACCCCTAAGGGGGTGAAATAGGGGTTTGAAATTTGTGTAGTCCACGCGGACGAAGTCGCGAGCATAAGCTAGTATTATCTATACCTACTAAACAAATTTCATTTTTTGTGATGTCACCACAAACTTACGGTTTTCGGATTTATTCCTTTACTTGTGCTATAAGATGTACCTATCTACCAAATTTCATGATTCTAGTTCAACAGGAAGTACTCTATAGGTTTTCTTGACAGGCACGACGGACAGACAGACAGACAAACAGATAGACAACAAAGTGATCCTATAAGGGTTCCTTTTTTCCTTTTGAGGTACGGAAACCTAAAAAGTAATCCCAGAAGCATAATTTTGGTTGGATCAGCTAGGCCCCTAGCTTGACATTCGCTCGTAGGAGTTGTTAGTTGTTACGATTGAGCTAACAACACAGCGCCCGTACACTATCCACTAGGGACTTTTCGTCAAATAAAAGGACAGTAATCTGTCAGGTTTAAAAAATTGTCTAACTCGTTACGTATGACAACAGTTACGAGTGTTCGTGCAACCCGGGCTACGAGCCCACAGAGTCGGGCCATGCGTGCCGCGACGTGGACGAGTGTGCGGACAACCCGCGGGTCTGTCGGCGAGGACGGTGCCGCAACACGCCTGGAGGCTACGAGTGCGTGTGCGAGCCTGGCTTCGCGCGCATCGCGGCTGGGTACTGCGCCGATGTCGACGAGTGTGCCGACAAAAGCCTCTGTCAGGTAATTTGTTACGAGTGTTCGTGCAACCCGGGCTACGAGCCCACAGAGTCGGGCCATGCGTGCCGCGACGTGGACGAGTGTGCGGACAACCCGCGGGTCTGTCGGCGAGGACGGTGCCGCAACACGCCTGGAGGCTACGAGTGCGTGTGCGAGCCTGGCTTCGCGCGCATCGCGGCTGGGTACTGCGCCGATGTCGACGAGTGTGCCGACAAAAGCCTCTGTCAGGTAATTTGTTACGAGTGTTCGTGCAACCCGGGCTACGAGCCCACAGAGTCGGCCGACGCGTGCCGCGACGTGGACGAGTGCTTTGCTTACTTGCCGTAATTTCATAAGAAAGCTAAGGGTGAGATCTATAGAGCGCACTCTGACTTTGCTTAGACATAAGACAGAGTTAAAACGAGACAGAGCTCTATCTTTCACATAAATCTGTCTCGTTTTAACTCAATCTTAAGTCTGAGCAAAGTCAAGATCTCGGCCTTAGAGTCACTCAGCGGGTGTTGGAAAGAGCTATGCTTGGAGTTTCTCTGCGTGATTAAATCAGAAATGAGGAGATTCGTAGCAGAACCAGAGCGAAGTTGAACTGGCAACAGGGAGGAACCATAGTTTGAAAAAAACGATAGATATCGGGGTTGCAAGATGCTAGAATGGCGACCTCGCACCGGAAAGCGCAGCATTGCAAGATCTCCCGGATGTAAAGCCGTGGTCTTTTGTTATTATTGATAATAATAAAAATAACCTCAACTTATAAGAACTGACTTTATTTCATCTAAGTATACACTGCCTAATAAACTTCTACAAGACATAATTATAAATTTCAATCTTTTCTGCTTCGAATCAATAGCTCCCGCGTTTCTTGCCACCATTTTACATTTACTGCCAATTATCTTTTTTTTTTAATTCAACTCTAGGCAAAGGCAATGCCTAAAGTAGATGTCAATGCGTAGTAAAAAAAGATTTTGATTCTTCGGCCACGTGTGTTTTGCTCTTCAGCGGAAAATAAATAGTCTCATATTTACAGGGTGGTCGCTGCGTTAACGGCGAAGGTTCCTTCCAATGCGTGTGCGAAGCTGGTTACCGGCCTACACCAGACCGAAGCGCTTGCATAGACGTCGACGAGTGTTCAGAACTCAAGATCTGTCGCAATGGACGGTGTCACAACACTCCAGGGTCCTTCCGGTGTGAATGTCTCGCTGGGTTCACACTCAGTAATGATGGAAGGACATGTCTTGGTTAGTTGAAATGTTCAAACCATTTTCCCAGATTAATAGTTTAACAAGGCAAGCAAATTACATTACAAAGTCTCGAATTTCTATGAAAAGTATCTTGTGAGTAAATATATTGCATTCTGCAGTAGATACCCATTTGCAGACTCAAGACTTATGTTTTCAACAAACAAAAATGTTTTTTTGAAAAATAAACTAAGTTTTTTTGTATTTGCAGATGAAGTTCAGGATCTATGTTACGAAAAATTTGAAGAAGGGCAATGCACTGGGCCCGGTACCACGCCCGTTACCAAGTCTCAATGTTGCTGCAGTGCTAGCAAAGGTAAACCTATCGAAAATATTATGTTAAGTTTCTTGCTGGTTCTTCTCGGTAATACTTATTTTTTTTTTTTTTTAAAAGAATATTAGCCATTTTTTAAATGACTAATATTCCCCTTTTTTTTTTTTAATACAATAAAACTGAAAGCTAGCCTTATCTAATTACTATATAAATCATGACCGCGTGGAATGGTGCCAAGAATACTGGCTGCATTTCCGCGCTGGACAGCCAGGCTGATCCGTTGCGCAAAAAATGAGCCAGCCCTTCTGTCACCAGTTGAGGCTATTAATCGCGGTGAAATGTCTCGTAAAAAATTTTTAGCACTAAGACTCCATGGCCCCAGGGTCTCCACGGCAAACGGCACAAAAATGTAACTCTCTATAAGAGAGGCATACTTGCGCCGCTTGCCGTTTTCAGCTGTTTCTGCTGCGGCTCCCGGTCTTCCGGGAGCCGCAGCAGAAACAGTTTCCCCTTTCCTCTACTGACATTCCGAATCAGTAGTACATTCACTTGACGATTCGAAAGCATTTAATAATAGTTGATCTGAATATGGGCCTCATAAGAAAGCTCAGAGTCACTCAGCGGGCGATGGAGAGAGTTGGAGTTGGAGTTTCCCTACGTGATCAAATCAGAAATGAAGAGATTCGTAGGAGAACTAGAGTAACCGACATAGCTCAACGGGTTGCGAAGCTGAAGTGGCAATGGACAGGGCACATAGTTCGTACAACCGATAGACGTTGGGGTCCCAAGGTGCTGGAATGGCGACCTCGCACCGGAAGACGCAGCGTTGGAAGATCCCCCACTAGGTGGACGGACGACATCAGACGATTCGCAGGGAGCCGCTGGATTCAGACGGCACAAGACCGTGGCGTGTCGAAGTCCCTACAAGAGGCCTATGTCCAGCAGTGGACGTCTATTGGATGATGATGATGATTGAAACTATTGAAACTGTGATTGAGCTAGTAAGAAAGTTGAAAATCCTATTTTTTCAGGTTTACATTTGGGTTGGGGAGTATCTTGCAAGCCCTGCCCAGCGCGTGGCAGCAAAGACTACGAGATCCTTTGCCCCGAAGGCGCAAGCAAAGATAACGGAGGAGCAGACATTAACGAATGTACCATGATCCCGGGCATATGCCCCCACGGCACTTGCGAGAACCTCGAGCCGGGGTACAAGTGTATATGCGACCCTGGGTACCACCAAGACCATGATGGTATATGCAGGGATATCGACGAGTGCGACATGCATCAGTCGGTAAGTTGCAATGGACTATTTGGCCACGGGATAGAACGTAGATTTTAATATTAACATTTTTTAACTAGCTTATGCTCGCGACTTTGTCCGCGTGGAGTACAAAAATTTCAAACCCCTATTTCACCCCCTTAGGGGATGAATTTTCAAAAATCCTTTCTTAGCGGATGCTTACGTAATAATAGCTATCTGCATGCCAAATTTCAGCACAATCCGTCCAGTAGTTTGAGCTGTGCGTTGATTGATCAGTCAGTCAGTCAGTCTGTCAGTCAGTCAGTCAGTTAGTCATCCTTTTATATATTTAGATACCAATACAAGTTAGCCTTTGACTACGTTCTCACGACGTCTAAGATGGAAAGGGACTAGTTTGAAACATGAAAGAGGTCTTTATTGAACCCATACCACTTGTTCCATCGTATCGGAACGCTAAATAGCTAGGGGTGGTAACTAGCCAACGTAGTAGCCTCCCACACCAGACGAGCGACAATTTAGAAATTACAAATTCCCAAATAGCCCCTGTTAGGAATCGAGTCCGAGACTTCCCACTTTGAAGACAGACAGACAGATACATTTTCGCATTTATATTATTTGTAATGCAAGACTTTCTAGCAGTATTAGTAGACCAACAAATTCCTAAAAGGCCGGCAACGCATCGGAGGTTCCTCTGGTGCTCCAAATGTCCATGGGCGGCGGTAATCACTTAACATCAGGTGACCCGCCTGCTAGTTTGCTCGCTATCTCTATTAAAAAAAAAGTATTAACAAACCGTGTTGTTCCAGTACTGCACGGGCGGGCAGTGCCGCAACTCGATGGGCAGCTTCTCGTGCGTGTGCCCGCCCGGCACGCGCTACGAGCCCGACGAGCAGATCTGCCGAGACATTGACGAATGCGAGGGTGAGCTAGTTTTCCTCGTCACGGATTATGACCGCGGGGACATCCCCCCCATGTTCCCCGTCGCCACAGGTTACCACTTTGTGTGTTTGTCACACTGACTCATACGCATTGGCTTTCTAACACAAGGCCAAGTGTCATGTGATCCCATTTCTGATGATGATTTTGGAAATTTTTCACTTGGTTCACCTAGTTTTTTTAAATTTTCCAAACGGACGCGTGCTATGATTGGTTGAGTATTTTCGCGCCATTCAGAAATAGGGATTCTGCGCAGGTACATTGGTGTAACTTATAAAAGTGGTAGTACTGTTCACTACTGTAGGTACTTTAGATATCTTTAAATTGTTGTTGTATTTCAAATATTGAGTTAAAATTTCTCTTTTATGGAGATAACTTTGTTGAAACAAGTGAAAGATTTCATCATAAATGTATTTTTATCTTAATAAAAAGTCTTAAATTTTTTTTGCCGAAAATAATTATAGTAACCAATCACTAGGTCTGCGAAATTTAGTGTTATGTTTTTAATGAATGTAATGAATGAAATCAGCTCATAAACTTGGAAAGGAACTTTTAATAAAATGCTTAACAAGTAACAACTCATAATAATTATTGTCACACGATCAAAATCATTGCACTGCTTGGCAATTTCATTACATGAATAATAATTTAATAGTAAGTACCTAATCTACATTTAAAAATAGTGTTATTTCTTGAGCAAACGTAAAAAATTACTTTCTGTAACGATCACCTTGTGAATCGATTACAATATCGGATTGAAATTTCCCGAGCAAGCCTTAAAAGGATGGAAAAGGTTTTGTGCAGCTGTAAAGTGTCCAAAGCTCAAACTGAGAATATTCCACTGCTATTTCTGGCGAAGATCGCCAGCGTAGAAAAACTATTTCGCTTGGCGCAAGACCGAGAAAAATTCGCTGAGCTGACCGCTAACCTCAAGTATAGTGGAGAGGCACAAAAAGTCAGTAATTCGCGTCTACGAAGCCGATGTTGCCGATTATCTCTTTCTAAAATTCGATGTGTAATCTTTTTTGCTAAGTAATGCATTTATTTAGATTCTTCTTAGTATCATTCCAAGATGGTCTCATCTTCTTCTTCCTAATATTAAGTTTTTCAGTGTAGCAATCCTGTTGTACACCATCAGTAACATTTTGTTCACAGAACAAATGAATCCTTGCGACAATGGCCGCTGCATCAACACGCACGGCAGTTACGAATGCGAATGCGAACATGGTTTTGTGTTGGACACTACTGGACAGCATTGTCTCGGTATGCTATTCAATTCTCCTATTTATTATTTGGAGATATAATATGGTCTGTTTGTGGGTCTGATTATTATTCTAATCCAAATAAGCAGTTTACCAGATTAAACCAAAGGTTAGGTGAATACGGGAATACCGTTGCACCATTTCAAACTACGGCATTTTTGTTAAAAGGTTTGAGTTAGTCTTTAGTCTTTGCGTTGCTTTAGCTGGCTTATTTGGCTGTAGATTATGAAGTCCCAAGTTCGATGCCCAGGACTTCCAGGTAGCCTAAAAATAATTAGTTTTCCTGTCAAGGAATAAATTCTCAGTAACACCACGCAGTTGGGAAATCGACGCTGTTACAACCCGAGCCTCGCAGAGCATGTAAAGCCGTTAACTCTAAGCTTGGTCTCTCTCCGGTCCTGGACTTTGGATTGGACTGAGAGTGAGGGAATAGAAAGTAAACCTGTGTTTGCGTATCTGTGCACACCATAATATCTCCTGCGTGGTTGGCTGGTCTCCGTTAAGATTTGCTGCCGTGGGCGATATTAGGCAGGAGAAAATTATTGTCAATCACTAAAATTTTGTAGATAATCGACGAGGCTCATGTTGGCGAAGAGTGGTAGACGGCCAGTGTGAAGCGGCGGCACCGAAGCCTCTGCTCAGGCAAGAATGCTGTTGCAGCGTTGGTCTGGCATGGGGCTCGCCATGTGAACCCTGCGAACCTGACGACTGCCCTTGTCCGAAAGGATTTGCTAAGGTTTGTTGAACTATTAATGTTAATGCCCTAAAAGTGACGGTACCTGCCAAAAGAATAAAGTTAATAAGATATTAGAGTTGTAAAACTCAAATTGAACTACTAGAAAAAGGTATGGATCACCCATATTATAAAAAATGCGAAAGTGTGTTTGTTGGTTTGTTCTTCAATAATGCCGCAACGGAGCAATAGATCAGCGCTTTGCATGGATATAATTAAAGACCTGAGAGTGACAATGGCTACTTTTTATCCCGTAAAACCACAAAGTTGTTTGTTTCTAGCTGGACGGAGCAACATGTCGTGACATAGACGAGTGCATGTTAGACCCAGAGCTCTGTATCGGAGGCCAGTGCGTCAACACGGACGGGTCCTATCGCTGCGAATGTCCACCGGGGTTGACTCTTGATGCAGCTGGTAAAAACAAATTTTGAACACTTTTTAAATGCCTCAGCTATCTATAAATTTATGAATGAAATAACTTTTATTGAAGACCACAACACAAAAATATAGCAGTATAAGTTAGAATTATCAATCTCTTAAAATTAAATAGGCAAAATATACATTTTGCGTAGCAATAGAATAGAATAGAATAGAATGAATGTTTTTTTTATTCATGTAAACTTTTTACAAGTACTTATGAATAGTCAGGTGGTTTTAATTTAAAGCTGTACCACACATTACCAGTTAGAACTGGTTAGGTTATCCCGGCGCCTCTAATACTTGAGTAGTAAAGTCAAAAGACCTCAAGTAGAAGAAGCGCCGGAATAAAGTATGTCATAGGCGTAAACGTAACTAAGATACAAGGAATCCAGGATTATCGAATCAAGGATAAAAATATATAAATTTATTATTAGGTTATTCTTAAACATTACGCATAGCTATATTATATGTTCTACTTTCACGCTAGTAGAAACATTAAAGCAGGTCAAATTCACCATGGCAATTCTATAGACTCACTCGTTCTATAACGGTTCGGCCTTCTATTCGAAAACTTCTCGAGCTCTGTACATTTTAAGCAATTAAAATATCACTTGATTTAACAATGAAGGATGCATCGGGAGGAAATCTGCAATCTGCATGCCTGAGAGTTCTCCATAATGTTCTCAAAGGTGTGTGAAGTCTGCTAAGCCGCACTGGACCACTGTAGCAGACTTTGGCCTGAACCCTTCTCATTCTGAGACGCGTTTTCAGTAGTGCGTCGGCGATGGATTGTTCTATATTCAAGTTCATCATCATCAACCCATCGCCGGCTCACTACAGAGCACGGGT